>NC_135574.1:195185707-195912374 GCF_965152235.1 Eretmochelys imbricata
GGAAATGTGGTGGTGGTGTGGAAGAGGTGAACCTCTCCATGACCCTTGGGCATATGCAGCGACAGCAGATCCAGGAGCTGTGCACTAGCTACGCGCCAACGTTCTCAGCCACCCCAGGACTGACTGAACGGGCATACCACTCCATTGACACAGGTAATGCTCACCCAATTAGGGTCCAACCTTACCGGGTGTCTCCTCAAGCTAAAACAGCTATAGAACGGGAGATCCAGGATATGTTACAGATGGGTGTAATCCACCCCTCTGAAAGTGCATGGGCATCTCCAGTGGTTCTAGTTCCCAAACCAGATGGGGAAATACGTTTTTGTGTGGACTACCATAAGCTAAATGCCGTAACTCACCCAGACAACTATCCAATGCCACGCACAGATGAACTATTAGAGAAACTGGGACGGGCCCAGTTCATCTCTACCTTGGACTTAACCAAGGGGTACTGGCAGGTACCGCTAGATGAATCTGCCAAGGAAAGGTCAGCCTTCACCACACATCTCGGGCTGTATGAATTTAATGTACTCCCTTTCGGGCTGCGAAATGCACCCGCCACTTTCCAAAGACTTGTAGATGGTCTCCTAGCGGGATTAGGAGAATATGCAGTCGCCTACCTTGACGATGTGGCCATATTTTCGGATTCCTGGGCAGACCACCTGGAACATCTACACAAAGTCCTTGAGCGCATAAGGGAGGCAGGACTAACTGTTAAGGCTAAGAAGTGTCAAATAGGCCTAAACAGAGTGACTTACCTTGGACACCAGGTGGGTCAAGGAACTATCAGCCCCCTACAGGCCAAAGTGGATGCTATCCAAAAGTGGCCTGTCCCAAAGTCAAAGAAACAGGTTCAATCCTTCTTAGGCTTGGCCAGTTATTACAGACGATTTGTACCGCACTACAGCCAAATCGCTGCCCCACTGACAGACCTAACCAGAAAGAAACAGCCAAATGCTGTTCAGTGGACCGAAAAGTGTCAGAAGGCCTTTAACAAGCTTAAAGCGACACTCATGTCTGACCCTGTACTAAGGGCCCCAGACTTTGACAAACCGTTCCTAGTAACCACAGATGCGTCCGAGCGTGGTGCGGGAGCAGTTTTAATGCAGAAAGGACCTGATCAAGAATTCCACCCTGTAGTGTTTCTCAGCAAAAAACTGTCTGAGAGGGAAAGCAACTGGTCAGTCACTGAAAAAGAATGTTACGCCATTGTCTACGCTCTGGAAAAGCTACGCCCATATGTTTGGGGACGGCGTTTCCACCTGCAAACCGACCATGCTGCACTGAAGTGGCTTCACACCGTCAAGGAAACTAACAAAAAACTTCTTCGGTGGAGTTTAGCTCTCCAAGATTTTGATTTCGACATCCAACACATCTCAGGAGCTTCTAACAAAGTGGCTGATGCACTCTCCCGTGAAAGTTTCCCAGAATCAACTGGTTAAAATCGTTCTTGAGATGCGGAAAATATTGTTAGTCTTTATGTACTTGGTAGTATATTTAGAGATGCATGTGTCTTATTAACTCTGTTTTTCCTAGAGCTCCAGGAAGAAATCCCAGCCAGTGTTTCACCCTAGCTGAGATTTGGGGGGCGTGTCATAAATATAAAGGGAAGGGTAAACCCCTTTGAAATCCCTCCTGGCCAGGGGAAAGCTCCTCTCACCTGTAAAGGGTTAAGAAGCTAAAGGTAACCTCGCTGGCACCTGACCAAAATGACCAATGAGGAGACAAGATACTTTCAAAAGCTGGGAGGAGAGAGAGAAACAAAGGGTCTGTGTGTCTGTCTATATGCTGGTCTTTACCGGGGATAGACCAGGAATGGAGTCTTAGAACTTTTAGTAAGTAATCTAGCTAGGTATGTGTTAGATTATGATTTCTTTAAATGGCTGAGAAAAGAATTGTGCTGAATAGAATAACTATTTCTGTCTGTGTATCTTTTTTGTAACTTAAGGTTTTGCCTAGAGGGGTTCTCTATGTTTTTGAATCTAATTACCCTGTAAGATATCTACCATCCTGATTTTACAGGGGGGATTTCTTTATTTCTATTTACTTCTATTTTTATTAAAAGTCGTCTTGTACGAAAACTGAATGCTTTTTCATTGTTCTCAGATCCAAGGGTTTGGGTCTGTGGTCACCTATGCAAATTGGTGAGGCTTTTTATCCAACATTTCCCAGGAAAGGGGGGGTGCAAGTGTTGGGAGGATTGTTCATTGTTCTTAAGATCCAAGGGTCTGGGTCTGTAGTCACCTAGGCAAATTGGTGAGGCTTTTTACCAAACCTTGTCCAGGAAGTGGGGTGCAAGGTTTTGGGAAGTATTTTGGAGGGAAAGACGCGTCCAAACAGCTCTTCCCCAGTAACCAGTATTAGTTTGGTGGTGGTAGCGGCCAGTCCAAGGACAACGGGTGGAATATTTTGTACCTTGGGGAAGTTTTGACCTAAGCTGGTAAAGATAAGCTTAGGAGGTTTTTCATGCAGGTCCCCACATCTGTACCCTAGAGTTCAGAGTGGGGGAGGAACCTTGACACCTTCCAATTCAGTTCTACCTGCCCTGCTCCACTCCTCAGAGAATTCTCTCAGGAGCAACTTCTGGCACAGGACCTGCAGTCACTCCTACAGGTGTGAGCTGTGGAAGAGGCTTCATGGAATTTAAGGGGTAAGGGGTCCTACTCCCATTATTTCCTAATCCTAAATGCCAAGGGAGGTCTCAGACTTACCCTGGACCTGCTCCAGCTCAACAGTTACCTCAAGAAGCTAAAGTTCTGCATGGTCTTGTTGGCTTCTATCATCCCCTCCCTAGATCCAGGGGACTGGTACACTGCCCTTAATTTGAGACGCCTATTTTCACATTTCAATTTTTCAGGGACACAGAAGGATCCTCAAATTCATTTTAGATCACATGCACTACTTATTCACAGTTTCCCCCGTTTGGCCTGTCAGCAGCCCCGCGAGTGTTTACAAAATGCATCTCAGTTGTAGCGGCCTTCTTGAGAAGGCAAGGGGTGCAGGTGTACCCTTACCCCAGCAACTGGCTGGTCAGAGACCAGACCAGGGCTCAGGTGGAATCCAGCGTTCACTTCATCCAGTTGACCTTCTGGGACCTGGGCCTGCTTGTAAATACTCAGAAATCCATTCTTAAACGCCATCTTCTGTACTGGGGTATCAGAAGTGCTCGACTCTGTCCAGGCCAGAGCCTTGCTCCCAGAAGGGTGGTTTCAAGCAGTTGTGGCACTCATGGTGATCCCTGAGGTGCACTCAGTTATGACAGCGTGGAGTTGCCTGAGGCTTTTGGGCCACATGTACTTATCTAGTGCAGTACATGAGACTACGCCACAGACCTCTCTAGGCATAGCTGGCTTTAGTGTGCTCACCAAATTGCCACCATCTGTATATGGTCCTCACGGTTCCTCATTTGGTTCTTGCCTCCCTTTATTGGTGGCTGGACCCACTGGTGGTTTGCACTGGCATTCTTCTCTCACAGCCCCATCCATCGCTGTCCCTGGTCGCAGTCGCGTCAGCACTGGGCTGGGGAGCTCACTTGGATCCCTTCGGAACTCAAGGCCTTCGGTCCCTGGAGGAGCGCTCTCTGCTCATCAACATCAGAGAGCTTAGGGCAGTCCGCCTGGCTTGCCAGATGTTCCTGCCTCATGTTACAGACAAAGAAGTGTCGGTTCCCACACACAACACGATGGCCATGTTCTATATAAACATGCAGGGAGGAGCTCTCTCTTCCCCCCTGTGTCAGGGGTCAGTTCGGTTGTGGGAATTTTGCTTAGCCCATTCGATTCTCCTTGAGGCCTACCTACCTACCAGGAGCACAAAACGAGCTAGCAGATCACCTCAGCAGATCACCCTGAATGGTTCCTTCGCTCAGATGTCACAGAGGTTGTTTTCCAGCAGAGGGTGACTCCGCAGGTGGATCTGTTCATGACAAGGCACAATAGGATGCGTCACCAGATCTGTTCCCTTCTGAGTCACAGCCCTAGGTCCCCTGCAGACACTTTCCTCCTTCCATGTTCTATGCGTTCCCTCCTATTCCGCTAGTACACAAGGTTCTGCTGAAGATCATCCCGATAGCTCTGACTTGGCCCCACCAGCACTGGTTTGCCACTCTGCTGGACCTCTCAGTGGCGTCACTGATCCCACTACCTGTTCATCCAGACCTGATCTCTCAAGACCACAGTTGTCTGCTCCAACCAAACCTCAGGTCCCTCCACCTGACAGCCTGGAAGCTCCATGGCTAAACCCTGCAGAACTAGCCTCCTCAGTAGGTCTGTGAGGTTCTCTGAGGAAGCAGAAAGCCCTGCACCAGGGCCACTTACCAGTTGAAATGGAAGCGGTTCTCTGTCGGGTCTTCCCAGAGGGGTGTCTTACCTACACTATGGTCATTGCTGTTCATTCTAGAGTACCTACTGCACTTAAAACTGCAGGGTTTAACTGTTTCATCAATTAGAGTCTACCTGGCAGAGATCTTGGCTTTTCACCCTTGGGTGAATGACTGATCCACTTTTTTTTCAAACAATATTTCTAACAATTTCCTTAGAGATCTTAAGAGTGCAACAGCCAGTCCCCCCTGGGACCTCAACCTGGTCGTATCAAAGCTTGCAGGCCTCCTGTTTGAGCCAATGGCAGCATGCTTTCTGCTATACCTCTCCTGGAAGATGACCTTCTTAGTGGCTCTTACTTCAGCCAGATGAGTTTCAGAGATCCGGGCCTTCACTTCAGAGCCACCCTACACTGTTTTGTTTAAGGATAAGGTGCAGGTGCATCCACACCCTGCTTTCCTTACAAAGGTGGTCTCCCAGTTTCATCGCTAACAAGCAATCATCCTGCTGGTGTTCTCTCCAAAGCCACATGCGAACAGGGAGGAGCAGAGACTCCACTCATTAAACGTTAGGCATGCACTAGCCTTCTACATAGAAACGACCAAACCGTTCTGGAAATCCACCCAGCTTTTTGTAGGAGTTGCCGATAGGATGAAGGGTCTCCTCATCTCAGCTCAGAGAATCTCACTGTGTATCCACATGTGCTACAAGCTGGTGGGTGTTCCACCTCCATCTGTCCTAATTACCCACTCCACAAGACACAAGCATCTTCAGTGGCGTTTCTGGCACCGCTCGCTATTCGGAGCATTTGCAGAGCAGCGACTTGGTGGTCGGTGCACAGATTTTCTTCTCATTATGCCACCACTCAGCAGGCCAGGGGCGATGGCAGATTTGGTCAAGCTGTATTGCAGTCACCGTGTCCATGAACTCCAAGCTCACTACCGATACAACTGCTTGGGAGTCTGTCCACATTGGAGTGGACATGTGCAAGCACTCAACGAGGAACAAACAATTACTACCCTTTCCGTAACTGTAGTTCTTCGAGTTGTGTTGCACATGTCCATTCCAAGACCTGCCCTCCTACCCCTCTTAGCAGAGTTGGCCAGAAAGAAGGAACTTGGGGCGAGAGGTTGGCAGGGCCCTGTATACTGGTACTATGTCCGCATGGCACCAGAAGGCCTGAGAGCCGACTAACAGATACCACTGAGGGGAAAAATTTCCGGCGACTGTGCGTGGGATGTGCACACACCTACATTGGAATGGACGTATGCAACACCTCTCGAAGAACAACAGTTGCGGACGGGTTAGTAACCGGTTTTTCCCAGCATGCTTTGCGACAGCTAGCCCTATAAATTTGGCAGCGCGAAGCAGCTGCAGCCCTAAAGCTGCCATTTTGCAACTGGTTGTGGCTGTTGTGTTATCATTATTCTTTTCTCTCTCAGCTAATAAGTGTTCTGAAGTTCTGTTATGTATCTTCCAGTTTTCCCTGCTAAGAGTGGTACATTCTTATTCTTGTATAGTTTCCCTGTGTGCTCTTGGCTGCCAAAAAGGACACACAATAATCCTAGGTGGGCATATGACAGTGAGGATGGAGGAGCATGTTTGTTTGATCATTTTCAGTGAGTATGATTAGACCGGATTCAAGATACTCCGTTTTCTGGGCCTCACCTATCCCTTAGTTTCAGAAATAATTGTACCATAGACCTGTATCATTATCAGGGCCACATTTAGGATCCTAAATAAAAGTGGCCTGATTTTGAGTGATGCTGAGCATTCACAGCTCCCACTGAAGTCAAGAAGAACTGCTAGGTTCTCAGCACTTTCTAAAATCAGGGCTGCAATCTTAGTCTGATTGAAATCCGTGGCAAATCTTTCACTGAGTGAAGCCAGGGTTTCACTCTAGGCCTGGTATTTGGAAACTTATCTAAATATTTATTTTTTCTAAAATCCTGGCCAATACATACAATATAGAACAATACAAAAATGCCTCTGTTTATTTTAGATTTGTGGAAAGCTTTTCTGTACACTTTCTCCTCCCTTATAAACCGATATGAAAGGACAACTTGTTTGTAACCTCTGCAGCCTGAGAGACCATCACAGTCCCTGTACAGTATAAGGGCCAAAGTTGTGATCCTGCTTCCAAATGACATCAGCAGAAGATCAGCCATTGGTTTTGATGAAAGCAGGAGTAGATGATTATTCTTGCTTGACTAACTCATGAAAGTAGGTCAGTTGAGGTATCGTAGAATATCAGGGTTGGAAGGGACCTCAGGAGGTCATCTAGTCCAACCCCCTGCTCAAAGCAGGACCAATCCCCAACTAAATCATCCCAGTCAGGGCTTTGTCAAGCCTGACCTTAGATATTTTTAAGGAAGGAGATTCCACCACCTCCCTAGGTAACGCATTCCAGTGTTTCACCACCTTCCTAGCAAAAAAGTTTTTTCCTAATATCCAACCTAAACCTCTCCCACTGCAACTTGAGACCATTACTCCTTGTTCTGTCATCAGCTACCACTGAGAACAGTCTAGATCCATCCTCTTTGGAACCCCCTTTCAGGTAGTTGAAAGCAGCTCTCAAATCCCCCCTCATTCTTCTCTGCCTATTACCTATTGTTTAGCCTGTGGAAATTGGGTAATAGAACCTGATAAAGCTTGAGTCATAACAAATCTATTTCAGGGGTAGGCAACCTATGGCATGTGCGCCAAAGGCGGCATGCGAGCTGATTTTCAGTGGCACTCACACGGCCCGGGTCCTGGCCACCGGTCCGGGGGGGCTCTGCCTTTTAATGTAATTTTAAATGAAGTTTCTTAAACATTTTAAAAACCTTATTTACTTTACATATAACAATAGTTTAGTTATATATTCTAGACGTGTAGAAAGAGACCTTCTAAAAACGTTAAAATGTGTTACTGGCATGCAAAACCTTAAATTAGAGTGAATAAATGAAGACTCGGCACACCACTTCTGAAAGGTTGCCGACCCTTGCTCCATTTGCTGTTCTACCACTGACTGAATGCATGACTTTGGAAAAGGCGAAGTCTAAAAGTCCCAAATAGATCCACTAACGTTGGAGCCCAATTTGAGACCTAGATCCTGGTTTTCTCGCTGACGTTAACATGAGCGACAGGTGCTCAGCGCCTCTGGAAATCAGGCCTGGATGTATCAAGCTGAGCACCTAAACTTAGTGACATTTTGAAAATGTGGGCCCTATCATCTGTGCCTTAGTGTAGCTCGCAGTATAATAGTGCTAGTGATCATAGAATATCAGGGTTGGAAGGGACCTCAAGAGATCATCTAGTCCAACCCCCTGCTCAAAGCAGGACCACTCCCCAATTTTTGCCCCAGATCCCTAAATGGCCCCCTCAAGGATTGAACTCACAACCCTGAGTTTAGCAGGCCAATGCTCAAACCACTGAGCTATCCCTCCCCCCAGTACATTGTGTAAAGCACTTTCATCCAAGAGTCTGAAAGGCCATATACAAGTTGGGAGGTTTTAAATCGTATACTCTGATGCAGCTTACGTGATGGAATGTGGAAAGTTTTCCCAGTCTGGAGAGAGGCACATATCAAGTAATTTTCAGTCTAGCTCTGGCTGCAGGGTTAGCCACATGATCTGATAATTCAACCTCCGAGTATAGGATGTATCACTGAAGTGTTGTAGGTGGATGATTTGCTTTTGTTTGTTGCCAAAACGAACAGTCTGCTCATATATTTTTCCATCCCGTACCTCATCTTTCCATTAACTGGGAGAAGTCTGAAAGTCAGTGATGTCAAGAGATTTCCTTCGGCTTTCACATCAGTAATGAGAATTATACCTGGACTACAGCAAGCTTAAGATAGTTGGGTCTTGCTGTTAGTAACAACTCAAACGCAAGAGCTCCAGTGAATCTGGTCCAAACATTAGCACATTGACACGTTCGAGTAGGTCAGGTTAGCTGCAGTTTAGCTTCAGAAGCCTCAGAAATATGTTCTCACATAAAACACCTCTCTACACCTTCAGGCTTTGATCACTTCTGATTTCACAAGTGAGTCCACGTAGTACCTTGGATGGTGCTCACCAACTAAGTCCAGCAGTGTCAGGGTTTGGGAAGAGATGCTTCCCTTTGAGCTGCCATCTGGAACAATATCCTAATGTGGTCTAGGGGGATGCTGCAACTGGAGGTTGGTGTTTTCTCAGAAGAGATGTAAAATTGAGGTCCTCACTACATGAGGTCATTTATGGCTGAAGGTGCCAAACATGCTTAACTTTAATGCCCTATGAGTAACCCCCCTGGTGTCAATGGAACTCTTCATGGTGTGTAAAGTTAAGCCCAGGCATGTATCTTTGCAGGATTGTGGCCTACATTTGAAAAAGTTGCCTGACTTGCAAGCTGAGTTTGCACATAAATTCCTATTGTTTGTGCTTATGCAAGTTGGACTTTTGCATGTGCACTTTTTTCAAATGTGGGCCTCCAAATTTCAGATCCCTCTTATTTGTTTTGCCCAAAGTTTAATTTATATGCTTACGTTTTCAAAGGGAGAATAGCATTTTTCTTGTTTCCTATCCTACACTGAGATATACTCTTGCTATGCACCGCAGAGGTAGCTGCATTTCCATGCTGAGTAAAGTTATTATATATCATTTGAAAAGTGGTTTTGGGTTGAAAGGTAATATATCTGTATAAAATTTAATTTAAAATAACATGGTTTCCTCCCAAGCTTATACATTTTAAATGTATTTCCTTTAAATGTAAATACTTCTCAGATGTATTTGAGAAGGAGGAAGATACCCATACAACTTCATATGAAGCTGTGGAAGACACTATATACCACAAGTGATGCTCTAGAAGATCCTATTTACACAAGCTTTGCATCGATGTCAGGACCATGGCAAGGCTTTACAACGCTTCTTACAAAGTTGGCTTAGCTCCTGTCTGTACTGTAAAACAAAACCAGGAATTAGCCAAACTGTGGTACAACTTGTTGCAAGTGACTCCCCTCAACACGTTTGCATTTGTATTGTACTTAGGTCCAAAGGCAAACATCACGCTAGAAGATAGGGTTGCCAACCCTCCAGGTTTTGCCTGGAGTCTCCCGGAATCGGCAGCAGTCTATTGAAAGCAATCCAGGAGATTTTAATAAAATATTTTAAGAAAATGACATTGTCATGTTGGGGGGGGGGGGAGGATATCTCTCAGAATAGCTTTAGTCAGAGTTGGCAACCCTACTAGAAGATGATGCTGGAATAGGTTTGGATTGGGTGTTTAAAACCTAGCCCCATACATCTGTTCCTACTAGTTTGCAGCACCCAAGAGTATGCTGGGTTCCTCACTGTACAGATTGGATTACGTGATCCCTGTCTCTCAGATCTTGCAAACCAATCCCAGTGTGACTCACTGAAGTAGGAGAGGGGTTGGGGAAGTAAGGACAGGAAAACACTAATAAGATTATTTGGTTATTCGGTAAAGGCTACTATGTAGCATGATGGAGTAGGAAGTGTATTTAAAAAATATAAATAGCTGTCTTAAAGAGTAAATTTCTCATGAGGAAGGATGATCTCTGGTTAAGGCACTGGACTGGGACTCAGGAGATCTGGGTTCAATTTCCAGCTCTGTTATAGACTTCTCATGTAACCCTGGGCTAGTCACTTAGTCTCTCTGTCTCAGGTGCCCATTATTTAGATTGCAAGCTCTTCAGGGCAGAGATTGTCTCTTAATCAGTGTATGTACAGCCCCTAGCACAATGGGGCCCTGATAATAATTAATAATAATAATGGGTGTCTTCATTTCAGTGCATTACAACAATTTATGCCTTCATTTCATAACATAGGGAAGGAGGAGTGTGTTTAAAGTCCTCTGTTGAAAACACCACACCTTCACCAGCTTTTAATTCCTCAAAGCAGTCTAATCCTGAGGTTAATGTAAAGAATCCAAAGATAATGGTGGTTTTGTGTTGACCTAGCTCGTGGGGTACAGACAGGTCTATTGTAAGGGCAGGGGAGTATCCATATAGGAATGGTGTACGTATGCCAATCTCCCAGGACTGGTGATAACAGAGTCAAGAAAGGGTTAATGTCAATTCTGTGTGAGTTCAAGCAAACTATAGGTCTAAATATTCATAGCGTTCTTGACATGCCAAATCTATGTTGGAAACCAGGAGCCTAAGACATTACAAAGCTGCTTTTGCACACAAGTCTATTAAGAATGCATCATGACAAGGGAAAAGCAAAAATACTGCCAGTAGTAGAGAACTTAATGTGACTTGGCTAGTGCTGTGCAGGGCTAAATTGGAGCTAACCTCCATTAATCCACTTAAATGGAATGGTGAACGTGATCCAGCAAAAGCAGTAATCCTCTCTCAGATTGACTAGACTCATGCTGACATGCAGAGAACTGGGGTTTGTGCCAGATAGTTGGCTAGGTGGGACTGCAAAGGGGATGTGTGGGGACGACCAGCCATATAAACTCTGGGGCCTGAATTTCCAAGATAGGTGCACCTCTGCACCCAGATGACTTAGCCCAGAGGTGTGGGCAGATCAGCTGGGGATACTACGTATCTCTAGGCACTTGGGACAAAATATGGAATTGGCAATTTACAGGCGAAATCAGACATGCGCAGACATGAGAGGCTTTCTTAGATCTCTGAAAAACTGAGCCTGAAGTTAGGAGGCAAGCAGACCCACAGCTCTTTGTCATTTTTGTTCCAATACGTACTTGGATGGATTCGCTCACTCCTTTATATATAAAAATAATTTTTTTTTAACTGCAAACAGCCCTGGTTGCTGAAAGACTCGCCCCACAGTGGAGGAGCTCCATTCAGCTGAGCAGAGAAAGCATGCATTGTAACCTTAGTTAGCCGATCTGGAAAGCGTTTCTTCTTGCCGAACGAACAGTTCAATGCATCTGAAGACATCTGGTCTGCCTTTTAAAGTAGTACGTGATCCATATTCTCTTTTTAGTTGGCCTTGTAATTTATGCCTTGTCTGCCGTTCTCTATTCATGGCTGTTCCTTATGTTGACAGCTAAGTAGCTGTCTGTGAAAATAAGTAATGCTATCATCTGCTCTTCGGTATGCAATTCTACAGGCCTGCTTTGTATGCATGTATTCCCCAACCCCCTTTTTCCTTAGCTGCCTTTCTACCCCTTTACCGTGCGGCCTGTGTTTGGGTTTCTCTGTGTTTGGAGGGGGAGGGGCAGTGATGTGTCTGTGGTTTAGATATTTGAAACTTAACAAACTTTTATGCAAGGAAAGAGGAGGAGTTTTACTCCTGTTCCCTTGGGAAATTTTATCAAGCTTAAATAGACACTCCACGTTGGACTAAAGTCTGACCTTCACGTGTTTCAAATTTGTTATTTTACATAAGAACGGCCATATTGGGTCAGATCAGTGGTACATCTCACCCAGTATCTTGTCTTCCAACAGGGGATGGTGCCATATGTTCAGAGGGGATGGACAGAACAGGGCAATTGTCAAATGATCCATCCCCTCTTGTCTAGTCCCAATTTCAGACAGTCCAAGGCTAAGAGACACACACAGCATGGGGTTGGATCTCTGACCTCTTGGCTAATAGTCATTGATGGACCTATCCTCCATGATCTTATCTAATTATTTTTGAACCCAGTTTTTACTCTTGGCCTTTACAACTTCCCCTGGCAATGAGTTCCACAGGCTGACTGTGTGTGTGAAGACATACTTTCTTGTGTTTGCTTTAAGCCTGCTGCCTATTAATTTCATTATTTTGCCACTGCTGACTCTGTTCTGCCTTTTTTCTGACTCTGACAAAGCCTCACAATATTTTTGAACAATGACACCTAGTTTATAGCTAGATAACCTGAGGCACAAATAAATGAAGCAACATGCCCAGTTGAAGGCATACCCGTCAGCCCTGCCTTCCATTTTCCTGCTCTAATGACTAGCCACTCTACTCTGTTTTCCCTACTCTTGCAGATGTCGTCAGTCCCAGCACACACTTCACAAATGGTCATCCCACGAAGTAATTTGTACCTTTTGCTAGTTCTCTGTAGAAATATTCCCAGACTGGTTGTACTCTGGGCCTCTTTTACATGCTGCGGTGCCAGCTGGAATATATCTTGTATGGTTTGGGCATAATTTGATTAATTATATACTGCTCAGGGAAAATAAAACCCCTGCCGAGTGCAAAAGAAGTGTCTTACGTTATTAAGGGCAAACTCAGCATTTTCCCCTAAGGTCTTGTACACTTAAAAGCAAAATGTGACTGCACCCTATACAAAGACCTGTGGGGGGGAAATCCTGGCCCCAGAGAAGTTGATGGCAAAACTCCCATTAGCTCTAGTAAGGCCAGGTTTTAGTAAGGCCCCTGCCTCTTGCCCTGTGCAATGCAAGCTGTGACTTATAGGAAGAAGACTGTGCTGCATAGAGCTCTAATTGACTGCAAGGCCCATTCACACCCATCAGGCCCATTCACACCCAGCAATACCAAGGTCTTGTATATGTAACCGGCCTTGTCTACACTACAGAGTTTTGTTGACAAAAGTTTTATGTCGACACTCAAAAAGCACTATAATAAAAAAGGGTATTGCATGTTCACACTCACTCCCTCTATCAGCAGAGCGCATCCTCAGTGGGGGCACTAACATTGACAGTGTGAGCAGTGCACTGTGGGTACCTATCCCACAGTCCAGCTTGACACCTTCTGCTGCTAAGTCTTGTGGGAAGGCAGAGCAGATCATGGCGCATTTTGAGATTGGGCTCAATGTCCCATGATGCATTTCTTTCTGTCCCAGCATTCCATGGGCTTCTGGCTTTCTTTTGCGGCATTTTTCAACAGCCCTTCTTTGCTGTGCACCCCGGCATCTTTGTGAGAAGGGATGGATCCCGCACTGCTCTCCTGTGCTCTGATAACTGTCATGAAGACATCACAGATGGCAGTGCAGTTAATTGTGAAGTTCCTAACTGAAGATGACTCCTGCTTGCCTGACATGCTGTAGGATATGGATAGGAGCAACTTTATAGTGCTTTTGGCATTCACAGAGCAGCTGCAGAGGGTGGACCATTGCTTTTGGGCTCAGGAAACAAGCACCGAACGGAGGGATCACATCGTCATGCAGGTCTGGGATGACGAACAGCGGCTATAGAACTTTCGGATGCAGAAAGCCACCTTCCTGGAACTGTGCGCGGAGCTCGCCCCAGCCCTGCGGCGCAAGGACACCGGAATGAGAGTTGTCCCAGGGGTAGAGAAGCGTGTGGCAATTGCTGTGTGGAAGCTGGCAACTCCACCCTGCTACCAGTCGGTCGCAAATCAGTTTGGAGTCGGGAAGTCAACCGTTGGGGCTACATTAATGCAAGTGTGCAGGGCAATTAATCGCATCCTGCTATGAAGGATCATGATTCTGGGAAATGTGCATGAAATAGTGGATGGCTTTGTAGAAATGGGTTTCCTGAACTGTGGAGGGGCGATAGATGGCACACATTTTTTCCAATTTTGACACCAGACCACCTTGCAATGGAGTACGTCAATAGGAAGTGGTACTTCTCTATGGTGTTGTAGGCACTTGTGGATCACCATGGGCATTTCACTGACGACAACACAGGGCGGTCTGGGAAGGTACATGACGCACATATCTTCAGGATCACCAGCCTGTATAGAAAGCTACAAGCGGGGATTTTCTTTCCAGACCAGAAGATTACAGTGGGGGATGTTGAACTGCCTATAGTGATCTTGGGAGACCCAGTATACCCCTTACAGCCGTGGCTCATGAAACCTTACGCGAGAAACCTGGACAGCAGTAAGGAGCAGTTCAAAAACAGGCTGAGTAGGTGGTGGATGACAGTGGAATGTGCCTTTGGCAGATGCGCTGGTGATGCCTTTATGGCAGGCTAGACCTCAATGAGGATAATATTCCCATGGTCATAGCTGCTTGTTGTACATTGCATAATCTTTGTGAAGCTAAGGGTAAAAAGCTTGCTCAGGGGTGGAATGTTGAGGCAGACTGCTTGGCTGCTGATTTTGAGCAGCCAGATACCAGGGCTGTCAGAGGGGCCCAGAGTGGGGCAAGTCGAATCTGGGAGGCTTTGAAGCAACACTTGGAAAATGAAAACCAGCAATGTATATCCCTGTGATTGGTGCTGCAATGTTACATTACATGTCACCATTGCTTCCTAGGACAACTACATTTTGGAGCCTTACATTCCAGCAAGCACAGGATTAAACCGCCTGTGTCTGTATTGGCAGTGCCTGCTATCTCCATTCGCAGGAAACAAATAAAGATGTTACCCTTCAAAAACTTTGCTTTTATTGCACGAGAACAGCTGCCACCCCCCCTTCCCCCCACACACACACGGAAAGGAGGTGCCAGGGAAGGGCAGACTTTTAGAGCTCTGTGTAGGTCCAGCTATCATTCTGAAAGTTGTCCCAGGGGGTGGAGTGAAGGAGAAGCTAAGACGTCCCAGAAAGTGGACAGGACTGTGGGGGCGGAGTTTCAGGGGAGGGGGGGCATGGAGAAGGGTTCTGAATGTGCTGCAGGGGCGGGCAGGCACGCCCGTACCTGCTCAGTCTGCAGAATTATTAAGGACTTCAGCATCTGCGTTTGCTCCTCCGTGACTTTAATCACCTGCTCAGTAGTGTCCTTAACAAACTCCTGATCTTCTTTTCTGTCCTGCCTTTCAGCTTCCCTCTATGCCTTACGTTCCCTTTTCTCTGCATTGGAGCAGTGCAGTATGGCCCAGAACATGTCCTCTTTGCTGGGTCTTGGGCACTTTCTTATCTGGTGGAGACACTCGGCTGGTGTATATGTGGGGGTGTCCCTGAAGGCCACATCTGCCAAAGCACAAGGAACAATGCACAGAAGCATGACTGTTAAATTCACTCACAGCATTGAAACATTTCAGTTAAATACACCTTTTGCAACATAACAGTCACTTTCTCACTCACCCTTGGCAAGCACACATGTCTACAAACACCAAAGCATGGTGAGTGTTGGCTGGGGGGGGAGTGTGCTCTACATGGGGGGGAAAAGAGCATTCTGCAAGCCGCCTAGGGAAAAAATAAAATTCTCCCACTCTTGTCCATAGGCGGGGTTCATTGTAGCAGACCTCTCACTGCTGAGGGTAAGCAGGGAGGCGAGGGTACATCTACCACACTTGTGGCTTCCGCCCTGCTCCCTATGCTGGTCACCTGTGTGCCACTTTGGTCCCTGCACAAGTGATTGCCGAATGGCACAGGAAAGTTTCCTACAATGGGGAAGGAACAAAGCAGCTCTGCCAAGGAACCTTCAGCAGAGGATTACTGAGTATCTCCAGGAAAGTTTCCTGGAGATCTCTCTGGAGGAGTCCTGGGAGATCTCAGCATGCATCAACACCCTGTTCTGCTATACTGATTAGCTACCCAGGGAAATGTCCAGCTCACAGAAACACAGCCAGCCTTATACATTTCTATACCCTGAACCCACCTCTGCACTACACAAACCACAGCCACTTACCAGGTGTCTCCTCTCCTGCTTCTTGCTCACTGGAGAGCAACTGCTGAGAGTTGCTAGACAGCTCCGGAGTGGTGAACAGTTCCTGGCTGCCTGCCCCACCAGGCGACCTCACCAGGAGCTCCATATGGTTGTCTAACTCCACCTCTTCGTCAATGACTACTTTCTCCAGGTTGGGTCCTCTTTCCACTGCCTCCAGACCTGCCAAAATATCTACAGTGCTCTTGGTGGTGGAGGTGGGGTCACTACCAAAGATCGCATCCAGCTCCTTATAGAACTGGCAGGTCTTAGGTGAAGCACCAGAGCAATGGTTTGCCTCATGGTACGCCTGCCTCAGCTCCTTTATCTTTGCTCTGCACTGCACTGTGTCCTGATCATAGCCCTTTTCACACAAGCCTCGAGAAATGTGCCCATAGGTATCAAAATTCCTATGGCTCAAGTACAGCTGGGACTGCACAGCGTCTTCTCCCCATATACTGAGCAGATCCAGCAGCCCCGCAGTGGTCCAAGTGGGAGAGCGTTTGCTGTGACTTTTATAGTAGATGTATATATTTTACAGAACATATATGGAAAAGAAAGCAAGGGCTCTGGTCACAAAAGAGCCTTTCTGCCTTTTCAAGTTGAGCTCTGTCATTATGCCCTTTGGGGCCTGATCCTGCATCATGTCAGTCAATGGGTGTTTTAACACTCATTTGAGTGGGAATATGATCGATCCCTCTCTGTGCATGGTCATGCAGTTTGTGTCAATTTGCAAATACGATGTTACTGGACAAATCTCTCGCCCACCCCCACAAATGCTGGTGCAGTTGTCATTTCTTTCTAAAGCCAGGTTTGTAACACAGTGCTCATGTTTGCAAAAGGATCAAATTGTCACGTGGTACACAGTAAATCCACAGTAACTTTGACTTCAGTGCAGTTATTTCTGCTGTACTCTGGTGACACTGAGAACAGAATTTGCCCCTAAAGAGGGATTTTCCTTGTTTGTTTTTTATGTAAACGCTACTGTCTGTGTAGCAAGCGAGTGGTTTTACAGGCAATTAAATCTTTCAGTTATCGGAACTGCACAGTAATAGAAAACTGTAACATCATAGCCTGGGAATCAAACACAATAAAACAAATGTGATCCATTTTTACAGTTGTAATTCAGCATGTGCAATAATGTTGCTTTCAAATCTGTGCTTAATTGCCAATAAACTGAAAATCATTGAACACACTTTTAGCTTGGATAGCCGCTTTCTTTTGTTTTTGTTTTTTAAACATTGAGTTACATTTGACAGATCTCCCTGGAGCTAATTTAAGGAGGCCCCAGATTGTCTACCCAACCTCTTTTGTTTACATGTATGAAACCTGCAACAAATTTAGACACAACACTAGCCAGTCCCCTATCCCCCTGACAAGAACAGCTGCATAAAGACGACTTAAAACTGCAACGTACCCTTTTGATTATTAGCTCTTGGCAAACTTGATGGTGGGATAACTTGATGATGGTGTAATATTTGTCCTGTAAATGTCTTCTCCCTTGAAAATTACATGTTGGGGTTTTTGGAGGGCAAATTTGCATTTGAACCAGCACCTTTTCCTTGGTGATAGAGGGAGCATATGGTGAATTGTTTCAGTACAGGGGTGAGTAGTTCCGGATTTGTGTCCTCCCCTGTAAAATAAAAGCAGAGGAATAGCTATAGAATGAGTCTGTCTGATTTCCAGTCCCACTTTTCCATTCATAGGTCCTTTTTAATCCAGTTATCATTGTAATTAGAGACCATGTGGTCTAGTAACAAGGCCACTGCACTGGCAGTCGGTAAACCTGAGTTATACTTTTGGATCTGCCACTGCATGACCTTTGGGCAAGTCCTGTCACCTCTGTTTCCTCTCCGCCCTTTGTATCTCTCATCTGTGTAGACTGTTGGTATATCTACACTGGAGCTATAAATTCCAGCTTGAGCAGACATACTTGTGTCAGCTCCAATTGAGCGAGCACGCTAAAAATAAGAACAATGGGAGCAGACAAGTACACCCCTAGGGTCTCTGAAGGGAATGTACTTGGGGCAGCTAGCCTCTCATGCTGCTGTGGACACACACTGTTTTTAGTGCGCTGACTTGATGCGAGTGAGCCCGGCTATGTCTCCTTGGGCTGGAATTTACACCTCCAGACTGAAGTGTAGATGTTCCTTTCAGAGGACGGGACTATCTCCTCTGTATCTTTATATAGTACCTACCACAGCAGGGTCCTGAGCTCAGCGGGGGCCTGTAAGTGCCACCATCAACCAAATAATTAATATTAATCATTCAACTCAAATTACAAGTGGTTTGTATTGTCACTTCTTGTTTGTTCGTTTAATTCAAATTCAGCCCTGGGAAATTAAAGTCAAATGGACACATGTGCTCTCAAACTTGCTATTTATATTTAAAACTATTAATATGTTGGCTTAGAACATAACTAAATATACAGAAACATGAACCTGCTATGTTATTAATTCAGTTTTAGCTCAAGCCTCATCTACTTAAGCTTTTTATTCCTTTTTAAAAAGGTTTAAATATTAGCTAGGACTCAAATAAGTCCCTTGAGCATTTGACTTTTTACAAAGTCTTGCCCATCTCAAATGCTTTCCTGAGGCTCTTTTTTGTTTATCCAACACAATTTCCTTCCTTCCTTCACGTCCAGTCCTCTTTGCTCCCCTGGGGCTTCTTATGATAGGCTAGCCACTAATCATGTACTTCTGCCCCAGAAGCATAGATAAAGGCTTCCTCCCAAGGCTTCCAGTCCAAGGAGGATGTAAGCCGTAATGGTAATCTTAAACAACACTGCTATTCATTGTTTTAGAGATCTGGGAAATATCTTTAAATTCAGCTTGCTGAATTAGCTGCTCCTCGAGTAACCCACAGCTGCTGCCTATCTGTCCCATTACGTTTTACAAAAAATGCAGCAATTCTCATTACATACAATATTTTTTCAACAGATGGGCCTTCCATTAGGTTATGTCTCTGTGTGGCTCTGTTGCCATGAATGCATACACAGAAACATTTTCGTTTGTACTTCATTTACCACCACCCGCCTCCCCCACTGCCCCAAATAAATAACCCAACAACTCTGGAAAAAGCATTAGAAGACAGGGATTTTCAGTTGTTCAGATGGAGCAAAGATGCTGGAGTGCTCCAGAAGGCAGCCTCGGGCAGGAGCGGACACTTTTTAGGTTAAAATAGCATGACTGATCCCTGAAAAATGGAACTGTGAGCTGCTTTAGGACCTGAGCCTGCAACCAGTTAACATATGTGAGCATCTCCATTGGCTTTGGGGGGACACCTCTCATGAGTAACTTTACTCGCCTGTATAACTGCGGGCAGGATGCCCCTCACCCTTTGGTTTCCCATCCTTCCAGTTTTAGGGGCATACTTTGAAAGTAAGTAATAAATGCCATGGACAAAACCCTGTTCCCCTCCCACTTTGAGTGGTGGCAGAAAGTACTGGGTGTACTGGGAGAGGGAAGGTAACTCAAGCTCCTGCAAGTACTCAGCACCCTGTGATGAAGCCTTGTGAACAGGATCTCAAAGAAGGAGGTTGCTTTTTGGGGCACAGCTCATACATCTACACTATCTTTTTGGGGCAGAGCTGTAGATCCTCTGACCAACCTCACCAGCAAGTCTGGAGGCTCTTGAGGCTGAATTAGTGTCTGCGCAGCTGGAAGAAGAGATTCTCTCTTCGCAGCCTCCTGAACACAGACACCATTTATCCAGGCTTTGCACAGGGGAGAGGGCTTACCCCTTGGTATGGAGACATTGCCTTAAAGGATGCCCAGAATCTATGCATTTGCCCTGAAGATCCTATCGTGTAGCCACACTCATTGCATTAAACTGGCCTTAGGGGATGACTTTTATCTATAACGTATGTTTAAAAAAAAAAACCCACCACCACCAGCAAAAAAAACCCACCCCAAACTGACAGTTTTATACTGCTAGCTCCATGCACCCAACCATCCATAAGGGTCTGTCCAGCTCTCATTGATTCCAAGAGTTGGATCAGACCCAAGCAATTAGTTAATTCTCACAACTATTTGGTGGGGCAGAGAAGGACCACTATCTCCCTTTTAAACTGAGTGCAGATGCATTAAGTGACATGGCCATGGGCACACAATGAGTCAGCAGCAGAACTGCCAGTGGGACTCAGGCATCCTGAATCCTGGGTCTCTGTTCTAATCATCAGACCACAGTGGCAGCATCTTGTTTTTCCCTGTCACGAGCTGTGTACATCTTATCCCACCCTCTCAGCTCAGGCTGATACCAACTTCTGCTGGAGAGAGAGACAAGCTTTCCAGCTCCACAGAGCTCTTTTTCAGGTCTGAGAAAGGTAATCAGACCTGAAGAGCTCGGTGAAACTCAAAAGCTTCTCTTTTTCACCAACAGAAGCTGGTCCAATAAACAATATTACCTCGCCCACCTTGTCTCTGTCATATTCTGGAACCAACATGGCAACAATGCTGCAAATAAAAAAATACTCAACTAACTGCCCATGAACAAGCTACGGACCAACGATTCTCAGAAGTTATTTAGCAAATAGTTTTGGATTAACACATTTGGAAAAAAAACCCAACAACCCTGCTCTGATTGCAGACAATACATAAATAGAGACAAAATTAGTGAAATGATGTGATCCAAAGTGCATGCCAAGTCTTCCATTGCCTTAAATTAGTCAAGGCTTATTTGCCTTGCTTGTTTTTAATCACAAGATCAAGTAACAATGGTAATGTCATCAAGGTAGAATAAGTGTTTCTACCTTCAGCTATTGCTCAGTTCTTAAAGCTGCTTTGCAAATGCACTTTTGTCATGTACTCCATAGTGTGTGTGTGTGTGTGTGTATATATATATATATATATATATCGGAGGAGAGGAGGAAGGAACATGGCTTGAAAACCTTCTTTTGGCCTAAGTGGGAATAGTCTCTGAGAGAGTTTGTCACTGGTCCAAGCTAGCTGGGGTTTAAATGCTTTCCTCAGCTTTTCTCCCTAAATCAATGTGAATATTCTTGGCAAGCTCTATTACTATGCATGGGGGGCAGCTGTGATTCAAGTAGGGATTTTTCCCCCCCTTTCTACTGTCCCAGTCTTCCTGTCTGATGCAGATGTGATCCTTTCCCTCTGCCTGTCTAACAGCTAATCATTTTATCAGACAAGCCAAGAGGCTGAAGAAAACAGACCATGCATATTCTTGACAAGCAACAACTGTACTAAAATGGGGGGAGGGTCACTCCCTTCTGACTTCACCACCTAACAAAAACTTCCAAGAATAGAATGAATTCTGTTCCCTAAGTTAGCAGCCCGCCTTCAAAAATGCAAATTTTGCAGCAAATCTCTACCTGCACATGGGAAAGCCATTTAGATACAACATAAAGGAGACGTCGCTGAAGCGCATAGCAGGATCTTTGAGGAGTCCAACTTTTTGTTCTTAATGTTTCTGCTGGAGATTGGTGGAGGTGCTTGCAGGGCTCTTGTCTCAAATCCAAAGGTGCCCGTTTGCTGTTTCCATTTGTACGATTGTTCTTATGTGACACCCGCAGAACAGCGTGGGAGGAGCGTAAAGAATGCACACTGGTGGGGAAAGGCACTGTATTTACACCTTCCATTTTCATGTCGTACAGCATTGTAATATCAGAGGAACATGAGCCCTAAAATTATTCCTTTCAAAATTAAATTCCCTCTGAGTAAACAGATGAATGGGTGAGGAATAATCCCAGTCGCTCATTTAACAATCTAACCTGTCCAGTGAACAGATTCTAAGGTAAACAGAACCATTATGATCAGCTAGTTTGACCTCCCCAACAACACAGACTATAGATTTCCCCAACGATTCCTGCATCTGTCACCATAGATTGTTCTTTCTAATTGCTGCCTTTCAAACACAAACAGAAGAAGAGACTCAAACTCATGGTTAGGTGGTGCCCCACTCTGGGCACTTCCTCTGTGCGGTTAGTCACAGTATTTTCAGTTTGCTTTATATCTTGTCACAAGGGAGACCCAAGCTTACTCACAGGCTAGGTCATCCTTATTCTAGTGTAAGCAAACAGGAATCATCTTTTACAAATCATGCTAGTGATCATGTGAATAATCAAACTAATACATCCTCAGTACTGAGACATAGAAAAATACCTGATGGGTCACCCACACCACATCCTGCCAAAGTCTAGGTATTATACCTTCCAAGTGCAGCTCAATGATGCTACACCAGATCTTAGCCAAGAATGAATAGTATGAATAGAATGTTCACTTGGTCACCCACCTGTGTTTTAAGCACTTGTGTAATTAGGTAATTATCTATTAAATTACACAATAGTTTGGTCTCGCATGCTACTTGGATTCATTTGCCATTTAGCCTCTAAGGCTGACCATGTTTTAGAAATTCTAGTTACAGTGATAACATTTAAAGTTCTAACATCCTATTTACAGCTAGTCTTTCCTACTGGGAGAAACCTACAGCATTATGAGAATTAGCAAATCCATCCAGCTTTTACTTGAGTTGCCATGTTGTTTATTGAAGATGCATGTTAAAAGACGGCTCAATGATCCAAACCAGAAGAAAACCCTAAGCTGTTACAAAGGGACACTGACTAGTGCCGAGGTGGTGCACAGCTCCCAAACAGGGGACAACTCTTTCCTTTAGCATTTTGTGGCTGGAGGTAGGTGTGACAGACACCACGAGGAGGCTGGACAGTTCTCCAGATCCTGCCTTTCAAGTCTTTAGAACCCTCCCACCTCAACTTTTCTGCTGGGGCCAAGAAAGGTGGCAGCAGGGGTGCAAGGGATGGGTGGTATGGGAAAGGGAAGTGCAGCAAAGGTGCAAATTTGGACTGGACACCCCCGCATGAGTGTCACTGCTTTTAGAAAGTCAGCGTGTGCCTGGCGCACATGAAACATGTGCTGTAAGCTCTGCTTTGATGTCAGCAAGTACCAATTAAAAAATGCCTGAAGAGATTTAAAATGCTTTGTTTCTCTCTAGGTTGGGCAGATTAGAGAAAATTGGTGCAGAAGGATCCCTGAAACATCTAAGTTTCAGGGCAAATAAAGAGATCGGCTGGGGGAAAGGGTGCATTGGGGACAGCTTTACAGGGGGGTGGACCCACCTCTCCCTGGGGGTTGGGTTCAACTCTCCTTGCTGCTGGCAATTGATAAGTTTTCAAACATTCCTGCATTTGGGGGCACAGGTAGCCTGGGCAAAAGGCCAGGGCTCCATTTCCCTTCCCAGTTTTGTAGCTGGGATGCACCAGTGGGGTTGGCAAGATGAGTCAGAGCCAAGTTCCATTAAAAGGTTCCTAGCTCTGTCTCCTCCTAAGGAAGCTTAGTTCCTATTCTAGCTTAACCTTCTCATGTTTATATCTAATTTCTCTGAAGGGAGGAAAAAATAGACCGGCTGAGCCAAAAGTTTCCTCTTTCCCTAAAATTCCCTTCCTGCCCAACCTAGTCAAAGGCTCAGGATAGAGACAGCTAAGTTCAGGGAGCATTTCTACAACTGTCAAAGACCCGTTTTAAAACATGTATCCTTTGCCTACGATTAGTAGTCTTGGCAGTCCTGCTTTGGAGAAGAGATGTAAACACAGGTATTGGGAAGGTGGGTTATGCCCGCGGATGGTATTTTGGTAGAAATGTTTTGAGAATGTAACTCATAACATGCAGAGCTACCTACTACTGTCTGCATCACAGTTTTGTCCTGCCTTCTTTGCTTGTGCATGGTCTTCTGAAGACCAGCAAAATTCCTGGCATAAGGGAGAAGTACAAGTTGGGAGTCGCATCTGTTTTCCTCAGGCCTGCTGGGCCTCGAATGCTGACATTTCCCCACTACAGGATGACTTTGCTCCAGAAACCAGCACAAGGTGAGCTGCCAGTGAAAACATTCTTAGTCACCTATTTCACTCTCAATAGGTGGACTTGGACAAAACAATTCCTCAGTATACATTTTTTAACGGTGGCTACAGAGTAACATCAAAGACAATTTGAAAAATTTTCATGCAATTTTCATGTTTGCCAGAACTCAGGCAAATGAGCGTAATTTAAGGTTGATTCTCTGTAGTGTTCAAACTGCTTGGCATACGTTGCCACAACAGAGCAGTATGGAAAGGGCTGTAAACACAAGGAAGACGTGCTTTTATCACAATCCAGTGTCATGGGCAGAAACAGTCACGTTAAAGAAAAGAAACCTGGAAAATGGTTACTGAGAGCATTCTGTATGGTGATGGGAGATTAGAATTTTTTTCCCTTCCTCCATTAAGGTCCTAGCTACAAGCATTTGCACACAGCACAAAACTCACCTGACCCAACTACAAAGACAGTTGTAAGAAGAAAAGGAGGACTTGTGGCACCTTAGAGACTAACAAATTTATTTGAGCATAAGCTTTCGTGAGCTACAGCTGAAAGCTTATGCTCAAATAAATTTGTTAGTCTCTAAGGTGCCACAAGTCCTCCTTTTCTTTTTGCGGATACAGACTAACACGGCTGCTACTCTGAAAAAAGACAGTTGTGTTCACAGCAGCATTTGTCACAATACAACCACATGTATCTACATCTACCATGGTGCCTAATGGTGTTTCAGTTCATCCCTAGGTAAACCTGGGCAATTACCCCAAGTTGCTCAGCAGGGGGCAGAGTGCCCAGCAGATATACAGACATGGCAGTGCCCTGCGAAACTGGCCAAACTTGGTTCAATCAGGGGTAGTATTCTATATGCCAAAAGGGGTACAAGAAAAAAATTGTGTGCTCCACCCAATGCTGATGGCCAGTGTGAAACAATTAGCTGACACACTTTATCTAGTATTTGTTTTAGTGTGCGTGGACCAAGCCATGGTTAAAACCAATCGTGTCACTAACCAGTTACCAAACCCACTGAAATTTGTGGGGTAGACAGGGCCCAATGCTAAAAAGACACGAACACTGTGCTATACAAAGCTGCTTCATATTAAGTGCAGCTTTTAAAACATATCTACCTATCCCCTTACAACTAGGGCAATTCTTCACTTTATCGATTAAGACAGGAAGAGTATTTAGCACCCTGCCACTTAATGCCAAGTGTTGTTTTCATATTGAAAAAAGTACTACTTTTGAAGGCTTTTCTCGGTCACTGGGCCAGTACTGTCCAGTGTATTCTAAAGTCAATGGAGCTGAGAGCTCTTAGCACTTCACAGGATCGGAGACCCAATCATAGTACCTAGCCCGGAAAATCATAGCACTTGCCAGCCTGAATTCTGAACTGAGATTAAGAGTCTTGACAAGATTTTCTCTCATTGATGTATTTCTCCTCTACATAGGTATTTAATCCTAGATCCAGCAAGGGGTGCTGGTGCATTTCTAAACGCGCCAGTGATCAATAGGGAGCTTGTTATGTTGATTTCTCAGATTCTCTAGTTAGCCGTCCATAACATTCCAATTTAAGTGGCTGATTAAAGGAGAAAATATAATAAACAACAGAATTGTGACTTCCCAAAGGAGACACAGCAAACATGAGCTACTTTGAAAAATCTGATTTTATTTTTTAAATTGAAAAGACCTGTCAATTTGTTTCAGTGGATGTTTCTCTTTCCAGTCATAGTCTCAAACGTCACCGTGTTTTAACATTGCTCAGAACAGTATAAAAAAAGCCATTCATGTTAATAGCTACACAGATTAACATCCTAAAACACATTGTGTTTTCAAAGCAGGTACGTTTAAAAATAGGTTGTTCACGAGAACTCTTACAATTGCTGAGGCATCCTGTGTTTATGCTTAGACTCCCGTTAACGTTAAATTGTAAATTTAACTTGGTATTTGGTTTTTAAAAAGTTAAAACCAGATTGCTTTCACAGCAACACAAGTTCTGAAGTGGGAAATCACACACACGAGAGGGAACCGCACTGAGCACAAGAACACCCATTCAACACACAAACATGCCATTTTGATCATGTCTAAATGCGCTCTCTCTAACCCAGGATAGCAATAATTTTAAATGCTCGGGTTTAATATAAATACAGAGTCTCCATAGAAACTCCAGTTACTGCAAAACTGAGCGACATCTGTTGCTCATGGTGCTGTGAAGTACTCAAGCCTAAGGGTCTGATCTTGCAATCCTTACTTACACAGACACACCTACCTGAGGCCAGTATGAGAACTTGAGCAAAGGGTTGTGCAGGGTCAGTCCCTAAATTTGAATGTTCAAATGGCACACTGTTATTCTAAAAATGTCATTCTTTGGTTTACTTCCATGGCTTTTGGACACACTGAGAACGAAGAGACATGCACCATGTGAGAAGCCACAATGGCTATTTGTTCTAAAAGCAAGTCTTCTACTGTTGACGGCTGAACGGCATTTCTAAAGCATATCCGGTATTAAACTTACAGAAAACTACAGGAGTTCAGAGTACCCCTTACAACCATATCCCCAAAATCTAGTAACCATTGTAAGTGCATGCATTGAGGCATGACCGGCATGCCTATAAATTCATATTGTTCAAGTTAAGGGTAATCACAGCTGCAAAAAACTACTCTTCTGTAATTAAATGGTCACTATTAACAGTCCTTCAGTGACTGTTTTAGTATTAAAGACACGTAGACATGGTTATGCTTTCAGCCAAAAGGAAGGTCTCTCTCTATCAATTTAGGAACGAAAAAAAGTTTCTGGAATCAAAGCAAGTTTTACATATTGCAGTGTTCGATGAGGACTAAATGTTCAAAGAGAGATGTGTGTAATTGTCAGGTCTTAGCATATACACGAATGAATGCAATGTCATGCACACCAAACTTGGAAAGTCTGTCCCTACTCCCACAACAGATCCTGGCTCTGTTGTTGTTAAATGTAGTAGTAAGGTTTTGGAAAAATTAGGTCAGACATGATATAATTGGATATTTTCAATGAATGGTGAAGTGACACCATGAACAGTTGGATGGAAATGCATACGTGAGCAATTTTTGCTACACTTTGCAGCCAGGCAGCAGATTTTACTCAGAGGATAGTACCTGTATTTCCTGTCAACAAGAAAATCATGCTGGCAACTAGATTAAAAAAAATTATCAGACATCTTATTACCAGTAACATCTATTTTTCAATGAATCTCAGCTTTTAATGTGGTTTTTGGAAACAACATTCCCAACGCTGGTTTTACTTCCTTCCCCATAAGTATCAAAAATCAAGACTAGACAGAGTGAATTGTGGATATTTACCAACTAGCAACAAGTCTCACATGTCAATGTTATATTTAACTGCAACAAATATAGGTCATTCTTCATAACCTACTGCCAGTGGTTGTTATAAATATCTGCTTGCTTTATTTAAACAAACACTGGTCAGTTAAGATGAAAGATTCATTTACAATAACTACTTGGCACAGGATTCAGTACTTGCAAATTTTAATAGAAGCGCTTCTGATGTACACAAAAGCGCTTACAACAAGCTTTTACAACTCAGTTTGTTGGGGTATTTTACTGTATCTAATTAGAATTATTACAAGTATTTTTAAAAATGTTATTTTTCAATAGATTAAGATTTAGACTCCAGACCCAGCTGCTCTAAAACTTCTTAGCCAAAGCCTCAAACCCAATGAAATGGAATTGATAATATACCAGCTCTTGCTCTCTATTACATAGACACATCATGGTACCAAAATTTAACTATAAAAAGAAGAGTATTTCTAAATAGAATTTAACCCCATTGCCCCTTAGCAGTGAAGCTATATAACACCAAGAAAGTATAAGGCTAAGAATTTAAATTTGTCAGCATACTGGAGGTTTCTGATATGTATTGGTTTGTGGCAATAACTGCTTAAATAGCCATTCTGAAGAAACGCACCATGAAAAGCCCCACTGACTGTGTCATTTTGTTTAGGAATTCTGTCAAATAGTTGCAGATAAACTGTGTTAGAAGGCAGTTTAAGTGTCCAGTACATTTGGAGTCAACCTATGTTGGAACCGTGTGGAAAGCCATTTGGGCTGGTTAAACCAGTTCCTAACTGTGGTTTTAATCAGAATTCCTAACTGTGGTAAAAAATGCCAATGGAGATGGCGGCCAAAGATGCAAAGGTAAACACCACAATAACGTGAGGGTAAAAGCTGCTGCCGACAGGTTTTCTTATGCTAAGAAAGGCACACCACCCGCAGTGAGCTAGAGAAAAAAAAGCCAGCAGAACTACAGTAATAAACCCAGGAGAAAAAAGCCTACCAGAATTGCCTTCCTGAGAAGGAACAATGCAGTAGACAGGCTGCTCTTGCTCTGTTTTGTTTGCAGGGAAGTGGTCAAATTTAGCCATATTAACAAACATTTAACAAAAGCTACCCCAAGAAGCCAGAACAAAACCTGACCTTTGGGTCAAAGGGCACAGACAGGCCTTTCCATGTCATGTAGCTGAATGAGTTCAAAGATTGGCAATGAAGGAATAAAAGCTTTAGACATGTGATGGGAACAAGGTCGGGAGTTTATCGAACAGTCACACCAAGCTTCTCCAGCACACGCACTCCCTTTTCTTGGTATTCTTGTCGGGTCATCCAGAAGTTGTCTTTGTCTTTCATGATGTCTGCTAGAACTGCACCACCCAGAAACACCATGTGCTTTCGACGAGGTGGATCTTCAATACGGATCTTAAATTTCTAAGAAGAAAAAGGGACACGGTATTGTTTGGATTCCTGGGACCCAAAAAAAAAAAAAATCACCCTTTTCTACCATAACAGTGAAACTGAAATTGTGTTTAGTGGGAAAAAAGTGAATGAAATGCTAGGAGAGGGCACGCTGCATGCGAGCTTTCTGTTTGTGCAATCTAAAATAAAATTAATTCATCAATAAAATAGCTACTTTGCATTGGAAATCAGAAACAATTAACTTGTTCTCCAAAACTGCATCTTGAGTGTACTTATCGAGAAGTCCAGGGGTCAGAATCACATTCTAAATTATATGTTCAGCTTTGATAGCTAAGATTATCAGGGAAGTTACCAGTTCATCAATTCACAAAATATTGTACAGTTTATATGACTAGAGTTATACTAAGTCTCAGGTGGGTGGAGGAATGGAAAGGATTCCACACCTGGGTTTCTACTTTAACTATTCCATATTCCCTTACAGAGCAGACAATTGAACCCCACAGACTGCACTATTTTGCATTTTAAATGTGTGATTATTAAATATATAAGCCACCAAACTAGGAATATTTAAAAATGATAAAAGAATGTTGTGCTTTCGTGACTAATTAGTATAGTTTAAATATTCTGGCTACCTATATGATTAGCTCAGTCCAATTATGATCCAGAAAACATTCTTCAAATAAGTCCTCTTTGGGGATTTAGAGAGCAAATGTTTTATTAAAATGTATTTTGTTAAAAGGTATTTTGAAAAAAATTTGGATGTAATTCAAGACTTAAAAAAAAAAAAAACACCTCAAACCCCCTTCATTCCAAAAAGCATTTCCTCTCTAAAGACAGACCTTCCTTCTACAAGGCAGACAGCAACACAATGCAATCTTAGTTCTGCAATTCTCGTGAGTGGTACGTCTGCCTACTACAATTACCTATGAATTAAAGGGAAGGAAAAGACTGAGCCACACAGAGTAATTGTGGAATGTGGTATTAAATATAAAAATTCAAGGATAAAGAGGCAGGTAAGCATCCAAACTCTAAGAGCTGAAATTCAAAACTGACATGAAGCAGGCACTGCTGCTGTTTAGAAAAGGCAACTAATGTTCTTGCTAATAGTAGCTGGATTTCTTAAGGTGCCAAGTTAGGTCTGAGTGCAGGACTGCTCACCAAAGTTTAACAGCACATATTTACATTGAAACTCTGCTTAACCTTCTGAAGTAACCTAGTACTGTGGCCTCGTTTCAAGTGTATCGAAACAGGTCACCAGGATGGCTATACAAAGTCTGTATTGGTCATTCTGAAACACTGATGTTTCAGTTAGAGAGGATGGGATGTGAATACTTCACATACTGCTTTTTCCATCCTATTGCTGACCATCTCACTCCCTCTAGTGGTAGTTCAGGATATCTGATCTATCTACAAATTAAGCAATTAATCAATCACTACTTACAGAGAGTTTTTCTACATCTCCTTTCAGGACCCCTTCCAGATACAGCTGTTTAAGTTCACGTTCCAGTCGTGAGGGCAGCCCAGGGTACATAGTGGAACCTCCAGACAATACAATGTGCTTATAGAATTCAGACCTAATAGAGGAGAAAAAGAACATTCTTTCTAGTGGCAACAGTTTCTCCTCTGTACAACGAATACAGAAACCCCAATGTGCAGGTAAGTGAAAGTCCAAGAAATGCAGACAGCTGTCACTGAACAGACATGACACCTTTACAACGAACTCTGAAATAGCTACATATTCTCTTGTTCAGGATAAACTCTCCATGCAATATGCCTTGGAGAGCAGAGATTTTTAGGAGTGGAATAACACTGCATGTCCTACATGTATGTTTGTTATTGTTTAGTTCTAAGCACTACAAACTCCATTTCAAAGAGAGGTTATGTTAACTCATGAATACTAACCTCACAAGGAAACACCTTGCTCACATTCATCATTACACCTGTATTTAGAAAATTTCTTTTGCCATAAAAAAGAAAAGGTTTTGTGGATGAATTGATTTTTCCTTGTCCACACTTGTGCCCTGATAGAAGTTTTAGGGAAGAAGATCCAAAGCCTTCTAGATGTCCTGCTCTTACCTGGTGTCAATGTCAGCAGCCTGGATGGTATTAAACAGCAGTTCAGCAACACCAACCCCCTCCACGTTGATTAAGTGAGGCTGAAACAGAGCTTCTGGTGCCTCAAACCGCTCTCCACCAACTTTGATAATCCTGCCATCAGGGAGCTACAGAATAGAAAGCACAAATTAAAGCTTATTCTGATATTACTTAGATACTAATACATAGTAGACCAAAAAAGCAGGATCTTTCACTGTGAAACAGTACATAATAGGAAAAAAATATTTTTCCAAAAACTTACTACAGTTTCAAGCCATTACAAAAAACATTGTTTAGTATTGTTGAAAGAAAGTTCCAAGTCTTGCAGTCATTTTATAACGTAATTTGCAGCTATTTACAAAGGCAAGGAATCTGTTACTTGAAATGGTGTTAACTTATACTGGAAGGGAGTCTTCATCATACAGGTTTTCAACTTCAAAATTGATATACATCTCTCGTATACACTCACCGTATAGGACTCAACTAGTACTGTGGTCTCTAAGGCCAGTTTCTGCTCCTGTACAATGTTGTATCCCACATAACATAACTTCTCCTTGATCATACGAACAGTTTCAAAGTCAGCAGAATGGTTGAAGGCATATCCTCGCAGCAAGAGCAGCTGATGGGAAAAGAATGTTGGGTTAGCAATAAACTTGGAGTGGCTCAGTTCTCATGATCTGTGATTACGTGTATAATGTACATTTAATTGATTGCTACCCTTCTTTTGTATTTCTCAGGAGAAACAGAGACTTCTCCAAAGACAAATTAAATGAAAAATGTGACAAGAATCAAGTTTAAGAAAATAAGGGGAGGAGTCAAATTGCATTTATTTCGATCAGCGTGAAAATGACAGTATAACTCTGAAAAGCGGAAGATACGTTCCACACTACAGTTTTCACTATGATCTTTACAAAGGAAATAGTGAAAGAAAGATCTAACAAATTGTTCTTTTTCTTGGGATTTCATTTCAAAATTTGGAGATTCATTGTGATTTCTCAATCCGGCTGATTTCGTTTAGGTCTTTATAGGTTGTAGCAACAATACAATTGATTTTAATTTGACCACTCTATTGACTGGAACAGAGTCACTTTTACTGAAGAAAATGCATACGTTCCTCATTGCCATATGAATATTGGGAAAGATTTTCCCACATACTTGAAAATCTTTAAAAGAATTACTCTAGCTCTGAAAAAACAACGAGGAGTCCGTGTGGCACCTTAGAGACTAAAATTTATTTGGGCATATGCCAAAATAAATGAGTTAGTCTCTAAGGTGCCAAATGTGCCCAAATAAATTTGTTAGTCTCTAAGATGCCACGTTGTTTTTGCTGATACAGACTAACATGGCTACCACTCTGAAATCTAGCTCTGAAGATTCACAAGCCCAGAACGTATTCTCCATCAATTTGAGTGGCTAAATCCCAGGCTACGTTAGTTTTTGATTGCCAGTCAAAGAGGTCATGAACTTGAGTAACAGTTTTACCAAACAGAATATGTGAAATCCTTTCAGGTATGCAGTCAATGGAACCATTAACTGAAACTCACTATGGGAACCTCTCCAAATGGAATTCCCCCACATCAGGTGGGACCAAATTCAGAAATAATGTATTAGGGAGTGTAAGTTACTTACCAACTTAGACTCTCGTGCAGGTATCTACTTATACCTTCTGGTTCATCGCTACGCAAGTCACACTTACTGATAGCTCCCTTTTGAAGTCTGACTCTTAGAGTATAACTCAGTCTAGTATGAATGTTTTTGGAGGGAGATGAGGCAGAATTTGGTGCAGCACATCTCAAGCCCAGTATTTTGGAAATGGAAGCAATGACCAGGAGGACCTTGTCAGAGGGGGTCCTCCAAATCTTTGGTTTCTCATTGATCCTTCCCTGCCTGACCAATGCCAGAGGACAGGAAGCACCATCCACTATCCACACAGCGAAGCAAGGTCCAAGAATGCAAAATATCTGAACTGCTGAGGCCCCTCCATCCACTCTTTCCAGAACACCATTGGGCAAAGTTCTGGGCTCAGTTTTAAAGGGAAATTCCCTGCATGCTGCAAGCAGCTGAATTTAAATTTTAAAAAGGGAGATTTAACAAATGAAATATGAACATTTATGTAAGAGTACAGTAGCTCTGGTGGTGTATGTTGATATTAAATTCAACTCATCCCCACATTTGCCATTTTTAATATATACCAGATAATCACAGGAGCTTGTGTTTAGGGGTGGGCTGGTGGCTGGGGCTTTTGGAATGCGGTTTGTAATTGTGAAATAACCACTTCAGCTGGAAATTTCAGCCTAAATAATGAGCAGTGAAATAGTCAGACAATTTAAATATTACTGCTCTTAGGTTTCATAGGTAACACGGCACTGAGATAAATGGGCCACTTCACACACTGCAGAGCAGCTGTTTAAGGCTGTTTGGAAAGACTAGTACCATCAGTGACCTGATGTACACTGTTTGTAGTTGGAAGGTTCTTCTTGCAACCCATAAGGACTAGAAATGTGTTTTTACAATGGATTCTGAAGCACCATTCTGCAGTAAGGAAATGATCCCACAGCAAATTCCATACCACGTACAGAACCCTGCTTTAAAGCATCCCGAAAAAAGCATACAAGAACAATTTCCCCCCGCAACTGAGAGGAAAGAGGACAGATTTCTCCACTAATAGCAAGCTTTCAACTTTCTAAGCTTCAACTGATTTGAACTTGGATAGTGGCCACATAGCGGCCTGATAGGGACTGTAGCTCCAAGAAATTTTTTTTCAGCTTACCTTGATGAGGTATCTGGTAATATCCCTCCCAGCAATGTCTAGTCGTCTGGTAAGATGAGGAAGAGAGAAACCTTCATAGACTGGGCAAATGTGAGTTACACCATCTCCAGAGTCCACAACAACACCAGTTAATAAGCCTAAGTAAGAACAGTAATATTACATCTGAAAGCAGATACGTAGAACGATACATCACAGTACATTAGGACCCTCCTAACTGGACCAACCGGGTGGCCAGCCTACTGTCCTGATGAAGTAACTGTCCTAATTAAGAGAAACCTTTCCCCTTGTGAGAGAAGTCTGATCACATTTGAAAATAAAATATTGTACTAAAATTAAGATCTCCACTTCATTTCAACTATTTGTTTTAAGCTTTACTTGGAAAATTCTGTATGAACAGAGACGAACTCCTCCACCCCAATCTTTTAAAAAAAAATGCTAGTAACCCTTCTTAAGTGACTGCAGCCCCAGCATATAGAATTTTTTCTCATGTCCTGACATCCCCATAAATCATGTTCCAATTAAATGGACAATATTTAAACTGGTTAAATGCTGGTTGGGGGCATAAACTCCAGTTTTCTGCATTAATGTGCAAATAGATTAGCCTCATTTTCAAAGATGCTGGACACCTGGAGATCTCATTCATGCCACACATACTTTACCTTATTTGAATAACGGAGCAGAATTGTGTGATTTTGGGTGGGGTGGCGCTGGAGTGCATGATTTGAGGCTTCTGTAATTTCATATTTTGTAGGACGTAAACAAAAGCCACTTAAAATTACAGCAGAGCCGACAAACTGGCCATTCTAAATTTGTTTTTCAAAGGACAGTCTCAGCTTAATTTGGGTTTTGTAAAGGGATTTTCCAAACACTTCGGAAGTCTGATTCCAATGAGAAGTTGGGGTTTTTTTTGGTTTAGTCAAGTTACAAGAAACACATCCAGAAAGTGAAACGGCCTCGAATTGGTCATATAAGCAAAATGCAGAAAGCAACTAGTTAGAGTTGATGATGAAAAGTAAGGCTCGGTCTACACTTAAAACCTATATCGACATAGCTAAGTAGGTCAGGGGTGTGAAAAAACCTACACCCTGACTGATATAGTATGCTGACAAACTCCCCAGTGTAGACACTGCTAACTCAACAGAGGAGCGCTTCTGTCAACCCAGCTAATGTCATTTGGGGAGATGGTGTTCCTACACTGTCAGAAAAACACTGTCAGTGTAGACTGCACCTACACTAGGGGGATATGCTAGCATAGGCTATGTCTGTGCTACAGAGCTCAAACAGAATCTTTAGTTTTAGTTTCTGATGTGTTATCACAAGCAGACAAACACCTTTAAATATAAGATTCTTAATCTGACAATATCCAATTTACATAGGAATTGTCTCAAAATCACATGCCATGAAATGCAGGCACATACAGAATTATAGGCTAAATTTCCAAACCCTTTGACATCAGTGAGCATTGCAACTGCTCAGCACCATTGACATGGGAGTGTGACTTTAGGCAGTGTTAATAGAGAATCTCAGGCAGTCCCTGAAGTTGAGAGTGGGAAGGAAGTCTGCAGTCCATCCTGCCCTCTGGAGTCCTGTCTCAGAGCCTGAAGTTAGGACAACAGTTTGGGATGCAGGCCCTTGCTTGGGAATAGATATGTTTATCACCTAGCCTGCAGTGGGAATGATGACACTTCCCTCATGCCTAGAAGGAATATAAATTACCAGAAGAAAAATCCCTCCCAGTGAGAATATGTGTGCGCCAAATTTCAGCCTGGAAAGAATATTTATTGTTCAGCTATGAACCCAATAAACGAGGGGATTGAAGAGAAAAGTTTGGGCATTATCTTAACTGAAGGGTCATAAATGTGTCAGCTGAATTTTAGTGTCATCTTTTACAATCCTTCTATAAGTTCTGAATTGTTGCAGATGTTTTTCCCTTTTTTTAAGGGGAAAAAAAACCCCACAGCTGGTACTGAATAACATTGTTTCAACTGTTTTTCGGCTAGCACTTAAATTTGTAAATATAACCATGTTCAGTTGTTAATATCTTGCTCTTAACATGTAGTGTGGCAGAGCAAATTTATACCATTCTTGACATAAAAGCTGTGATAACAAATGTTATTGCCAAAAGGCTGTGCACATTCTACCATTTAAAGGTAATTTCACCATGCTACTAATAAAAGGTGTAAGGAGTCATGTTATCATACACATATGCTTGGAATTAACTCTCTTTCAAGTCCAAGGGTGAAATCCAAGCCCCACTGAAGCCAATAGCAAACACCCAGGGGTTTCAACAGGGGCAGGATTTCACCTCCAGTCTCTTAACTCTCAAACTCAAATTATGATTTATTCCAACTTGTCCATAGCAGAGAAGTCTACTTCCTTCTCTTGCCCCAGAAATAAAACACAGTCATCTTAATGGTTTCACAACTTTTAGGCATCGACTTAAGGCAATGTAATTTTGCTTTCATAAAATGAAATCAAATTTAAAGGACTTGTTGAAACCTTTTCTTGAAAACTGAAAATATGCTAAAGACTTTCTGAAAATGACACTTTAAACATCTGAGATACAAGGACAGTCACTTTATATATTACCAGGTTTTAGCATTTACAAACAAGAATCCAGTGTTATTTTTATGGGGAAAAGAGGAATAAGCTACGGACCATGAGAAGAACTACTCATGCGGATGCTCATCAACCCAAAACTCTTGATGAAGATCCAGTCAGCTAGCCTCAGTTATGCTAGTGGTGAATTGGGACCAAGATCTTTTCTTTATTAATAGCTAGGGCTGTCAATTTTTTTGAGTTTATTGCGCGAGTTAACTGTGATTAATGGGCAGCCCTATTAACACCATATTAAGACTTCAGCGAAGTAATGCATTTAGATATTAAACGTGCTAAGTTATAACCTTCACCTACCTTGGGCATACAAAGTAAGAACAGCTTGAATGGCTACATATACCCCAGAAAACTGGTATGTCTCAAACATTACCTGAAAAACAAAAAACAACAAAAATAAAACAAAAAACAACAAAAATTAGTGTCCAAATAAGGAGGAAATTCTTTAAAGTTTTATAGCAGCTTAAAAGAAAAGTTTACATCTACTGTAATTATTAGGTGATCGAAATAATACATGTTTGCTACCTTTATTGGACAAATATTTTGTAGCATTATGTTGCATGTTGGGGCAACAACTACATGCTTTGATTCTTTGTACCCATCAGTAGCTTCTTGTAATTGCATTTTACACAACCATTCCGTTTTTTAATAAACTTCAGAAAGTGATTTATTTCACTCCAATAAGCAACACCTAAATTCTTACATAGCACTTGCGCATTCATACAATGAGAAGAAATATCAGTACGCAGAGTTGCTGTAGCCGTATCAGTCCCAGGACATTAGAGAGAAAAGGTGGGTGAGATAATATCTTTTATTGGACCAACTTCTGTTGGGGAGAGAATTTTTCGAGCTAAGACAGAGCTCTTCTTCAGGTCTGGGAAACGTACTCAACTGTCACAGCTAAATACAAGATGGAAGAGATTATTTAGCATAAGTAATTAACATATTTCAAGGGACCAATCAAGGTAAGGCGGCCTGTTAACACATCTCCAGTCAGAGGGGAAAAGGGAAGGGGAGAGAGGCTGCTGGGCAGGGAGTTGTTAGTGGGTTATGGATTGTAATAAGCCAGAAATCCAGTGTCTCTGCTCAGTCCATGATTTTTAGTGTCTAGCAAAGTTATGAATTTAAGCTCCCAGGCTGATCTCTTGACAGTGTTGTGCAGGTTTCCTTTGAGGATGAGCACTGATGGGTCAGACAGAGTGATCGCTTTGTGAAAAGTGTTTCATTCACAGGTGACAGGATATTTTTGTCTTTTATCATTTTTCTGTGAGAGATCATTCAAGAGAGTAGTGATTGTCTGGTTTCACCCACATACACCTCTACCCCAATATAACACAGTCCTCTGGAGAAAAAATCTTACCGCGTTATAGGTGGAACCGCGTTATATTGAACATGCTATGGAGGGCCGGGTAGGGAAGGCTGTGCCTTCCCAAACAGCCAGCCCCACCCCCTATCCGACCCCCACCTACTTCCTGCCCCGACTGACCCCTCAGAACCCCTGACCCATCCAACCCCCCAGCTCCTCGTCCCCTAACTGCCCCCCCCGGACCCTCTGCCCCTTATCCAACCCCCCAGCCCGGCCCCCTCAACACACCACTCGGAGCAGCATAATATCGTTATATTTGCGTTCTATCGGATCGCATTATGTCGGGGTAGAGGTGTAGTTGCTATTGTGGTGTGTAGTGCACTGGATGAGGTATACCTCACGTAGTGATAGGCATGTGTCGGTCCCACAGATCTTGAAAAAATGGTTACTAATCTTTCTGTAACTGTTGTTTGAGATGTGTTGCTCATGTCCATTCAACAGGTGCGCGCGCACTGCATGTGCTGTTGCCGGAGATTTTTCCCCCTCGGTGGTATCCATCTGGCCAGCTCTAGCGCCTTCTGGTGTCGTGCACTTATGCGCTAGCGTAAAGGTGCTGCCGGCCCCACACCATCTCAGTTCTTTCTTGCCAACCAACCAGGAGAGAGTGTTGTGGAATGGACATGAGCAACACATTTTGAAGAACAACAGTTATGGAAAGGTTAGTAAACATTTTTTCTTCTTCGAGTGCTTGCTTGTGTCCATTCCACGTTAGATGACTCTCAAGCAGTACCCAAGGAGGTGGGCTCAGAATTCATGGACATGCAGACTACAACACAGCTCTCCTGAACCTGGCATTGTCTTGAACCTGTTGAGTGATGGCATAGTGGGATGAGAAGCTATGCACCAATGACCAGGTTGCAGCAGATGCCTTGGATTGGAACCTGCACAGGAATGCTGCTGAAGAGGCCTGAGCTCTCACGGAGTGAGCGATCATGATGGCCGGAGGTGGGACATCTACCTGCTCATAGCATGCCAAAATAGAGGAGGTTGTCCAGGATGAGAATTCCTAGGCTGAGGCTAGTAGGCCTTTCATCCTTTTTTCTACTGCCACAAAAAATTGCATGGATCTGTGAAAGGGTTTAGTCCTCTTGATGTAGAAGGCCAGGGCATGCCTAACATCCAATGAGTGATGCTGCTGCTCTTCTGAATTCTTGAGAGGCTTCAGAAAGACAAATGGCAGGAAAATGGCCTCATTGCTTTGGAACTGCAAAACAACCTTTGGCAGGAAGACCGGGTGGGGGCACAGTTGGACCTTATCCTTGAGAAACACAGTGTATGGTAGCTCTGATGTAAGGGCTTTGATTTTAGAGGGCACGATGCCAGCGGTTCAAAGGGAGGACCTGTGAGCCTCAACGGAACCAGGATTAAATCCCACGGGGGTGGGATTGGCTTGCGGACCGGAGGATAAAGGAAAGGCCTTTAAGAAAGTGGACTGTCATTTCATGAGAGAACACTAACCTGCAGTTCACCTCTGTGTGGGAAGGCCAAAATGCACCTTGATAGACACAAGGGCTAGACCCTATTGCTTAAGATGGAACAAATAATCCAGGATAGACTGAAGGGAAGACTGAGTCAGAAAGTGGTCTCGTTGAGACACCCATATTGAGAAACACTTCAATTTGGCGAGGCAGGTAGCCCTAGTGGATGGCTTCCTACTACCCAGCAAGACCTATCAAACTTGTTCCAAACAGGCCTGCTCCTCTGGGTTCAGCCATGTAACATCCATGCAGTTAGGTGAAGGGAGCTGAGGTTCAGGTGGTGTAACTGACTTATCTTGAGAGATCAGGTCCGGGCAGAATGGGAGCAGAAGTGAGGTTGCTACTGATAGATCTAGCAGTATGCTGAATCAGTGTTGGCGTAGCCACACAGAGCCTATAAGAATAACTCTTGCCTTGTCCAGTTTGATTTTCAGAAGGATTTAGTGAACCAGATGAACCAGGGGGAATGCATAGAATAGGAGTTCTGTTCAAGGAAGCAGGATGGCATCTGAGAGGGAGCCTGGGCTGTGCCTGCTCAGTGAGCAAAACTGCTGGCATTTCCTGTTCTGCTTGTTCGCGAAGGAGGTCCACCTGGGGAGACATCCACCTTTGGAAGATAAACCTGGTGACCTCTGGGTGAAGGGACCACTCGTGGTGAGAGGAGAAGGATCTGCTGAGGAGATCCGCCAGTGCATTCCAGGGTTCCGGAAGATGGGAAGCCTCAAGGTGGATGGAGTGCTTCGTGCAGAAGTCCCATAGACAGATGGCCTCCTGACACAGGGCAGAGGAATGAGCTCCTCCCTGCTTGTTGATATAGAACATGGCCACAGTGTTGTCCGTCAGAACTTGCACGACCTTGCCTGTGATCCAGGAAAAGAACACTTAGAAGCTAAGTGGGTCGCTCTGAGCTCCCTGATGTTTATGTGCAGGGAGAGTTCTTTCTGGAACCACAGGCCTTGAGTCCTGAGGCTATCAAGGTGGGCTCCCCAACCTAGGTCTGATGTGTTCAAGACTAGGGACGCTGATGGCTGGGGTACAACAAAAGGGACTCCCATCATCACAAACCGTGAGTCCTTCCACATGTTGATGGAGATGAGGACCAGGGATTGAACAGTAAGCACCTAGTAGCCCAAGTAGTATCTGTTTGGGGAATAAACTAAAGCTTGCCATGTCTGCAGGGGCCTGCAGCGTAGCGTTGCATTGCGGACCATGTATTTGCACACAGCCATGTGTCCCAGTAGCTTGTGGCAAACCCAGCCTATCCTGATTGGGTGGACCATGACCTTGCATATCAGGTCCAACATAGTCTGGAACTGGGCCTCTGGAAGGCTCTGCCTTGGGTCGAGTCGAGCACTGCCTCAACAAACTCTATTCTCTGAACTGGAATAAGAGTTCATTTTCACTCGTTTACAAACAGGCCCAGCACTCAAAAGGTGGCTTGGACTGGGCTGACGCTGTTCTTTACTTGAGCCTCTGTATGACCTTGGATTACTCCGTCTTCGAGGTACAGGTAGACCTGAATGCCTTGCTGTCTGAGGAAGGCAGCTACCACCGCCATGCACTTCATGAAAACCTGAGGGACAGTGAACAGGCAGAAGGGAAGAGAGGTGAATTGATAATGAGTCTGGTTTACAATAAACCTGAGAATTCTTCTGTGGCCACGGAAAACAGAAATGAGAAAGTAAGTGTTCTTCAAGTCGAGGGCGGTGTACAATTCCCTGGATCCAGAGAGGGAATGATGGAGGCCAGAGAGAGACCATGCATAACCTCAGTTTCTTGAGACATCTGTTGAGACAACGCAGGTCCAGGATCAGACAAAGGCCCCCTTTGGGATTAGGAAATAACAGGAGTAAAACCCCTTCCCTCTCAAGTTTCAAGGTATCTCCTCCATGGCCCCCATCCGTAGGAGGGTCTGCATCTTCTGGCCAAGGAGTTGCTAGTGAGAAGGCCTGCTTGGGCCCACCAAAGTACGTATCAGACCTCAGCAGGAAGGTTGAGGTGAATGGAATCAGTTGACAGTGCTTGTAACCTTTCCTTTTTCTCTTATAGGGGTCCTGTCTCGGAGGCGGAGCCAAGAAGCATAGCAGCTGTTGAGGCCTTAAGTGCTTTCTTGAAGCAGACAAAGCATAGAGGCCTAGGATCCTGAGGGTAGACCTTGAATCCTTCAGACTACATAGTCTTGTGTCCCTCTGCTCTGAAAATAATGAGGTGCCTTTGAAATGGAGGTCCATTGGATAGACTGGAGCTCCTGAGGGATTCCTGAGGACTGAAGCCAAGAGCATCATCTCACGGTGACAGAGGAGGCCTTTGTCCTAGCCACTGCATCTGCTGCGTCCAGTGCCGCTTGAAGAGAGGCTCTGGCAACATTCTCTCTTTTTTAAGAGGCCTGAGAATTCCTGCCTTCAGTCTTGGGGCCTGGAGTCCTTAAATTTGGACAGGGAATCCCACAAATTGTAGTTGTATTTCCCCAGTAAGACTTGCTGGTTTGAGATATGTAGTTGTAGACCACCTATTGAATAATTTTCCTCCCAAACAGATCAAGTTTCTTTGTGTCCTTCTGTTTCGGGGTAGCACTCAACTGCCCTGTCCGTCCCTTTCGTTAGCCGTCCATACAACAAGGCGCCTAGAGTGGGGTCAGAGTACAGATACTCATACCCGCTGGCTAGCACATAATATTTCTTCTCTGCCCTCTTCGAAGTGAGGGAGAGGGGAAAGAGAAGATGAAGTCTGCCAGAGGTTTGATCGGATCCATTACTGCTACATCTTGTAAATTGGTACTTGGGTTGGTACTGGAGTTGGGGTCCGATGCTGGTTGTGGAGGAGTGGGAGTCCGCCTCTCAGAAGTAACTGAGTAGAAACGTTGGGAAGGTGGATCTGGTATGGGGGGAAAAACACCAAGAGTTCCAGAAGGGCCAATGCATAGGCCACTGTTCTTCTCGCCAGGTACCAGCAGGAGGACCCGTACTGAGGTGTGGCGGCATGTATCACGGGGGGGCCTTAGGTTGAACACAGGGCTCCGCATCAGACTCAGATTAAGAATCCTCTTTAGGTGTCCACAGGAAACGGTACCTCTCGCTGCCTCCAATCAGTACCGAGGGTCTGGTGACTGGTGGTGGGCTTGGGATGACATCTCAGAGGACAGAAGAGTGGGCTTGCCTCTAGAAGGAGATGGTGGGCCTGGAGCCAGGGAAGAAGCTTGGAGCACCATACTCTCTCCTGCTAGAGGACAACGAAGCTAGCGGCTGACCTAATGGTGTCAGCAGGACTGGGAGCATCTAACGTGGAATGGACATGAGCAAGCACTCAAAGAAGAAAGGTGTATTGTAGGAGGGTGTTGATCACTGTAACAGTGGAGATATGTCTGCAGGTTTTGTATCTATTGTTCTAGCTGGGTCTAGTGCCGCTTTGAGCTGGTGTGTCCTGGTCTGTGGGGAGCTTGCAGCTGATGAGCTTTGAGAGGTTGAGAATTCAGGAAAGATTTCTGACACTCCACCATAAAAAGAAATGGAGTACTTGTGGCACCTTAGAGACTAACCAATTTATTTGAGCATGAGCTTTCGTGAGCTATAGCTCACTTCATCAGATGCATACTGTGGAAACTGCAGCAGACTTTATATATACACAGAGAATATGAAACAATACCTCCTCCCACCCCACTGTCCTGCTGGTAATAGCTTATCTAAAGTAATCGTCAGGTTAGGCCATTTCCAGCACAAATCCAGGTTTTCTCACCCTCCACCCCCCCACACAAATTCACTCTCCTGCTGGTGATAGCCCATCCAAAGTGACAACTCTTTACACAATGTGCATGATAATCAAGTTAGGCCATTTCCTGCACAAATCCAGGTTCTCTCACTCCCTCACCCCCCTCCAAAAACCCACCCCCATACACACACAGACTCACTCTCCTGCTGGTAATAGCTCGTCCAAACTGACCACTCTCCAAGTTTAAATCCAAGTTAAACCAGAACATCTGGGGGGGGGGGGGTAGGAAAAAACAAGAGGAAATAGGCTACCTTGCATAATGACTTAGCCACTCCCAGTCTCTATTTAAGCCTAAATTAATAGTATCCAATTTGCAAATGAATTCCAATTCAGCAGTTTCTCGCTGGAGTCTGGATTTGAAGTTTTTTTGTTTTAAGATAGCGACCTTCATGTCTGTGATTGCATGACCAGAGAGATTGAAGTGTTCTCCGACTGGTTTATGAATGTTATAATTCTTGACATCTGATTTGTGTCCATTTATTCTTTTACGTAGAGACTGTCCAGTTTGACCAATGTACATGGCAGAGGGGCATTGCTGGCACATGATGGCATAAATCACATTGGTGGATGTGCAGGTGAACGAGCCTCTGATAGTGTGGCTGATGTTATTAGGCCCTGTGATGGTGTCCCCTGAATAGATATGTGGGCACAATTGGCAACGGGCTTTGTTGCAAGGATAAGTTCCTGGGTTAGTGGTTCTGTTGTGTGGTATGTGGTTGTTGGTGAGTATTTGCTTCAGGTTGCGGGGCTGTCTGTAGGCAAGGACTGGCCTGTCTCCCAAGATTTGTGAGAGTGTTGGGTCATCCTTTAGGATAGGTTGTAGATCCTTAATAATGCGTTGGAGGGGTTTTAGTTGGGGGCTGAAGGTGACGGCTAGTGGCGTTCTGTTATTTTCTTTGTTAGGCCTGTCCTGTAGTAGGTAACTTCTGGGAACTCTTCTGGCTCTATCAATCTGTTTCTTTACTTCCGCAGGTGGGTACTGTAGTTGTAAGAAAGCTTGACAGAGATCTTGTAGGTGTTTGTCTCTGTCTGAGGGGTTGGAGCAAATGCGGTTGTATCGCAGAGCTTGGCTGTAGACGATGGATCGTGTGGTGTGGTCAGGGTGAAAGCTGGAGGCATGCAGGTAGGAATAGCGGTCAGTAGGTTTCCGGTATAGGGTGGTGTTTATGTGACCATTGTTTATTAGCACTGTAGCGTCCAGGAAGTGGATCTCTTGTGTGGACTGGACCAGGCTGAGGTTGATGGTGGGATGGAAATTGTTGAAATCATGGTGGAATTCCTCAAGGGCTTCTTTTCCATGGGTCCAGATGATGAAGATGTCATCAATATAGCGCAAGTAGAGTAGGGGCTTTAGGGGACGAGAGCTGAGGAAGCGTTGTTCTAAATCAGCCATAAAGATGTTGGCATACTGTGGGGCCATGCGGGTACCCATAGCAGTGCCGCTGATCTGAAGGTATACATTGTCCCCAAATGTGAAATAGTTATGGGTAAGGACAAAGTCACAAAGTTCAGCCACCAGGTTAGCCGTGACATTATCGGGGATAGTGTTCCTGACGGCTTGTAGTCCATCTTTGTGTGGAATGTTGGTGTAGAGGGCTTCTACATCCATAGTGGCCAGGATGGTGTTATCAGGAAGATCACCGATGGATTGAAGTTTCCTCAGGAAGTCAGTGGTGTCTCGAAGGTAGCTGGGAGTGCTGGTAGCGTAGGGCCTGAGGAGGGAGTCTACATAGCCAGACAATCCTGCTGTCAGGGTGCCAATGCCTGAAATGATGGGGTGCCCAGGAGTTCCAGGTTTATGGTTTTTTGTGGAAAAGCAGCATCACTTGCCCCATAACCTCAGCCATGCGGAACGCAATGCCATCCACAGCCTCAGAAACAACTCTGACATCATAATCAAAAAGGCTGACAAAGGAGGTGCTGTTGTCATCATGAATAGGTCGGAATATGAACAAGAGGCTGCTCGGCAGCTCTCCAACACGAGTTTCTACAAGCCATTACCCTATGATCCCACTGAGAGTTACCAAAAGCAACTACAGCATATGCTCAAGAAACTTCCTGAAAAAGCACAAGATCAAATCCGCACAGACACACCCCTAGAACCCCGACCTGGGATATTCTATCTACTACCCAAGATCCATAAACCTGGAACTCCTGGGCGCCCCATCATTTCAGGCATTGGCACCCTGACAGCAGGATTGTCTGGCTATGTAGACTCCCTCCTCAGGCCCTACGCTACCAGCACTCCCAGCTACCTTCGAGACACCACTGACTTCCTGAGGAAACTTCATTCCATCGGTGATCTTCCTGATAACACCATCCTGGCCACTATGGATGTAGAAGCCCTCTACACCAACATTCCACACAAAGATGGACTACAAGCCGTCAGGAACACTATCCCCGATAATGTCACGGCTAACCTGGTGGCTGAACTTTGTGACTTTGTCCTTACCCATAACTATTTCACATTTGGGGACAATGTATACCTTCAGATCAGCGGCACTGCTATGGGTACCCGCATGGCCCCACAGTATGCCAACATCTTTATGGCTGATTTAGAACAACGCTTCCTCAGCTCTCGTCCCCTAAAGCCCCTACTCTACTTGCGCTATATTGATGACATCTTCATCATCTGGACCCATGGAAAAGAAGCCCTTGAGGAATTCCACCATGATTTCAACAATTTCCATCCCACCATCAACCTCAGCCTGGTCCAGTCCACACAAGAGATCCACTTCCTGGACACTACAGTGCTAATAAACAATGGTCACATAAACACCACCCTATACCGGAAACCTACTGACCGCTATTCCTACCTGCATGCCTCCAGCTTTCACCCTGACCACACCACACGATCCATCGTCTACAGCCAAGCTCTGCGATACAACCGCATTTGCTCCAACCCCTCAGACAGAGACAAACACCTACAAGATCTCTGTCAAGCTTTCTTACAACTACAGTACCCACCTGCGGAAGTAAAGAAACAGATTGATAGAGCCAGAAGAGTTCCCAGAAGTTACCTACTACAGGACAGGCCTAACAAAGAAAATAACAGAACGCCACTAGCCGTCACCTTCAGCCCCCAACTAAAACCCCTCCAACGCATTATTAAGGATCTACAACCTATCCTAAAGGATGACCCAACACTCTCACAAATCTTGGGAGACAGGCCAGTCCTTGCCTACAGACAGCCCCGCAACCTGAAGCAAATACTCACCAACAACCACATACCACACAACAGAACCACTAACCCAGGAACTTATCCTTGCAACAAAGCCCGTTGCCAATTGTGCCCACATATCTATTCAGGGGACACCATCACAGGGCCTAATAACATCAGCCACACTATCAGAGGCTCGTTCACCTGCACATCCACCAATGTGATTTATGCCATCATGTGCCAGCAATGCCCCTCTGCCATGTACATTGGTCAAACTGGACAGTCTCTACGTAAAAGAATAAATGGACACAAATCAGATGTCAAGAATTATAACATTCATAAACCAGTCGGAGAACACTTCAATCTCTCTGGTCATGCAATCACAGACATGAAGGTCGCTATCTTAAAACAAAAAAACTTCAAATCCAGACTCCAGCGAGAAACTGCTGAATTGGAATTCATTTGCAAATTGGATACTATTAATTTAGGCTTAAATAGAGACTGGGAGTGGCTAAGTCATTATGCAAGGTAGCCTATTTCCTCTTGTTTTTTCCTACCCCCCCCCCCCCCGATGTTCTGGTTTAACTTGGATTTAAACTTGGAGAGTGGTCAGTTTGGACGAGCTATTACCAGCAGGAGAGTGAGTCTGTGTGTGTATGGGGGTGGGTTTTTGGAGGGGGGTGAGGGAGTGAGAGAACCTGGATTTGTGCAGGAAATGGCCTAACTTGATTATCATGCACATTGTGTAAAGAGTTGTCACTTTGGATGGGCTATCACCAGCAGGAGAGTGAATTTGTGTGGGGGGGTGGAGGGTGAGAAAACCTGGATTTGTGCTGGAAATGGCCTAACCTGACGATTACTTTAGATAAGCTATTACCAGCAGGACAGTGGGGTGGGAGGAGGTATTGTTTCATATTCTCTGTGTATATATAAAGTCTGCTGCAGTTTCCACAGTATGCATCTGATGAAGTGAGCTATAGCTCACGAAAGCTCATGCTCAAATAAATTGGTTAGTCTCTAAGGTGCCACAAGTACTCCATTTCTTTTTGCGAATACAGACTAACACGGCTGTTACTCTGAAATCCACCATAAAAGTAGATCACATCATGGAACAGGCCACCCAAAAACCTCAAGAGAACCTGCTTTAATACGCAAATAAAATCCCCTCTACTTGTCAACTACCACACTGGAATCCATACAGGGTATCATCAAACAATTACATGGCTTATTACAACCATCTATAATCAACTAACGACCCCCTTCAACTGCCCTCTCCCCTCCCTACTTGAGGGGTGTTAATGGGTCACTTCACCTTGAATGGTTCCTTGTGTTTGCTAAACAATCTGTTCAACCTTGTACTTATCACACTTTGAGTAGTTTCCCAAACCTGAAGAAGAGCTGTGTGTAAACTCAAAAGCTTGTCTTTCTTACCAACAGAAGTTGGTCCAACAAAAGGTATTACCTCACCCACCTTGTTTCTCTAGGACCTATCCGTGTAAGTTAATAAACATATTCCACATTAATTTAAGCGGGGGAGGGGGGAAGGGGAGGGTTTAATGCTTGTAAATAAAACCCACACACCACTTTTTTCATAGCTTTAGTGAACTGAACTGTTTTTCAAAAAACAAAGAAAAAAACAAGCACAACTAATTGACGAGTGGGAGGCAGCCATGTACTTCATTACTGCAATTTGACTTTGGAATGAAGTTAGACAAGGTGGGTGAGGTAATTTCTTTAATTAGACCCACTTCTGTTGGTGAAAGAGAGGGGCTTTTGCGCTTCCACAGGGCATGGAACCTACTGTTTGTTAAAGGTGTGCATTCCTGTCACTTTCTGAAGATCATCTAACTTTTCTTCCTGTTGCCAACGTCTATTTGACTCATTCCTTCAACTGTCTTTTGTGCGATATACAGAAGACAGACCCTATAGCTGCAATGTAAGAAATAGGGCCAGCCCCTTACAATAAATCTATTCACAGCACTAATCGTGGGCATCGGAGCCTGTACCACAAGCTATTTTATACAGCTCTGCCTTCCTGTTCCCTGTTCTTGGTGAAGATAGAATGGACTGCAGTGTGGCCAACTCATGATTTTATCATCAGTCTCTCAATATTTGGTGTTTTTCTTAAAGCACCAGCTGCTGGAATGAAGAGATTGCATGAGATTCTCAGGTTTCATTATTAAAAAAAAAAAAGCAAAGTGCATGGTTGTGAAGAAAATTTTGAAAATGTAAGCAAATGTATCCTAAAGCCTGAGAAACCAGATAGCAAATAAAAAGAACCCAAAAATTACCATTTAAAAATAATAATGTAAATTTCTGAGGCCTTGCTAAGGATTCTTAAATTATATAACATTTTAAGAAAAACGTTTACTGCATATAATACGAAGTAAAGGTAACTTGTCTTTCAAACACATTAACATCCTGCTGCTATAGGCAAGTATAAATGACACAGACTTCCTGGATTTAAAAAAGCAATATGTTAAAGTCAGGCACAGTTGAAATCGTACAGCTAAATAACCACAATATTTAATAATACCTTGCAAATGTGTATCGTTCTAAGAAAAGCACTCATCAAAACTTACACAAGTTAAATATCAAAGAGTTCTTATCCTGTGCTCTAGCTCTCCTTAACCATTAATTTGCCTTTAGCTTATAATTTTAAATACAGTTTGACTATTTAAAGAAACAGACTCCACAGACTTAGGACAGTGCTTCACGGAGTAGTTCTTTTATCCAGTTTACAGCGAAGGCAAGAAAGACTGAGTGAACAAAACACTCCGTTTATTACAGCCATGAGTCACAAGTGATTGACCACTTCCCCTTGTCTCAGTATGCTATTACCAGAGCAGAAAAAACTGATAAGAATTCAGTAGCTTTTAGCATTCAAGACTGGTTAAACCAGAAATGCTCTGACAGCTGACTATTTAAAACAAACAGCTCTAGGAAAAGATGACATTTCACTTCTCTTAAAATATCTAAATGAATCAAGCACTGACTTTTCCCAACTTCTCCTTGGCACTGTTTCAAAAAGTCTGCTGTTAACAGGGCTCGATTTAAAAGATTGCCCAGTTTCACAAATTTGTTCCTTGGCTGGTTAAGATCTACAGTCATATTTCATAGCTTTTTTGCTCAAGTTTTAGTGATCTGCAAAGTATGTCTCAATATTTTAAAACAAGCTTGAAATTAAGGGGGCATTCTTTTTTAAAGTATTTTCTTTCCCCTGCCCCCCATCACTCTCTGGCGTACAGTAGAACCTCAGAGTTATGAATGGCAGAGTTACGAACTGACCAATCAACCGCACATCTTGTCGGTAACCGGAACTGCACGATCAGGCAGCAGCAGAGACAAAGGGGGGAAAAAAGCAGGTACGGTACAGTACTGTATTAAACATAAACTACTAAAAAAATAAAGAGAAAGCAGCATTTTTCTTCTGAATAGTAGAATGTTTCAAAGCTGTATTAAGTCAATGTTCAGTTGCAAACTTTTGAAAGAACAACTGTAACATTTTGTTCAGAGTTACGAACAACTTCCACTCCCAAGGTTGTTTGTAACTCTGAGGTTCTACTGTATAAGCCTTCAGATTTCTCCCATATAAAGTATTGTACCATGTCTTCTCCTCCTTCTATTAAGTCTCTAACATTAAGGACCCCTCTACAGACTCTACTGAACTCCCACTTGACCTCTCCTCCCAGATTTTACTTTCTCGATTTTCAAAAGGCACAAATGACAGCTAGATGCTTAACTGCCATTTGTGCTTTTAAAAATCTCCCCCCAGACCATACTACAGCTGTTCTATTGTATATGAGAGCAAAACACTCCATGAGTTACAGACCCCATTTAACCAAAAAAAAAAAAAAAACCCCAAACAACTCAACACATATCCCTCACAGGGTCAACACTACGAAGAAAGGAAATGAGCAAAATTTACTTTTACTGACCTCATTTTTTAACAGTAACTAGGCTAATTCTGCAATGAGATAATGCTGTGACACTTAGTTGGAGTTTAAAAATAAAGTAATGCCAGCATATTTAGGAATTGCTGCAGAGATCTTGACAGAAAAAGTGCGATCTTGTATGGTTAAAAATTGACTATCCAAAGCCTGCTAACCCAAGTACACTGTAAACAAAACTGGAAAGACCAGCATACATTTTTCCAAAACGTTTGCGTGAGCGTGATACTTAGGAAGACGGAAGTCAAGGAGTACGAAATGTACAAAGATCAGGCTGTGGAGCACCTTGCTGTAGGGTTCTTAAAAAACTGACTCCGTGATGTGGAAGACAGTTTGGTAGAATACCTACTCACCTTGCGGCACATTCAGGTATGTGCAAGATACCACAAGTTAGGGATAGGGTTCTGCAGTGGCCATGATCTAATGTGCACAAACACAGCAGTTCAGTAAGTTACAAGGCAGAAATAGTATTCTACCTCAAAAGGGAGCGTGGGAAAGAACAGCAAGCAAAACAAGAAACTGTCTGAGCTTCTAGACCTCAACTGACACAGAATTACTGCTGTTCCCAATCTGTATGAATTCTACTGCTCATAAAATGAACCAAAATTGTAATGGGAGAAAGGTATGTAACAATTTCTATCTGCCCATAACCAGAATATGCATACAGGATTAGTTACTGCGTTCGCATGTTCCACTATATTCCTGGAAAGATATACTTTTTGCAGTAAACACATAAGACTTCTGTTTTTAGCTATGCTTATTTCAGACATTTTAGACTTATTTTGTTTGACATCTATAATTGCAGTCTCGCCACATGCATGGCACACACCACATTTGACAAATCTGATATCCAAATAGCGTCAAGAATATTCTCCTCAAAATAAATCTTTGCTTCTATTAAAGTTATTGTTTTGTTGCCAGTCCAATGCCTTTCTCCAAAAATGGCAGGAGCCCAACAATAAAGCACTGGAAGCTAGAAAAAGAGAATGCTCTAGAATACTAAACAATGGAGTTGTAAGGGGTGACAATGCCAAAGAATGCGTCCACCACACCACAGAATACACCACAGAAAGGTACACAACTGGGCTGTTCCTCAGAGGGGATGTTACAGGTGTGAGAATTTAACGGCTATGCAGAGGTTGAGACAAAAGTTACACAAAGACACTTATAAAGCTAATTACACTGAAGAGCAAAGCGGAAATTGTCTCTCTTTAAGTATGTTCTGAAACAAACCACAGCAGTGCTTTAGCATTGTTAGTGCAGACTAGCCCTAACAAAAGCCAGGCAGACTAAAATAACGGTTAGGATTTCTCAGGATATGTTAAGTGCACACAGTCAAAATGACTTTTCATAAAAACTCATTTCAATTAATCATTTCTTTAAGAAGCAATTGTGTTGCATTGCACCAAGGATTTCATGATAAATATACCAGAATTATTATAGCTTCATTACATATTATGAAACTCTTAACTCAGTCTTTCATCTGATCTCGGATTGGCCTCTCATTCTAGCTTCAAAAATAGAAAAAAATTGGATAAAGTTTTGATTCTTTTCCTACAACATTACCTTTTAAAACTAGGAAGATTTGATTTCATCATGCTGTGATCAATACAAAAGGTGAGGCATTAAAAGAACTAAAGTTTTTACTTCACTCAAAAAACTATAAAAGTGTTTATATAAAAAGGCTAAATGCTCCACACACACAAAAAAAATTCTTAATTCCCTTGCTCATATTTCAGGTTTACATTCTCTGAATTGGTGTAATAAAGTACGGTAATTTCCCCCCAGTGAAGATTATGAAACAACAGAATATAGAAAACACATTTCAGAAGTTATAGTGAGCTCAAACAAGATCATTTTGTACTAGAATAATCATAACAGAGTCTTTGGATAAGCCATGTTAGGATATAGATATTCAGGCCTTTCTGTAAAGGCCTATACTCTAAGAATTTAGGTGTATTCTCATCACTTAGCTAGTTATAGAGGTAGAAAAGAAAGGATCAAAATCACTGTCTGCTGGTGTAAGGGCCTTCTCTTACTGTGACAGTCACATCCTCACATTCTGAACTAGTCACATTGAAAGAAGGTGCTATTGGGCTGTTAGGAATACAATCCTGTCCTGATAATGCCGATCAGCCCCAGAGAAAGGGAAGAGCCTGGAAGATGTAAAAGGAAACTTAGTTTGATAACATCCTGTCTGGCAAGAACTCACCTATCAATAGCTGGGATGTGAAATCCTCATTTCTTTGTTATTCTATCACTGTAGCACCTTCTTTCAATGTGACTAGTTTGGAATGTGAGGATGTGACCATTCACTTCCCAGCTTATGGCTGCCTCTGCTGTTTAGCCAGAGATCTTAGCCTAAGAACAGGGCCTCAGACTGTCACAGTAAGAGAAGGCCCTTACACCAGCAGACAGTGATTCTGATTCTTTCTTTTCTACCTCTATAACTAGCTAAGTGATAAGAATACACCTAAATTCTTAGAGTATAGGCCTTTACAGAAAGGCCTGAATATCTATATCCTAACAAGCCAGAAAAACAAAAAACAACCACATCCTGATAGATTTCTGAATGGCCGAGAAACCTGATAAGGAAATTCAATCATTCATGCCACGAAGGCAGCCATACATTTGTTAGAACTGTTCAGTCTGTCTATTGCACCACATTAGTCAGTCAGTCATGAATGTACCTGATAAAGCAGACATGACTAGTTAACGTTGCTTTACATAGCATTATGAGATGACATCATCTAACGTTCATGAGCTCACTCCCCCCAAAACCTCAAGTTTCATATCCGTTAACACTAATGTTCTACAGAGTCTTTGAAAGTTTTCAGTTAAAATATCACCTTTTTAATAATCAATTTATTCCTGCAGCAAAGTCTCTGAAAGAAGAGGTTATTACCGAGGTATTCTCTGCCACATTTGAAACTATACTGAATATTTACATTAACAGAGGTCTATTTGCTAGAGTAATAACGTGACAGAAAGTCAACAAATTTTATGCTATTCTCACATTACTACCTTTCCAAAACTGTGAGACTTTGTGACAGATAATTATTAAAAATAGGAATTGTATAAGGAGCTTTTTCTTTTATATGAGGCACTTGACCATCTAAGTCAATGCTGGATTGGGGATGCAGCCTAAGGGTATGTCTAAACTGAAATTAAAAACCCACAGCTGGCCTGTGCCAGCTGACTTCGGCTGAGGGGCTGTTTAAACTGTAGTGCAGACATCTGGCTTCAGGCTGGAGGCCAGGCTCTAGGACCCTGCGAGGTGGGAGAGTCCCAGACCTCAGGCTGCAGCCAGAGCTGGAACGTCTACACCATCTACACCACAATTAAATGGCCGCCCACCTCAAGCCCGAGACAGCTGGCACAGACCAACTATGGTGTTTAATTGCAGTGTAGACATACCCTCTACGACCTCACCCACTCCAGACTGCACTGTGGCACCCGACAACTAGTTGCAGGACCTCCTTTCTAGAAAGGCTGTTATTAGATAGTCCCCAGAACCTATTACAGATTTGGAGGGCGGGGGAGGGGGGAAGAAGATGTGCTGGCAAAAATTGACTCTTTCTTAACATGTCCCAGGTGCCTACAGCAACACTATACACTCTGCCTGGTAAACCACTCCTTACTTCCAAGCCACCACCTTAATTTCCCTTGTAAACTCTGCTAATCTCCCAGCTGGAGTCAAATTCATTTAGGGCCTGATCCTGAGAAATGCTGAGAACTCTGGCACTAATCCAATGTACAGTAGTCAATGGGACTGCTCACATGCTTAAAGATAAGCATGAACTTTAGTGCTTTGCTTGATTTGGTCTACTCAGAATACTGCAGGATTAAGTCATTGAGAAAGGGAGGTGAAGGAAGATTAACTGGGTTTTGGAAGACCTTTCCTATGTATTAGGCATCAGCTCACCTTATTGGGTCAATGGGGATGGGATGTGCAGGCATACCTGAACTTCAGTGCCTGAATCAGTGATTTCCTGGTCCAGAAGCTTGCACAGGACTGCTAGTCTGTTTAGACTTTAGGACTAAGTAGGATTGTTTGCCCTTGGATAAACTAGGAAGGTGACTATTCTGGGCTGTAACCAATTCTCCCATTTTCTGCAAGGAAGAATGTTGCCTTGAGGGGTTATCTTACATTTTAAAAAAGCAGTGACCTCTTAGACAAAATTTAGTGCCTGCCATCATCAATTCCTGCTCTCCACAAATAGGTTTTCCTTATTCAAGTCAAGAAACATACCTCTACAATCTTCTCCCTGTTTTTCGTTGGGTTCATGGGAGGCTCCGTGAGTAGTATTTTACAGTTTTTCGTATCGATGTTAAGTTTTTCTGGTCCAAATGTGTAGTCCCAGAGGTGCTTCATATCATCCCAGTTCCGGACTATGCCATTCTCCATTGGGTAGTTCACTTCCAGCATTGAGCGTAATTCACTTGCTTCATCACCAACCATAAGATCCTATAAAGTCACAGTATTGAAGTTTTTATGTCAGTTTGCAAGAATTTTCATTATTCTTTAGCAGTTTTTGATTATTAAGAATAAAAGATATTCCAACTTGCATCTGATTATATGTACTGAATGGCCCATGACCTGAAATTAGTTTTTATGTATAAAAAGTAGGCTTTACTGCACAAAATATTTAATGTGGCTGAGACCCATACTAGATCTTTTCAGAGAACCCGTATTTGGAAGACTTCAAAACCTTAAATCAAACTTACCGTAGTAAGAAGCTACCCTGCATTTTGTAACCATGGAACAGTAAAGAAACCTTAATATGTACAGACGTTTACTCATTGAGATCTCCAAAATTACTTCATCAAATACTCACTTGAATAGGTTGAGATGTGAAAAAGCACATAAAAGATAGTAGGGGGGGCTAGCAGAAAATTTTTCCACGCATGCTGCAAGTTTCTGTGCACATTCCCAAAACAGGGATAATGAGAGCTGCATAAGCATACAGAACAAGTAGCAAAAGCAAATAAGGGACTGGAAGTACCACACTAAACATTAAAATAAAAAGTGGTTTAACTAAGCCTTTGCCAGTAAAGTTTTAACAGGGTAGACCGATAACTGATATGTATCCCTTTTATTCCGCATCAAAAAACAAAACAAAAAACCCCCAACCCCAGTATGATATTTTATACAAAATACACATATTACCCAGTTGTGATTCATATAGGCAATTTCTAAATTGATTATATAAGAAAACCCTTTCCTTTTCCACAGGTATTTCCTGAGGCAAGTGGGTACAACGAAATGTTACCTTTGCTTCCCACTATAGACCATCTTCTTCCAGAGGAGCCTTAATGCCTGACTTACCACCATATTTAAAGAAATGAATTAAAATATATCTTCTTTTTAAGGATCACATTTCTACAATCTAGCAAAATAATAAGTGTTTCCTTTATTAAAGTACAACGAAATGGTTGCTTTTGACCAAATTGTCTACTGCAGAGTTTACAACCCAATCACTGTGCCACTGAGAGGTAAAGGTGACTCAGATTCTCTGTTTAAGCTAAGAAAGAAAAAGACATAATGAAAAGCAAACTGGAACTTTTAAATTATTTTTAGTTTTAATAATCTAAGAAGTTACTAGTAACTGGTAAAGAAATAATTTTATTACATGATTTTTAATTTGAGTCCCCTAATCAGTTTTCTTAATTTTATAAAACAGTTTTCATAGAATGGACTATTAATGTAAAAATTAGAAACCTAAACCCCTAAACTTTAAGAAGATCATAATTTGCTAAACTTACTCCAACAAACATACCACTAAGTAACCATGTGACTACATCAGTTCTATCGGAACAAATTCATAAAATTCTGACTTTATTTAACAATCGCTAGTTAAAGAACAACCATTTGAAATCTGTTCTGTGCATGACGTATACCTCAGACCAGGACAAGGTCAAGGAAAAGCCATGATCTTTTCCTATCTTCATTATTTTGTTATGTTAGATAAAGCATTTTCTAACGTTAACATTAAATTCATGTTGCTCTTATAGAAAAATGAATTATTCTTGCATCTGCACATAACTCAGGTCATGTCACAATCAGAAGCAATATACAAGATTCTTATAGTATTAGTTGCTACTAAATCAAAACAATGAACAAAGTTTAAAATAAGTAATCAAATGTAAAATGTGGGACAAGACAAGACATTAAAAAGCATCAAAATAATGCAACGGCTACTGCATCCCATAAAGCAAAAAATGGGAAACAAACAATACAGGGGCACCTCACTTACCATCTTTTTGTTATTCTACTTCAACAGGTCAAGAAAGGTGAAGAAAGAAGATAGAAGCAAGAGAGTCAGAAAAGGCCTAAAGGAAATCCTCAAATTATTTTAAGTACACAGTAGATATACAGCAGAAAAGAGATGCACGTATTGCTGCAAGTGTTCTGAGTTAGCGTAGTTAGGGCCAAGCTACCACTGTCAACGACATTGCTGTTCTTCTCAGAAGCCATTTCTGTCTGTGATTAATTTGTTTCCATTAGTTTAGTGGTGGGCTTCTCATTTTTATTCACAATATGCTATTGACAATAACTAGTGTCTTTGCATCTTTTCTAAGAAGCAAGATCTTTTATATGCCGATATCCCATTAAAAATCGAATTTTATCCAACGTGAGTGGTAGATCTGGAGTAGACTAATTGCGTGGTGGATTTGGAAGCAACTAACGCCAGCACATTGCCACCAGGATCCCTGCTTTCCTCCACCTCTTTTTTTCCATAAAAATATTCATCCTTCCAGCTCTTCGAGTTGAATTTTTACTATAACAGTTATAAAAATATTAAGCTAAAATACAAACTTGTGAGTACATGAAGTTCATAAACTTAAATGCTGTTTATGTATTCATTCTAACTGAATTAAGCGCTCATGAAGTGACACAGCAACAGCAATGACCTGAAAAGGGTACAGTGCAGGCAGATTTGTGCACATTTCCCTACACAGCTCCGCATCTCAGTTCTGCCATGCAGTACCCTGCTGTGCTAGAGGGGGGCTAGGAGAATTAACAGCCATTGTACTACACAGCAAGATACGTACTTTTGTGGACAAGCAGGGACTAGGATGCCATTTTCACTTATGACCCAATCCAAGATCAAAACCTAGGCCTCCTCAGTCACCAACCCTTCCAATAGCATTTTAATAAGAAAAATATCAGCTCCAGTAGGCATGTTTACTTGCTCTACTTACACATGACAATAACATCAGGGCAAGTACTCTGCAAAGGCAGCTGCCAGAAAATCCACATCCAGTCGCAGGAGGAACACAGGGTGAATGCTGACTATATTCTCCACTCACTCAAAGCCTACAGACACCCCAGTCTATGGATTTCTGAGATAGGAACTGAGGAAGATAATTGTGGGGCATGGACTAGGAATAAAAATGAGGTAAAGTGCATACTCGGGTCTGTTCTACTACAAGGAAGTATCCCTAAAGATTCTAATTAGTTTTAAAATTGATCCATCAAAATCTATTTTAAAACCAGTTGGAAGTGCAGCATAGTTTAGGCTCCCTAAGCCAACCATTTTTACCAAACCAGTTTCAAAAACTGCTGAAGGTAGTTTAGAAGCTGGTTCAGTAAAACTAGTTCAAGCTGCCAGGAGCCTGATCTGCACTACAACTTCAAGCAGTTTTAAAATCAATTTAGCTCAACAGGTTTTAAAACTGGTTGGAATTTTGGGGGAAACTGTTCCAGTGAAAACCACACCTTTGATGTAGCGGTGTCTCCTTATGTCCTCATTTGCTCTCCTGACAGGAATAATAGGCAAGGGAGGGTTAGGCTGCTTTTATAAAACCCTATTTTAGGGCTCATTTCACTCAGTTCCTGAATTTGGCTAGTTTTTCTGAATATTTTTAAAGAGCTAAACTGACGATGTTCTTGTCAATTTCCTTTGCTCAAGAGTCTTCTGAATGAGCCACAATGCTCTTTAATGTGTAGCTAGAATTAATCCATTCAAATTTTAGTATAATTTATCTGCCAAAAATATCTTTTTAGGAAAGCAGCAAAAATGGAATGACATCCAGAGGGGAAAAAAATGATCCTCAGACAGTTTCACTGTGCTGTCTTTCTGAATTTATCCTACATATGCACCAGGAAGGAAGATCTGAGACAGATCTGTAGGATGGTTGTTTGCTTCTCCTGACCTGGTTTATTTTGGCCTTGTCTTACAGCAACTACAATAAAGTAGACAGGTCCTGTAAAGTAGTTACAAAATAAATCAGGAGTCCAAGTCCCATTCTTCATTAAAATATCCTTGAGTGATTCTATCTTTAGAATGGGAGACATGATACAAGAAGTTAGATGCAAAAAAGCATCAATACATCATATATGACACTCCCCTCAACCCCATTCCAGAGCCTCAACTCAGACTAAATCAAATACTCAGGTGATCAAAGGCCATCCTAAACTGGGCTAGCAGCATTGACCATGTCAGGGCTTGAAAAATGTATCAGACCCATTACCCATAACACTAAAGCTTCTAGCCTAAGGTAGAAACAAAGCAGAAAGAAGATGGGTCCACATCAGTAATCTCCAGGAGAAATTCCTTGGTGAGACATTTCTAACCACTGTGTAGGGTGAGGGGATTTCTGCCAGGATTGTACTTTGACTCTGCTTGCGGAATCTAGCTTTCACTTCAGCTACTGGCAAGTAGATGTCTGAAAAACGTGGACCTTCAATTGCCCCCACCAAGCTTCTAGAAACGAGGAGAAGCACTCTCTCTTTCTCCCTCCATGTCCTCCCAGCTACTGTGAAGGTGAAAAGTCCTCTACTACCCAACCTCCTGGCTGCTGAGGGATGCAGGGAAGGAAATGAAAGATCTCCGCTACTTTACCCCTTTCCGGTCTAGACCTTTACTTTGCATTTTTTGTCATTCTTCCTCTCAAATAATTCTAATGCCACCTTCTACTAATGCTCATACTTTCCCCTAACCACCAGCAAGAAACTGTTTCAGTGCTACCTCTAGGATTCCAAATATCAGGAGTGAAACTGACCAGAGTTCTGTTGATTTCACTCTGCCACTCATAGCTTTGTGAAGCAGGAGCAGCAAAGACACAAACTTTATCTGCACAGTCAGGAAGTCAGCCCTGCATGTACTTAAATCTGAAATAGTATCTCTGCAATCAGAAGGGTTAGAAACATAAGCCCCCACATGCCTCAAGGAAGGTTTTCAACTCAATGCTAGTGATTAGAATTTTTTTCAAACCTGCAATATTACAATATTTTTAGACTGTAAGTTCCTCAGAGCAGGGATTGTTTCTCTATTCAGTGGAAAGCATTATGTCTACCATCACTACTTAAAACATAATGAAAAATAAATACAAGCAAAGTTAGGCAACTAATACTAGTTCACAGATGGTTTTGCTTACAACTAATTGTATACTGAACAGTAAAAATTACAGGTTATAGCCAACACTCACCATTGTCTCAGAATCTTGCACTAAGACTGAACAGCAAGGATCAGTCATCTGATCAATTTCTGCCTCATTTCCCCAAATCCCTTATCAAGATCTAAGAGCCCCAGCCCCCCTATGCACACTGGCCCCCTGACGGTCAGCTTCCGGTAACGTTAATCTACCCTTCTGCTCACCACATGCCCTGAAGGGGTGCAGCTGCTAAAGCTCATTACTTAAGCAGTGAATCACAGGACAGACTGCTGGGGGGCATGATAAAAGAAGGAGAAAGTACTTTCATGTGTTACAGTAGAACCTCAGAGTTACGAACACCTTGTTAATGGAGGTTGTTCATAACTCTGAAATGTTCATAACTCTGAACAAAACGTTACGGTTGTTCTTTCAAAAGTTTACAACTGAACATTGACATAATACAGCTTTGAAAGTCTAATATGCACACAAAAAAATGCTGCTTTTACCCATCTTAATTTAAATGAAACAAGCACAGAAACTGTTTCCTTACCCCCACCCCCCTTTTTTTTTTTTTAGTAGTTTACATTTGCAGGGGTTCTCAAACTTCATTGCACCGTGACCCCCTTCTGACAATAAAAATTACTACATGACCCCAGGAGAGGGGACCAAAGCCTGAGCCCTGCCACCCTGGGTGGGGGAGGGCCAAAGCCCAAACCCCACTGCCCCAGGTGGGGGGGACCAAAGCTGAAGCCCAAGGGCTTCAGTCCCACGCAGGAGACCTGTAACCTGAGCACCACTGCCCAGGGCTGAAGTCCTCAGGCTGCAGCTTTGGCTTGAGGAGGTGGGGCTTGGGCTTCTGCCTCAGACCCCAGCAAATCTAGGCCAGCCCCGACAACACCATTAAAATGGGGTTGCGACCTACTTTGGGGTCCCAGCCCCGGCAACACCATTAAAATGGGGTTGCGATCTACTTTGGGGTCCCACCCCACAGTTTGAGAACTGCTGGTGTACCGTGTTTGCTTTTTCTTTCTTTCTTTCTTTTTGTCTCTGCTGCCTGATTGCATCCTTCCAGTTCCAAATGAGGTGTGAGGCTGACTGATCAGTTTGTAACTCCGAGGTTCTACTGTATACAACTGAAAGACTACCGTGAATGCTTTAAACTGTTATAGAAAAAAACATTACCTTGATTTCAATGTTTCCCACTTTGGCAGTTGATCTTATAATTGGTCTTCCAACCAAAGCTGGAAAGATGTGTTCCGGAAAATTTGAGCCTGCATACCCACATTTCACAAACTGAAAAGAAAAAAGTTAAATAATTTGATTAGTTAATATATGCATCACATTTGTTTATTACTATTAAAAATATTTTAGTCTTTATGGGGAAATTTTCAAATGCAGATAAGGAATTTTAGAAAATAAGTCATGTTGTGTTAATTTAGATGTAATAAAGGGGCCCAAAGGTGTTAACGTGATCCTGACTGTCCAACATTAAACAGTTTTAAACGAAGTTCGGGGTTTGGAAGACAGTGACCTCAGCCTGCTTTGTTCCATGGCAAACACATCATTACAAATCCTTTTATTAAAGATACAGAGAAGAAGGAAAAACAGTAAAAGCATTTGAAACGTAAAGTATTAAATAGGGCTCTCATTTTAACAACATCACTTGTTCCCTTTCCCTGTATCTGGAGAGCTTTTAGAAGGAAAAAAAACTAGCCTCTTCGGTAGTATTAAAGAAGGTAATGACTGTCCTTTTGGGGAAAAACAAAGAAATTAGTTGAGATGGTCTGGAGCTATTATTGCTGGTGTTGTTAAAGCCCGATCCCATTTCCTAAGATGAAGGTAATGACTGTCCTTTTGGGGAAAAACAAAGAAATTAGTTGAGATGGTCTGGAGCTATTATTGCTGGTGTTGTTAAAGCCCGATCCCATTTCCTAAGATGACAAGACAAAACAAAACAAACACACACAAGGGGGGAAAGAAAAGAATAGCAAAGACAGAAAATGCAGCTTCTGTCTCTGGTGTTGACTCTCCCATGCACTTTCACTGCTGAAAAAAACAGACACAGCACATAGACTTATTACCCATTCCAAGACCTGGCAAACTTATACCTGAAGAGGCCTATTTAGGGCATTGTGTTTAGCTACCTCTTTCTGGGCACAGGCTCACAGCAATGCTGAAAAATATGCAGTCTTGGCCAGCTAAGCCAGACTCTCTTTAGACAGAAGGGAAAAGGAGTGAGAGATATGAAAGAGAAGAAATAAGGTAAGGAAGGAAAAAGACATATTGGAGGAGGTGGGAGAAAAGAGTCTCACATCCCAGGTGGTGTTTGGGATGCGAGACTAGTGGGGGTAGTGATGTCATCTGGCCCAGTTTGGTCAGGACATCTTTCATGATAAAAAAGATCTGAGCTCCGAGGAGACAGTGGGGATGGTAGCCATGATGGTGAAGCTCACTCCCACTGGCCAATTGTTCTCCCCAAAGTCTCTTTAAGGACCCCAAAAGGCAATGATGGCTGGAATAGACCACCCTCTCATTATTCTGTCCAACAATTAGACCTAGTTTCCAATACACCAATTGTAGTTTACTGATTTCTGCTTCCACACTTTTCTTGTTTACCAAGAATGATCTTAACGTAGTCCTTGAGTAATATCAGTAGACATTTTTGCTTGAACTATTTCAGTCTGTCCCACTTTTGCACCTTTTCCCACCAATATTTGTTGTTGTAAGTTATTGCAACATCTAATGAACATATACTCAATGTTTACAGTTGAGCTCACAATTAGGGTAAATTTGTAGGCCCAAATGTACATTTACAAGTCTCTGCCTAGAACGTCAATACTCATTTTAAATAGTTTTAGAAACTTTTTTTAAGCACATATCTGAAATTTTTAAGAGATACTAATACTGCCTGTTTCATTTGGTAAAGATATGCGCGAAACCTCTGAGCTTAACTATACTGTATTTGGCTCACCTCCCCCACCATTTTTCAACTCTACATTGATCATCTTTCAGGGTGGTCCTCTGGCAGCAAGCAGCTTACTTCTCAAACCCTTAGGGCCTGTCTCTACTACCCCATAGTTTGGGCTAATGGGGTGTGAATAGCAGTGCACAAATGCTGTGCTGTAACTCCCCAGTAAGGATACTGCAGGCACGAACTGAAAAGTTGGGCTGCAAACTTGGGGCTCTTCAGTTTGCGCCCATAGTGTCCACATCAGGGACAGCACAGCACTTTAGCGTGCATTGCTATTCACATCTTCTTAGTCCAAACTGCAGGGTAATAAGGCATTATTAAAATTATACTTAAAAAGCCATGTAACACTTGAAAGAACTTAATGTAAGTCTACATTTTCTAAAATGTGGGACATGCTACCCTGGGATAACGTGTTTTTTGTTTCATTTTGGGAGCGGGGAGTGGCTTGCTGTGGGAGCGGCTTGCTGTGAGAGCAGACAGATTTCAAATTTTGTCTAGCATTTCTGCTGTGTCTATAAAAACAAAAAGTCTCTAGCTGTTACAGTTGTGGAAAAACACTCGGATCACTTTTTGAAGGCTAACTGATGCAGTAATTTCTGCCTGAATTCTAAAGTGTGAACTGTCCTATTAATTTCAACTGATATTAACTCAAATGCCAGTTAGAATACTTTAAATATCAACACTGCTCAAAGTATGTAAGAAAGGATGGGAAGTTATACACCAGTACTTCCCTGAGAGAAGAGGAGAAGTGGTGGTGCATGAAGATATGTACATTAAAAGGAACAGTAGGCCTTTAACATTCTTTGGGGCGTTTTGGGGCGGGAGGCACATTTGGGGTTTTTTTCCCCAAAGGGAGGCTCAACTTTCAAAAGTTTGGGAAATGTGGATATAAGTTAAGAACCTTAAATACAATGGCAAGAATTACGAATCATTTAATATGGCTCCTTACCTAGTAGCTGCTATACTTTTAATTAGCAAAATCAATTTGCATTCAGCATCAATGGAAAAACATGATGCAGGGCAAAACTTTTGTCGCCCTCACTTTTCTTCTTGTACACCACCTCCGTTTTTAAATGTGTTCTGTCTGCCGTTGGAGCCAACTTGACATGTTTGAGGGTTAGGAAGCGTGTTCTTGAGCTTATCAACTCCCTTCCACAAGTCCCGACTCCTTTCCAAAGATGAAAGGTCTTCTTCAGCAATATGGTATGAAATGGCAAGGCAAGGGCTTGTCAGCCCTTCTGCTTATTCTGAGGCTATCAATATCTAGGATTTATTCAGATCTTGTCTACACATGCAAGAGAGTGCTGCTCCTATTTATGACAGCAATTAATGGCCAACCATATTTGGAACATCGGAACACGCTGAACAGGCTGGAGCCCAAAATCTTTTTGCCAGTGCACTTATTTCCACACCTGAGTATCAGAGAGTCTGCAAAGCTATGAAGCCACTCTGATTAATGGGAGATAGAGCCTCACAAGCCTATTACCCCAATTTGATCAAACATGCTCTTTAATACAAAAGTGCATGTGACTTCATATGCTTTTATATCAATTACATGAACAGATGAGTACAACTGTCATATTTAAAGCATTGGTGAAGTTAATTTGCCTTAACACAGCTGAGGTCACTCAAGTTTGATCAAGTAGGGGTATATATTACTTTGGGAATCTGTTGGAGATGGAAACCTTATGGAGCAATGAAGCACATTATCAAAAGTGCTGTCTGCAATGTGCAGGTAGAAAGAAGTGCTTTCCCCATAACTTATTTCCATGCTTCTAAGGTTTTGGGTGGCTGGGATGTGCCCTGTTGCAATGTTAAATGCCACTAAATGTAATTTTTGTTCACTAATTTCTTAGTTTTTTTTAATACAGGTGAAGCTGCTTCTGAAGACTGTGCAAGGCTGATATGCCTTAGCAAACTGTGTGCCTGCAACCCCTTATTCTACGAAGAAGTCCACGTAAATACTCCCCAAAACACTCCATCAGAGCCTCTCATGGACTCCAGAAACTACATACAGCCACAAGCAGCTGCAGCAGCACTATACCAGTAAATCTGCCTATTGCTCCTCCCACGCCCTTTCACGCAAGTATTAAGTGTACTTCTCAACCTTCAAACACACCAACACGAGAGACCTGCAAGTGTCATGGACGCCATGTTGGCCAACACTATGAATTGAAACAATGATCTCCAAAATCGAAAGCATGAGTCTTTACAGCTTGTGCGGGGTACAGGGCCAAGTTCTCAAGCTGAGAGCTGTCACAAATACTCATTCTCTTCAGACTGGGCAAAGGATGACATACAACACAGATACACCTACCAGGAGGGTGACAAAAGTGAAATGTGCAATAAACGAGTGAAAGGTGAAGTGTGTGTTTTGGTGATTCACACATTTACAATCTACAAATCATCATAGTTTAAGTTCTACAATACTGTTTTAAAGCGGTCTTTTCACAGAGCAAATCATACACAACCCTACCTCCACATAGATCAGCAGCAGGGTTTGAACTGCTTCACCTTGAGAGCTCCAGCTTAGGCTCTTACTATTTGAACTACAGGAGTAACTGCCAGTCCCTTTCTATACCAGCCTGGAGAAGGACTAACATACACTATCCCAGGGATTATACACAACTATTTACTAGTCAGCAGCAGAATACTGGTGATCAGGCATCCTGGGTTCTATCCCTGGCTCTGGAGAAAGAATGGGGTTTATAGTGGCAGGAAACAGTACAGCTAAACTGGCTTAGTCACTCTGAAAGGCAGTGTAGTATAGTGGATAAGAGCAGGGTCTGTTACATAAGAAATTTGGGTTCACAGTGCCTTTGTATGAGCTTTCTGCTAACCTATTTAAAAACGGGGGAGTGGGAGGATTTTCAGCAGCTTGTCCCCCATCTTCTGGTTTGGGGTTCATGGCCCCTTGGTCAATAATAAGTTTAGCAAGTCTGATAGGAATTTAAATAGCATTTAGAAGATGAGACCTGAACTCCTGGTCTCCTTTCCCAGCTCAGGGAACCTTTCCCCAGGCTACAGGAGGATCCGGTGAATGAGGGAGGTCAGCCTTTTTTTTTTAAAAAGGATTCCTAGAAGTTAATGATGAGATTCATATTGCAGCAGTTTTCATCGTCAACTTAAAATTCAGTGGCTTCAGATGGCTGAACGTATTTGACACTATGGCTACAAAGTTATAACACTTTATGTACGCTACTGATCTATAACGGATATTCTAAGAGTCAGCACAAAGAGTAACAACGCTGCCGAAGAAAAGGCCCCAGAGTGTTTTTGATTTCTTGCTAAAGGAGTAAAAACGAAAAGTGACACTTGCCAACTAAAAAATAAAATCAAATCACAAATGCCTATTTTTCAGCAGCTTATTAAAAAAACTTTCCAGAACTTCAAACTATACAATCAATACACTCAAAAATCTGTAATTAGTCAAGGATAATCCATTTTTCATTTTACTAAAAATCTCCTTTTACTAAAAAGACCGCAGATATTCCCCATTCTTTCCACTGGCAAACAAATTCCCTAATGCAACCAAAATTGAAGTGTTCCTTGGGGCAGTTATCGAATTCCAAGTTCAGCACAACTAAGCATATTGTAAATGTTTAACAGCAGCAACATTTAAATGCAACATTGCATCTTACAAAGTAGTGAAGAACTACTCATTGAAAAACATCCTTGCAAGATGTACATGTCGTACATTATAATGCACAGAACAAATGTCTATTGTACATATACTTACAAGTGTGTTTTAAGAATAGTTACTTAGTTTGCCTGGTGCGTGCAAGAATCCGGTGTATAAGAAATTATTTTACCATATATAGTTTCCTCTTCTTAGCATTGTGGTTTAAATTGGTGCTCTGACTTCCCACTGAGTCATCAAGTGGTAAGAACATGCAGTGTATAAATATTCTTTCAAATAAAAATAAATACACAAGCTACATCTGCTCACAAACCTGTCTTGAGACCAATTTTATACTGAATAATCTTATATCTCATCAAGTCTCAATGTTAACGTAGTTTAAAGTAGTATAAATCTCTCGAACAAAAGAATTTTAAATATAATTAGGACAACACTCCAGGCCTAAAGTAACTTACTATTTGTTCTAAAAAAAAAAAAAAATCATAAAATCTAGAATGTTTGAGGTGGACATTAAGATCCTGCTGCTGACCTTATTAAAGGTTGTCCTACATTACACGTGTTGTGAAAACTCATTTTTAAAATTACTTTTTCTTAAAGACAGATTGGAATAAGATCCACAATAATCACATACTACAGTAAGCATTACAGGAACTGCAGGTTTCCAATCAATTTATTCAAGATTTTTAAAGAAGAAAATTAAAGCATTTTGGCTACAACCGCTAAGGTAGTTCATATTTAACATTTTCTGTTATATTTCTGAGTAACTGAAGGGTTTTTTAATGCTAATCATGGTGTATTCATTCACTTTATCATGAAAATATTTTATTAAAAAATAATTCTAAAATAAGACAGCTTTGTCTATCATAGTATAACATTTTCTATTACAATATTGACTTGATAATGAAAATGTATGGCTTTAACTCAATTTATGGATCAATTTATTCTTCTCAAAAACTGGGTTTTGCCTATGTTGAAAAATCATTTTTCTGACATAACTGTGGCTACAGACCTAAATGACATCAAGTATTATGCCCCAACCCAATAAAATTAAGCACGTTTCTAGGACTATTTATGTGTTAAAATTAAGCATTTGTCCAAGGGACTGTCTACACACAAAAATTATACCAGTATAATCAGTACAAAGCTGTTTTCCACTGGTACATCTGTTCCCATACAGAAAGGGGAATAAGCAGCACTTGTATAACTGTGTCCACACTAGGGATCTACAGGTAGTTAGTTGAGTTTACCAAAATCAATCAATCACACCCTAACCAAAATAGTTACACTGGTACAAAAAGTGTGTGTAGATTAGGCCTAAGTGACTGAAGTTTGGACCAAAGACAAAAGCAGTTCTTATACTGCATACTTGAGATGAACTATAGTAAAAGTAAGTCATGGTCTTGGTCTCCATAATTAACATATTTGCAAATAAACATACTTACACCACAATAAAGAGACAGATCCTGAGAGCACTTAAAACTACCACTGAGATCAACCTCTCGGGATCAGGCCCTCAAGAGCTTTAAGGTCTTATAAAGATAACCTGCAAAGAATTCTTTTGCCATTTTTATATGATGTATAGAGATGACCTAAAGGTTTCAGGCCCTGCCAGTCCAAAAAACAATGGAGTTTTTAACCTTTGAAATATTAGAATTGTCAAATCTAAATCTAGGTAGGCTATAATATCATTAGGGCCCTACCAATTTCATGATCATGGGATTTTAAAAAAACAAGTTTCAAGATTTCAGCTATTTAAATTTGAAATTTCACAGTGTTGTAACTTTAGGGGTCCTGACCCATAAAAGAGTTGTGGGGGGGGGAGGGGATCAAAAGGTCATTGTAGGGGAGGCTGTGATACTGTTACCCTTACTCTGTGCTCCTGTTGGCAGCAGCACTGCCTTCAGAGCTGGGAAGCTGGAGAGCGGCGGCTGCTGGCCAGGAGCTCAGCTCTGAAGGCAGAACCGTCACCAGCAGCAGCGCAAAAGTAAGGATAGTATTTGCCCTACTATCCTTACTTCTGCGCTGCTGCTGGCAGGACACTGCCTTCAGAGCTGGGTGCCCAGCTAACAGCTGCTGCTCTGCAGCCATCCAGATCTGAAGGCAGCTCAGAAGGGTGGCAACACTGCGACCCCCCCCCCCCCAAATAACTCTGTAACCCTCCTGCAACTCCCTTTTGAGTCAGGACCCCCAATTTGAGAACCGTCTCCCCTGTGAAACCTGTGTAGTATAGAGTAAAAGCACACAAAAGATTTCACAGGGGGAAGACCAGATTTCACGGTCTGTGATGCGTTTTTCATGGCCGTGAATTTGGTAGGGCCCTAAATATCAACAAACGTAGCAGTAAAGGTGCTAAACAGTATTTACATGAGGTGTTAAAGACAGTTTCAAGTTATGTTAGCTCACTTGAGTTACCTTATCTGTTTTTAAAGAGCACCTCGTTTCCTAGGGCTTGTCTACACTTACAGCGCTGCAGTGGGACAGCTGCACTGCTCTAGTGCTTAGTGACGACACTACCTACACCAATGGGACAGCTTCTCTTGTCAGCACAGGTACTCCACTTCCCTGAGAGGCGGTAGCTCTGTCGAAAGGAGAAGCCCTCCAGTCAACACAGTGCCGTCTACACTGGGAGTTGGGTCAATATAACTGTGTTGCTCAGGGGTGTGAGTTTTCCATATGTTTGTAGTGCAGACCAGGGCCTCATCTTGACAGGTTCATAAAGTCTTCCCAGGTAGACAAAAACTGAATTTCTAATAAGAGGGGAAAAACCAAAGCCCCCGCAACCTTTCAGGCCTTCTTTACCAAAAGAGGGAAAAGAGGAGAGACAAAAACAATTTTTGGCATTCTGTAGGTCACAGCGCTAAGTCTGTAACTAAAAGTTTTAAAGAGTTACTCTCTGTTTTAGTGATCTAGAGAGACAAGGTGCATTAGGTAATATCTTTGATTGGACCAACTTCTGCTGCTGACAGACAAGTTTTCAAGCTCCACATAGCTCTTCTGGTCTGCAAAACTTACTAAGGGTTGCCTACACTTAGAGTGCTGCAGCTTCACCGTTGCCGCTGTAGCACTTAGCAAAGACGCTATCAACGCCAAGGGGAGAGGTTCTCCGTGGGCGTAGCAGGTACTTCACTTCCTACAAAGGCGGTAGCTATGTTCAGGGGAGAAGCCCTAGGATTGACCTAGCACTGTCTACACCGGGAGTTAAGTCAGTACAACTACGTTGCTCCACACCCCTGAGTGACAATTATATCGACATAACTTTGCAGTGTAGACCAAGGCTCAGAGAATCACAGCTAAATACAAGATGGAACAGACTGTTTAGCGTACATAGTTGATACATATTTCAAGGGACCATTCGAGGTGAAATGGCCCATTTCCTCTCTATGACTAGAGGGGTGTTAAGGAAGGGGAGGCGTTATTAGTGGGTTATAGATTGTTATAAGCAGCCATAAATCCAGTGGTCTGATCTACACTATAGAATCAGGTTGCCGTAAGGCAGCTTATGGCAACCTAAGTATGTATCTACATTAAAATTTTGTTCCTACTAACATAACTCACCAGCTACATCAACGTAGGGCTTGCCTACACATAAAGCCACTGCGGTGCATCTGGTGAAGACGCTCTATGTCAAGAGAAGAGAGCTCTCCTATCAGCATAATAAAACCACCTCCATAAAAGGTGGTAGCTATGTTGGCTGGAGAAGATCTCCTGCCAACATAGTGGGGTCTACACTAGCACTTACGTAGGTGTAATTTATGTCGCTCGGAGGGATTATTCACACACCTGTGCGACATAAATTATACTGACAAAAGTAGTCATGTAGGCATAGCGCCTTGTCTAAACCATACAGTTTTGTCGTCAAAAGTCAGGTTTCATCGACAAAGCGGTGAAAGTGTACACACAACAATGCTCCTCCCACCGATTTAACTCTCCTGCTTCACTGACGTAATAAAATCACCTTGACAAGTGGCATAGAACTTTTTGAGACAAAGTTGGAGGGATGACATGGAGTGATAGACAGTGCACTTGCTCCTGTCGCCCTAAGTGGCCTCCAGGTGTTGTCCCACAATGCCCATCATGACGGCTCTGGTAAGCAGTTTCTCCTCTGCTGCCCTGCAGCCAGGTACACAGGCATGCACCCCCCTCCCCGCTTTAAAGCCCCAGGAATTTTTGAAATTCCGCTTCCTGTTTGCTCTGCGGGGACAACTCACATCATATCTTCCCAGCTGACCATGCTGGCTTTCACGCTCCCGCCTGGAGTACAGAGTTGCTGGATTTGTTGGGTGTATGGGGAGAGGAGGCTTTGCGGCTGCAGCGCCGATCCTGCCATACTAACTTTGATTGCTCGTCGTATAGGTGAGATGGGGCACAAAAGGGACATACAGCAGTGCCGTGACACACACATACAATCGATGTAATTACTGCAGCAGCTGTATGCCAATGTAAATTAGGTTGACTTAATTTTGTAGCATAGACATGACCAGTATCTCTATTCAGTCCATGACTTTTAGTGTCTAGCAAAGTTATGAACTTAAACTCCCAGGTTCATCTTTTGAAAGTGTTGTGCAGGTTTCCTTTGAGGATAAGGACCGATAGAGTGATCACTTTGTGAAAAGTGTTTAGTCATAATGATATGCTGTTTCTGTCTGTTATTTTCTTGTAAGAGTTCATTAGAGAGCGTAGTGATTGTCTGGTTCTACCCATACCTATAGTTTAGTGAGCTAGAGTCATTTAATATAAACCAACGTCTGTTTTCTGCACTCATCACTGAACAGAATTTTTTGAAGACACTCCAAGAAGATATTTTAACATGCAGGCTAGCCTAAACAATGCAGGATTATTAGCAGAATTATCAAAATTAGAGGCTACTTTAGTATAAAGCCAAAAAAAAATTTGTATTAGTTTAGTTTCCAATACCTCATTCTGCCTGTAAAAGCACAACTCGCAGTAAGAAAATCTTTCAACTATAAATATTCTCATTCTCTTTATCCTCTTTTTATACACAGTATATTTAATATTATACACACATAGACACACCAAGAAATGCCAACAATAGTCAATTTTAGCCTATGAGAGATATGAGCTACTGGGCTTAGTGGACAAGCATCCACTTTATCCCAAAGCAGCACAATGAGCACTGATGTGCCCCCAAGGGTGGAAAGGCCCAGAGCACTGAGTTACCCTGTTGTTCTTAGGCTGCATCTATATTGTAAAAAATAATCAGACAGGTAGTTTGCCCCCAGCAAAACCCTGCTTATGGTGGCAGCAGAAGAAGCTACAGCACAGACAGGGGCAGAAGCCTTTTCACCATCTAACCACTCATCCTGCTGAGAACTGCCAAACTCCGGCTGAGCTGGTGGTGTCCTTGGGAGCTGCTCCAGCTCCACGTTACAGGCCTCTTTGTGCTTTGGTATGGGATGCCAGGGAGGGTGGTGGGTTCATGCTGGGAGGGGAAAGGGATCCCATCTAGGGGAGCTCTCAGGCAGTGGGGAGAGGTCCATGGGGGTGAGACGCTGTGGAGCTCTGGGGCAGTGGGGGATTTCCATGGGGATGGGTTGTGGTCTTTTAGGGCAGTGGAATGGGAGGAAATCCACATGGGCAGGATGCAGAACTCTAGGGGCAGTATGAAGGTTTATTTATGGGGCGGGTTGTGGGGTTCAGAAGGAAGCAGGTTAGTGCCGGGGAGGGGGGAGGAGATCCTGTCCGGTGGAGCGGGGGCAGGCCGGTGCCGGGAGGGGGGGGAGGAGATCCTGCCCATGGGGGAGGGGGGCTAGGCCGGTGCCGGGAAGGGGGGAGGAGATCCTGCCCATGGGGGAGGGGGGGAAGGCCGGTGCCGGGAAGGGGGGAGGAGATACTGCCCTTGGGGGAGGGGGGCGGGGGGAAGAGGTGGGCAGGCCGGCGCCGGGATGAAGATGCCGTAGGGCGAAGCAGGCAGGAGCAGGCCGGGAGGGGAGAGGGATCCCAGCAGGGGGAGGAGGGGCGGGCGGCAGGCCAGGAGGGAAGGAAATCCCAGTGGGGGGGGGGGGGCGGGCTGGGAGGAAGATGGGGGGCCTGGGAGGGAGAAGGGGATCCTGCCCCGAGATCCTATGGAAAATCCCAGGGGAAGTGGGAGGGCGGCAGGCCGGGAGGAGAGGAAGATCCCAGCGGCTAGACAGTGCTGGGAAGAGGGGAAGGAGATCCCGGCCAGGTGAGGCGGGCAGCGAGCCTGTGCCAGGAAGGGGAGCGGATCTCGCCCGGCGGGGCGGCGGATCTCTCGAGCGGCCCCTTTCCCCGCTCCGCCCGCAGCGAGCTGTGCCGAGTGACAGACGCTGTGGGCGGCCGGGCCCCGCGAGCGGCCCCGCTGCCGGCGCCCCGCGGGGCTGGCTGGCTGGCCGGTCGCTGCCCCGGGAGCCCGCGGGGGGCCGCAGCCCCAGTCCCCTGCCCGCTGCCCGGCCGCTCACCCCGGTGCCGTTGTCGCACACCACCACCTTCCTGCCCAGCGCGTCCATGCTCCGCACCGCCCGAGCCCCCGCCGCCTGCGCTCCGCGCTGCCTGACGCGCCGCCGCCGCCTCCAATCAGCGGCCGGCTCGGCGCTGCCGCCTGCCGTTCCCGCTGCGGTCCGACCCCTCGCGGCGCCCAGTCTTCTGTCGGGTCCGCTCCGGCCTGGCCTTTGGGGTTGTCATAGCGGCGGCTCCTCCGGCAGGGCGCGGCGCCAGTGACTACGGCCAGGGGGCCGTGACAGGTGAACGGGGCCGGGCACGGCGGGATTGCTCCGGGGAGTCAGCGCGCCCCCCCGACAGACAGACAGACAGAGAGCCGCACCCCCCGCCCCAAGCCCCCCGAGACAGCGCCACCCCTACCCCAGGGGCACCTACCCCGCCCCCAGGCACTCCTCTGCCCCAACCCTCGCAAACACCCAGCCCCACCACGCCCCTCACCCACACCTCCCACCCCCAATAGGTGCACACACAGCTCCAATACTGCCCCACCCCCGCCACCCCTCTACCCCCATAGATACCCCCACGGCCCCAGCCTGACACAACCCCCATCCCTATGGACATCCCCTCCTTGGCCCACCGCTCCATAATTCCCCCACATACACTGGCCCGCCGCCCACAGCTCCACAACCTCTCCCCGCAACTGCCCCCCGTAGATACATCCTCCTACTGCCCTGGAGTTTGGCATCCCGCCCTCGTGGGTTTCCTCCCATCCCACGGCCCTAGAGGGCCACAACCCATCCCCATGGAAATCCCCCACCGCCCCAGAGCTCCACAATGTTTCACCTTTGTGGACCTCCCCCTCACCCCCTGCCTGAGAGCTCCTCAGCCCCATGGACACCCCTGCTCCAGAGATCCATAACACACCCATGTCCAAATATTCCCTCTACAACACCCCTCCCTCATCAACCAAATACCTAGGAGAAATTACTAGGCCCTCTGAGTTATTTAGGTGTCTGCAAACCTAAAAGATTGACTTCCTCTACTCATTTGAAAAATATGGAATGAAGTCATCAGGCATGTTCTAACAAGGAACTACCTGAGGCAAGGCACCTTATGTATAATCAGAAATAGTTGGTGTTATCAGTGTATTAAATCCAGTCATTAGTTGAGCTCAATACAGGCAAGGGGAGGGATAAATGATCATTTTACAGTACATGTTTGCATCTAGTTTCATTTTCTGATGCTTTACATATAATGAACTTATTAGATTATTCATTTTTGTTGTTTATAAATATAAAATGACACAGTGGCCAGTTTTAAACTACCTTTATATAGTTAAAAGGACTTTAGTACTCTTACCCTTTTGGTACAATTTTTACCATCTCATATTTACAATATCCTCTTCGAAATCTCTAAATAGAATGTCCTTCCCTAACAGTTTTGGGCTTTTCTGCTTGGCAAACATTTTGCATTTCTCAGTGGGTTCCAAATAAAGAATGAAATAAACATGTTTTCTTACTTTGCTTCTTAACAGCTGCTTTTCTTGCACACCCCAAATTCCCCTTGACTTCAATGACATTATTAAGATGGACAAGAAATGTGGTATCAGATTCTCATTTTTTCTCTTGTATCACTGGAGATGTCAGGCCAATGTTGGAAGTAGTGTTTTCTAATTAAACATAGTGAAAGGCACATAAGCACAATGTTGGGGGGTCCTAAATAAATAGTGGCCATTGTGTTGTTCTTTGATGCCTTTAAAATATTAAATTTTTAAGTGCAATCTTGGGGAACATTCAGATTTTTAAAAAAATCAGAATTTGGGTCTAATAGCCAAACAGGTTTTTAAACTAATTATGTCCAGTTTTTGAGAATGATGAAAAAGACAGGGTGCTATGTAGTAGGACAAGGAGGCTACCCAAGCAAAGATGGAATAATTCAATGTGATACAGCTATAATGGAAGGGCTGCATCCTGGTCATTTTGGAGTGGCAGCAGCTTTGACTGGGCATGACTGTACATTTATATGTAAAATTATATACATACATACATACACACACACACTTTTTAAAAATGTGTGAAGTTTTGGGATAAAAGTGAGGGCCTTAAAATTAGAACTCTGCAAATAACTAATTTTTTGCTTTGCTAGCTAGCTGAACCGAAATTTGTTTAAAAAAAAAAAGTTTCAGGTTGACTTGAAATGAAAGCTTTAGTACTTTTTGGTGAACTGACAGTTAAAAAAATTGTTTTTGATCCGAAATGAAATGTTTGATTTATTAACCTTTTTAAAATGTAATTGAGGTAAACTTAGTTTTCAAACAAACTTGAAACACTTCTTTTACAAAATGTCAAAAAGTGCAATTTTGGAGGATTTTTTTTTGAGGGTTTGGCGGAGAAGGATCGACCAAAACAGTTGGGGGAATTAGACATGAAGTTGCAAATTGTTTTGGCTGACCCAAATGTGCGTTTTATGGTGAAAAAGGTTTTGTCTGAAAAATTTCACCCAGCTCTACTGGCGGAACTGGTTTAGAGCAGTTTTTTATGGAAACCTAATGCCCATCAATCCTGAAATATTAACTAATGACTGAGGCTGACACCACTCAACTCATTTACCCATAAGGTTGTATGGTTCAAAATACAACACCAAAACCAAACTCATGATTTATCAGAGCTGTGTATTTTCAACATTACTTTATAGTGTAGAATATTGTTTTTGAAGTCAAAGGGTCTAGGGCAGAAAAATCTTGCAGGAGAAAACCTAGCAATATATAAACTTAGCACAAAATATTAAGAGTGCAGTGTAAATGTGTTCTGTATCTAGTCTGTGTTTGTTATGTTTAGGCCAAGATAGAAGCTCTAGTTGAAAGTCATAAAAAAAAAAAACAATCAAGATTTTTAATAAAAAAAAATCTTTCCTATTCTTTGCATAATGACAGGTTTCAGAGTAACAGCCGTGTTAGTCTGTATTCGCAAAAAGAAAAGGAGTACTTGTGGCACCTTAGAGACTAACCAGTTTATTTGAGCATGAGCTTTCGTGAGCTACAGCTCACTTCATCAGATACATACCGTGGAAACTGCAGCAGACTTTATATATACACAGAGAATATGAAACAATACCTCCTCCCACCCCACTGTCCTGCTGGTAATAGCTTATCTAAAGTAATCGTCAGGTTAGGCCATTTCCAGCACAAATCCAGGTTTTCTCACCCTCCACCCCCTCACACAAATTCACTCTCCTGCTGGTGATAGCCCATCCAAAGTGACAACTCTTTACACAATGTGCATGATAATGAAGTTAGGCCATTTCCTGCACAAATCCAGGTTCTCTCACTCCCTCACTCCCCTCCAAAAACCCACCCCCATACACACACAGACTCACTCTCCTGCTGGTAATAGCTCATCCAAACTGACCACTCTCCAAGTTTAAATCCAAGTTAAACCCCCCAGATGTTCTGGTTTAACTTGGATTTAAACTTGGAGAGTGGTCAGTTTGGACGAGCTATTACTAGCAGGAGAGTGAGTCTGTGTGTGTATGGGGGTGGGTTTTTGGAGGGGAGTGAGGGAGTGAGAGAACCTGGATTTGTGCAGGAAATGGCCTAACTTCATTATCATGCACATTGTGTAAAGAGTTGTCACTTTGGATGGGCTATCACCAGCAGGAGAGTGAATTTGTGTGAGGGGGTGGAGGGTGAGAAAACCTGGATTTGTGCTGGAAATGGCCTAACCTGACGATTACTTTAGATAAGCTATTACCAGCAGGACAGTGGGGTGGGAGGAGGTATTGTTTCATATTCTCTGTGTATATATAAAGTCTGCTGCAGTTTCCACGGTATGTATCTGATGAAGTGAGCTGTAGCTCACGAAAGCTCATGCTCAAATAAACTGGTTAGTCTCTAAGGTGCCACAAGTACTCCTTTTCTTTTTCCTATTCTTGGAACCTAATATTTGTATATGTCTTGGTTTTAGTTTTAGGTATTTTTAGCCCTTGTTTTTGTTGTTGTACTGATTTAGAAAAAATAACCATTGCATAAAAATTGTGTAAAAATGTAATTTTCATTCTGAAAAAGAATTGGAACACCACTTGCTGTAACTCAAAGTCATGGAGAAAACTACTCACTGTATGCTGGTTAGAAAGGGTGCTGTGGCATTTGCAAGAAAGCAGGACTTCACAATAGAAGAGCATAAAAATCTGATGACTAAGCAGAGTGCTGAAGCGTATCAGGTAATGTACTGTACCTGTCCTGTATTGATATGAACGGATTTTCATGGGCTTTCATATTAAGAGGTCTCTCTGAGCTATCTTGATGTGCATACACACAGAAACCACACTAATGTGAATGGAAGTTACCCGCACACATAAAGAGAAAAATAAACTCTAAAGGCCAGATTCTGTCCCAGAGTTCTTTGCTGTACTAAATGAAAAGGGGGTGCAGTCAGCTCCCTTAATATTTTGGTCAGCCCCAACCTAGTTCAGAGCAGTGTGAGTTGTTCTAAATGCTGCCATTTGGTAATGGTTACAAAGAGACTGTTTGCAAGCTGGGAATTAATGGCACACAGTGTCCTGCAGCTGCACCACTACCATACCTGTTCCAACCCTTGCTCCCACTCCTCACCATGTCCTTTACACGTGAGGGTGCGGGGGTGCACTTACTCTTTGCCTGCTGTGGAGCTGAGGCCAGTTTCTACCCACATTGAGCAGAGTCAGGGGAGAGAAATTGCACCTGAAGTGTTACCAGGAAGTGTTTCCTTATTATCAAACTAGTCTTCATTGTTTTGATCTATTTTTTTTTTTTACTGTGCTGTATTATTCTGCTGCCAAGATTATCATATTAATACAAAAGAACCTCATTAATCTAAACTTCACTAAACAATACATTTTGTAGTCCACACAAAACTAGCCCTAAAATTGACTAAACATTACATAGGATTTGGTGGACTGTAAAATAGTATATAAAACAAGTCAGAAATGTTTAGCAAGTGCAACTACTTACAATTTTTATAAGCCATTTGACAGATGGGCTGGCTCCTCCTGCTGTGGCAGATTATGACCACCTCATTACAATAAAGTATCTCTGAGTTTCCCAAATGTCAAAAATCCAAATCACCACATTAACAACCACTTTTTCGTGGCCCAAAAATTGTATTGAAACCAAAAGTTATGAAATCCTGATTTTGCTAAAGTTCTGAATATCTTGTGAGACTATTGTAAAATTGGGGTATATCTCTATTGTATTTTGCCAATTTGGTTTCATGTTTGATTGCAGAATGCCATTTTTATTGTAGATGAATGTGTTTTCTTTGTAAAGAAATTACTTATGACTATTATGAGAAAAATAAAGGGAAGGACTTTGATCAGAATTCTAAAGCTAACTCGTTTTTCTTTCTCAGTTACACTAATTCTGGTTGGATGATGCTGGAAGGAGCTTAACTACACAAAACCTTTCTGTGGAAATTGCAATGTTCTTTTGTAGATCCAGCCCTATGATTCTAGAGATAGAGACTTTGACATCTAATAAAATATATATTTTTATGTGGAGGGGGGAACATCTTTAACATTTATTTGTGGGGTGGTGTAACAGGGTGCTGGACACGAACTGCTGAGTCCAGCTCAGCCCTCTGTCAGGCCAGCTCCCATTAAGGGAGAGAAATTGGAGCTGGCTAGAGAAACTTGTGCCTGATTGGCAAAGGGGAAATAGCTGCCAGGTGGTTAGCCTGGGGCTGCATAAAAGCCTCAAAGGAAGGAAAGGTGGAAGCCAGAGAGTGGAAGCTTGTCTCTCATAGCTGTAGAGGCTGGGAAGTCCTTCAGATGGAACCCCCCCCTGTTGTATATGGTGAGAGGGTGGTGGGATTTTATGCTGTAAATAAACTGCACCAGTGATTGCAGAGCCAGAAGGTCTCTTAGTGGTTTTTGGAGTAGAGGCAGGAGCAAAGGGGGTCCTGCTATGCCCTGTTACAGGTGGGGAAAACTTTCTTTTCTAGCCCTCAGGCATTCTGGAGTGGACTCTCCACTGCCTTGAACACTGTGTAGTTATTTAGACCTGTGCAAAGTGGGTGGGAAATGCTACAAAATTAGATTTCTCCATTCACTTTTGCCATTGGTAGCATTTTACACTCACATTTTACAGGGGTAAACTACATGAGTTCGCAGGAGTGGAGAATGAAGCATCCTAAGGTCTGATTTGAAGGGGGATTGAGCACCCATAACGCCAGCTGAAGTCAGTGGGACATCTGGGTATTCATAACCTCTGAAAATGAGGTCCTAGATGTCTAAAGTTTGGCAATGAAAAATTGAGGTACCCAAAATAAGATACCACTTTTGAAAATGTAGTCCTAAGTGACTACAGTCATAGGGGAAGTCTGCAGCAGAGCCAGGAATAGAATCTGAATAATCTGACTCCCAGTTCTGTGGCTTAACCATAAGACCAACCTTCATCTCCAGATAACAGCAGCAGATTCTTTCAAATATGAATGGAGGTTTCAAATTCATCCACACCATATAAAGAACAACACTTTAACATGATTCACTGATAATTGAGTCCTCGTAAGAGAACTACATTCTCTCCTCAAATCAAAAAGAGGGGTTTTGGTTTTTGAAATCAATTTACACTTTGCTACTGTGAAGTCCACTGAGAGGAGTAAACATTGCATTTAACATCTTCATTCCTTCTGCTTCCCTGCTTCACTTTTCAGCATGTAAGAATGACTTTAAAATTAATTTTTTTGTAAACACTTTACCTCACTAAAAATATAACTGTGAAATACTCTGATTCAGGAGAAAACACATTGTTATAAGATCTCTGATTTTGAGAATATCCCTTATTTTCTTCAAAAAAAATTTGTTGGAACATTTAGAAAAAATTTCAGAGGACACAATACCTTAAATAATAATTTTAATGATTTGATTATTCTGTATGAAAAATGTGGTAAGTACTGGAGTTAGAGGTCATTAAGAATTGAACTGGCTTGCATACATACATAAATGGATGTGATGTTAGAGGATAAAAGTTTCTATCAGCAGCAGCAAGGATATTGTGGTGAAGTGATAATTGTATGCTGACTAGCATCCCAAAACGCTTCACAGAGAGAAGTGATATAAGAACTGGTATAAATTTTAGTGAAGACAATCAAGGAAAAATTCTGCCATTGTAGGTGCAGAGGGCCCCTGACAGTAGAATTGGTATGGTTCTACTGGTTGAGGACATGCTGCATGTACCACATGGAGTCCACACCATGCACAGAGAAGGGTTGGGGATAGTGGAACTATTGGAAGGTTTTAAGGCTGAGATAAGTTATGTATTTGTGTACATGGGAGAAGACAGACGTGCATATTGGAGTTTGGAAAGTGGGAGTGACAAGAATCAGAACAAGAGAAGATGAAGATATGGACAGGGAGTTCAGAACAGGTTGATTCAAGAAAGTAGAGCTGATAGGCTGTGTGGAGGAGTTTGGGAAGGATAGAATCCTGTCTCCTCCCTCAACCTGGGAGTAGGTTGCAGAAGGGTTATAAGCACCTACACATGAGTTTTTGCTGGTGGATCCCTCTATATGTGGGGTCTGCCTCCTTTTTGAGGGGCTACACGGCAGGCTGTCCTGCAGGTCCCTAATTTCTTTGCACAGTAGAACTCTTTTGGTTCTGTTGTCTTTGGGAGGCTTCATGTGACCTTTCCAAGCCTGGGCAGGTTGTGCCCCTTGTAACTAAAATGAGAACTGTTATATAATGAAACATGAAATCTTATCAATCATAGTTCATCTTTTATTGACGATTAAACTATCTTTTCCAGAAAACTGCAGTAAGATATTTTTATTTATTTATTTTGTTCAGACTGCCAAGGCACAACAGAAATAATGCATTCACTCTTCAAGAGAGAATTAGCGTATGCTGCTCTTGGAGTTCCCCCTACTAACCTTTGGATGATACTATGACTCAGTAAAGCCGAAAGCATACCGAAGTTGAGAGTTATAAGAGGGAAATGGTGGCCCACCAAAAAGGGATGTGTCACTTACTTGAAGTAACGAGAGCCTCTTGGCATGTGTTCTTATCTTGGAAAGAGTGTTAAACAATTCCAGGAACCTCACATTACAAGCTGATATAGATATGTGTTTGTATTTCCAAGGAAATATAAGACGACAAAAATTTTACAGGGAATCTTGTTTAAGGAGAATTACTGTCTATAGACACACATTAGACCTTTCATAGGCTGCATATTGTATGCCACAAATTAAACACCAGCATTTTGATGACACTTGAAGTGCTTAAAAACAGATTCCTGAACATGTTATGCTTGCTATTGACATGGAATATAGGAACCACTTATTTTAAGAGATTGTTGGTTTGAGTTTGGAGTAATATACGCCAAAAATAAAATGAACTGGTACCAGTTGTAGTAGTTTCAAACAGAGCTTACATGTGTTTAAACATAAGTATTACCTAGAAGGCAAAATGAGCATGGAAGTTATGTGTATATCCTGAAGGGAAAGCATTCTTTCCACCCAGCCCTTTTCTATCCGCTAACAGTTATGCCAGGTATAAAGTAAAAGAATTTTATTATTTAAAAATTATAAATGTCTACATTAGTAGAAAATTCAGACACTTTGCATGTTTGAATTTGATTTGAATTAATGTGTAATGTCTTTGCCAGCTAGCAGATGTATTCCTCTAAACACACTTTTCTCTAATATTTAGAATATTCACTTTTTAGGTGGTTAATGATTCACTTATTCATAAATGTTTTAAATACAAAATTCTGTTAAGCAGAAATTCCAGCAATTACTTTCTGCCCATTAGGGTAACAACTGATTAATAATGTCTGTTCTAGAAGGCCTTTCTCAGGCAAATCTCCTGTTGAAATTGGGAACCATTAGATATTACCATATTGAATCAGACTCCTCATCCACCTAGTCCAGTGGGAGTTTTGTTTAAGCATTTGTCTACGTGCAGTTTTTACACTGATTTAATTATATTAAAACCCAATGTAATTAAATTGGTGCAATCCTCTAGGGTGAACACAGTTATACCAGCATAGTTTATTTCTGACCAGTACTGTAAAAACAAATACACACACTGTGTGTAGGCCAGCCCTAAGTAAGGTCTGTAGGATTTTGTCCAAAAGTTTTAACCAAGACCGATTTGTCTCTTGAATCTTGCCTAGCTCTAGTAAATATTGTCATAAAAATAAAGGGAAGGGTTACCACCTTTCTGTATACAGTGCTATAAAATCCCTCCTGATCAGAGGTAAAACCCTTTCACCTGTAAAGGGTTAAGAAGCTAAGATAACCTCGCTGGCACCTGACCAAAATGACCAATGAGGAGACAAGATACTTTCAAAGCTGGAGCGGGGGAAAGAAAGGGTTTGTCTGTCTGTGTGATGCTTCTGCTGGGAACAGATCAGGAATGCAGTCTCAGAACTTCTGTTAACAAGTAATTGAGCTAGAAATGCGTTAGATTTCCTTTTGTTTAATGGCTGGTAAAATAAGCTGCGCTGGGTGGAATGTGTATTCCTGTTTTTGTGTCTTTTTGTAACTTAAGGTTTTTTCCTAGAGGGATTCTCTATGTTTTGAATCTGATTACCCTATAAGGTATTTACCATCCTGAGTTTACAGAGGTGATTCGTTTACCTTTTCTTTAATTAAAATTCTTCTTTTAAGAAACGATTGATTTTTCATTGTTCTTAAGATCCAAGGGTTTATGTCTGTGTTCACCTGTACAAATTGGTGAGGATTTTTATCAAGCCTTAACCAGGAAAGGGGGTGTAGGGCTTGGGGGGATATTTTGGGGGAAGACATCTCCAAGGGGGCTCTTTCCCTGTTCTTTGTTTAACACGTTTGGTGGTGGCAGCATACAGTTCAAGGACAAGGCAAAGTTTGTACCTTGTGGAAGTTTTTAACCTAAGCTGGTAAGAATAAGCTTAGGGGGGTTTTTCATGCAGGTCCCCACATCTGTACCCTAGAGTTCAGAGAAATGAAATACTAATTACATTAGGACTTTATCCTACTTCTTTTGAAGTCAATGACAAAATTTCCATTGACTTCATTGGAGCGAGATCAAGCCCTTAGTGACAGAAGTCTTCTGCTTACAAATCATGTATACATGCTACCCTGTATTTTGGCTTCCATGGTTTAATCTAAAGGGATTGATCTTCTTTAATTAAAATGGTAATTCACTGTGGCAGTTTAATGTTTGAACTTTATGAATCAGTATACTGACTATTTGTGCTACCATCTGCCGAGTAATCATGGAACACCAAATTAATGTCTTTGGGTCTCTTGGTGAAATTCTAACCATTTAGCTACTTGTTATTTACAGTGCAAATCCAGATGTGGCTAAAATGTATTTTTCTGCAAAAGACATTTGTTTACATATGTGAAGTCTTTTGAGAAGTTCCTATAAAATGATCATATCTAAAAGGACATTGACAGCTTGCATTTTTTTTATTTGAATATATTTTTTTTTTTTTACAAAATCCAGTTTAGAGTAGATCATCCTTTACATTATGTCCTGATTTTTTAAAAACATTTTTATAAGGGTTTTTCAGTTTCCTCCTTGCAAGGAGGAAATTAAGGCTCTTATTCTGCAAACACACACACATGCATAACTTCACTCTGACTTGAGTAGGACTACTCATGAGAGTAAATTTACACACATGAACAAATGTATATAGCATCTTGGTCTAACTGACTATATGCAGGGGAATGGCTGTGCACAAGGGGCTGTGAAAAGCAGAGGGTGGTCAAATACACAAAGTGGAAAAAATAGCAAAAGCCATTTCTCTAACTTTTCAGTTATAGTAATATTAGGTGCTACTTATAACAAAAGTTGGTAAAAATCTCCAGAGAAATTTTTCTTCAGGTTTTCCTTTTAATTAATATTTTATAAATTCTGCACTGTGCTTCGATATCTGAAATGTATAATTATTTTGGGACTAACTAATCTGCATAATAAAAATGATCTTTCTTTTGACACAAAATCCACAGTGTTTCTTGAGAAGTAAATCTGCTCTTTCTGTATATTAATTGGATCTAATTTCCTGGGATATTCATGGAAATATAACTGTTGGTAAGAGAAATATATTGTAAACTGTTTAACTTCACATCTTTCTTATTTCATCCTTATTGTTGCCATCTGAATATTTGTGTCTGATTATTTTTGTGGGAATATGCTTCCTGTGTGCAGTTAATTCTGGAGATGGAGCGGGACAGGGAACATTTTGGCTGGTGCTGACTAGAAATTGGCCAGGATATGTGAGTAGGGAATATGGACAGGAGGTGGCAGTTCTGAGCAACAGCTTATTGTTTCCTTTAGTTTTTGTATTATGGCATTTAAACACCAGAGTGACAGGCATCTTAGATACTAGAGATGGGCCCACCTTGCTGTAACTTTTTTCACTGTTAGATAACACTCTGATTTGAAAAATCCATGAATACAGCAAAATTAACAGTGAAGATGAAGTGGTCTGTTAATTTTCTTATTTTGTATGTGATGTGGGGGGTGAAATGGCTACAATTACACTGTATGCTATGTCAGTCCCAGGATATTAGACAGACAAGTTGGGTGAAGTAATCTCTTTTATTGGGCCAACTTCTGTTGGTGTTAGCACATATTGTAAGGGACCATTCAAGGTAGAATGGCCTGCTAACTACTTATGCTAAACAATCTGTTCCACCTTGTGTTTCAATGTGACACTGGGGGAGTAACTTTCCCAGACCTGAAGAAGAGCTCTGTGTGGCTCAAAAGCTTGTCTCTATCACCAATAGAAGTTGATCCAATAAAAGATATTACCTCACCCACCTTGTCTCTCTTAGGAAAAAAAATTGTAACTCAGATAACAAGCAGAACTATACCAGTTACAGCATCTGTTCTCTTTCCATTGTTAGAGAGTCTATATTTTTTTTCCTCAGAAGAAAACAAATAGGGAAAAGGAACAACTTCTAATAAAATTATGTTTGTTACTACTATTAATAGGTGTATATATCTCTGGAGTTCCCTTTAAATATCCTGGAAGGGTGGGTGACTCTGCATACAGATAATCAGGTACTTAAAAATTCTCCACAAACTATATCATAAAAAAATAATCGTAAATACACCAAGTTTTACTAAAAATGTCACTCACTGAAATTGTCTAACCAACATCACAATGCAAAACATGTGATACTACTGCACTGACAGAGAGGTGGGCTAGAATCTGGTTCTTAACCTTCCCAGACTACTGTACCCTTTTCAGGAGTCTGATTTGTCTTGTGTACCCCAAGTTTCACCTCACTTAAAAATACTTGCTTACAAAATCAGACATAAAAATACAAAAGTGTCACAGCACACTATTACTGAAAAATTGCTTACTTTTTCATTTTTACCATAGAATTATAAATCAATTAGATATAAATATTGTACTTAGTGTGATACTTGAGCCTGTTTTTCACTTGTGAGCCTTGTCTGAAGCCCAAGCTCTGCTCCCTGGAGCTGAAGTACATAATTTAGCTTTACAGGGCCCCTTGTAGCATGGGGCCCATGGAGAATTGCCCTGCTTCCCACCCCCTAACACTGGCCCTGCACAACCCCCCTAAACCTATCCTGTGACCCCCCTGGGAGGGGTCACATCCCCGAGGTTGAGAAACACCAATCTAGATGAGTTGAGTACCCCCTGGAAGACCTCTGCGTACCCCCAGGGTACACATACCCCAGGTTGAGAACCACTGGGCTACATGATAACATTGTCGTGTCCCCCCCATCTCCGATTTCTATCATAAAGCCTAACTGGGGGGGCGGGAATGAAAAAATAGGACATTGCAATTAGGTCCATGCAAAAATCTTGCTCTTAATCCTTCTGAAGAATTTTGGCATTACTATTCATTGGGGTAACCAAAGTGTAGCTGACTCATTTCTATAGTGTGTCTTATTTCCATCTCATCTTTATAGCGTTGCCCTCCCTCATGATTTTTTTATCCTGAATATTGTGATATTTGTTGTTTGTGTTAAAGCCCCAGGTCTTGAATACATGTGATTAGGAGAGAATCTCTGCTTTAAAAAAAAAGTTTCTAGTCCTCGTGGTTGTGGAGAAAAGCTTGAAAATGTAATACAAGCGGGTATGTCTATACAGCTCATGGCAGCTATTCTTACACAGCTATTTTAGTGCGCTAGCCCCACTGATGCAAGTCTGTTGACACAGGCTGTGTAGACATACCCAATGTGACCGAAAGGTGCAAAACAAAAACCCCAAAATTTAACTTTTTAAAAAAAAAACTCATTAATTTTTAAGTCATTTGTAGTTTTGGGTGGGCTTCACTCATGATATTTGGAGTTGACAATTACTGTCTTAATACAAATTTGTGCCCTGCAGAAACTACAGATCCCAGCATACTTTGTTCCATCTTATCTGATCAGGCAGGCCAGTTGAAAAGGATTACTTTTTCAGGCAAAGTGTAAGCAGTATTGATCCACTGTAAAAGAACTCCTCTACTTCTGGAGGCTGATCAGAGTACATTAACAGGCCTCACCACTATTAGTTGTGTAAGTTAGTTGTGACTGAAGTTGTGTAAGCCCTTTTGGGTCCATACATTTAACCTTCAACAATGCAACTTCAACTCTGATGAAGCTTGGAAAGCCAAATGGCGTTTACCAGTCTCAAATAAGCATCCTGTGAAAGACCCAACGCAGAAGATCCCTGGCTTTGATCTCCCATGAAGCTATGGGCAACCCTAAACTGCATCCGCGCAAATCATGGCAGATGCGGATTCTTGCTGCACAAATGGAAAATTAAAGACTCTCCATGTGCGACTGTGGTCACCCAGAACAGACCCTGGAACAACTCAATGCTTGATTCACAAATACGAAGGAGGCATCACAGCAACACACTCTACTACTCCAGACGGTATTGGCTCAACTATCTAAACGTAAAATTATAGTTGTTGCTCTACAGTCTAAGTAGAGAAATTTGACAGAGCCTTGATATGAGAGGGATGTTGTTAAGGTCCTGATGGATGGGAAGATGTTCATTTTCCACGATCTTCTGGAATTCCCAAAGGGTTGCAACATCGTGGTGAATGGATGGGGGAGCAACGTGCCACAGCACTGGCAAGCAAGGTGTTATAGTCGACTTGAGGGTTGCAGCAATGCATTGCAGCTTTTAGTTGGACATCAACCAGTCCAGTATGGCTACTTTTGGTCCATACTGATGCACAGTACTCAGCTACAGAGTACAGAAGGGCCACCACTGATGTCTGTAACACTGGTGCTCCCCAGCTTGTGCTTGTCAATTTCTGGACCAGGTTAACCCTTGTCTTCATCTTGGCAGCTACTTTCTTCAGATGGTCACGGAAGGTTAACGTGTGATCCAGCTTCACTCCGAGATGTGTCATAGTGGGGTCATGTTGTACACTGTTGCCGCAGAAGGTTACTTTCAAGATGCGCTTAGCATTCCTGTTATCAAGATGGAATGCAGTGACTTGTTTTGTGAGGATTTGGCTTAAGCCTCCATTTCTGGAAATATTGCTCCATGGTGTTTAGGTCCCTGTTCAAGTTGGACTCAGTGTCGCTAATGGTGGCTGCTTGTTGCAAGGGCAAGGTCAGCTGCATATGCAAATTCCTGTGACTTCGTTGGAGGCATGTCATTTGAGTAAACATTGAAAAGCATCAGCACAAGTACCGAGCCTTGTGGCAGTCCATTGTTGAGGAACCAGAGAGAACTGTCTTTGCTGTCAAAGTGGACATGTAGCCGCCTATTGCTCAGCATCATCCATAGCAGGCATAGTGTTTTGCAGCAGGGGATAATCCTTGCAAGTTTCAGCATCAGGCCTGTCATAAACATACAGCTAAGGGTAGCATAAAATCCCTCCTTTACCTGTAAAGGGTTAAGCAGCTCAGATAACCTGGTTGGCACCTGACCAAAAGGACCAATAACGGGAGAAGATACTTTCAAATCTGTGGAGAGAGGTTTTAGTTTTGGGGTTTTTGTGTCCTCTCCGAGTCAGTGAGGAACCAGGGCAGGGAAAATACATTTCCTAAAGCCATACCTGAACTAAGCATCTAAGATTACAAATTGTAAGTAATAGGAAGGAAAGGCGTTAGATTAGCTTTTGTTTTAGCTTGTGAATTTTCCCTGTGCTAAGAGGGAGGTTTATCCCTGTTTTTTGTAACTTTGAAGTTTTGCCTAGAGCAGAATCCTCTATGTTTTAAATCTTATTACCCTGTAAAATTACCTTCCATCCTGATTTTACAGAGGTGTTTCTTTTACTTTTTTTCCTCTTTATTATAAAGTTCTGTTTAAGAATCTGATTCGGTTTTTAGAGTCCTAAAAACCCAAGGGTCTTGTCTGTGCTCACTTTGTTTACCTATCTGGTTGGTAGATTATTCTCAAGCCTCCCCAGGGAAGGGGATGAAGGGACTTGGGGGAATATTTTGGGGAAAACAGGAATTCCAAGTTGTCCTTTTCCTGCATCTTTGTCTAACTCACTTGGTGGTGACAGCAGTACTCATCCAAGAACAGGGAAGGATTTGTGCCTTGGGGAAGTGTTTAACCTAAGCTGCTAGAAATAAGCTTAGGGGGTCTTTCATGCGGGTCCCCACATCTGTACCCCAGAGTTCAGAGTGGGGAGGGAATCCTGATAAGGCCTTTAATCCAGATTGTATTGTAGGTCAATGACAAGTCTACAGAGGCTGCGCCGGTCTTAAATTTCCTCTGCACTTGATCCACTGCTGGCATCTGGCTGAGTCTAGAGACTCTAACAGGGCCTTCACCTGTGGGCTGCCCAACTGGTTGTACTGCTAGTGCAGGTCCTGGGTCTCTTTTGTCCAGCAGTGTATTCTTCCCATAACCCCCAAGGGATACTGTTCTTGGTGGCAGCTGTAAGGAGGCCAACAACTGGTGATGACATTCTGGTGTGGGAATTCGGATCACTTTTTCTACAGCTTCCCTTTAGCAATCCCAATCAGCTCTGGTCAGGTTCCACCAGGGGATTTGTTTAAACAGAATCATGGGGATTTCTGTAACGATGTGGGTGGTGATAGACTTGTGTTAATCATAGAATCCTAGACTTTAAAGTCAGAAGGGACCATTATGATAGTCTAGTCTGACTTCCTGCACAACGCAGGCCACAGAATCTCACCCACCCACTCCTGTAACAAACCCCTGACCTATGTCTAAGTTATTGAAGTCCTCAAATCATTGTTTAAAGACTTCAAGGTGCAGAGAATCCTCCAGCAAGTGACCCGTGCCCCATGCTGCAGAGGAAGGCGAAAACTCCCCAGGGCCTCTGCCAATCTGCCCTGGAGGAAAATTCCTTCCCGACCCCAAATATGGCGATCGGCTAAACCCTGAGCATGTGGGCAAGACTCACCAACCAGACACCCAGGAAAGAATTCTCTATAGTAACTCGGATCCCACCCTATCTAGTGTCCCATCACAGGCCATTGGGCATATTTACTGCTAATAGTCAAAGATCAATTAATTGCTAAAATTAGGCTATCCCATCATACCATCCCCTCCATAAACTTATCAAGCTTAGTCTTGAAGCCAGATATGTCTTTTGCCTCCACTGCTCGCCTTGGAAGGCTATTCCAGAACTTCACTCCTCTGATGGTTAGAAACCTTCATCAAATTTCAAGTCTAAACTTCCTGATGGCCAGTTAAAAACAAATGGATATAATGTCCACATTGGTACTGAGCTTAGAAGTTGGGAAGTAATTTGCAGGATGTAAATGCAAGTTGTAACTGAATTGCGTTGCCAGCAAGAAGTATGGAAAGTTGATTGCCGTTTGGGATCAAAGACCAGTTGCAGATCTTCCGCAGACATCCAGTTTGTGAGGTCTTCACAGTCTGCTTCATTAACTTCATAGCCCCACATAGTGTGGTACTGTTAAAGTCACCAACATATCGGGCTGGGATTGGTGCTCTTGGGAGTGCTGGCTTCAGCCATTTTGAATTACAGGCTTTATACACATTGGTGATGTGCACTTCCCCTATTCTGATGGCAGGAGTGTAGGTGGCTTCCTTTTCAGTGTGGGGAGGGGACATCAAAATCTGTGATGGTGGTGTTCTTCACATATATGGCCAGGCCATATTTTGGATGGTAGCATCTGTTCCAGTTTCATCCCACAGGATCTCTTCTTGGATCATGTCCTGGATCTGGGCATGTTATGACTTAGCAAAGATACCTACCCCCGCGCTGATGGCACACTCCACAAGGGCACAGGTATCCTCAGCGGCGTTCCTGGCACAAATCCTTATTGAAGAAATCTGCAGGGCAGCGACCTGGTCGTTGATCCACACCTTTACATCGCACTACGCCATTACACAGCAGGCCAGAGATGATGCCGCATTTGGTAGAGCGGTGCTGCAGTCGGCGACCCGCTGAGCTCTGACCCCTCCTCCTAGGAGGTGTTTGGGAGTCACTGTGATGCTCTGTACCTTGGGGGAACACCCAGCATCCCCATGTTCATCCTTGTAAAATGATTGGGTGGTATCCTACGCAAAGTTTGTCCTGTTCGGTGTCTCCTGAAGGCTCATGATGCACTGAGCATTGTTATAGTGATGTTATAGTAATCGTTACAGTAGTGTTATAGGTTATAATTTCATGTATATAGTTATGAGGCTGAAAATGTATCCTCATGGCTTAAAATAAGCCCAGGCAAAAACTCTCCAAGAGCAGAGAGGCAGTTCACACCTCATCAGGGCAAGTATGAGACAAACCCAGCCCAGCTTCACAGCAACAAAAGGATCTGCTCGAGTGAGTCATCCCCCTTCCTTTGGTCAGTATGGGACTGCGATGAGGTAATACTCATCTGACTCTGAAGGGGGTGGGGGCAAAGCCAAGAGAGAAGAAAGGACATGATAAAAGGGAGAGACGTTTACCATGCTCTTCCTCTGTCTTCCACCTACTCCTACGGACACCACACCAAGCAACTGAAGCGCTGATCAAAGGGGAGAGCCTGGCTGGAGGACAACCAGTCAGCCTGTGGTGAGAAGCATCTAAGTTTGTAAGGGCATTGAAAGTGTTAAGATCAGCTTAGAATACAATTTGATTTTATTTCATTTGACCAAATCTGACTTGTTATGGGTGGACTTACAATCACTTAAAATCTGTCTGTTTGTTCTACCTGAAGCAGTGTGTTTGGTTTGAAGTGTGTTAGAGGCTCCCCTTGAGCTAACAAGCCTTGTACATATCAGTTTCTTTGTTAAATTGGTGAATTCATATTAGCTTGCAGCGTCCAGCGGGCTTAACTTGGCACTGGAAGACAGAGGCTGCTAGGGTTGTGTCTGGGACTGGAGATATTGGCTAGTGTCATTTGGTTGCACAATCCAAGGAGCAGCTTACATGCCAGAGGCTGTGCATGAACAGCCCAGGAGTGGGGGGTTCTTATAGCAGAGCAGGGTAAGGCTGGCTCCCAGAGTCAAGGATTGGAGTGACCTAGCAGATCACCAGTCCAGATAACACCAGAGGGGAACATCACAGTCACCTACTTGGAATCAACATGAGCAAGCACTCTAAGAAGAAAAAACGGTTACCTACCTTCTCGTAATTGTTGTTCTTAGAGATGTGTTGCTCATGTCCATTCCGAGACCCACCCTCCTTCCCCTCTGTCAGGGTATTCGGCAAGAAGGAACTGAAGAGGCAGCAGTCGCCAGGGACCTATATAGACAACCATGAAGGTGCGACTCCAGGCGTCTCCACAGCCCATCCAACGGGTACTGCTTAGATGCTAGGGGGAAAACCTTCCAACGACTGTGCATGTGGCGTGCACACACACCTACTTGCAATGGACATGAACACATCTCGAAGAACAACAATTACGAGAAGGTAGGTAACAGTTTTTTCCCTCACACACTGCCACTTTCATATGAGTCCTGAAGGGGGTGGTACTAGAAGTTCTTTGTTCTTTATTGTAGTAAAAAAGAGGAAAAACCTTGATTGTGATACTGAGAGAAAAATAAGAGACCGGTCATTTCCTGTGTCTCTTGTAGCAGACGTGCACACATGTATGCTAGGCTGAAGGGGGAGAAAGCATTTGTGGAATGTGGTTGCAATAGTCATTTTGTGCAGGTCTAATGTGTTGAAATAGACCTCAGATGCCCTACTGCTGTGAGGGAAGGGAATGCACAAGAGATTTTAATCATAGCAATAGGAATAAAGTCTGCAGAAAAATCAATTTATTATTCCAAAAATATTAAAGGACAATGTGATCTTAATAATCACATTTTCTCTAAAAGGTTTTTCCTACTGTTTTACATACAGTGACAAAGCTCTGTCCTTGCCTCCATGGGTCCTACGTTTCCTTGCCAATTTTGCTAGCCTCAGAGGCTCACTGTGACCCTCCATGTAACCGTTCTCTCTCTAGAGACAAGGGTCACAGTCTACTGAGCCATTTTCATCATAAGCCAGCAAGGGAGGTGAGGAGAAGTTATCCTTCCTTGCACAGTCTCTGTTGTCTCCCAGTCTCAGTGATTAATCAGGGGGCAAAGGGGAAGGGGAAGCCCTGGCCCACCCTCTACTGCGGGCTTCAGCCCAGGGACCCTAATAGTATCAGCTATGATAGCTGACCTTTTAGAAACATGACAGGTACAATTCCCTGGGCTACTTCCCCCATAGCAGCCCTCACTTCCTCATGCTCCACTTCATCCTTACCTCAGGGCCTCCTTCCTTGTGCCTGATATGGTGTGTACTACTCAGTCTCTCCAACAGCACAACTTCCTCCCACAGCTCTTGACATGCACACCCACCTGACTAATTGGGAGGCTTTTGACTAGTTTCAGCCAGCCCCTGATTGGCTTCAGGTGTCCCAATCAGCCTAGCATTCTCCCTGCCTTCTGGAAAGTCCTTAATTGCCCGCAGGTGTCTTAATTGACCTGGAGCAGCTGCCATTTCACTTATCCTGGTACCAGGGATTTGTTTAGCCTGGAGCTAATATATCTATCTCCCACTACTTTTCTATAGCCATCTGGCCTTGCCCCATCACAACACACATATCTAAGATGAATAAAACTGAAAGATTATTGGAGGATGATTTTTCTTTTTCTCCCCACCCTGTTTGTTAGTTTTCTGTTTTTGTATTTGATAGTACTCTGTGTATAGTGAGTTTATTTCCTTGTCTCATGCCTGAGCATGATGTCCTGACTGTTGTAGAAGGCCACTGTGCATGTCCTTCCCCAGCCACTCCAGCAGGGGGTTCGTAGAGCACAGTAGAAAAGCACATACCTTGACTTTCAGAACATAGAATGAAAATAAGGGCTGATAGATAGAAAGCCCGTATATTTATTTTTAAAACGAATAAATTGGGTATGAAAATGATTGGGACAATAATCATGGAACTGCATGATGCCATTTTACAGAGCTGCTTTCCTCATCAAAGAGATTTCAGAAATAGCTGACAAGCATGTCTAAAGTATTGTCTTTATGGAAGCTCTTAAAATAATTTCAACACTTGCAAACAAAATTCTGCAGAGAAAGAAGTAATTCTGCCACTCTTCATCTGGGGATAGAGATTATTTAAGGGAGGGGCAGAGAAAACAAATTTAATTTGATCTTAACTCTTCTTTTTTTAATCCACCCTCACATAGAGAAGCCCTAGCTGGACTCTCCTGTTGTACCTGCCACTCCTAGAAATGTTTCAGAGTAACAGCTGTGTTAGTCTGTATTCTCAAAAAGAAAAGGAGTACTTGTGGCACCTTAGAGACTAACCAATTTATTTGAGCATAAGCTTTCGTGAGCTACAGCTCACTTCATCGGATGCATACTGTGGAAAGTGTAGAAGATCTTTTTATACACACAAAGCATAAAAAATACCTCCTCTCACCCCACTCTCCTGCTGGTAATAGCTTATCTAAAGTGATCACTCTCCCTACAATGTGTATGATAATCAAGGTGTGCCATTTCCAGCACAAATCCAGGGTTTAACAAGAACGTCTGGGGGGGGAGGGGTAGGAAAAAACAAGGGGAAATAGGTTACCTTGCATAATGACTTAGCCACTCCCAGTCTCTATTCAAGCCTAAGTTAATTGTATCCAATTTGCAAATGAATTCCAATTCAGCAGTCTCTCGCTGGAGTCTGGATTTGAAGGTTTTTTTGTTGTAATATCGCAACTTTCATGTCTGTAATCACGTGACCAGAGAGATTGAAGTGTTCTCTGACTGGTTTATGAATGTTATAATTCTTGACATCTGATTTGGGTCCATTTATTCTTTTACGTAGAGACTGTCCAGTTTGACCAGTGTACATAGCAGAGGGGCATTGCTGGCACATGATGGCATCTATCACATTGGTGGATGTGCAGGTGAACGAGCCTCTGATAGTGTGGCTGATGTGATTAGGCCCTATGATGGTGTCCCCTGAACAGATATGTGGGCACAGTTGGCAACGGGCTTTGTCGCAAGGACAGGTTCCTGGGTTAGTGGTTCTGTTGTGTGGTGTGTGGCTGTAGGGGAAACAGGCACTTTTATCTGGAAGCCCTGACCGTATAAAAAGATTGTTTTCAAATAGATCAATGTATCTCACCATTTTTGAATTCTCCTGATACTTCACCATATGCCATATACTTGTACATATATACATGTATACTGTACTGCATGTCTGATATATGTGTGTGTGTATGTCATATATGTATATATGACACCTCACCTAAATGAAGAGACATTGTTCAAAACATTGTGGATGCCAAAGTGGAATTAAATCCTTCCATGATCTGTATATGAGCTGGCAGGACCTGAGGGGTTCTTTAAAAACACTATACTTTCTATATTGTGACCTTTGGTGAACTGATACTGCTCAGTCCCTCCTGTTCTCTGTCTGTGGCGTGCAGTAGTCTCCTGACAACTGTAATACTGTGGTTTAATTCTGGTCCTTAGACTTGGTGTGAAGGTGGCTGGGTAGAGTTTAGTGGCCTTTGAGATACAGGAGGTCAGACTAAATTATCTGTAGACCCTTCCAGCCTTAAGCTGTATGACTTTCTGACCTTGGCAGGGCAGTCATTGAAAAATGTGTTCTGATACCATCTGCCCTGATAGTTAGGCCATTCTGCAATAGATCAATTCTTTTCCATTCTGATACCAGTGGTGGAATGACAAATACCACCCTGGCCACTATGGATGTAGAAGCCCTCTATACCAACATTCCACTCAAAGATGGACTACAGGCCGTCAGGAACACTATCCCCGATAATGTCACGGCTAACCTGGTGGCTGAACTTTGTGACTTTATCCTCACCCATAACTATTTCACATTTGGGAACAATGTATAACTTCAAGTCAGCAGCACTCCTATGGGTACCCGCATGGCCCCACAGTATGCCAACATTTTTATGGCTGACTTAGAACAACGCTTCCTCAGCTCTCGCCCCCTAACGCCCTACTCTACTTGCGCTACATTGATGACATCTTCATCATCTGGACCCATGGAAAAGAAGCCCTTGAGGAATTCCACCATTATGTCAACAATTTCCATCCCACCATCAACCTCAGCCTGGACCAGTCCACACAAGAGATCCACTTCCTGGACACTACAGTGCTAATAAGCAATGGTCACATAAACACCACCCTATACTGGAAACCTACTGACTGCTATACTTACCTACATGCCTCCAGCTTTCATCCAGACCACATCACAGGATCCATTGTCTACAGCCAAGCTCTGATACAACCGTATTTGCTCCATCCCCTCAGACAGAGACAAACACCTACAAGATCTCTATCAAGTATTCTTACAACTACACTACCCACCTGCTGAAGTGAAGAAACAGATTGACAGAGCCAGAAGAGTTCCCAGAAATTACCTACTACAGGACAGGCCCAACAAAGAAAATAACAGAACGCCACTAGCTATCACCTTCAGCCCCCAACTAAAACCTCTCCAGCGCATCATCAAGGATCTACAACCTATCCTGAAGGACAATCCCTCACTCTCACAGATCTTTGGAGACAGGCCAGTCCTTACCTACAGATTAGCCCCCCAACCTGAAGCAAATACTCACCTACAACCACACAGCAAAAAAAAAACTTAGGAGCCTATCCTTGCAACAAAGCCTGTTGCCAATTCTGTCCACATATCTATTCGGGGACACTATCATAGGACCTAATCACATCAACCACACTATCAGAGGCTTGTTCACCTGCACGTCTACCAATGTGATATATGCCATCATGTACATTGGCCAAACCAGACAGTCTCTACTTAAAAGAATAAATGGACACAAATCAGACATCAAGAATTATAACATTCAAAAACCAGTCGGAGAACATTTCAATCTCCCTGGTCACTTGATTACAGACCTAAAAGTCGCAATATTACAACAGAAAAACTTCAGAAACAGACTCCAACGAGAGACTGTTGAATTGGAATTAATTTGCAAACTGGACACCATTAACCCATTAACTTAGGCTTGAATAGAGACTGGGAGTGGATGTGTCATTACACAAAGTAAAACTATTTCCCCATGTTTATTCCTCCCCTTCCCCAACTCCCTTCTCCCCCCTCCCCCCGCTCTCCTTAGATGTTCTTGTCAACTGCTGGAAATGGCCCACCTTGATTATCACTACAAAAGGTCCCCCCACCCCCACTCTCCTGCTGGTAATAGCTCGCCTTACCTGAGCACTCTCATTACAGTGTGTATGGTAACACCCATTGTTTCATGTTCTCTGTGTATAGAAATCTCCCCACTATATTTTCCACTGAATGCATCCGATGAAGTGAGCTATAGCTCATGAAAGCTTATGCTCAAATAAATTTGTTAGTCTCTAAGGTGCCACAAGTCTTCCTTTTCTTTTTGGGGATAGAGACTAACACGGCTGCTACTCTGAAATCTGTCCATTACTGAATTTTATAGAAAAGTTGCTCAAATAAAATAATGCAAAGAAGGGAAAAAAGCAAGACTCCGGGCTACTCCCTGAGCAAGTGTAAGTGTGGTGTGTGAGGTGGTGGGTGCCCACATGCAGAGCCAGCCAGTTCCTACTCCTCATTAGCATTCTGTGGGAGCTAATTGCCTGCGCAGTGCTGGAGTGAAGATGGGGCCATATCACTTCTCCCACCACAAGCCAACAGAACAAAAACCACTTGGCACGCTTTTCAAGCCAACGGGGGTGAAGCTACAGCTCTGGAGTGTGCACACAAACTCCCAGTCAGCCAGAATTCCTACAGGGGCTCCAGTCCCATGTTACCACTCTACTCATGCCCACAAGCATTACAAGACAGGATTTCACCCTATATAAATAAATGCAGACCAGCTCCAGTTAAAGTTTGAGATAAGCAGCTGACTAATAAAGAGCTATTGTATAGATCATTCTTCTTTGCTGAAAGGCGGGGGACTTTGACATTGTAGTTTAGTTGGATACAGTGGGTGCCAAAAGTTGTCTAGGGAATGTTGATCTGAGATGAATCAGCCTGGTTGTTAGTTACTATACGTGAGGAGATTTTTGGTTTATATCAGCAAGATGTGCCAATGTTATGCCATGTGTGTGGAGTAATATACACAAGTTCATGTTACTTATTTTTACACAGTATATTATTACCCAACTACAGACAGAGCTAAGCCTGTTTACACCAACTGAGAGTCTGGCCCACAGTGTTTTGATTTATATTATCTTGCAGTCTCTGCCAAAATTAGTTTTATGCGTCAAGAAATAATATTAAAATTGACAACTGCTGATTATTGTTTGTGCACTAGAATGTTCAGATACCATGGTGATGAGCATGTTGTAGGCACCTGAATAGATGGACAAACAGACAGAACACAGGAAATATTCACCTTGTTTTCAAGACTAATGAGATTACCCGTTTCTTTAGCAGAACTACATGAAAGCATAGACAGAATCACATGATCTTATCTTCATCTCCTGTAGCTGGGAGTGAGGGGGGCGGATGATATACATCTGTGAATGACACACTTTGTATCCAGCTGAACAATATACACATGCACTGTTTTCGGGTGGATGACTTCCATCCTTGAATTGCATATAAAGTCAGCATAATGGAGGTTTTTTGTAGTTGTGCTGTGGACAGTGGGTACAAAATCCCCAACCCAGGGCCAGGTAGCTCAGACAATAAGAGAAGGACCTATCTTCACTATAGATTAGATAAGCTTCATTTAGAATTAAGTCCAACGGACTAGAAAAAATATTTCAGGGTAAAGAAAGCAAAACCCTCTGCCATGTACATTGGCCAAACTGGACAGTCTCTACGTAAAAGAATAAATGGACACAAATCAGACGTCAAGAATTATAACATTCAAAAACCAGTCGCAGAACACTTCAGTCTCTTTGGTCACTCGATTACAGACCTAGAAGTGGCAATTCCTCAACAAAAAAACTTCAAAAACAGACTCCAATGAGAGACTGCTGAATTGAAGTTAATTTGCAAACTGGATACAATTAATTTAGGCTTGAATAAAGACTGGGAGTGGATGGGTCATTACACAAAGTAAAACTGTTTCCCCATGTTTGTTCCCCTCCTTCCCCACCCCCACCCCCCACTTGTCAACTGCTGGAAATGGCCCACCTTGATTATCACTACAAAAGTTCCGCCCCCCCCCCCCCCTTGCTGGTAATAGCTCACCTTACCTGATCACTCTGGTTACAGTGTGTATGGTAACACCCATTGTTTCATGTTCTCTGTGTATATAAATCTCCCCACTGTATTTTCCACTGAATGCATCCGATGAGGTGAGCTGTAGCTCAAAAAAGCTTATGCTCAAATAAATTGGTTAGTCTCTAAGGTGCCACAAGTACTCCTTTTCTTTTTGAGTAATGGACAGAGTTTGTTTTGAAACCAGACCTCCATAGTTCAGAGATAATCTCTGCTGAATTAAAATGGTTATGTTAATTCTCATGGTTGGGGATAGACCCTAATATTTATGCAACTCTAGTTAAAACAGACTCATGCTGTGTACTGGGAGAAAACACCCCTCCCTTTGGAATCCATGTTATTTTCGTTAGAGACTTGGGTCCCTAGCCTGCAAGTCCATCTGCTCCACTGGCACATGTGCATAAAGAGCTCTTGGCAGGATTGAGCCTGTCTAAACTGCAATGTCTAGGCGTCAGTATTAATTACTCTTCCTATGTGATAAAAGTGAAATGGAACCATTATAATTCCTAGTTTTGATACATGACAATTTCTGCTTTGTTTTACACTGGAAATTCCTCATGTGCTAACATTCCTCCAAGCTGTTACGCTGTCAGTACAGGTGCTGTTATAATGTAAAGGAAAGTCGAGCAGGCTGTCACTGTGTCAGCAGAAGTGCCCATTGCCACTTCCAGTGTACATGGTGGTGCAATGGCTGTTCCGTTATCAATCGGAGAATTCAGTTTCATACTTTTACGAATTAAAAAAGTTAACATTATTTTAACACCTTAGTTCTAGCTATCTAATAAACTGGTTAAAAACAAAGACATTCAGAGCGAAACACCTGACCCTTCAATGAACTCTGGGTGGGCAGAACCCCACTGAAACCAGTGAGGGTAGGCCTGGGCCCAGAGGCTGTCTGCATGGAACTCCTGGCAGGCTCAGATCCTAAGGCTGCATTCTATCTGCATATTCAGAATTATGCCCAGTTGTAAGAGGGAGTCTAAAGTACTGGGTGACTTTTCATGTGTGCCTAGTTACAATAAAGGCCAAAGTGCAACTATTCTTATTCTCCAGTGGTGTGTCTTCTAAGTTATTATCTCTGTAACATTTTTTTTGTGGGGGTGGGAGATAATTAAAATCTTTTTTTTTTTTAATTTTAATAGAAATTTGTTAGACAAACTGCCTAAATCCAATGTCGTGTGTGTGTCGTTCCCTCCCCCCTCCGCCCCCTGTCCCCCGGGTTTGTCTCCTATGGAAAATATGTTTGAGGTTGGCATAATGGCAATGAATAATGAAGGTACAGACAAGTATATTCTCACATTTCCTGGAACTCTTCCCTTTAGTGAGCTACCCACAACAATGCCGTGACTTACTGCTTGCCACATCCTCTGGAATATGGGTCATATAGCAGACAAAATGGGTCAGTTCTGCCCTGACTTACTTTATTGGGGTTGCAAAGGCTGAAAGGTAGGACTGGATTAGGCACAATATGTTTGCAGTTGAAATAGTGTTTTTAATCATGCGTAGTTGTCATTACCATACAAATATCACCTGCCAAGAGAAAGAAAAGGAAGTAAAGAAGCATCGCTTATGGTTTTTACAATACAAGTCTACAGTGTTTTCCTGTTCACAAGTGTGAAAAATATTATAATAGTTTTCAAGATGCAGTGAATTAGAAGAAAACATGTTTCCCTGTAAAATGTACTTTAAGAAAGCTTATTTGTTTTAAGACATGTAATGCAATAAACAGGTGTAATGATAATATATGAGGTTAGTCAGACAAGGGAGGTTTGGGAGAAGGCTCAAAGATCTGGTTCGCCATTGCCTTGCACCTTGTGTACTCATTTAGACCTGTGCAGAGTGAATGTAAAACATTATCATTCTGATCAGGTAGTGTATTACACCCACTTTGCACAGGCATAAATGTTGACATTAGGTGCAAGGCAGTGGAGAAACAAGGCCTCACATTTTGTAAAGTTAGGGGTTGGTTTTTTTTTTGTTTTTTTTTTAAAAGCTTGATCCATTTAGAAAGTCTAAATGTGATTTATTCAATAGTGCTCAAAGGGAACTAGTGCACAATGATAAGACTAGGTGGAATATTTTGAGTTATTGAAGTGATCTGCTGATAATGCTGGTTAGCTCTTGATGGATGGCACAGTTCTTCACTAGTCTTGCAGAACTTACAAGCTCGTCTGTCACAGTCGTCAGAGCTTCTAATCTGTGCAAGATCTAGCTTGTCTTCAAGGAACATAGGAACTCTGCAGACCCACTTGTGGGGTATTTGTAAGCCAAATAGCTCTGGTTTAGGGGGCTTTCAATAGCTCATGAATTTTAAAAGCAAACTGACTCCACATCAGAAAGCCTTTCCATGAGCCTTTCTTAGCAGAAATGGTGACCATCAAGAACAAAAGGTAAGGATAGTAATGCATAAAAACTTTCCACTGCAGCTTCCTATATTCAGATACATTCATGGATTCCATGAGATTTTCATCAGGTATATGCAAAAAAAAAAAGGAGTACTTGTGGCACCTTAGAGACTAACAAATTTATTTGAGCATAAGCTTTCGTGAGCTACAGCTCACTTCATCGGATGCAACCGTAGGCATATGGTTTCTAATTGAGAAGGCATTTCAATTAGAAAATTTGAAATGAGAAGGCATTTCTGGGTCAGAGTTTGAAAAGGTGACAAGTCAGCTCCTCAGATTTGCCAAGTTTCTCAGGCGTTATCTATTCCAGAAAATCTAGGATAAAGGGGAATGGGGTGGATGAGGGCTCTTCCAGTCATCATGTCCTCCCAAAAAACAGTCTACAAGCTTTAGTGATCAGCGGTTAGCCAACTACAAGTAGTAAGTGACTTTTTTCAAAGGCAAAGCACGTAGCAGACGAGGCAGGAGACAAGATTCTACTCCTCAGTCCCCTGTTGCTGGCTCCAGAACACCCTTGAGTCTGTAGTCTTTCAGATCTTCCAATTTTCTCAAGCACAAAGTCATACATGAGAAGATCACACACCTTTCTGTGAATGGAGTGAAGGAACCAGTGCCTCCTGAAGAGAATATTGTTTTATTGAAGAGAAGCAACCAGTGGAGGGCAGTCTTGATCTGAAATTGGTCAACAGATGTATGAGAGTTCAAATTCTGGATTAAGGGCCAAATTCAGAACTGGGTGTAAAAAGATGCAACTTTATTGATTTTGATGGAATTCCATCAGTTTACACTAGGGTTAATTTGGCCTGGACTCTCTAGCATCTATGGTGAGATCAGTCCTGTAAGAAAACCACAGGAAGACCTAGTCCTTGTTCCCAAGGAGCGTATTATCTAAGTAATAGTTTCAAATTACATCTCTTCCCTAAAGTACTCCTGGGGGAATTCTGTGCCAAAAAAAATTCTGTGCACAATATTTTAAAATTCTGCATATTTTGTCAAAATAACATAATATAGTCACGCCAGTTTTAATTATTTTTGTAATTAATTTCAAAATTCCTTTCAACAAGTATGTCTGTAACAATACAGACAACTAAAAAGATTCAGGAAATGTTTTTTGACAAATAGATTCCTTATTAGGCATACAGAACTTTGAGGAATAATTAATTTAAACTACAATACAGAAATGTATTTCCCGCGCCCCTCAGAAGCTGTTCAAAGGCTTGGGGGAGTCAGGGGTAATGGTGGAGCTGAAGGAGAGGGAAGTAGTTGCTGGGAAGGAGCCTGGGAGTGAACCTGGAGGGTTGTTGGGTGTGGGTGGAGAAGTATGGAACTTTTTTGGGCGGGGGAGGGGGAGTGAAGTGAAGAGGGATTGTTGGGAAGTTGGGGAGCCTTCCCCGTGCAGACTCTGGCCGACCCCTAGCCCCTTCCAATCAGTCAGGTACATCTACCTACCCCGTCCCCATGTGTCCCTGCACCCCCACTCAGCCACCCTTCCTCTTGTCCCCATGTGTCCCTGCACACGCCTCACCTGTCCCCCATGTACCCTTCTTCCCCTGTCCTCATATGTCCCTGCACCCCCACTCAGCCACCCCCTGCTCCCTGTCCCCATCTGTCCCTGCACCTGCCTTGCCCATCTCCATGCACGCCCTCCCCCATCCCATGTGTCCCTGCTCCCCTGCCCCTGTTCCCATGTGTCCATGCACCCCCACTCAGCAACCCCTCCCGCATCCCTATGTGTCCCTAAAACCCCTGTCCCCATGTGTCCCTGCCCCTCCTAGCCCCCGGAGTTTCTACACTCCCACTCAGCTCTCCCCATCCTCCTCTGGCCCTGCACTCCAACTGAGCCACCCTGCACCCCCACTCCCATTCAGCTCCAGTCCTGTCTGTTCCCCCAACTAGTCCTTCTGAACCAGCCTATGTGATCCCCCCCAGTAGCCCTGTGTACCCCGCTCTGTCTGTTCTCCCCCATATCTCATGCTTCCTCACCTGGCCCCACAGGCAGGGAGCTGTGAGGAATGCAGCCTCTGCTCTCTCCCTATCAGCTGCTGACTGCTATGGCAGGTGAGCAGTGAGCCAGCTGTCTCTGTTCTGATGCCACAGCAGCCCCTGGTGGGCAAAAGGTGTAACTGCAGAGCCTCTCCAGCAGAATATATTTTCTGCAGAGAAAAGGACACATGAATTCTGCATGTGTGAAGTGGCACAGAATTCCCCTAGGAGTAATAAAGGCATATAGATGACCAAATAAATCTTGTCATGCTGTCCTCATTATGTTCCCTCTCAAGTGAAATCTCATGTAACCAGTATCAAGTTTAAGTGTTTTTTGTCCCATTGCCATTTAGCTGTTTTAGACTTATATTAGTATATGTTTTAAATTTTAATTTAAAAAGTACTTAAAATGTGGCATAACACAATTCCTGGAACAAATTTTACATTGTGGAATGTACTACTACCAAATGGCTGGATTATATTTTAAACTAATCTCATGTTTTCAAAATATGACCTTTTTGTGTGGTATAAAAATAATCTCATTAGTTAATGAACATAGGCAATGCGTAAATTATATAGTGATGGTGTCCTATTAAACTGAATTGTGTATTACTTGATCTTTAAATAGATTTTTTTTAAAGCTAAGAGGATAAATAAATTTAGTAAATTATCTACCTAATTTTTCACCACAATAGCCAGTGAAAACTGCATAGTTAGTCTTTAATTAGTGATGAATTTATAACTGCTGAAATTAGGTATCTATTTTTATTCCTTTTGTTTTCTGCCCTAGGGAGAAGCCGGAGCTGCTTCATCAGTTCCATTTCGATACTGCATGTGGTCTCAGAGAAAGGACTCCATAGAAGAATTAGTGCAACAACCCTACTAGAGATGAAGAAATACAGTAAAAGATAATTCTTCTGTCATACAGGCCAAATTATGAACTCCTTACTCACAATGGTGAGCAGTACAATTAGTCCCTTTGACTTTTTGATTTAACCGAGATGCATACTAAATACTGTATAACCCTTTCTCTGAATTAATTGCTCAAGGATTTAAAATATAGTTACCAACGACAGGTCTATAGGTTATAACTGACTAGTATCAACAAATCAAGGGTAGAATAAAGATGATAGCATTTCACTCTTCTAACAGATTATCCAAAGACTGAGTTGTTTTGGTTTTTTTCTGTAGATACAACAAATCTCATGCTTAACAAAAAATCATAATTTAAAAACAAACGCATCTAGTTTTCTGTTGTTAGTTTAATGTAGTATATGACTTTGGCCAAGGTTTAGTCTATCAGCTAAGGAAACTATCCAATTATAATTATTGATAAGATAAACCAGTTATACAACCTTCTTTCCAGATCTCACCAAATCTTACAAAAGTTCCAAATCCTACAATACTCAAGCAAAACTTTTGAGATGAAGGTCATCCATGTGCAAAGGTCCAGTAGAAAGCCTATGCACCGCTTAGGCCCTACATTTAGGGCTTAAGTGGGTCATGATAAACAGGCCTTGTGCTGGTTTTCAACACAGGGTTAATTTCATCCCTGAGTCAGAAACTGGCCTGGGGAGCTCAGGGAGAGAGAGTGAGCAAGAAACACAGGGTTGAGAGAGAAATTTTAGGGGCAGAGATCTGGGGAGGATCAAGGAGTAACAATATAATATAGGGAGAAGCATAAAGGAGACTGAAAGATCAGAATGGGGGAAGTAAAGGAGATAGGAACTAGCTGTATCTTTGAACTAGAGCAGTGTTTCTCATTCTAGAGGTGGGTGCCTTGCCAGGGGCTCAGACTAATCCGGTGTAGGGCCAGGAAGGCAATAACGAGGTGGTAAAAGTTACATGACCTCAAATGTGTCCTTTCTCAATACAGATGCACTTCAGTAACTGAGTAAAGCAATAAGTGACTCCTTGAAAGCCACCCACCTTCCACCTCACTCCTATAGAACTGAATGTACACCTGTTACAGAAGAAGGTGATATATACAGAATTTCAGGCACAGGTGTATCCCCAAGATGCAAGATTCTCTCATTTACTCACCTGACACTAACTTAGCTGTATGGGGATGTGAGAGCTTCATGAAGTGATCAGTGGATGCTTCATGAAGTAATCAGTGGATGCTCCACTCCAAGCAGGTTCTAGCCTTCTGCTTCATGGGGCTGACTGACAGGGGGAGCCATGAAACAAAGTAGATGGGGGAGGAGGGGGAGAAGGCAACCATTTTGCCAGGCTATAGCAGAAAGGGATGCCCATCTGCCATTCCATCACATGGTGGAGCTTCACCAGAACAAGAATTAGGTCCAAGGAGCTAGGCATATCACTCCTGGCAAAGAAGACAGATATTAGCAGAGAAAAGAAACCAAGGGGACAGGAGACTGGCAAAGAGGAGGAAAACAAAGAATGTGAATATAAAAGGGAGAAAATGAGAGGAAAGGGTACTGCTTTTAAAAGTAAAAAAGCAGGAGGTAAGAAAATGTCAAAAAGGGAAAAGTGGCATGGAGATGGAAAACGAAAAATAAAGGGATGAAGAAATAGAAGGGACAACACAAGAAAACAACTACATGTTAGTTTGGTGAATTTCATTTGTGCTCCTCCTGGCAGGAGTCCTGTGTTTTGTTTATTTATAAATGTATTTTGGTGCCCTTTGGCAAATACTTTACATTTATAAAAACCATTAGAAAATACCAGCCTCTGATCTTAAGGACTAACCATGCAAACCCCCATTCCAGAGCAACAACATAAAAAAACCCAATTCATAGTATTATGTGAAAGCAAACTAATTTCAGTGGGTTGACCAAACTAAGTAAAACCCTGTGCCCTGTAGAGAGAAGCAGTCCTCTGGGATAACTATGCTAGAGCATTTAGGGCTTTGTAGGTGACAACCAACCTAATAAAATTGCACTCTGATGCAAATAGATAGCTGGAGAGTAGTGTGTTGGGACCAAATTCTGCCCTCACTCACGTTTTCTGCAACCCCACTAAAGTGCACAGGGTTGCACACGGTATGAGTCAGGGCAGAATTTGGCCTTGGTGTTATGCATCAATATGGTACCTTGACCCCCACCTAAGAGACATTTTTCAAAGGTAGCTCCAAGTGCACTGTGTTACAGTAATCCACGTTACAGTTTACAAAGGACTGAGTCACTATGCCAGGGTCCGCATCATAAAGAAAGAGGCACAACCTCTAGACCTATGTTAGATAGAAACAGGCACTGTGTCCAGGACCCTGTATTCACCATGATTCTGCATCCATATAATCCAATCTTTGCTGCAAGATCATGCTTCAGAATTTAAGCTTTCGTTTTAAAAAACAAAGAAGCTAGATCCTCAGCTGACATGAATTGGCATAGGTGCACTGAAACTCGGGCACTATGACAACGTATGCCAGCTGAGCATCCAGCTCAATATCCTCTTTGTCCTCATGGCTGTGAAAATAACATTGAAAACGTGACCCAAGTGTAACCAATGCAGTGATATCTGCCTGGATCTGCAGATGATCGTCCGAAAGAAAAGCTCATAGAAGTGTGAACTCATCTGTAGGGGGTGGTATCTCTGAAAACCTAAAGATAGTTTAAAAATCAGCATTGTTAACTGAATTGAATATTAAACCAAATAACACACTAAGTACTGTACTGGTTGTATTGTTTGCTTTCATACTTATTTCAAGAAAATCCTCCATTTTCAAATTTAAACTGAAGCTGCCACAGAATTTCCAGTCTGCTGTTCTACAAAGCCATAGAATCCAAGGACCTTGCTCCAGAATTAGGGTTCAAGTTGCTACAGAATACATGGAGCCTTGTCTGTGTCCTAGAGCTGCTACCTCAGAATTTAAGAACTGAGATGGCCCCAATCTCTTGGCAAAAATGAGACCTACAGTCCCAAAGGAAAATGCACTGAGCACCCTTGCTCGTTCCCCAAGATGATTCATACCACCTATCATCATTAGTTCTGCTTAAAATCAGGATTGAGTCAAAGCCAGTTCGGAGTCTGTCCACTTCCCCTTCCCATACACCCCAGCGTGCACTCGGAAAGCCCAGAATTTGCTGTATCAGGACTGGACAAAAAGGAAATGTAGATCTGAGTGTCATCCACACATTGGTGGCACTGCAGGTCAGAATGTTTCACTATCTTTCAGTGGCCACAAGTGCATATTGAACAGGAGGGGTGACATGATAGAACCCTACAAGTCCAGGTCCTTGGAAAGGAATATATATTTGTTATGAATGCATGACCACAGTTCTCCAGAGATTAAAAACAGCCGATCACCCTCCCATATAGAATTACCTATAGTTCCTGGCCCACAATGATACATAAAGTTAATATAAAGAAAAGGAGTACTTGTGGCACCTTAGAGACTAACAAATTTATCTGAGCATAAGCTGTAGCTCACGAAAGCTTATGCTCAAATAAATTTGTTAGTCTCTAAGATGCCACAAGTCCTCCTTTTCTTTTTGCAAATACAGACTAACACGGCTGCTACTCTGAAACCTGTCATAAAGTTAATATAGTAAGGTTTCCCAAACATATTGCAAGAAACTGCAATTACTATCTCAAAGCCCTTGAAAGATTAAAAGCCCTATATTTGTACTAAGTAGCATGGGAGAATTGTGAGTACTTCAATAGTGGCACCATATTAGTAATATGCAAAAATCAACATTTTTTTTCTGTTATCAATCAAATTTATTGCAGTATTTCAACTAGTTTTTATGTATCCAGAAGTAAATCTGTGACCTTCCCCATGGGTGGATTATATGCAGAAAAAAAATAACTATTTTCAGCTACTCTGTTTTTATCTAAAGTGCAGGGAGGAGAGAACATGTTGACATTTTGGGGTATAATCACATCTTCCCATTGCAGCATTAATGTGGGCTGTTTATAATTATGCACTGCTTTTGTCATATGCATGCTGGTTTGGTTACTGTTTTGTTTTGAGGAACAATTGTGATTCTTCTTCCTTTTTAGTCAAAAAACGCTACTCAGCATAGAAAAAAATACTTCAAGTAATAATTTGGAATGTGTTAACAGAGAAGAACATTAAGAGAGCATCGGTGCGTGCAAGCCTTCCAGTCACTACATCCATGACAGCACGAGTCCTTTTGTATTGCGAAGAAAATATCTATGCTGATTTAAGAAAAGAGGAGGGTAACTCCAGTGCAGATTACTGTTTTTGTCAGGCTAAATTCTGCTCTGATTTATTCCCTGGCAACCACACTGAGTGCAATGGGGTTGCATGGAGTGTAAGCACTGGAGTCTATACCCCTCATATCAATGGGAACTTTACAATATGGGTAGACTCAAACCCAAAGTCAGAGCAGAATTCAGCCTTCAAAAGTTTACAAATAATATTTGCTAAATAGCATAACTGAATCCAAAATAATGAATGGCTCCTTCTTTTGTGACAGAGTCATATGAATAAGAGATAGACACGGCCTCTCAAACCATCCAGTGCTGCTTAGTGTCAGACACAAGCTATGAACTGACAGCTCCAGGGGTCATAGCAGGGTATACTGCACATCAATCACCTCTCAGTTCCAGTTTAGGACACAGACAGGTGTCATGAGTTGGTTCACCTGGTTGAATTTATACACAGCTAGGGGACACACTAGCAATAAGCTGACTGTTGAATTTATTAGTTTCACCAGCCAGGAGAGAGATATTACTATTCAAATTATTATTATTATTTATTAATAAATTATTGTTATTAATTTTTATCATTTTTGTTTGGTCAGACAGTTCAAATACAAACTTCTCAAATTCTAAAGACGTAATTAGTCTGAGATGAAACACCCTCCCTCTTTCCCCCAGCCTATCTCCTACTTCAGATGTAAATTTAATTTGTGTCTTGCGTTTAGTAACTTCTATATAATCACTCTCTGTTATTGTTGGTTTGTCTGTGTGCCTACTCTAAGCTATCAGGGGCAGAATGTATTATATGTTTGTACCACACCTAGCACAATAGGGCCCAAGATGATTGTGGTCTGTAGCCCATAGAGCTAGCTTACGTTCGAAAATAGGCTTTTCCTACCACTAATAGGTCTTTAAGCACTACTGCAATATAAACATTAAAAGATAATAATTATAACAACAACAATCAGGATACGAGATGGAGCCTTTAATTTCAGTGGAGCAATGCAAAAAATGGGAGCACAACCTTGTGTTCTAAATGTTAAAAAGTCCACCTCCAAAATCGCTCTCAGTCCAGCAAAGATGAATTTAGCATAAAAACACTACATCTTTTTCTGACTGACAACACAACACTGTCTGCTAAACAAGAATTGCGCTATGGGACACTCCTGCACATCTCATCACCTACTATACAGTGTATGTCTCAAACGCAATATATGTACATAATATATCGACATTTGTTCCAAGAGGTTATGTGGCTATTACAGGAGTGGGTGGGTGAGGTTCTGTGGCCTGCAATGTGCATGAGGTCAGACTAAATTATTGTGATGGTCCTTTCTCTCCTTAAAGTCTATGAGTCTATGAGAATTCAAGGATTTACAGGGTTTTATAATAACCATTAAACAAAAGGACTCTACTTCCCTTTTATTATTTCATATATATAGATAAAATTCCCTGACCAGTAATACAGGGGGGGAAATCTTGTAAAAAATGTAAACAAATCCAAACCCTTTTAAACTAATGTTCAATATTTTTAATTATTAGTAGTACTTTTTACACTTCTTTTTTTATTGATTTTCTAAAAACCCACCCCAAAATGGCATATAAAAACAAAAGTAAACAGAGAGGTGTCAGATATATGACCTTCACTAACTTACTGAAATAAAAAGCTACAGAGCAGGGCGCAATTGCAGTTCTCACTTGAGACTCAGTCCAGTTTTTATTGCTGTCAATAGAAAAACTTCCTTTGACATCAACAGTAGGCCTTGGGTAGTCTCACAGAAGTCAGTGTGTCTACTTACATAAATAATAGCTTGCAGGGTTGTGAAATTGACTGTATCACTTGTTAACAGCTATGTTATAACTGTTGTGGTCACACAGTTAGTTTGTGGTCTGAAGATGGAAACATTACTGCTTATGTTTTTCCACATGGCAAGTTTCAGTGATCTTGCAATCAACCTGTGAATTATTCTCCCCCTTTTTAGGGCAAGTAGGAAGATAAACTTTGGTCAGCGCATTATACTGTGCCCTTTCTAATGAAATAACATAAGATAATATGTGTTTGGTGGGGATTTAAATTCCTGAGCTGATTAAAAGGAGCTGTTAAGACTTGTAAAGCTTAAAAATGTCCTAGTAACGATACTTATGGCACTTTTTAAATGGTTTGTTCCGATGGACAATTTTATACAAACTAATGCCTCATTAAAAAAAAAAAAAAGGATAAATATCTACAGGGTCAGACATGTAATTTGATATTGACTTGGGATTTGTTTTAAGGGTGAGAGTAGGGGACTGGGATTCAGGAATCCTGAGTTCTTCCAGTTGTACCACTGACTTACTCTGCAACCTGAACCATATTACTTAACTTCTCCAGGTCTCCATTTTCCCAAATGTAAAATGAGTGTAATGAAATATTCCCTACCACAAAGGAGATTGTGAGGCTTAACTAACTAATACTTTTAAAGTGTTTTGAGGTCCTTTGATAAAAGGTGCTATGACAGTGCAAATTATTATTAATATTATAAAAAAGAGGTCCCGACTTCTACAACTATGCTGTGCTATCAAACATACTTTAGAAACTGTAACATAGCCAACCATCCACATCATCTCTATTTTGTAGCAAAATATTTTTCCATTTTGAGTTCCAGTACATTTCAATCAGTGGAGTTAAATGGGATGTCTTATTTTTTCCCCCAAATGCTACTTATTAACAACTTTTAAATGTTTGCAGGCATGTCTTTGCTTTTAAAGATGAAATGTAACAACTCTCAGTGCACCATAGCCTGAGCATGGGCACTCATCAAACATTTATGGCCAATTTTTTAATAAGTGACTGATTTGGGGTGCTTCAACTTTTTTGGTGCTCAGTTGAGTCATCTTAAAGGTGGATGTTCAGCACTGTTTGAAAACAGGATCCCCTTAAAGCAGTGGTCCCAAACATTGGTGCGTCCCCCTAGGGGGTGCAGAGGAACTTCAGGGTGGGGGTGTGTGGTGGGGTCTGGGCCAGCCCCCATGGAAGCGGGGATGGAGCACCATCCAACCCCTCTCTGCCCCCAGGCCAGCTCTGCCTATAGCCCCAGCTCTTCCCCCCTCCTCAGTTCTGCCCCTGCTCCACCTGCAGCCCAAGCTCCTCTGCTGAGCCAACTGTGCAGGAATGGGGGGGGGAGGGGGTGCAGACAGATTCCATTACTGGTAATAGGGGGTGCAACAGAAAAAGTTTGGGCACCACTGCTTTAAAATGTCTCAAGTTGGGCATCCACAAAACAGAACTGCCAGAAAAGCACTGATATTAGAACCAGCAATGCAGTGTATTCACACTTGCCATGTACTTTTGGGTGGAGTTTTGCCCCTCATCCACATTTGTACTATACCATCACACTGTTCACTGCTTCCTGGATACCTACTTCCCATTTCCCAGCACAGCTTCCTGAAGCAGTGATTTGTGGGAGACTTTCAAAGGCCCTTCTGAGAGCCCAGAGGAAGTGTCAGAGTAGTGGTCAAACTCTCATCAATCTCTGGGAATCTCCCATAAATTCCCAGGAACTGGTGATATTTTCAAGTCCTGTTCTCAAAATGGAGGCCAGGCTGAGCACTGAGGCCTTGCTTCTTGCTCAGAAAGAAAGGGTTCAACTGGAACTTTTGAAAAGCAGTTGTGAGGCAGCTGAGATGGCTGTAGTGTTGCATGTTCTAGTCTGAGTACCTGTGGAGAGTCAGAAACCAAGGGCCACAATTCACAGAGTTATTTTTGAAACGGTCTCATAATTCACATCGCTTTGGGAATACGTAGATCTGTGTGGAACTTGAGCAGGATGTTCCCTGTGGGTAGAGCACTGAGTCTGAATCAGACTGAAAAGACCGTTGTTCTCAAGATCTAGGAAAAACACCAGTGGCTGCATATCATCAGAAGGAATAAAATTAAGAGACTTCCCTGTACATTGAGTTAGACTCAACATTGATGAGGAGGAGAGCTCTATTCTCCACAGAAAAGAGAACGGAGATTGATTCTTGGGAGCTAGCTACTCCAGAGAGTTCATGGATAGTTGAGTACCAGTTTCGGGTTGGGAAGACCATGGTGAGTGCTGTTGTCATGGAGATCTTAATGGTGCTACATTGACAGGTTGCCAATGTGGTAGCAATCACTGAGGGATTTAAACAATTGCAGTTCCAAAACTTTGCTACAGATATTGATGTCACTCTTCTGTGCCGCCGACAGGCTCAGGAGTACGTAGACGGGAAGGGGGACTACTCAGTGGTGATGCAAGCCTCAGTGGATCATCACAATAGCCTCCTCACTGTCAACAAAGCGAAGCACATCACACTAGAATTTTCAAAAATTCTAAATTTTTCTAGAGTGTTCAAAGAACTGTTTTCCCGCAGATCAACACTGGTCTTAATGGTGTGGTCTTAAAGCCTCTCACAGATTCCACAAACCCAAAAAGATGCTGCTTTTGGGAGATTGAAAACAAGGTGGAGATGAAAGTTTAGTGACTAATGTAGCAGTTACAATACCTGTATGTTGCATTTTTTTATAATAAATCTGAAAGTAAAGGTGATGTCTTCAATATACAGTGGAACGAGGAAGCAGTGGGGTGTGTGGCAACTTATGCACAGACACACAGAAAACGTTTTCCTCATTACACTAATTACTATAATTATCTCCATTCTACTGTACTGGATCGCAAGTCTCTTTACTATTTCATGGCACTTCTTGTCAGTCTGAGTGTTGCTTATCTCAGCTAAACACATGGACCCCCATTCATAGGCCAATATTTTCAAAATGGTTCAGTTCCACTTGTTTTGGATTTCGTCACTACCCTAGGCAGTGAGCAAGTGCTCCCACACGGCTTCTGACCACCTCGCAGCATGCTCATTGATAGCATCGTCTGAGACAAGCTAGCAATCGGAATAGAACCAAGGAGACCCATGTTGAAGATGCTGATGCTGGTAAAATAAGTACCATGGTGTGTTCAATATTATGCGTACAGGTAAGTGGCTCTGGCATCTCGACGTTTGTGAGAACCCAAAGCAGACAGGGTGACCTAATCAGTGACCAGTGCATTATGGGACACTAGTGGGCAGACTATTTCCACAGTAGGGACTATTGCCCCAGTGGTTCCTATCCCACATAACCATGTGCTGGTGGAGTTTGGCACAGAGAAGGACCGTGTGGTAGTTGGCCTTGCTCACAACCACAGCAGTCCAAATGGGTGTGTAATTGCCTGGGCACTGCTGGGTGCATTGCTGCATGCAGGTGTGTTCCAGGCTGCCGCTTGCCCGCTCTGTTCCCAACTGCTAACCCTATTCCTACCCTTCCCTTGCTGCCCCAATCCCACACTCCCTCCCCTGCTCCTCTCTCCTCCCCTCCTCCTGCTGCCCCCTCACTCAGCCACTCCATTCCAATAGTGCCCACTGCAGGCCCTCCTGCCCCTGCTTCCCTCACCCTCCCTCTGATGCCCTGCTCCCTCCTGCCCCTGCCCCCTCTACCCACTGCTGCCCTGCCCTCCTACCCCAGCTCCATCCATCCTACTGCAGCCCTGCCCTCCTGCCCCTCCCCACCCCAACCCGCGGCCACGCCCTCTTCTTTCCCTCCGGTTAGTGAGTCGCCCGAGCTGCCACGTCTCACGGCTGACGTTACCCGGCCGGCTCGCTCTCAGCCAATCCACTGCCTGGACAGCAAAGCAGAGTCAACCGAGGAGAGAAAAGAAAGGCTCGAGACTGCGCATGCGCCGGATAGACGCGGGGGGTGCCGGGAAGGCGAGTTCCTACTCGTCAAAGGCTCCAGCAGGATGCAGGGGTAGCTCCCGTGGCTGAGAACTCGCTTTCCCAGCGTCCCCCGCCGCTGCCCTCCCACCATGTAAACCCTCCTTGGGGAGAGGTTTCCCTGTTTCCTGGTTCGGGGCTGGCAGCCATTTTGGGTTGAGGAGCTCAGAGCGGAGGCCGCCGCCTGCGAGGGGACGGGGGAGAAGCTGCTGCCTCCGCTGCCCCGTCGGACGCCTGCATCTGCGGAGCTCCCGCTGGGGGGGTCTGGCCGGCGCTGCTCCTCAGAGCGAGCTCGTTCTCCAGAGGCCGCGGGGTCCCCACTGACATGTCCAGCATGAATCCCGAATAGTGAGTCCGGGGGGGTGGCACTGCGCGGGGGCGCCCGCCCGGTATGAGGGGGGGGAGGAGGACCCGCTGTGAGGGAGGCGGGGGGGCTCATTGCCTCCACCTCCTGACGGGGGGTGGTGCTTGCCGGGGCAGGGATGTGGTGGGGCTGGGAGAGGTGGGGGGCTGGGCGGCGGGTGGGGTGGGCTGTCTGAGGGCGACGGGGGACTGTGGGGAGGAGAGGAGGGTGTAGGAGCTGCCGTGGGAAGCGCAGGGTAAGAGCCAGGTGGCGGCATCCTCCAGCCAGGATGGGTGGCCGCGAGCACCTCATTGGCCCGCGGGCTTGGCTACAGCGCTTTGCTTTTTTTTTTTTTTTTGGGTGTGGGGGGGTAGTAAACATGACCTGTCTGCCTGCGAGGGGCAGGGCAGCGTCTCCTGGGCCTTAACAGAGAGTGTAGGTCACTGGGGTTTAGGGAAGGGGGATGGAAGGGGGACCTGAGGTCACCGGCTAGGCTCTGGGTCCCCCCCAAGTTGCCAGATACCAGGAGCGATTTGTGTACAGCCCTGGCAAACTTGGGTCCGTTTTCATTGGTTATTAACAGGCTGTAAAGCAAGTGATCCCCTCTTCCCGTCAAGCTTTCAAATAGCTTTTGCTCCGTACAAAATGTCACGGAAAAACACACAATTAAGATGAATGAAAAGAGAAACCAATATGGCCTTTTATGCTCTCTGGAGAGTTTGGGTTACACCTGGCAATCCTCACAGATGGGGAGTGAGGAGGTTTCATGATTTGTCATGAAAACTTAATGGTATTTTCTCCTCTAACATGAGAAACGGGAGACCAGACGTTCATAGTAAACTTTGTTTTTAACTTTCATCCAGGTAACCATTGCAGGAGAAGGAAGAACTTAATTTGATTTTTCAAGTAAATCTCACTGCCATTGTATGCTTAAGACTCTACTAAGGCTTGTTCGGTCCCTAAAATATTCAGTTTCTCCTTGGAGAGGAAGGGGACCAAGGATTTAAAAACCTGGAAAAATTAGTTCTTGTGAAAGTGGATCTTTCTGACCACTTGCTGTTGGCAGCTTAACATTCAGAAGTCCACCCTTCATTTTAGCTGCAAGTCATGTGTGTGTCACATGGCACTTGCAAAACACATTCTTGCTTATGTAGATTTTGCAATACTGTGGCTTGATAGTGAAATATTCCTATAGGTTAGTGGTTCTCAACCTTTTCTTGCTGAGGGCGCCCCACTCTCCCCCCCCGCCCCCAATATGCTGTAAAAATTTCACAGCCCACCTGTGCCACAATAACTGGTTTTCGGCATATAAAAGCCAGGATGAACATCAGGCCCCCACAAAGCTACACTGCTCAAGCTTCGGCTTCAGCCCGGACTCAGGCCCCTGGGCTTCAGCCTCATGTGGTGGGGCTTCAACTTCCTACTCTGGGCCTCAGTGAGTCTAATGCTGGCCCTGCTTAGTGGCCCCCTTGAAACCTGCTCGCAGCCCCCCAAGGGGCCTGGACCTCTGGTTGAGAACCACTGCTAGAGGTGATGCTTTGAACTGGAGATAGAGGCATTTATGGATGAAAAATAGTAGTGCTATTATTAATAAGTATATACAACTTAAGTGACAGTTTTTGATCAACTTAAGTGTTTTGGTTTTTTATTTATTTTAACAGTCACTACTTTGGGAGTAGAGCTGACTGAGGTCCCTAGTTACTGTTGCCAGGAGGCTGCTAAGAGTCGTGTGACTTTGCCACCTCTAAAAAGTTGGACAATCTTTTTTTGCTCTCTCAATTTGCCAGCGTACAAGAGAACAGAATCCGTGCTTATAATTAAAGAAAATGTGAAAACAAGCTCTATTTGTATCTAATACTGTAGATACTGAAGTGAATTTTAAAAATCCTTTATTTTCTTCTGGCATTCTTTGCATTTCAGCTTGGGATAATGAAGCTAGATTTACCTTTCTGTCCACTATCACAAAATTACAGTGTTTTGAATATTGGAAAGCAAGGGTGATTCAGTTGTGGACTTAGTTTATTGGCTATGTCTAGATATTTCTTGATAAAATTAAATATCTGTAAATCCAGAAACAAATCTTTTATGATTCTAAAGGTTTGCTTTTACATAGTGGGACTACTTCTCTGTGACAGTGGCTTTTGAATTCCTTAGTTGACATATGATCACAGCCTTGTGTGTTTTTTGTGCTGGCTAATTAGAAGCAGCCTTGAAATGAGAAGCACTTCAGAAGTCTCTTGATAAATGGTAAAAATCCTTTGAAGGGTAAATCATTGTTGAAAGAATTAATTTAACCCCCGAATTCAAGATTAGAATGGTTCTGGGTCAAGTTTAATCTTGGACTTCAAGACAAACCAGGATGTTTGGTTTGTTTCTGTAAAGCTGGCTAGCTTTGCTTCTTGATAGGATTATGTAACAAGTTTGTGTGATTTCAGCAAAAACACTTCTCAGACAAGGTACTGGTTACATATGATCAGTGAATGTAAAGACTTGCAGATTATCAAAGCATTTTCACAATCATTTGACTTTTTGAAATATTCAGTAATCTGGACAACTCCCTACAAGATCTAATAATAAATAGGCTAGAGCAAATGCTATAATGAAAGCTTCTTAGTGATTCCAACTATTGGAGAAGTTCAGAAACACTTTACTAAAATGTTGTAACATTTAACGGGAGGGGGGGAGGGGAGAAGAGACAAGGTGTGGTTTTTTTTTACTATGTTCATGATATGTCTGGAAGGATGGGAAGTACAATTGGCTTTCAAATAAAACAATTTACATACAAATATTTCATTTTAATAGAACTAGTTTTCCAGTGACTAAGGGACTCACTGAAAATTACTAAATTTTACAAGTTGGCAAGTAAAACAGAACAAGGAGAAAAATACATAAGGTAACGTTACAACTTTAGTCCTAATTTTAATTATAAGGTGAGACCAGTGGGCAGAAACTCTACATCATGCAAAATCTCTGACTGTTGTTAAATGTTTGAGTAGTGTTTTTTTTTTTTTCAGGGAATTATGAGGTGTGTAGGTGTACTAATTTTCTTTCTGGTTTTGTTCCGCTTGTGGGAGCAGTTGTTGACATACCTGTATGTATCAGTGTGAATGTACACACCCTTTCAGAAGAATAGCATCTCTAAAGAAGAGACCCAAAATGAGCTGTTGCATACTCGGTTTGAAAAACTGGCATTTAATGTTAGAAAAGCTAGCTTCAATATGGAAAAAACTTGTACAAATGCACACTTTAGATTGGATAATTCTGGCTTTTTTTGTACTATTCAAAGCTTGAAATCTAAAATGAAGAGGGATGCAAGAGTTCATTAATATCAATCCTTAGTTTTATTTTTATCACAGAAATTAGTTAACCAGATATAGCACTCTTCACCCTGCCATAGGGTTGGAGGCTGCTGTACACTATTCTTTGGAGAATAAAGGATTTCCATTGACTTCCAAAGTGACCAAACCATGCCACTCTTAAATTATAAAGTAACTAGTCTGAGTGGAAAAGATTAAAGGGGAAGATTAAAGCACATCCCTTACAGAAAATACAACTTACATCATGAGGGTTAAATTCCTTTCAGGACTTCTAGAAAGTGTATATTCTGGAGACTTCACTAATCCATGGCTTAGAAATTCCTTACTCATTACTTTTCTCCTATGAAACTTTTGATACTTTTCAAACTTGGAGAGTGGTCAGTTTGGATGAGCTATTACCAGCAGGAGAGTGAGTTTGTGTGTGTATGGGGGTGGGTTTTTGGAGGGGGGTGAGGGAGTGAGAGAACCTGGATTTGTGCAGGAAATGGCCTAACTTGATTATCATGCACATTGTGTAAAGAGTTGTCACTTTGGATGGGCTATCACCAGCAGGAGAGTGAATTTGTGTGGGGGGGTGGAGGGTGAGAAAACCTGGATTTGTGCTGGAAATGGCCTAACCTGACGATTACTTTAGATAAGCTATTACCAGCAGGACAGTGGGGTGGGAGGAGGTATTGTTTCATATTCTCTGTGTATATATAAAGTCTGCTGCAGTTTCCACGGTATGCATCTGATGAAGTGAGCTGTGGCTCACGAAAGCTCATGCTCAAATAAATTGGTTAGTCTCTAAGGTGCCACAAGTACTCCTTTTCTTTTTTCAAACTTAGACTGTCTTTACTTTCTTTTATACTCTTATTGGAATGGTCCATTCTAATTCTTAGAACTTGCTTAAGGACTTTCTATTACTGAATTGCAGATATTCTTGCAAATAAGAAAAATGCTGCTTTCTCCAGTGTGGGGCAAGTTCGCGTTTAAAGTGTAAATATTGTGGGTTTTTCCACTTACTGTTGGAGTGCAATAAATAACTTTAATCAATCATAAGTTGACTTAACTCTGCTTTTTATCTTCCTTTAAATGAGATTTTCTTCTTTTCACCTTTATTGCACTTCTAAACAGTGCAACTCTTCTCTTGCTGCCATGGTAGAACTAATGGTACCTCATCTTTCAGAGTAACTATCACATTGTTTAAGTAAAATCTGAGCTTAATGAGACTATAAAAGAGAACCAACCAATCTCCCCTCCTAGTCAGTTTTTGGTAGCAGACATCTACTGCAATCCCAAAAACTCTTAAATTCTTTATTCTATCACCAAGAACACATCTATTCTTTTTATAACACTGGGTACAAAATCCTAAAGAACACTTCAAATCAGGACACAAATTTCCACTACATTATCAATTTTGGCCTTACATAAGGGATCACCTAGTCCCATGTTCTTTCTGCATTAGGATTAAAACCATGCTAGTAACTGTTATATAACCAGTGTGGACAGGAACACTCCTGTTGTGTTGCAAAACTGATCTAGACAAACCATGTAACCCCAAGCCCTCCTTCCCAACTGCCTTGGTCTGTCAGTTTAAGCCTGGAAGGACCAAAGCACCCTACTTCCACACATTTTTGATGTGCATGTGCTGGGTGAAAACAGATGTTGGCTGATCAGAAGTCCATGGTCCACTCTTTGTTGTAGCGCATAAAACTCTTGAATAAGCTCCTGAAGGGCATCTGAGTGGGGTGCTGTGTTCCTCCATGTCACCACTTTGGTTTCCCAAGCTCCCTGTCAGCCAATCCCCAAGAATTCCTTATGGCTGGCTAGACCCTCTGATTTCTACAACACTGTGGCAAATGAGAAATCTGGAGGCAGGCTTTTAATGAATCAAATGAAAAAGTATAACCTCAACATAGTAGTATATTTTAGATGCAGTTATGTACCCAAACTTTGTGTGTTGGTTTTTTTGTAATGTAAATGTATAATGGCATTGAAAGTACTGTCAGAAGTTGGATAGGGACACTTTTTTTAAGAGGCAGCCTTGATACCTTAACTGAGGGTTTTGGACACTGGGAGGGTAAGCATCTCCTTCCCCTCACCTTTTTGGCGAGGAGAGATTGGCCATAAACTTACCTTAAAGTAAAGAGGATTCAAAAGCCTTTGTTCCCTTCAGCCTAGTAATTCTTTATTGCAGTGATTCTCAACAGGGGTACATGTACTGTTGCGGGTATGCAGAGGTCTTCCAGGGGTATATCAACTCAGGAAAATGTTTGCTTAGTTTTACAACAGGCTACATAGAAAGCACAAGCAAAGTAAGTACAAACCAAAATTTCATATAGCCAGTGACTTGTTTATACTGCTATGTATTTTTCAGTGTATAGTATATTTATATTCCAACTGATTAATTGTATAATTACATGGTAAAAATGAGGAGAATGCAATTTTTCAATAATAGTGTGTTGTGACACTCTTTTTTTTTTTTTTTAAATGTTTAATTCCTGATTTTGTGAGCGTGTAGTTTTTAAGTCTGGTGTAACCTGGGGGTATACAAAACAAATCAAACTCCTCAAAGGAGTACAGTAGTCTGGAAAGGTTAAGAACCACTGCTTTATGGCTTGGAGCTGCCCTGCTACACCTCCCCCTAGAACTTGCTATATCCCACAATGGACCGTTACACTAGCTTGTTTATCTAAGGTCCAGCATTGAAATAGTTGATGCTGAATCAAAGTTCACTGTTAAATCCCCATCATAATGCTGGGAAGTGTGAACTTCTCCCAGTCTGCTTGAGAATGTCTGCTGACATAATTTCATCCACTTACATTCAGTACACTTCATGAAGGTTCTTTTCAACCATAAGGGCTAGACTTAACTTTTGAAAAAGCTTAAATTACAGGACACAATTATGCAGCAATTACATATGGGGCAATCATATGGCTATCTGCAGCTACATGAATGCATTATGCACAGGTTAAGCTACAGAGTCCCACATAACCTGTCTAAATAAAGAGATTCACCTGTAGTGATGTTAAACGAAGATACTCCAGCCAGATGCTTTAGCCAAAAATCAAACAAGATCTGGCAACCAAACATTTTATTCTAGCTTGCTAGGATTTAGTTGCTGATCTTTTTGTGAATTCTGGAGAAAGTGGATTGAAAATGATAAACTGCAGCTGTTCTCCCATGGCTGTATTTTTCCACCCAGGTGCTCTAAGTGTTAATGGAAACTCTCCCTTGTTAGGATTGTTATGACAAATGTGGCTATTAGGTCCTTACTATAATCCATACTCATTCATATAGAGAAACAGTCTTCAATTATTCTGTTTATGGCTTTGGGTCCACCATAGCTATGGATACTGAAGTCACTTGAGGATATCTGTGCACTTCCTTGCATGCATAAAGTGCTACTTTAGAGCACAGGGGCAGACCTCATGTTTACATCACACATCAAATTCCTTCCATATGGGTCGCATCATGATATATCCACCAATGCCATCTTTCTTTTGACAAAGTTTGATATAAGTTTTCCAGGTTTGGAAACTTATTCATAAGGAAACTCTTGGTGCTAGTAACATTGTCACTCTTTCACAGTGACGCTAATTCCTTCAAAGTATAGTGGGGGGACACCCTTTTTTTTTTTAAATAATTGAAGTAATGCTTTGAGGCCTCAATCTGCATCCCTTAGGACTTCTTCTCTACTAGGCAAAAACCAACACCAGCCCTGACTCAAAGTTAATATAAACTAAAGAGAGCAAACACATTATAAAATAGAAGCTAGCCTGACAAAAGAGAGGTCAGATTCCCGGCACTATAAAACAAGGAAATGCACAGCAGAAGTTGCCCAAAGAACCTTAGATCTTTCCCATTCCTGATGACTACAGCCCCATGTTTTTCCCAAATACAAAATAAAACACAACTTATAAAACAAGATAAACTCACCCTGCAGCTGCAGTCCTGTCCCACAGGGCTGGGCCTGGCTCCCTACCCTGGAAGTTGAGATGTCACATGCAGGGTCACAGCACCACTCGGGTTTGGCCTGGCCCACTCCATTATGGGGGAGGGATTGTTGCCATGCCAAATATGAGTCGCATTGTGACCTGCAAAAAGCTATTACAAATAAATTATAGGGCTCTGTGGCTGATCATGAATGCCAGCATATAAGATGGAGGCACTTTTAAAGGAGTTTTTGATACTGTGTGCAGCCTGTCTTGGCCATCTTAGTGTGTGGTGACTGACATGAGGAAAGATCCTAGTGATGACCAGGCAGGTTGAGGTATACACTAGTGCAGGGGTTCTCAAACTGGGGGTTGGGACCCCTCAGGGGGTCATGAGGTTATTACATGGGGGGGTCACGAGCTGTCAACCTCCACTCTAAATCCTGCTTTGCCTCCAGCATTTATAATGGTGTTAAATATATAAAAAGTGGTTTTTAATTTATAAGGGGGGTTGCACTCGGAGGCTTGTTATGTGAAAGGGGTCACCAGTAAAAAAGTTTGAGCCACTGCACTAGAGCTTAGTTTACCTATGCCTGCTAACACATTAATTTTACAGCTGCCTTGTCTTTTGGCTTTTAACTTAGCTAACAAGTGCTAAGAACATACGTGTGTCTTCCCAGTGAAGACAAGACCGTAGTGGATCTTTCAGAATCTTCACTAAGCTATTCTGTGCTCTAAAATGAGGAATAAGTGTCCCTTCTAAATCTTAGAATTGTTCACAACAGTAATATCAAAGCACTAGCTTGTCTTGCTAGAAGCATCTTGGCTTTGTAGATGAGAGAACTACTGCATGGCTCACTTTACTCTACTGTTCAGTCTAAATTAGAAATGAGCAGAACTACTCCAAAGTTTCTCAATTGAGCTGTTGAGTCAGTCTCAAATTTCACTTATAGTTGCTGTGTCTCTTCTTGGCTTACAGCAAGGCTCTTTGCCCTTAGGGGCCTGAAGGCCTGGCCCTTATGGCCAGAGGACAAATAGTGGGCCACTTGTCATGTACTATGTACTTTGTCCTCCACTCCTTACTAAAACTGCCTGCCTTTCTGCTGCTCCAAACCTATTGCTAGTAGCAGCACTTCTCTCAGAACAGCTGCCTTCAGGTGGCTGCCTGCCTAATCTTTCTGCATGCTCCTTTTGTTTTGGTAGAGCATGAGGCAGAATTATCGAGAAGGCTGGAGGGAAAGGCAGAGGCTCAGAACAACAGGATTGATATAAGTAAACACTGAAACTCATGGGACCAGTATGGTTTTCTCTTTAAAATATCTAAGTCTGTAGTTCTCAAACTTTTGTACTGGTGATGCCTTTCACATACCAAGCCTCTGATTGCGGACTCCCCCTTAAATGTATTAAAGCGTTTTTAATTTATAACACCATTTATAAATGCTAGATGCAAAGCAGGATTTGGGGTGGAGGCTGACCGCTTGTGACAACCTCCTGAGGAGTCCCAACTCCCAGTTTGAGAACCCCTGATCTAAGTCCTTGTCTAGAACAGAATTTAAAGCTGTCGTGACCATTTTGTTTTCTGCGTGCTAGCCCTAAGTAGGATATTGTTGCTAATAGTCACACTTCCAGTAATCCAATCTTTAGAGAAGTCAGATTTAGAAGTTGTAACAAGTTTCAGTCTGTAAAACCTTAATTATGGAGTATGCTTGGCTTACTTGTCTCCACTTCCAAATTGCTAGGGATTTTTATTAAAAAATTTTGGGGCAACACTTCTGTAAGCAGGTAAACTTTATTTCTAGCTCTTATGAACACATGACTTGGTGGATGACATACAAAATGCTGAGAACCCTTGAACTGTAATCTCCTGCTTCTCTTTCCTGATCTAGAAACTTTTTTATTAAAAATCTTAAACTTACATATTTGTACTTCTGGTTAAAAACAAATCCTAGATTCTCCCAAATCTATATATGTGCTTGGTAAATGTGATAGGTTATAGAAGCTAAACCTTAAAAGGGAAAACACCACCTTGTACTTCTAACTTGGCTTTAGAATGAGTAGCCTTTTTATATTTAATAATAAAAAAGAGAGAGAAAGCTGGGTGAAGGCTTCACCCAGGTATCATACACTTGCTAATCCCAGGCTAGTGCCAAAGTGCTGTCCCTTAGGACAACAAAAGTGGTGGGGATCTTAGTATTTGGATTTTGCCTACAGCTCTTTCCAGTGTTACGGAGATGGAGGAAATGTTTAAACTTCCTCCAGCTAGTTGGTGTCCAGCTGATGGGCAGTGCTAGGGGAATTCATATAGGTAGTACCAGTCAAGCTAATGGAAAGTTAAGACTATCCTTGACTTGTCCACTTGAGAAGATTCCAGATATCATTTCTATATTGTGAAACTCCTGTGGCTAAGTAATGAGTGGTCAGCTTCAAATCTGTCTTCCTGTCTCTGGCAGCTTACCTTAAACTTAGCATAGCCTCTTGTACATAGCTAGAGTAATACGTTTCTCCTCAAGTTGATGGCTCTAAAGGTAAGAAAGCTCTTGTCTACCCTTACTAGGGTATAGGGAGCATAACTCAATACTCACCCTGTTTTTTGTCTAGAACAGACTAACTCTATGCTGCAGGACCATTCTAGAGTAGTTGCAGTCTTCAGTCATTTGTAGGTAATCATCTAATAGGCAGTTTTAGTTAAAGGGCTGTTTATTCTCTTGTAAATACTGAAGGACTCCATATCATGTGATTCTTTGCTTGTTGCTCAGCCCTGAGATTAGGGTCCTATTGTTTTAGAGGCGTTACAGAAATGTAAGCTTTTGGGGAAGAGAGATGATTACTATCTAATCCAACAAGACAGTCGGTGTGAGGTCAAGTGTCTGATCCTGAAATAGAACCCAGGCCTTCTGAGTATCTGTCCCTATCCACTAAACCGTGGTGGAGGTGGTAAGAGAATACCATTGTTTCACAACGGGGTCTGATAATTTTTTTGGTCTCCCATTGCTCAGGCTGGAATACTAACTTCAAAGCATAATGACATTTAAAATGTCAAGAACTTTCTTACTGCTTATCCATTCAGCAGATGAAATGGAGGTGGGATGGCAATACAACCCATAAAGGTGGGGGATCTGGGGATACTGCAAGGAAAGATGCAGAGGGAAGGTAGACAGAGGAGGAGAGTGGGCAGAAATAGTGGTGCATCTGTTTAAACATGATGTTTGGAAGACTGTAATCTTTAAATGAATGCTTGGGTTCTACTGAAGTTGATGGCATTTTCCCCTCAGTGGTCCAGAATATCTTCTGGGCAAGTGCATTGTTCAAACAGTGGTGTGAAGAGTATGACTCAGCTAAATGTCCATTCAACTTAAAATATTGCAGTATAAATACTGTCTGGTTCTTTGCAAGTTATTAACTGTAGTTTAGGCCAGTGGTTCTCAATCAGGTTACCTCTGGCAGCACAGAGAGGTCTTCCATGGGGTACATCAACTCAGGAAGACTTGCCTACTTTTACAACAGGCTACATAAAAACCACTAGTGACGTCAGTACAAACTAAAATTTCATACACAAATGACCTGTTAATACTGCTCTATATACTGTACACTGAAATGTAAGTACAATATTTATATTCTAAACGATTAATTTTATAATTACATGGTAAAAAATGAGAGAGTAAGCAATTTTCAGTAATAGTATGCTGTTGTACTTCTGCATTTTTTGTCTGACTTTGTAAAGCAAGTAGTTCTTAAGTGAGTCATAACTTGGGGGTCCACAAGAGAAATCAATTTCCTGAAAGGGGTACAGTAGTCTGGAAAGGTTGAGAGCCACTGGTTTAGGCTGCTATAATACATCATGGGAATATGAAGCAAACTGTATGGGATCACTTAAGTTTGGTTTGATGATGAACAATTTTCTCATAAGTAGGTGTTCCAGATTTTAACTTCAAGTTATGCTGTTTGCTGTAGTGATCAACTTTAGTACAACTTTCCTTACACCAGCATCAGATCTGTATAGCTGAGAAATGTTAATGTTTTAAACAGTTGATAAAGATGTTTGTTAATGAGTATAATTGTCATAAGGTCTCTCAGTTCTATTTCCCTACACTGTTACATAGTCTCATGAAAAGTAGTCAAATGACTTACAAAAACAGTCTCAAATGGCACCTCCATGTGTCTGGAAAAGAGTATTTTAATGTATCTCCCTGCCAGAGTATAGGAATGACCAATGTACAGCTCCAGATGTACCAGAGATGAGCAGGATGTCTTTCCATGTCTTTCTATGCTATCAAACATTTAATCACATAAATAGATATTTGAAAATCCCTGACAAATGTGGCCCAAACTATAGTTCAGGGGTGGCTTAATGCCACTGCCCTATAACCTTCATGATTGTAGGTTTTAAAATAGGGAGTTGTCAATGTAGACTGATTTTTCAGGAGAACAAAATGCTACTCTTCAGTACAGTGCATGTCTCCTACAGAAGCTTTGATCTCTCCTAGTGTTATACTGCCCTATTTGTCTTGAATTATGACTGACTTATGTTTGGATCAATAGACTTAGGCTGCTGGTATTAATGAAATAGAATCTTCATTTCTCTTGAAGTTGAAGCTTGTTTAAACCAATAGAATGGTATCTTAGATTTTTTGCCAAAGGGAGGAATCTCAGAACTCAAGGCTTTAACTTTCTTGGTTGGTTGTAAGTGGTAGCTGTCTGGTCTTCAAACTTCAGTATAGTAATATTGGCATTATCAATACTGAAGTATTAAATCATACCTTTTTTTAAAATGTACAAGGTGTAGTTAACGTAGTTTCTCAGGTTTGAATCCTTAATATTGCTGGTTTCAAAAGTACAAATCCTTAGCAGTATTGGTTCCACATTCCATATTTGTCATTCTGGTGGCTGGGATCTTTAGCTAATAAATGGTCAGTTCTGACCTGATACACTTAGCTAACAAGAGTCAGAGTAAAGAGTTAATTGATTAGTTCTAGGTAGCTCCACAGAGAAATGTCACATTGGACACCTTTTGGAGTATGAAAATCTCTGTTCTGGTTTGCCAGTAGCAAACTTTCTTTGCCTAAACTAAAGGCAATGTGAGTGGAATGGAATAGATAACGATTTGCTGTCATCTTTAGCTCTTACTCAGCCAAGACTATCAAATACTCTTGTCTTCATTAAGACACTGATAATACAATCACTTACATTTCAGTGATGGCTGTTAGCAAATCCATTGAGTTGCACTCTACACTGTTAGCCTTCCTTCTGAGGCTTAAAGACAAATTAAAAGCCAGTTTAAAAAAAAAAATCCATTAAGATTTGACTGACAATGTTCAATTTTTTAGCAACAAGGGTATAATTGAGCAAACTTTAGAAGGCACAAATTCTGTTTTGGTACTGAGCAGACATATTGTACTGATCCAAAAAAGGAGGTGGAATCAAACTTTTTACTCTTTTTAATTTAGAGAAGACAGTCAGTCCCCAGCTTTTCATTCTTCTGCTGTGACCAGGTATTTTGGTATACATGCTTGCTTGAGTTGGCTCTCAGATCTTAGCGGCAACTGTTAATAATAATCTTTACTGACTTTTTGCTAGTTGACTCAGCCTTAGTACAGTTGGTACTAGGATAATAAATCCTTACTCGTGAGAATTTATGCTATTTAGAAACATGAATATACTGACTGACAATTGTGGCAGTAACGTATTTGACTTGAGTGCACAAAGGAGAATAAGGTCTAGTTAAAACCAATCCTGTTTGTTACATGACAAAACATGAGTACTGCAAATGTAAAGAACATACTTCAAACACTGAATCTTCCATTCCAACATGTGAGTGTTTACTATTCAGTCTTTACTGTTTTGTAAAGTATACTTTTATTTAAATAAAGTAATCTTATTTCCTGACAGTAACAGTAGCAAATTGCTATTTCTTGTAAATGTATTACACCAAAGTATATGGACTGAGTAACTCAAGTTCTTCAAATATCCAATTTAAATTTGTGGTATATAAATACTAACATAATATCTTTTGTCTTTGCAGTGACTATTTATTCAAGCTACTTCTGATTGGAGACTCTGGTGTTGGGAAGTCTTGCCTTCTACTTAGGTTTGCAGTAAGTTCAGTTATGCTTTCGAAGCTATTTTGTCAATGATATAAAGTTTTATTCAAGCAGTTGTAAGTAAGGTGTTTCCATTTGAGGGGACTGATACTTGACTTTCCGGGAGTTGGTATGCCAAGGGAAGATGGGTGGGTACAAAAGGGTACTTTGCTTATTCTCTTCCCATATTTTACTGATACAGCTAATTGGATTGTTCTGTCACAGTGACTTATGAATGGGTAAGAACTGGTGATTCCCCATTTCTTAATTAATGAGACCAGGAAAAACTTTCAAAAGTGACTTGGGTACCTAAGTCCCATTGACTTTTAATGAAATCTAGGCTCCCAAATCTGTCAGTGGGACTTAGTTCCATTTTTGAAAGTGACTTGAGTACCTGTGAGGAAAATTTTCAAAAGCTCCTATTTATATGCTGGTAGTGTTGAAGGGGCCTTGTTCAAGGCCCCATTGTGTTAGGCACTGTTCAAACAGACCCCACCCCAATTAACATAATGTAGAAGTAGAATGTAGGCATTTTATGAATGTTTCTTCACCATAGGTATCTGATATTCCTACAGAGATTTAAGATTTCATTGGTTTGTAATCACTAATTTATTCTTTTCTCTGGTTCTAGGATGACACATACACAGAAAGCTATATCAGCACAATTGGTGTGGATTTTAAAATCAGGACTATAGAGTTAGATGGGAAAACAATCAAACTTCAAATAGTAAGTGTCTTAACTCAGATAATATTCAGAGGCTATTAATAGTAATCTTGTAAATTCTGACTAATCCATAACTTTGTAGATCTGGCACAGGGCACATTTTTCTGTATGCCCAGTAAAATATTGGACAGATTTGCTTGTCAAATGTTTCAATAAGCAAGTACAAACTATTGTTTTTGAAAACCAAGTTGCATAGTTATTAACATGTTGTAAGCAAGCATTTGTCAAAAGTAGTACCTCAATCTTAAGATTTCTCATGTGAATATCTCACTTAGCTCTTGACAGGATTGTCTACCTGCACTTATTACAATGCTTGTAGATGGTTTTATAGGCTGCACAGAGGTGTCTTCGTCTAAGCTGAAAGGTTAAACAGCATCTGAGTTGCAAGTTGCTTAGATTATGAACAAAAATGAAGCATAAGGAAAACACTTGGGCTAAATCCAATATCAAGATGGTTAAAGAATAGTGGAGGACACCTGTCATTTAACAAATGCAGGTTCAGATAACCTGAAAATCTACCTTGCGTTGTAAGGAACTGCTTTATAGTAACTCTCTTTTTGCTCTTTGTGCAAATGGCTGTAACTTTAAACTACTGAATATAAATTGCCCAATACATACACATTCTTTGCTGGTACTCTTAAATGCAGGAACCTCAACTTGGTTAGTGTTTGGGTAACTGATCCTTAGTCTTTAGTGTACAGCTAGGCCTCATAGTGAAAGATGTGAACTGGAAAGGTCAACCTGAACACTTGAGGAAGGTAAACACTCTTAACCTGCATTGCTAAAATTCTTAATACTAAATTATTTCTGCAAGCAAGAATGTTCAGATTAACCTTACACCTTGAGTTAGCTGAAACACCAACTTGGGGATGTAGTATTAACACTTAGCCTTTACAGGATTTATCTTTAGATGTCAAAGCCCTTTAAAACTGGGAAACTAACAGTTACCCACATCTGTATAGTGGAGTTAATGTTTAATTTACCAAAGTCAAGTAGTAAGTAGGTAGACCTCAGTACCTTCTATTGCCAATGGATGTCTACCAAAATAGAACTATCACAAGTTGCTATATAGTAGTAGCAGACTAAATATGCTTTTGTGTAAAAAGCATTCTTTACTTGGCACTAAGAGCAGAAATGGCCTCTTTGAAGTGTTAGGTCTTTTTAGGGGGGAAAAAAAAGCTTGCCTAGGAAGAGTGGAAACTGCAGAGTAGATTGAGGGAACTGCTATCCACCCCTTCTTGGTGGGAAAGACAAGGAGAATGGCTCAGATATTATTGATTGTTCAGGAGAAGAGGGGAAGGAAAGCAGTGGCCCATGAACTGTATCTCTGTAGAGAGACAGGTGCAGAGGGAGGAGTTGGGAGCTCAAGAATCAGTATTTGCTGGGTGCCTGAGGGTGTCCTTTATGCAGCTCACATACTGAGAAGGGGTGGGAATTTTTGGCAGGGTGTAGAAGTGAAGGTGTAACAGTGAATTAACTATACCCCTGGTATATACATCTTTCACATGGCCTAATAGGCTTGGTCTTTGTGTGAGGCAGTATTAAACACTCTTAGACCCTGCCTTATATCAAGCAATGTGTGTAAATTACACTTCTTGATTCTGCCAAACTGCAGCTTCTCCACTCTGACTTAGACTTTGCCATAGTTACTTAATCTAGCTCAGGTGAAACCGTATTACGCTCTGCTTAGAACTGAAGGTTCTGGATGTTCTTCAAGGACAGTTGGGGGCAGATGTAGCAGCCTGTCTCAATTGCATTTTGCCCCATTGGCATATAGAACATGCTTTGTACTAGCCACTTATTTGAGTAAAATGTGAAGAATTTTATCTTTAAATCCCTGAATGATCTTTAGCTGCCTACCAGGAAACATGACTTTTTCTCCTGTGTTTTTGCAACACTTACAAGCTGCTTTGGTTTTTGGTTCCTAGAATAGACCCAGTTTTCAATAGAAAGCTTTTGCCTACAAAACTTGTCCAGTTTAGGACAGGTCAAGGATGACCTGTCTAGCAAGGTATTTAATGGCTACCATAACATGGAGTGCATGGGTAGGGCTAATAAATGGTGGTAACTAATTATTTTGGGTGACTTAAGTATTCCATGTAATGGAAAGTGCCCAGATTCTATAGGGATAGGAGCCAAAAATACCTAAACTAATATAGTTGGGTTTGGAATAAGCCTAAAGCAAGCATTAGCAATAGTCCAGGGTTTGAAATGCATGGAATACCTACAGCATACTTTCCTTGCACTACACTCTTGGCTCTCAAGAATGCCAATAGATAGGGGACAGTGACTTCACAATCTGAATTAATGTAATTGCACTGAGCTATAGTACTCTGCAATAAAGGAGATATTATACTATGACATGGGCACTCTTAATATTGTTGATCTTAAACTTTGAACCAAGTATTGCTTTAGTACTGAAAATATTATGGGGAAAAAGCTTAAATCTAGAAGCAGCTCTTCTAGTGAGTAGGAGCATGCTGGAAACTCATTCTAGCCACTTAAGGTCAGAAGTTGTCTGTAACACTTCACGCATTCTTTAAAATAAAACTACTATTGTAGGTGGTGGTTTCATAATTTAACTTTTCCCATGCTAAATATACAAAGTTATTGTAGATGGCTTGCTAAAATTAGTGACTAATACACTTAGACAAATAGATTTGCTTCTATGAAAACCCTTCTGAGAAAACCAAAAGCTACAATTGTTAAGCTCATCTATATTAGTAAAACTGTTGCTGGAAAGGGACCAATCTTATCCCTGCACTGAGGGGTGCAAGGGCTTACACTTCCCTTTCTTGGGGGCTGGTGCATCCTTCTGTGCAGTTTAGGTCCAGTCTTGCTTTATTGGGGTGCAGGATTGTCTTGGTCCTGTCCCCTCCTTCTCCTGGCCTGAGTCTCTTCTCTCCTGCCCCTTCCCAGCAGCAGTTGTGGAGCTGGGGCTGCCCTAGGTGGGTGTGCCTCCTAAATCAAGGCTGTTACCAGGGGGGTTATGGTTGTCTATGGGGGGCTGCTCTTCACCAGCCTAGGTGACACTTAAGCATTGTAGCAGAACAATAAATCTAGCCCAAGGGATGTCAGTAATAGCTGATACAGTTGAATCAGATATTTTTGACAATGGTTTCTGAAATGATGCTAAACATAGCTTATTTTTTGGGTACACCTGCAGTTCAGCTGCACTTCTGATGAAACAGTTGGCAATGGTTGTCTCTGCTAATGTCGACAAGGATTTAGTGAAGTAGTTTAACATGACTTCAGCTGCCTTCAGTAGCATGCCCTTGACCTATTATGATAGAAATTGGCTTTAAACTAGTTTCCACCTGCTTTCCAGCCTTGCCTATGCCTCAAAGGCAATCAGTTTTAACGCTTGCATATCTTACATCTGGGAAACAAAAGGCTTGACAAGCCATTTTTGAGTGGGCTGGGATAGGTGTGAGGTACTGCTGCAACTTGATCTGTGGCCCTAAAGTTGGATTCCAGTTGAAGGTGATTGCCTTAATATTCTTCACAGCATTGTGTTGGCTTTGGGTGGTGAGGTTTCTTTTGGCTAGCCTACTTTCATTCAGTTTCTTAAGAGGAAAGAGGATGCCCATTAGTATTATCAAACTGTAGGAAGATGAAAGTTTTTTCCATCTACTTGTTATGGACTTGCGAGGATTATTTTAGAGGCTTGTTCTGCTGCAGTAATCTTTCTCATATGGGGGAGGCTGCTTCATTGCACTGAAGTTCTAAAATGTGTGACAAGACTGGTGCTCAGTGAACAGTTATTGTGTAGGCTGTCTTGTAAAGCAGTGATAAGATGACTGACTTGTCTTCTCTGAGGGTGTTCATTGTTAAGGGATGTTTCTACTCCAACTTGATTGTATATAATCAGGGAACTTCAGATGTCCAGCCATTAGATAGTCTTTTAACTGGATTGTAAAAATAAAACTTTAGTCTCTCTGGTACAGTTACACCTTTTTTGTTTAGACCTCTAACAGTCTTAATTACCACACTTTGCAGTGGGACACAGCAGGCCAAGAGAGATTTCGAACGATCACCTCCAGTTACTACAGAGGAGCCCATGGCATCATAGTTGTGTATGATGTTACAGACCAGGTAAGGTCTAAATTAGACACTCATGTAGTGCTTTACACCTTGAGAAACAACTTAGGCCAACTTATACAAAGTCAGTTCTTTCAGATGTAGATTTATTTGGCTCTTGAATTATGCTCAGACACCTTTATAGGCTATGAATTGGTATTTCTGAATGCTAAAAATCTGGTCACACTTGCTGAATATTTTTAACTGATCGGTTTTCTCCAGACTTGCACCAATATTACACAAACTTAAGTTAGACACAGCTTCAAACTTCTTAGTTCTGCCAGACTTAGTTTTATGGTTGATTCCTCTGGGCTTCAAGTTGGGGGAGTGGTGTCAGGTGGGGATGAGAAACTTTCAACAAAACTTGACAGGCAGCTGGGACATGGACATGTTAAAATGTACTGGCATTGGCAGCAGGAACAACACTAGCATGAAAGGGTTAAAACGACTTCTGCTTTAAGTTAACTGAAGGAAAACTCCTACTTTCCATGGGCAAATGCTCCTGCTTTATTCCATATGTACTTAAGCTTTGTGTGGCCTAGAGTCAGAATTGCTGTAGCAGGATTTACTATCAGATACTCCCAGGGTGAGAGCTGTCATACTGTTTTATATTCCTTCTGAAATGAAAGCTAGTTGAGAATCTTCAGTGACATGGGATTTATTTCCTTCTCCTAAATGAATAGGAAACATCTTAACATAAGCAAATTTACTTCCATCACACATACATGCATTATCTTGGCAAACTATTAAAATAGGCTTTCCTGAAGGCTTCTTTTCTTGTAGATTTGATGAGGGCATCTAACACTATGAAAACAAACTTCTGTAATATGCTTGTTGCCCTCCTAGTTACTTAACTCATGAATTCAAGTTACTGCTCACTGATGCATTTTGCAGAATGAGTGGTTCCAGTGGCATGGCTTGTAGGGATTTTTGTTGGGAAGACAGCTGAAGATGGATTAGGGCGCCTGGAGCCCAGTTAACTGAACAGGATACAATTGGTTGACCACTCCTCAGTACAGAGTACAAAACTGCTTTCTCTGAAGCTTGCCCTAAAAGAACAACTCAAAACTCACTTGTCGATGTGTTTGACTTTTTAGTAGTCCAGTGTCTGCCTTTGTTTTACAAAGGTGAAAAAGGATCCTTTCCTTTAGCTTACATTTGTATGAGATGGTACTTGGCATATGGCCAGTTTCACTTATGTACTGCTTTGACAGCTCAAACATGTGATGAGATTACTGGTTCTGTGGATGAAGGGAAAGCAGTGGATGTATTGTTTCTTGACTTTAGCAAAGCTTTTGACACGGTCTCCCACAGTATTCTTGTCAGCAAGTTAAAGAAGTATGGGCTGGATGAATGCACTATAAGGTGGGTAGAAAGCTGGCTAGATTGTCGGGCTCAACGGGTAGTGATCAATGGCTCCATGTCTAGTTGGCAGCCGGTATCAAGTGGAGTGCCCCAAGGGTCGGTCCTGGGGCCGGTTTTGTTCAATATCTTCATAAATGATCTGGAGGATGGTGTGGATTGCACTCTCAGCAAATTTGCAGATGATACTAAACTGGGAGGAGTGGTAGATACGCTGGAGGGGAGGGATAGGATACAGAAGGACCTAGACAAATTGGAGGATTGGGCCAAAAGAAATCTGAGGTTCAATAAGGATAAGTGCAGGGTCCTGCACTTAGGATGGAAGAATCCAATGCACCGCTACAGACTAGGGACCGAATGGCTAGGCAGCAGTTCTGCGGAAAAGGACCTAGGGGTGACAGTGGACGAGAAGCTGGATATGAGTCAGCAGTGTGCCCTTGTTGCCAAGAAGGCCAATGGCATTTTGGGATGTATAAGTAGGGGCATAGCGAGCAGATTGAGGGACGTGATCGTTCCCCTCTATTCGACATTGGTGAGGCCTCATCTGGAGTACTGTGTCCAGTTTTGGGCCCCACACTACAAGAAGGATGTGGATAAATTGGAGAGAGTCCAGCGAAGGGCAACAAAAATGATTAGGGGTCTAGAACACATGACTTATGAGGAGAGGCTGAGGGAGCTGGGATTGTTTAGCCTGCAGAAGAGAAGAATGAGGGGGGATTTGATAGCTGCTTTCAACTACCTGAAAGGGGGTTCCAAAGAGGATGGCTCTAGACTGTTCTCAATGGTAGCAGATGACAGAACGAGGAGTAATGGTCTCAAGTTGCAGTGGGGGAGGTTTAGATTGGATATTAGGAAAAACTTTTTCACTAAGAGGGTGGTGAAACACTGGAATGCGTTACCTAGGGAGGTGGTTGAATCTCCTTCCTTAGAGGTTTTTAAGGTCAGGCTTGACAAAGCCCTGGCTGGGATGATTTAACTGGGAATTGGTCCTGCTTCGAGCAGGGGGTTGGACTAGATGACCTTCAGGGGTCCCTTCCAACCCTGATATTCTATGATTCTATGTTTCCCAGTTATTTGGAGTCCAGGCTCCTCTGCAGAGCCAGTGGAGGACCTGGGTCAGGAAGCTCTCATTGGTCCAGTACATGCCCTGGAGGAAACATTTGTGGATGGGTGTACTAGAGACTTCCATAATGCTAGGGATAGAAGATGGGAAGCCCTGGGTCTTTTTAGAGCTGAGGGAAGCAGTAGGGCCAGGTCAGAGGAACCAGCATACACTAGTGCAGGATTGGGAGAACATAGGATACTCCTGAGGAAATTTTGCACCAAATTTTATTTTTCAATAAATGAATGTGGAGGTTCCAGTGGGGAACACAGGCCACTGGTCACACAGAGGTGGGAGATCACCCTGCAGCCTCCCCCCACCCCAGGGGCACTGATTCAGCAGTGAGGCTGCACCCAGCCCTGACAGTGCAAAGGCTAGACCTGCCCCAGAAAATCCCCCCCCTCCCTGTGCTAGGCACACCAGATGTGGGTGGGCAGACTCAGCCTGGCAGGATCTGTGTGTGAGAGATCTGTGTGGGGCCGTCTAGGTGCGGGGTGGGGTGGTCCAGGTGCATTGGGGCTGGGTGCCGGGGGTGAGGCTTGGGGGAGGGCCTCAGCAAGGATCTGGATGCAGGAGGGTTGGGGCTTGACAGGGAAGACAGGTGCAAGGGGCTTGGTGGGGGTGTCTGGGTGTGGAGAGTCCAGATGCATGGGGGTTGGGCTGATGGGGGAGCAGCTCCCTGCTGTGACCCCACCCCATGGCTGGGGAGCAATGGCAGCTGGAAGTAGGGGGCAGGTGTGGAACTGGGGGTGGGTCTGACCCAGTCACTCCATGCAGAGGAAGTGTGCTCCTCACCCAGGTGGGACTTGCAGCTGAGCCTGGTGTAGGATAGGAGCCACTGGGTGAGGCTGAGGAGAGCCAGGTGCAGGGGACTCCAGATGCAATGAGTGAGGCTTCGTGGTGGGGGGGTGAGACTTGGCAGGAACATCTGGGTATAGATGCATGGGGTTGGGCAGACAAGGTGCGTCTGGCCCAGCACGAGCTGGGGTGTCCACAGTCCCATTGCTGTCTCTTCCCCCAGCAGTGATTTTCCTCTCTGGGTGATTGAAATGACATGCCATGCTGCTGGGGAGGGGCATGTGGCTGCTCTTGTGGCTTCCTGTTCCTTCCCCGTCAGGCATTTTTCTGCAGTGGATACAAGTTCTGTGCATGTGGAGTGGCACAGAATGCCCACAGGAGGAACAGCCACACTGGCTCAGACCAGTGGTCCTTCTAGATCCTATACCGTCTTCTGACCGTGGCCAGATGTTTCAGAGGGATTGGACAGAATAGGGCAACTTTGAGTGGTCCAGTCCCAGCTTCTGGCAGTTGGAGGCTCAAGGAAACTCAAAGCATGGGGTTGCATTCCCTGACCATCTTGACTAATAGCCATTGGTGGACCTGTCCTCCATGAGATTATCAAATCCTTTTTTGAACCCAGTTTTACTTTTGGCCATCACAACCTCCTATGGCAGTGAATTCCAAAAGCTGACTGTTGTGTGAAGTTCTTTTAGTTAGGTGCTAGGGGTCATCGGATGACCACTAATTGTTATGTGTAGGGATAAATAACTTCCTCCATAGCACTTATGATTTTATAAACCTGTCACAGTCCCCCTTACTTAATTATCTCTTTTCTAAGCTGAAGAGTCCCAGTCTTTAATCTCGACTCGTATGGAAGCTGTTCCATACCCCTAATAACTTCTGTTGCCTTTCTCTGCAGCTTTTCCAAGTCTAGTATCCTTGGCACAGGGTGACCAGAACTGCACACAGTATTCAAAGTGTGGGCGTACTGTGGATTTATGGCAGCATTATATTTTCTGTCTTATTTTCTATCCATTCCCTAATTGTTCCTAATATTCTGTTCACTCTTGACGTTGAGTGGATGTTTTCAGGGAATTATCCATGCTGACTGCCCAGTCCGAGTGGTAACAGCTAAATTAGACCCCTTCATTTTGTATGTGTAGTCAGCAATATTTTTTCCAATGTGCATTACTTTGCACTTATTAACATTGAATTTCATCTGTCATTTCGTCACCCCATGCAGGCTGCTTTGGACTTTACTATCAAGTAATTTTGTATTGCTTGCAAATTTTGCACCCTCACTGGTCACCCCTTTTCCAAATCACTTAAGAATATGCTGAGCAGCCTAGGTGTCAGTTCAGACCTCTGGTGGGAGGGGACTGTGCTGCTATTACCTCTGTCCCTTGTGAAAACTGACCACTTGTTCTTATCCCTTTCCTATCTTTTAACCAATTACTGATCCTTTTTAAGCAAACTTAAGTAGTCATGGATAAGACTTGCCTTTGCTGAGGGACCTCATCATAGACTTTCTGAAAGTCTAAGTACACTATATATTGGTTCCTACCATTTGGAGAGACGTGTTTCTATGCTAGCATTTTTGCTTAACATCAAGGAGATAAATACATGCAAAGCATTTGAAATACAAACTATCACTGGATATGCAGATGATGCAATTTATAATAGTGCACTTGTGAAGGCTGTCTCCAATTTCTGAATAATGAATGGTACTGTAATGGCACTGGTTTCTTGGAGAGGAATACTTAAAGTAATCTCTTATCTTCTAGGAGTCCTTCAATAATGTAAAACAGTGGCTGCAAGAAATAGACCGTTATGCCAGTGAAAATGTTAACAAGTTGTTGGTAGGGAACAAATGTGACCTGACCACAAAGAAAGTAGTAGACTATACAACAGCAAAGGTATGTCAACTGGCTTATTAATGATCCAGTCAAATAAATATTACCAAAACTGAACCTACTTGAATGCATCCTAACTAAGTAAATAACTCACTTCTGTTAGTCCTCAAATGTGCTGGTGCTAGAAAATGCAAATCCTGGTGTGTCCCTCAAGTGTTATGAAGTGCACATGATCTAATTTAGGAGTTGTGCTGGTGAGGGAGGAAGGGATGATGGTTTGAATCAATAGTCGTTCTCCTGAACATTCATAAATCCATTTTTAATTTAAAGTAACTCGGGTGAATCCTGAGCTTTCTAGTAGCAAGTATTAAGACTTACTCTTTGCTATTTCTCAATTCACAGGAATTTGCAGATTCCCTTGGAATTCCATTTTTGGAAACCAGTGCAAAGAATGCAACAAATGTAGAACAGTCTTTCATGACCATGGCTGCAGAGATTAAAAAACGAATGGGTCCTGGAGCTACAGCTGGTGGTGCAGAAAAGTCCAATGTTAAAATTCAGAGCACTCCAGTCAAGCAGTCTAGTGGAGGTTGCTGCTAAAATTTGCCTCCCCCTTTTGTCTCACAACAATGAATTTTGCAATCTGAACCCAAGTGAAAAAAATTGCCTGAATTGTACTGTATGTAGCTGCACTACAACAGATTCTTACCGTCTCCACAAAGGTCAGAGATTGTAAATGGTCAATGCTGACTTTTTTTTATTCCCTTGACTCAAGACAGCTGACTTCATTTTCAGAACTGTTTTAAACCTTTGTGTGCTGGTTTATAAATGTGTGTAATCCTTGTTGCTTTTCCTGATACCAGACTGTTTCCCGTGGTTGGTTAGAATATATTTTTTGTTTTGATGTTTATATTGGCATGTTTTGATGTTGGGTTTAGTCTTCTGAAGATGAAGTTCAGCCATTTTGTATCAAACAGCACAACAGTGTCTGTCACTTTCCATGCATAAAGTTTAGTAAGATGTTATATGTAAGATCTGATTTGCTAGTTCTTTCTTGTAGAGTTATAAATGGAAAGATTACACTATCTGATAGTTTCTTCATACTCTGCATATAATTTGTGGCTGCAGAATATTGTAATTTGTTGCACAATATGTAACTAACAACCGAAGAAATGTTTAATAAATATTGTACTTATTGGAAGTAATATCAAACTGTATGGTGATAAATATTGTCTTAATTCTTATGGCTAAGGGGGAGATTAGGCTTGCATTGTGCCCAAAATGTATCATGTGCAGTAATGGCACTTTAGACCCTCTAGTAGACCAAACACCCTTCCCAAAAAAATGTAACTAGGAAGTATGGCCTAAAAGACTAAGTTGTCCTAGTCCTTCAGGCATATATACTGTACTTGAAAGACAATTTAAGAGACTAATGTTCATGGAAGCATAATGCATTCTGAATGTACAGTATTTTTTCCCCATCTTAGTCTATGAACTTTAATTTATTTCTGAAGGACTTCCTTTAGAAATTCTTGTCTACTTTGCTCTGTAGTAGAGGTGGAAAACATTTTTCCTAACATGTGAATGACTTAAAACTAACAACTCAAGGTGATGTAACTCTGCCAGTATGTCATGTCTTTCTATATACTGTTACTTCCATATTCTTTTAATCAAATACTGTTTTGACTTTATTTAATAAACATAGTGCAACAACTTAGTAGTTATTCAGTTCTGCACAAGGCATCAGTAGGATGAAACTGAAGTGATACTAAAACAGTTGAAAGGTCAGTAAGAAGTCACCAAGAAATTGTACCTTAAAATAAAGGAACTAATTAAAAAGACTTCAAAATTAAGTAGCAGCAAAGTAGCTGAGTCAATTAAAACCAAATGCACATGTGATCTGATCTTTGTACAGAAGAACTAATCAAATCATTAGCTTCCTGTGTCAGGCACTAGCCTGGAACACTTCCTATAAAGGTAAAATTGTTCAGCTTTATCTAGAACTGCAATTTTCAATTTACTTTGTAAATATCTCATGTTTAAAATGACCATGTGGACATTCATTCCCTCCTGGGTAAAAATACACTCGTGATTGCAAAATATAACTTGGGTATGTTGTGAGATGCAAATGATAAAACAAATTGGTGCAAATCTGCTTTTGAATATGGGAAACAAATTCTGGGACAGCAGCTCTTTACAAAAATTATTATAAACTTTTTTGTGTCCATTTAACAGGAAATCCTAATACATGGTACCAAAATAAGTGAGTATTGTCATATGACTGAAATGAATTGAACTTCTTTCCACCTGAGAAACTGTCAAGGTGGTATACTTTTGTATTATAGATACATGCTTGTTGGATCAATTCAGACTAATGTAAGGTGACATGCTCTTTTATAAGCAGGAGTGGTGGTATTTGGATGTTGCTCATTGCTAATCAGGAAATGGGCAGTATATTCTGAAAGAGGGTGTTTGCTGAAGGGGGAAAACACTTTCAAATGAGACTGCCACACAAGTGAATTCCTTTATTTCTAAATGTCAAGCTGCCTGCTAAATGCAATCCGAAACCCTACTGTTCATATATAGTAATAAAAATCTTGCAAAACCAACTTGGGCTACACCATTAAGTCTTATTTGGTGTTTTGCTAAATCATGCTGCAGTGAACTTTGTCTTCATGTGGTGGTGCATCTGTGCATGCTACAGTTTTAAGGAAAGGGCTGACTATGGAGCTATCTGGGGCAGAGAGAATAGTGAGGAGTGAAGAACAGGAGAATCTCAGTTCAAATGGTAGGAGTCAGCCATTGCTTAGCAGCAGAGGTAGGAAGCAAGCTTCCTCAAAACCAAAGCTACAACTATCCCCTACATCACAGGCCCACCGTACTGATTTGTTTTCTAAAATGTGTGGTTAAACTGATTTTAACACCATATAAACTTTACATTCTCATACTGCTTACTACTCCCCTCTTGAAATGCTGGAAGGGATGGAATTCTAATCCCACCACTACCAGATGCAGCTGAATTAGTTTCCTAACTAGACAAATAGCCTTTTAAATAATACAAGAAATCTGAAAGTATTATGGGATACACTTTTGGTGGGAGAAACTGCCTAATGATAAACAGACATGCCTAGATGTTGGACTGTTGAATTTGACTATTTATTTTTGTAGGCTTTTGGCAGGAGGTACATCACATTAACAGATATTTGCTGTCTTCTGACCACCTAACTCAACTGAGAAGGTTCTGGAGGCAGGTAGCATCACTGCAATGATCCACAAGCAAGAGGGCAACTCTTGTACCATGGAGGACTGACAAGAAATGAGGGACATGGGCTAAGGCCCTCCTCACAAAAGCAGTGCAAATATGAGGTCAGTGGGATGGAGGGAGATGGAATGTTCCAAATGAGTCTAACCTCCCTCCACATTGTGGGAGGAAATGGTTAGGTCTCAAGTCTTATCAAACATTGCAATAACTGCTCCACTGACTTCCTGGAAAATGATTTTGAGATAGGAATGTAAGAGCTGAGGTTGCAGAGATGAAATTCCTTCTCATTTCCCCACCCTTAAAGTATGTGTCATAGGCAGCCCTCTCTTCTGCTTCTGTAGCAGAGATCTGAAACAGGTTCTTCCTTAAACCTTGAAGAGTTGAGTTGTCCCATAAAATGGGACTCTGTTCAAGCCTGAAGCTACTGTCTCAGCAAATCTGAGAAGGAAATAATTGATTGGCCTTGTCAGTAACCAACTGTTTTTCAAAGGGCAGGCAGTAGATTTTTAGGCTGTGGATAACTTTGTTAAGCAGGAAGTAATTCAAAGTCTTCCAAAATCATATATAGGAGGTCAGTGTAGAGACTTCTTGGTGGTCTCTACGTTTGTAGGTAGAGAGGATTTGCCGCCTTGTACTTGTCTCTTTTGCAGAGAAGTTTCCCACTTCCTACTAGAAGTGAGTCTGCCTCTTGGTGCCACACTTTCTGCACCTATTTGTAGAAATCTAGGGCCGCAAGTGACTTACAAGTTTAAATGTTCAGCAGTTGTATCTTGTTTCATTTCCGTTCTGAGCTTTGGAGCTACTTAGGTATAGCTTGTTTCTCTGGCCTTCTCTACTAGTGTTTACCCCTACACCTCAACAGCCACACTCTGTCCTCCGCATACATTAGGGTTGCTTTTTCTTCAAGTGATAAAACTGCTATTCTAGTTGTGTGGTAGCCACCTCCTTAGGCGGTCCCAGAGACCATAAGCAGTAGTGCTCTCCTTTCAGCATCCAGCTGCTCAAACAATAGCTGTGTTGGTCAACACAGTCCTCTTGCCCACTGCACTACCTCCATTTCATCTTTCTAATTATGAAATGCTTAATCTCTAGATGTTTGCTTGATGAGGAAAATCTTCATGGCTTAACTGAAGATTAAACTGAACAGAACTTGACTTTTCTTCTTCCTTCAAAGCCAAGGCAGTTAGCAGCTAACTTTATTAAAAATAAGTTCCTTTTCCTCAGGGTGCTCCAAGCAGGAGCTCTGCCCCTGTTCTGAGTTTGGAAGAACTTAGTGTAACCTCTGGAGCATAAATTTAATATACTAGCCCACTTTAATATTCACTAAATGCTGTATTTACCTGGCCCAGGGTAAGCATAGATAGTGAAAAGGTTAAGGCAGAGGATGTTTGTACAATCTATTATGTAACTTATTTAAACACAGTGCTACTGTTTAGGAAACAAATTCTTCAATGTTTTCAAGTATACACTACTTTCCCCTACTGCTAATGTATGAGCCACAAAAATGAATTTCCATTTTGCACAGTATCTTCACAAGAACAAGATGGGGAACTGATGCAGATTAGTTCTGAAGATGGTTATATAACAGCAGTCAGTTTGTTTTAAAGGCAGTTTAACATCAGTGGTTAATTTGGTGGCAGCTTGGCTAGAATCACTGACAGAAAAATTCTGTTTTTGGAATGGTATCAGTAGTTGAAATACCGTCTGGACACCGTGCTGCACCTGTTAACCAAAGGTTTGTGCAAAAGGAAAAATGGCCTTGTCACTGCTTTATGCATAAAGCAGAGTTGCTTTTTTTTTAAGCATGTTCCCATGCTCTCAATTCAGGTTGTCTGGCTTTCCTCAGAGATTATCAATAGACTAGGTTCAAAACATCTATAGTAGGAAAACATACACCTTTTTGAGAAGGGTTTTTAGTGGACTTGAAAATCTTACCCAAGCACCTGGACAGTTAGTAGAAAAGACCCTTGTGGTCCTTCTGTTACGGGCTGAGCATGTCTCCTGTTTAGCTTTCGAAGGTTTTCTCCCACAAGAAGAAAAATAAGACTTCATATTTCCAAGACTAAAATGAGGAGAAAAGCCCCCTACTTTGTGGGGGAAGAAGGGAGTACCTTTCAGGACTAATTTACTTGTTTTACACCCTCTTTCACAACATTTTGTTCTTGTGCTGGTCACCTTCGACATCTCAAAATAGGGCTCATCAATGTACTTGATCAAGCTAAGGCGATTTGTGTGCTCTTCACAAATGGTCAAGGATGCTTTGTGATACAGCTCTTTGGGTACCTTTGCTAATTTTTCAGGTCTTAAAGGCACTGAAGATGTCTCTTTTTGGGCTTCAGGGCTATAAAAGCCTTTTCTTTCTGAGCTGGAGTTACAGATCTTCAGCTTGTGTGACTAACTTTACCCTTGCCTTTACCATTCACAGCACAAAGTTTTTCCAACTGAGATGATGAAACCTTTACAAAATCATTGCATTCTTGTGGGGTGCTTCTGGGCCTACCTCTACATACTGCACTAGCTGTTTCTCCAGGGTTGTAAGGGGCCAGAGGAAAATTCTCCCAGTACAGGAGCAGTAGAGGGCAGTCAAAGGCTTTATACCATCTTCCCTTGCAGGTGGTGGCAGCAGCCATGGTCATAGAGTTCAGCATGTAGGCAGCTACAGGGAGATGGCTATAGTTTGAACAGGCCCTGAGGATGCTTTAACTTGTGCTGAAGCACCCTCACCCAGAATCCAGGCAACCCAAAAGCAACTTAAATCCACCACTATCTACCCTCCTCGCTGCTTGGGCTGTGCCTAAGGGGTACAGCTCAAATTCTACCCATCAATGTTTAGTGATCTCTGCATTACATTTCATTACTTTAAAAAGATGAAAGAAAACCCTCCTCTTTTAGGGAAACGGAGAAGATGTGTATTTCACCACATGCCATCCTCTTTACTTCATGCCACTGTCAAGAGTGGCATAAGGATTACTCAGTCTTGGTGTCTGCACCTGCTTCTTGTCAATTCCATGTTAGCTCAGTAAAGCTGCTAAAAGGGACTACTCTCTGGTACAGTGAACCTAAGCAGCCTCAGAGAAACATTGTTTTTGAATATACCTCAGCGGGTAGCTCGGTTCTCAGCAGCCAGTTACGGTGGAAGGAGCAGAAAAACATCTCTGATAGCGGAGCACTAGAAAAATGTCAGGAAGTGTCCTGCAGGGCCTGGCTTCTCCTCCTTACTAGATGAAATGCAATGAGTCAACTTCTTCTGTTTACTGCAGTTACCTACCATCACCCATTTATGCTGCTTTTCTCTCCTTTTCTGTGAAAGCTGCATAAATTACTAAAGAGAAGTAAAGGGAGATCAGCGCAATGGTTAATTAAACAGCTGTGACACTAGCCCTCTCTGTCATGGTGTTTTACAAACATCAATTTGCATTAAGAAGATTAGCAGATTTGGAAGAACTACTCAAAGCTTTTGGCATATTTAACTGTCATTTAGCTAAGGGCTTTCGACCTTTTCGCATCAGACAAACTACTTGTGAATGTGCACATAATCTGCTTCAGGGGTTGATGAGAGAAATAACTAGAGTGTTTTAGTATGATCCTGAGAAACAGAAGAGCTGAAGAGGGTCCTCCTATCGGTAAACCCCAGTGCCAAATTTTAGAGTAAAAGTAAAAAATAAATGCAACAATGCAATAAAACCACACAGCTTTACTTGAAACAAAGTTGTGTATCAGGGCGATAGAGCACAAACGCTGTGGGTACTGTGTTTAGCCTACTCGCCCGTTTTAAAAGGTGGTAATTCCTGACAATTACACACTGTTAAATGGAACAAGCAACTTCTAAAGGGAAATGCTAATGAAAATTTCAGTGAGCGCTTGCTTGAAGAGCACCTCTGTACCTGCTACAACAACAACTTAAACTGCAGGACTTTTTTAAATAAAAAACACCGTAACCACCAGCTCTTACTTCACAAACTGATGAAAAGCATCCCAGTATTGCCAAGTAGCACTGTACTTCATGATCGATTTCACTTTGACATTTCTATAAAAGTTGAAAATGTTATTGCTTAGAGTGTCTTGCTGCATCTCGCCCTTCATGCCTCCAAAGATCGGCTGACAAATTCCATCTCTGCTAGAGGTATTACCTGAAATATAAAGAGAGAGCTAGTTACCACAAGCTGGCTGCAGTCCAGGTAAAGAAAAGCCATGTTTGCATTGCTTAATAATCTCTGGGTATATCTCTGAAGAGTAAAATATTATACTTTTATTGCTTGTTCCTTGCTAAGTCACAGGTGTGGTTCTTATTCCCTAACAGCTTTCAAGGAAGCAAGTTCCTGTTTGCAACTAAACAAGTTGAAAAAGAAACAGCAAAAGTAGGTTAGGTATCTTCTTAGAGATTAAAAGCTGCGTTGTCACTAGCTAAAGAAATGCATCTCTTTGCATGACTGGCACCATACTGTGCTGCAAAGAAAACAGCTTGAAGTATGTCACTGAAGGCAAATGATTCAGAGCCATGCGTGTGAAATTCAGATATCAACTGAATACTATAGTAGTATTACGTGCATCACAGCAGCACCAAGGGTATGTCTAAAATGCATTGTAAACCAAGATCCGGGACCTTGCTTGTGGTTCCCAAGCCCGTACTTGAGTATCCATCCACACTGCATTGTAAACCTGGGTTTACAATTGCTGGACCCAGATCTTACAGTTGTGCTGCTGCCTATTACTTTATATATTCTATTAGGGGGGAAAAAATCCTCCCCACCAACAGGGGAGAAAGGCCATTTCATTTTGGGTACCTGGCCCATATCGCTCAGGGTGGGCCTCTGATGGATGGAGACAGCTGGGGGACGGGAGGAGATTCTAATCTACCTAAAGAAATCCCTGTAGCCTGCTGCAGGGCCCTTGTGCTGTGGAGTTTGGAGGGGAGGAAGGAGGAGGCCTGGTTACTCCTCACACTCATTGTTGATATCAGCTACCAGAGCGGGGTTACATGGGAATCAAGTGAGAAGTAAGGACGCTCTGTTGCCCCTCTCTCCTCTCCAATACTCACTCTTACTCAGGTATCTGGATTGCCTGGGCCCTGGTGCCTCCCACATGGAACAGGCCTCCTACCTGGGCAGAGAGGAGCCTATTGTCTGGGTGCGCAAGGTAGCAGAAGACTGGAGTTGAGCGAAGGCGGCTTGGAAGGATAGCTCTGGTGGATGCCAGAAGCCTAGCCCAGCCCAGCCAGCTGTAGGGCCAGAGCTGTATGCACCAGTGTGAATAACAGGATTCTGGTTTGGGATGTACCCTGACTTTCTGGAAACTCTCTAGCTCATGGAAAACTTGGTTCTTTAGATGGTTCCTGTAGCCAGACAGCTGATATTGCTTAGGCCAGGGGTCGGCAACCTTTCAGAAGTGGTGTGCCGAGTCTTCATTTATTCACTTTAATTTAAGGTTTCGCATGCCCATAATACATTTTAATGTTTTTTAGAAAGTCTCTCTCTATAAGTCTGTATATTATATAACTAAACTATTGTCATATGTAAACAAGGTTTTCAAAATGTTTAAGAAGCTTCATTTAAAATTAAATTAAAATGCTGATCTTACGCCGCCGGCCCGCTCAGCCCATTGCCGGCCTGGGGTTCCGTTCACCTAGGCCGGCAGCAGGCTGAGCAGGGCCTGTGGCCGGGACCCCGGCTGGCAAGGGGCAGGCAGCCAGAACCCCTGACCGTCGGTGGGCTGAGCGGGGCTGGCGGCTGGGACCCCAGACTGGCAGTGGGCTGAGAGGCTCAGCCTGCTGTCGATCTGGGGTTCCATCTGCCAGCCCTGCTCAGCCTGCTGCCAGTCTGGGATCCTGGCCTGCCCCCATACAGTGGGTACCTACCTTCTCCCTGGTTCTAGCCATTCTCTTCCTCTCTCTGCACTGAGATGAGGGTGGGAGTGTGCTGAGCACAGGGCTGGGGGTGAAGGAGCAGGCTGGGGGTTGGGGTGTAGGGTCTGGCCAGGAGCTAGAATGAGGGAGGGGGCTCAGGGTTGGGGCAGGAGGTTTGGGTGTGGAGCACTTACTTGGGCAGCTCCCATTTGGTGCAAGGGGTGCAGGTGGGAATGGGGGGGGGAGGGTGCAGGAGCTCCTGTTTGGTGCTCAGGGTGGGAGTGGGGGGTGCAAGAGTCAGGGCAGGGGGCTGGGGAGTGTGTGAGGAGGGTGCAGGAGTCAGGGCTGGGGGTGCTGGAGTCAGGGCTGGGGTTGTAAGGGGGTGCAGGGGTGAAGGCAGAGAGCTGGGTGTGTGTGGGGGGTGTAGGGGTGAGGGCAGAGGGCTGGGGGTGTGGGCTGGGGTCGTGGGGGTGCTCCCAGCCCCCTGCCCTGAGCAGCTCACGGGCATTCTTGTCATGCTATATTACAGTAACACAGAGGTGCAGCTTGTAAAAGTCAAGATCAGGGCACGTTGCGCTCGACAACGTACGAACACCTAGTAGAGCCAGTCCTTATTCCAAAGAACTAACTAAAGCGCAGTGATTTGCCCAAGGTCACACAGCAAGTTGTTGTCAGAGCTGGGAATGGAACCAAGCTTTCCTGAGTCCTGGGCCAGCCGTCTATAACCTGACCCATCCTGCCTGACTCATGAAACCAATGCATCTTCCAGAAGGAAAAACATACTTCCCAGGACAAGGAGCCACTGACCAGCATCTTTCGCAAGTTGCTAAGACCTCAACTTCCCTGCACCCTTGACAGGGTTAATTCTATAAAGATAACGATCTGTTGGACTCTATCTTGGAAGAGGCAAAGCATTTCATAACTACCAGGGAGATGACTGACAGAAGATACCATGTTCTCTAGCTGCTCCAGAGCGTTTCTGAACGCTAAAGCCTTTGCAGAGGCTCCAAGGTCACTGCCTAGGTGTCGTCTCATGCATTTTTAATGTTTTTGAGGCAAAAGTCTCATGAGTTTAAATTTCAGTGCTTTACCCGCAACTATCACGGGTAGTCCTTGTTTAAACATCAAGCCCTACAGAACAAGGCTAGTGCACAAAACCCATGGTGAAGTCAGGCTTTAAGCCTGTGGAAGTTGGGTAATTCTCAAAGACAACAAAGCTCAGAGGCCCCACTGCGCTTTCCCCACAAGGAACACAGCTTTCTACGGGCTGTGCCCCCACCACCTACCCCTATCATGCCTGAGCCTTCCCACCCCAAACTCCAAGGGGTGTCCACGTTGGGAAGGGAGAGCTAATGATCCTCTGAATAGCCTTAACTTCTGCTGCCTTTCCCAGCAGATTTTTGGGCAGGTTTGGGAAGGAGCACGTGGAACCTAGCAGCTGCTTTCCCTCACCTCCCAAAACTAAACACACCATAGCCCCCCGGAGGATGCCAGGTGGCCCCCACTCATGAAGGCCACATGTAGAAACATAGGAATTGCCCTTCCTGCTCAGACCAGCGATCTATTCTGGCAATGACCACTGTCTGGTGCTTTAGAGAAAGGTGCAAGAAACCTTGTAGCAGACAATAACAGAGCAACCTGCCCACAGGTTCCTAGCTCCAATCTGTTAGTTTTTGAATTATGCCTTAAAATGTTGGGTATCTGATCTAATGTAACTGTGGTTGTTCGCTTTACCCACACAAATGTCTAATGATTTTCTGAAGCCTATCATTAGCCTCTATGATATTCTTGTGGCAACGAGTTCCACAGGTTGGTTATGTGGAATGCTATTTGTTTTTATCACTTTGAAACCTGTCGCTTTTCAAGTTAAGAACAAGAGAACATTTAATTGTCATATGAGGAAGGGCACACAAGAGCGTCTGATTTATTTCTCTAAGCCAGTCATTATTTTTGTACATCTCTAACACGTCCACTTTTACTGGTCCCTTCTCTAAACAAAAACAATCTCTTCTCGCATAGAAGTCTCTCCATGCTTGTAATCAATATTGTCATTTGTCTCTGCTGCCAGTATGTTGTTTGAGAAACACAGTATTCTGGTTTAGGGTGGACCACTAATGTATAGAATGGCAAGACAATATTTTCTAGCCCATATGTTACACATACTGCCACTGTTTGATGTTTTGACCATCATTACACATCGAACAGAGGTTTCATTGAGATGATCTTTTTCCTAAGTTGTTACATTAGCTTAGCTGACATTACTCCTTCCAGCATGAATCACCTTTCATTTGTCAGCAGCGAACTTCATCTGCAGCATTCTGCTGCCCACTCACCTACTTGTTAAATCTTGATCTTGTGTCATTGGCAAGTTTTGCCACCTTTCCCCTCTCATTTACTACATTCCCTTCAGCAAAAGGGTACAGGACCCTTTGTGATTTCGCACTTCGGAATCCCCTTTGGGGCTGGGTCTAAGGTTTTGGAATTTCCAAAAACATGTGGTCTTTAATCACACAGATAGTTGAATTAGCCCATTCTGGAAATCAGACTGTTTATCCTGAATATCACCATGTCACAAGAACCAATGCAGGAAGGGATTCACGTTTTAGTCCTTTGCTTACCCACTTGGCTTCTTTTGCCTGGGCAACCGTTTGTTGTGTGTCACTGTCCTTTATCAGGCTGTCACCGCCAATGGTATCCGTAGCTGCCAAAACCGATTCATACAAACGTTCTGCATGGCTTTCAAGTTCTTCTGATTGTTTTGCAATCAATCCAAGGGTGTCCTTTAAAACTAACGAGTATAGGGAGATTTTTATTACCATGGAACTTCTACATAGTGAAGCCAACACAGAAAGCAGACAGGAGTGTTCCATCTACATTTTATCAGATTTATTTGTAACACAAATCTAGGCATGTGCTTCTAGAAATGATGCCTCTAGTGCAGTGGTTCACCGCCTTTTCAATACCACAATGCAATGTTATAATAGAAAAACGTTTGGGGACCCCCAAGTTGAGACCAGGTCTCAAGATACACATGCAGTGACTGTGCATGCAGTCAGATCATTTTAAAAACTTAAATCTCTTTGAACAAAGTTCCAGCTAGATTTCATTCCCCCAGGCAGTGGAGGATTTTTCAAAGATCTATTCACACACATGTCTGTGGGCACAGCTGTTAGCTCTCTACTCAATTCACTCCCCAAACATTAAATTAAGGTTTTAGAAGTGCAAAGTTTTACAAAAACAAATCAATAGAAAATAGAATCCCAAACCAAAGCTCCTGAAGGTTTACAGACCCTGACTTCCTTTGCACAGGAAAGCGGATGATGCAGCTACTACTGGTTGTAATCTAAGTAGCCCCCCCACCCCTCCCAAGCCTTTGTCTGAAGCCAAGATAGCTCCAACACAAGCTGACTTTAAAAACCAACTAGTCTCTCTCTCTGCATATCTAAGCAACATGCTATCAAAAAAACAGGGTCCTGATCTGGCCCCTGACAGCTCCAGCAGCTTAAAGAATGTGACCTCAGGTGTGTCTCCCCACCAGGGAAATCCACCTGACACAGAGGTGTTCTCTTGCCACCCCAAGCACTAGGCTGCCCTCGTGTGCAGCCCCTAGGGGTGCGCTCCAGCTATTCTGAGCTGGTGGAGTGGCCCACAGCTGTCTATTCAAACAAGTCCTTACTGAGCACAGAACGGTGCAATGGAAGCTTAAAGCCATCTCATAGAATATCAGGGGTTGGAAGGGACCTCAGGAGGTCATCTAGTCCAACCCCCTGGCTCAAAGCAGGACCAATCCCCAATTTTTGCCCCATATCCCTAAGTGGCCCCCTCAAGGATTGAACTCACAACCCTGGGTTTAGCAGGCCAAAGCTCAAACCACTAAGCTATCTCTGTCTCCTCCTGCTTATGTTAAATGGTCCCTTCCCAGCACAAGATTTACACCCCAATCTACAGGGAGTTTATCACATCAGGGTTCTCAAACCCTTAATACAAAACCCGAAGCATTGAAATGGAAACGGTGGCAGAACCAAAACGATGACGTCCCCTACTGCTGCTACCATGCATTAGGGGAAGGGCAAAGAGCGCTCCATGCCTGGAGCAGCTTGGCTGCCCTACCTGCCAATGCTATTAGAGGAGAGGAAGGCGCAGAAGCAGTCTAGAGAAGGGAAAAGAGAGCACCAACCCTGTGACCTTATTACAGAAGAAATCAAGATCTGCTACTGTCTGTTACCAGCAAACTTCACGACCATAACATCTCCAGCTGAGTGATGGCTGGAGATGAAGTTGGCAAGTAGCGTGTTCGAGAGACAACTATACAAGGTACAGGAAAGAAGCATAAATACGTGGCTCTCCCGTTAAATTTCCAAGAAGTATCTTTGACAAATGCCTTCTTATTTGAGGTGGAGTAGAGGTGGCATGGGGAGGTTATGACACTATTTTAAAAAACTGTAAGCGCTAAACTAGCCTGTGAGTGATGGCTTAAATGGAGACAAATAACTAGACTAGTCTTCCATGAATTGGGAGTCTGAACTGCAGTTGAGGGGCCAAATGCAGCTCTTGAATTGACTTGCCATGGTTTTCACCAGGACTCTCACCTTCACCTTAGACCTGCATCTTCAAGGGTAGACTTTAGTCCCCAGACTATAAGTAAAAAGCTCTCATTAACCTCCCCCTAGAGCTCACTGATAAACAGCCCAGTTTCAAGTTATCAGCCACTTCTCTTTAAAGCTCCCACTAATTTTGACACGGTTGCTGAATCTCTCCCCCACACAAAGCATAGCTCAGGACATGAATCTCAGAGTCTGGCTGCAGCTGGATGTTGACCTCTTGCAGGTTTTGTTGTCACACGCAAAGAGACACTCTCCACATCCCGTCCAAAAGAAAGTCCCCTTACCCGGTGAATTTGACGCCATACATTTCAGGAGGGTTTCACCCCTTTGTAACACACTCTCTGTCAGCGTCTGGTGATCAGCTACATCTTTCTTGAATTGCTGCGAAGATAACAAGTTTTGTTTTTACAAGCGTTTTGCGGCCCGTATACCAGGATAGAAATGTACTACTAGCTGCTTGCATCATGCTGCCTGGAGGAAGACCTATCATCAAAAGGACCTCAACATTCCTGATCTCCTGGCCTATGGGAAGCAGCCATTTTGGAGGTGTGATGTGCTTGATGTTTTGGGTAGAGATGGGCCCAAAGGTGGCCCCTGGATATGAATTTTCCCTTAGTTTTTGGGGGTGCTTGGATCCTGTGGTTTGACTCTGGATCAGATAGAGAAGCCTAAGACAGAAGGCTCTGACTTGGACCTACTCATCCCAGGAAATCTACTCACACAATTTCCATTACAGTGTACATGCAGCCTTATAGATGAGCCCTGCGCATCACTCTTGCTGAGCTATAGGGTTCCAAGCACTTTAGGCCATGCTGTAATCTTCACAGTCACCCCTGGGAGGCAAATGGGTAAGTATTATCCTCCCCATTTTACAGAGGGAAGAACAGACGGAGCTCAGGTGATGTGCCCCAAGGCCACGCAGCGACTCCTTGGCAAAGCAGAACTAGACTCGAGTTCTGCCACCACCCTGAGAGCTATGCGCTAAACCTGGGAGCACATGGCCTCCCAGAGTCCTGGGCACCTCCCCTGGGGAGGAGAAAATGAACAAGTCCCTCCATAGGTAACCAAAGGTAACTAAAAAGGATTACAACTAGTAATGGTCCATTCATTCTACCACTCTGATTTCTCATCACATGCCAACACAAGTGGAATATTGTGTGTAGCATGTGCTCACTGCCCTAAAAAGACACACACAAAAGTTATACTAACTTCTAACTTGTAGAATACCTTGAACACCTGTGCCCTACACAGGTAAGGAAAGAGACACCTGGAGACAGAGAGCATTTAGTGGGCCAGGCCAAGTGGAAGATGAAGCCCAGCTGGGGGAGGAGCTGAGCAGGGAGCACAAAGGGAGGAAGCCCCTGCTGAGAAGGCGGCTGCAGGGAGAGAATGCTGCAGTTCCTCTCTGGTTGCTGGAGAGTGGAGGGAAAGCCTTGCGAAGCAGAGGTACAATAAGCCCTGGGTGGGGCTGTGGGAAGGCCAAGGAAGGCAGTGAGCAGCCTGAGGCAGCAGCGGAACCCAGAGGAGCCTGGTTCCCTGACCAGCCACAGGGATGGGTGGTGTGGAAACACCCTGACACAAGGGGGAGGACGACTACTGAGTGTGGAACTGGGCCAACTGGGAGAAAGCCCTGGGAGGCATCACTCTGCATGTTAGGAGGGTGACAGCCCTGCAGAGCCCAGAAAGGGGTGAAGAGCCTGCAGCGGAATACGGAGAGTTATGTTTATTTGAGTTTAGTTTATTTATTTAAGGGGTGGGGAGGGAACTAAATGTGACCTGGCTGGAGGGGCATGTCCTGAGGAGAGGCAGAGCACTGCAGGGCTGGAGGGGCTCAGCTGTCATCAGGAGGCGCTAAAGAAGAAGAGCCTGAGATGCCACACCCAGCCATGGGGGAGCACGCTAGTGGCGAGTCTAATCTAACGCTTGGCTTATTTGGAACAGGTAAAATGGCCTATGCACCACTTAACACCCTCAAACGGACTCTAGGTGAGCTGTGGGGTTGGCCCCACGCCCGGGGTGGATATTCTAGGGCTCTGAGTACAGCACATCTCTGGAAGGAGAACAGAATGGTAGTGCAGATACCGTCCCCAAATGGCCAGGGCCCACCCCTTTGTTCAGTAAGATACAGCAGGTAACCAAAGAACGTATCAAGGAGAAGTAACAGAGGATGTTAATAAAATACAACAATGGAAAATAAGGTTCCTTCCCCCAATCACATAGAGAAAAATCTAAATAAAAAGCGTTAGAGCTACGTGACGCTCTCACACTGACCAAGATAACCCCCCGCCTTTGTTTCAAAACATACTCTACCGAAATATGCTGAGTGGGATTTTCAAAAAGGCTCCCAGCACTGGCCTAACTCTTCTCCCACTGAAATCAATAGAAGCAGCCATCTATCTTAGGTACTTACATGGCCTCCATTGCTTTGTACCTGAGCACCTCATAATCTTTAATATATTTATCTTCAGAACAGCCCTGTGAGGTAGGGCAGTGGTATTATCCTTATCTGAGAGATGAGGAACTGAGGTACAAAAAGGCTGAGTGACTTTCCCAAGGTCACCTAGGAAGTCTGACAGAGCAAAAATTGAACACAGGTCTCCCAGACTAACATCCAATAACTGACCCAAGGCCTACACGGAGTCTTTCTGAAGAAAAAAAAAAAAATCACAACCCTGAAGTATTTAGAAGAAAAAAAAAAAGAGTTTTATGCAACATTTCCTACTAAAATACATGTCTGGGGAGAAAATATAATTACCAGGTAACGATGTAGGGAAGTCTTCACACTTTCAACGTCTGGTTCGGGTGGAATCCAGTTGTCTGTAACGTCTGCTACTTTATACAGCCAATGAATTAGCTCTTCTAGCTGACAGCAAAATATCTACTTAGATGAATCACAATAAAAGGCATTACATCTCTCTTTTTCCGTAATAATGACATTAATACGTGGCCAAAGGATGCTTCACAGAATGTTTATTCCATGCTGGCTTAGAATCACTGCTCTTGAAGGTCCTTGTTTGAGTGCTGACTTCTTCCTTCTCCTCTTTCCCCTCCGCCCCACAAAAAACCCAAGAAAGCTATTCATTTATTTGGGTTTAACACTCTTGAAACGAAAATTAATGTCTAAAAGCACACTGAACAAAATTAATATTGCAAGTTACATCCTATGCTCTTGCAAGCCATTTTAGGGCACAGATGAGGAGGGAAGGCAGAGACAGATGAAAAATTACCAGCATACTCCAAAACGTATCCAACGTGGCTAACGAGTCACTAGTGTTATTGACTTGACTTTCAAATGGCTGCTACGAAAGGCCTTTTAGTCAACGGAATTCTGCACAGGCATGAGGGTTTGCTCGCTTGTCTCTCTCTGCAGGAGCGGGGCCCCACTTTGTAGAGCACCAGAGTTACTGAATGTTTTTGCCATGAATCTTCCTAAAGGTCTATTTTTAAATTATGTGTGTGTTTGGGGGGAGGCCGGGTGTATTCTGCAGGGTGCTGAGGACCCTCTGTACGAGCTAAGCACCCTCCGCTGCCTTGAAGATAAGAATCAGGCCCTAATTCACCTAACCCTTGTCTACACTAGAAAATTATAGCACTTTAACCACACGAATAATGTTAAAGCACAACCAACTCCTCCTCCCTACCAAAAGGATGCAGTTATATTGGTATAAAGGTGCTTTATACTGGTATAGCTAGCCTTGTACAGGAAGGGGAATAAGCTATCCTGGTAAAAGGCACCTTTGTACCAATATCTGCATCCACGCTATGGCTTGTACTGATATAACTATGTCAATTAAAAAAACAAAACAAAACCACTCCCCTGCCTGAAACAGTTATACAGTTACAACTTGCAAGTTTAGAACAGGCCTAATAAGAACTTATGTGGTGCAAAGTACAACCAAACAAACACAGAGATGAAACTGCTTGTTCGAAATGCTAAGGCTGGGATCGGTGGACCTAATTCTGATCTCACATACTGTAGTGAGTTAGTCCTGTGCCTACGTACAGCAATCCCTCCGTATCTGTCTCTATAACTGGCATTAGCAATTAGCAGCATGGTCGCTTACTCAGAATACTGACAACCATATGACCAAATAAACGCAGTGTGATACTGGGGACAAAGCCACTACTTAGGAAGCTGAAACTAAAGGGAGCAAAAGTCCAGCAGGAGGAAAATCAACCCCTGCCCCCCTTTTTGAAATGTCATCAAAATGCAGAACAATTCAACCAGCTCAACAGCGAGTCAAAAAAGTGTGTGTGGGGGGGGGGGGGGGAAAGAAATCACCAAAAATGTTTTTCCTTTCCCCTTCCCACCACCAAATTTCAAAGCTGGATAAAAATTTTGATCAGTCCTAGGAGTTACACTGAAAATTCTGATTTACAGCATATTAAGAAAAAGAGACTTAATAAACTTTCCTGACAAAAATCTACCTGGTTTCAATATGCACTTAAACAGGAGCCAACTCACGGATAGGCTCACAAACTTTCCAGCAATCTGGGGTTGAGCTTCAAGCCACGCTGTAGTTTGGGGCAGAAAAGCAGACAATTTCACAGTGTCATTCTTGCTGTGTCTACCCTAGATCGCTTCCCCAAAGATTTGCCACCAGGGCAGCTTCACGTCAACGGCAGCAAAGGCAAGAGTGCTTGTGTAGACAAGTCACCAGAATCACCAGTGTTTTCACCATCAATATCATCTAACCCTGCTCAGAGAAAGCCAAGGAAAAATGCTGTTAATAATGCCAGTGCCTTGGCTATACTAGAGCTCTTATTGGTGGAGCCGCACTAGTGGGAAATGTTGTCGGCGAAAGTCCAGCACAGACACAGCTTCTGAGCTTTTCAGTACGTTCGAACCTGAAATTTCAATGTGAAACTCAGCAGACACGAAACCACAGCGCCTCACGAAGCTGCAGGAAAAATCTCCTGTTGCCTGCTGGGATCTGCACTTTAGCCTGGGTGCCACCGGCAGCAAGAGTTGTGTGGCGTTCTGGAACCCCAAGCTGGCAAAGGCGCCCTCCCGCAATCAGAACCAGTCTGCTCCAGTGAAACTTAATGTATAAATTAGTAGCAGCTGCAGGAAATTTAAACGTCATGCAAAAGGAACTGGGAGGAAAACAAAAATACACAGACAGCTTCCATTAATTCTGGTTTCAACCCACCTTAATACATTGTGCAAGTGACTCTTTCTGTTGGTCCTTCCCTTTTGTTAGATGCTGCCCTTCACTCTCCAGTGCACACAGGTATCTCCCATCTAGCATGTCCCTGATGGAGGGCATTCCCAATCTTCTTACAGATTCCCTGTGGTCCTGGTACATGGTTTTTGTAGAGGGCTTTTGAGGGTTGCATGCGTGACACAGAACACAATCCTCACTGCCCTGAATTCCATATTTGCTCTTTACACTGCCTTGATCTTCAACAGAGTCAGAGGAAAGCTGCCCTCTGCTGCCACTGTAGCATGGAAGGTCTTGTTGCACCTGGTCATGCCCCGGTCTCCCTTTAGTCAGCGAAAGATGAGACAAATATTGAGCCAAACCTTCTAACTCCTTGATTCTGGGAGGCAGGGAAAGAAATTCTTCATCATTCTCCCATGCTTTTTTCAGTGTCAGTATTTGTGTAGTGGATACAAAATGACTGGCACCCTTTTCCTTTACTTGATACTTTGAAAAGTCTTCATCTCCTCTGTTACCCCAGCCTCTCCCAGCTATGTGAGTCGGATCACATGGACTTAGTCCAGCACACTTAGAAGTAAGCAAACTGTTTGCAAACCCTCTAACGGGATCGGCTTTGGTGAGAGTACCAACACATTCTGCAAAGGACACTTTTGTGACAGGTGAAGGCCCATAGTAAGGTACTGCTCCTAAATACCCTGGCTTCTTAGACAAGGGAGTTGAAAATCTCTCTGCTGAGATCCCACACTCCTTACTCTGGCTTACGTTGCTCCCTGAAGCATGTTGATTTTGACCGGGTGCACTGATACACTTCAAAGTGCTCTCAGGTGAAACGGAAAAGCTGTCAAGATCTATACCAGAGTCATGGAAGAAGGGATCAGGCATCACAGACTTGGGGTTCTTTGCAAGCTTGTATTTTGGCTTCAAGGGGTAAGTGTAATCAAGCAAGTCCTCATACTCTTTATTAGGGTTCCAGTGTGGAGACTGCCGGTCCGGAGACGGGGGTAAAGCATCAGGTATTGCACATGCCCAGTAATCAGCCTGAAAGGACGACCTATTTTTTTCCTGTTCCACGGCTACGCAGTCATCAAAGAGAGGATTTAACCGCCTGCGTGTGCTGAGCATGGGATCTTCTACTGGAGTACAGCCACTGTGCAGATACCGAGAGGGGAAGACTTCAGATGAAGGAAAAACCCTTCGAGCTGGTAAGCTTCTTGACCTTATCTCCTGCTGTTCAAAGTCGTCGTCTTCTGAAGGTGGCGTGGAAAGGCTCGATCTGGAAAACGTTGGGATTACTGTCTCAAAACTGGGGAGTGTTCTGTTAGGCAAAGACTTCAAAGTGGCTGAAGAAAGGGAAAGTGAGGCCTGGCTCCCATGGTCAGCATTTAGGGCAGGAAGGGGCTCAGAACTGGAGAGGTAAACTTTGGCGTCCATTGCTGAGCTCTGAAGTGTTGGCTGATGCTCAGGAGCATTCGGAAGGTGCTCCTTGCAGCCCAGACATTCCACCATTTTCATCTGCTTGAAACATTGGAGGGAGGGGGGAAAAACATATAGAATGAAGCAATGATAGTTCACACATTAAAGGCCTGTACTTCGCGTACGGCTTTGACTAGGTTATAAATGCATTTCACCAATGGGGAGAACTCCAGCAAACAGAAATGAGAAAACAAATTTCTAACTCAAAGGGAATTCTTTGAACAATACAAGTAGCAGAACTGCAGATAAAAGCCCTATTGTGTTGTCAGCAGGGCAAGAATATAGAGATTCAGAGCCTAACCCAGGCCTGGTGTAAGCAAGCACTCACATGTCAACTCCATTGCCTTCAGGGCAGTTGTACCCATTTACACCAGCTCTGAAATGGGCTGGTACTGTCGCCATATTTGCGGTGAGGCAAACCAGGTACTTGGAGGCTGTATGACACATCTGTCAGCATGAGACATCATTCACGATAAAGCATGTGTTGTGGGGAAAAGGGATGTGAAGTGTCATCACGCTACATTTATTTATTTATTCATTCAGAGTGTTTAAATACAACACACACCAATCCAGTGATCTGAGCCTCTATCCCATAAACTAACCATCACAACAAAAACAAAGGCCCGCACAGAAGCGTAGCCAATCCTCACTCGCTTTAACAAGGAGGAGAAAGGATGGGCTTTGCAGCATGCCCACAATGTTAACAAGCCTGGGTTTTCATGTACAAAAGGAGTCCACAACTGAAGGCCCCTCAGAACGCACCACCAGCTGTTCCCTCTCGTTTCTATTGAGGGAGCTCAAGCATCTCTGCCGATCTGAACGGCGGCAGTGTGTCGCAGGGAGAGATAATCTCGCAGGTAACCAGGTCTCACACTGTTTGTGGCTTTCACAGGTTAAAACCAACACTACGAATTCCACCCAGAAGCTTATTGGAAGCCAACACAGACCACCAAGCACTGGTCTGATGTGCTCCCAATGTGCAGCACACTAGGCTGCATCTGCTCGTGATAGAGTATGTGCCCCACACAGTTGACAAAGGAGTTAACTGGAAACAGAAAGCAACTAGTACACAGGGTTGCACCTGGAGGCTGGGCCAGGCCTAACTGATGATGAAGCCCAGCTGGAGGAGGTGCTGGGTGGAGAGCATAGAGGGAGGAAGCCCTTGATGAGATGATGGCTGCAGGGAGAGAAGGGAAGGACTCTGCAGTCCCTCCCCGGCTGCTAGAAAGTGGAGGAAAAGACTTGAGAGAAGCAAATGTACAGTAAGTCCCAAAAGGGGCTGTGGGAAAGGACCTGAAGGAAGGAAAACGAGTCCAGGCAGGCAGAGAGAAGTCTGAGGGAGCAGACCCTAGCTGCTTGCCACAGGGTGCCTGGACTGGAACCCAAGGAGAGGGAGGACCTGGGTTTCCTAACCAGCCACTGGAAAAGATGGTGCAGACACACTGTGACACAAGGGGGGAAAAAGGACAATGGAGTTTGGAACTGGGGAGAAAGCCCTGGGCAGGCATCCACCTGTCCAAGAGCGAGAGACCAACCTCACAAAACCTGGGAAGGGATGAAGAATCCGTGGAGGAGTGAACCTGAGTAGAGGCAATGAGTTACGTTTATCTGAGTTTAATTTATTGGACTCTGTTTACTCCACAAGAGCTGGGACTAAATGTGATCTGGCTGCAGGGCTAATTCACGAGAAGAGGCAAACCATCACAGGGCCGGAGGAGCTACCGACAGGGGGTGCTAGAGGTGGAGAACCTGATACCTCCTGCCCAGCCCCGAGAGGGCAAGTCAGTGGTGAGTCCATTCTAACATTGATCTAATTTAGTGTTTAGATGCACATCGCTGGCCAGGTCAAGCAAAAGAGACTACTTGCAATGATCTGGAGGAAGGCTCCAGATAAATGCTCCGAGTGGCTTACCAGGCACAGAAAGATTTACCAAAAAATGAATTAATCTGAAATGCTTTGGTAAAATCTTTCCAATAGCCAGGCTGAGGGAGGGGGATGTCTGCACTGAACCTCATTCCCAACATGTCTACCTCAAAGGCGAAAATTTACAAACTTGGGGAGTCCAAAGTCAGGCTCCTAAATAAGCGATATGGGGGCTTGGCACAAGTGAAAAAATCAAGCCTGGTATAACAGATCTCCAACCTCATCTGGGGGTCTTTTGCTGAAAATGTAATAGATAAAATAGTAAGTGAAATCTTCTCACCTGCCGCCCTCCAGGGTGGACAAGAGTGCTGCTAAAGCGATGGGGCAAATAGAACCATTCACGGTAGCAATCAGTTAATGGCTGCCTCTCCACATATGTTGCTTTTGCTCTGGAAAACCTGGAAGAAGGTGTTAAAGATACTTCACAAAGCCTGGGCTTTCTCTGGGAGACTCCAGTTACTCTGTGGCCTGTTCCATCCATTGCCAGATCCTCAGTTCCTTTTGGGGATGGCTTCACCTCCGCGGCTTCTGAAAGCGGACACTCACTGCTAACTAGCTCAGGGCAGTCGGTCTCTAGTTCTGGGTAGTTCCACCTCCCACAGACCTTGGCCTTCACATTCAGGGAGGCTTCAGAACCTAATTTTCCCACATCCAAGGCCATTCATGCAGAACTCCTTCCCCTCACAGACCATGCACTCGCAGCCTTGGGCTCTCTGAAAGAAACAACAAAGTGACCCTCTTTCCCCACTTCCACACAACTAAAACAATATGGATTTGCTTTACCCTGTGTCTAAGTAAGGAAAAACACTTTAGCCTGTCCTGAGCAAAAATCATAAGATCACATCATCTCTGTGCATCTTTAATCACACAAAACAGCAAGTTTGCTTTCATTCTTTTCCAGCACTTTTCTGACTTCACATTACAACTTATTATGCTAAAAACCACAGTTTCGCTCTTTGGAGAGTCACTTGTACTCTAGTGGTACATTCAGAACAAATGCAGGTTTTGTACCCTGCTCTGACAGCTCTATGGTTGCTAACTAAGGACCATGATCCTGAGAGCACTTTTGCACATGAATAAAGTTACTGTGTCCAAATGAACAGCCATTCTTTTCACTAGCAGTTGTGTATCTAGGGCTGCTAGAGAATCAAGCCCTAAAGAACTTCTGGGACAGGTAATTTCCTTACAGGGATACATGGGGATTTCTCGACAGGTCAACTTCTCTGAAACGGAGACATTAAAGAAAGGGAAATAAAGCAATCATCTCAGGACCTGATTGTGCAACTTCTACCTGGATGAGTGATTGATTACTCATGACTAATTGCTCATTGATGGGGGATCAGGGAGTGGGTGTGCCAGTCATCACAGCTTTGCTGGTATCGAAACAAAGATCAGTTGCACTGACAGGGTGGCATAGGTTACTTCCACGCTGGAGCAAGGAGCGAATGGCGATTGAAGACTGAGCTAACTTAACATTTTAGGTCAACCTAGGTACACCGCTCATGAACGTCCAAAATCCACCATCCCTGAACAATTTAGTTAAGCCAACCCAACCTCCAGTGCAGATGCCACTAGATTGATGGAAGAGTTCTTCAACTGACCCAGTTACCCCACCTTTGAGAAGTCTATTCATTACAGTGATGGAAAAAACCCTTTTGTCGCTCCGGGAAGCATCTACACTATAGCGCTACAGCGCCATGCCTGTGCCATGGTACTGCCTGGAGCGTAGACATAGCCCGAGTCGCAATTCACTCCCTGATTTGCTCCTGGGGCATTGCAGGTGCGTGCTGCCTGTTACTCAGGGCTTGTGGAAACACCATGATCGAGCCCTAAGGGAATAAGTTCCCGCAGTCCCTTAATTAGATTTCACTCACTCTGGAGGAGATGCTCCTCCTTTACACCAGTGTGATGCAGCTCAGAATCTGCCCTGCTCTACCCAAATTGCCTTTTATACATCTATAGGGTCTTGTCACAAAACCCTATGCACACACCATTAAATTCAATCAATCATTCTTAGAAAGTAAAGACTGTACCAATACAACCTGACAGTACAATTCGCAATGCCAGTTATTTTTACACTATCCCACTCAAGGGTTCAGACCCAAAAGCAGCTACGTGATTTGGGTAAGTTTCAGAAAGTTACTGAAAATGTCACTTCTTGGGATATCATAAAATCTTGTAAACAAATTACAGATCCCTGTTAGCAAGAATGTTCATATAGAGCTTTAAACCTAACTTCTGATCTCTCAGAAAAACACTGTTCAATGACCACAAGGAACCTTTTTTATTATGCACTTTGAACCATAGTCAGTACAGGTGCACCCCAACTGTGCAAACACGAATCCAGTAACGACCAGCGTGGTAAAATAATGTCAGCCCTTACTGTTGTTCAGTTTCTTTTAATATGTCGAAGAACACACCTGACAAACATTTTAGTTCAAGATCCTGTGTACTTTAAAATCCAAAAAAAAAATCACGTTATCTACCTTGTCCACAAGTATGTTACTAAATAGATCCTTGGGCATCCATGGCAGCAATTCTCTATAATCCCCCAGGTAGAAAGTCATAACAAAGGCTTGCGGATGATAAAGCTAATTTAAATTAACAAGTATGTGGAAGGCTTTAAACAGCTACTAATTAGTTTAGCTGGATCTGAGGTGATCCAGGAAGACCACCACTGTGGAGAACAAACACTCTGTAGAATTTTTCAACCAACTGAAGGATTTTATGGTTTTTTAAAAGAACACAGGGAAATTATTTTAATATACATGAGCTCAGACAATCAACAATGCTGTGCTCAGGTTATTGCACTTGATTTCTGAGAGAAGCCCATTATAATTAAAACGGGTCAAATAATATTAATCAAATACAAAATCTGGCTAATCTTGGCTTCACCAAGCATTCACAAACCAGTGCTGTTATTTGCTAAATTTATTAGGTAGCCAAAAGTATTTATAGAGTATTACAAATGGCATTTTTTTGGAGTTTTTGAAATACCGAATGTTGGTATTTGAGCTACCAAATTGATGTTGCCAATAATCTGGTGAATAGAGCACACCTTGCTGTGACAAATACATGTACTCACCAGTCTCAAAGCTTCATGAATACGAAAACACTTCAGCTAGGTCAAATTGATCTGATGCCGCAGCATTACCTAAATATTAGTGGAATAGGCTTTTTTGCTAATCAATAAGCTCAAGCTAAAATAGTAATGCATGAAAGGAGGCCATCCGAGACAAATCAATTGCAAATTCAAAAGGTGGGACACAATTAACAGCCTTTTAAAATTTTTTAAATTAACAACATCCTAGCTCAGTGGTTCTCAAACTGTGGGTTGGAACCCTGTTTTAATGGAGTCGCCAGGGCTGGCGTTCGACTTGCTGGGGTCCAGGGCTAAAGCCAAAGTCAGAGCCCCACCGCCCAGGGCTGAAGCCGAAACCCGAGGGCTTCAGCCCTGGGCGGCAGGGTTCAGGTTACAGCCACCCAGTCCAGGGCTTAAGCCCTCAAGCTTTGGCTTTGGGCCCCCCTGACCCGGGCGGTGGGGCTCAGACTTGGGATTTGGCCCCCCTGCCCTGGGCAGCGGGGCTCAGGCTTCAGTCCCCCTGCCCGGGGTTGTGTAGTAATATTTGTTGTCAGAAGGAGTCACGAGGCAATGAAGTTTGAGAAACCCTATCCTAGCTGGTTCTGCCTGCAGCAACCACAATCATGACCTGTCCCTGTGGGACAAATCGGGCATGACAGAATCAACATTCAGCCATGGAACATTGGTCAGATGAGAGAAATTCTTCGCAACATTTCATAAATTTAACAAACATCCTTAAAGAAGCAAACTGGTGTCAGACCGCTTTGCTCTGCAAGTTCCTTTTAGCTACATAAGGAGTTGCAGGGATGGAGGGAGACATTTCTGCTGATATCTCACAGACTGGGGGGAAACCTGGTTCCCCATTCTGCAAGAGGTTTTTGAGAGTTTTAAATTTGTTCCTCTCCTAAAACGGGATGAATGGTCAATCTTGAAATTTTTTACAAACTGATGATAATATTTTTTTTTTAAAGTAAGATCTGGTAAATCAAAACATTTTAATTTTGACTTTTTAAAGTTTTGTAGTATAAACTAACAAATTTCAAACCCCTGCAAAAAAAAAAAAAAATTGCGGGAGATTTGTTGAAACTGACCCTTTCCCCAGGAACAATTTTTCATTCGAAAACTCCTTACCAGCTGTGGTCACCTCTCCTGTGCCGAACATCCCAGTTTTAACTATTTGTCTTCTGACTATGCTCCTCCTGCTCAGCCTCTGTATACTTTTTTTAAAAAGGCAGATGGTGGGTCTGCCCCTGTACTAATGGCAAGTGTGTAGTGGAGGGCAAAAGTGCAGAGTTCTTCCCCAAACACACACTCCACAGTGCCGCACAGACATTCTAAGGCAGGGGTTCTCAAACTCGGGGTCGGGACCCCGCAGGGGGTTGCGAGCGGTCAGCCTCCACCCCAAATCCCGCTTTGCCACCAGCATTTACAACGGTGTTAAATAAATTTGAAAGTGTTTTTAATTTATAAGGGGGGGTCGCACTCGGAGGCTTCCTGCGTGAAAGGGGTCACCAGTACCAAAGTTTGAGAACCACTGTTCTAAGGCCTTGGCCATACTATTGTTGCAGTGACGTCACAGCAGCAATTCTCAGCCTTTTCCAGACAAAAATCCCATGTTAGTGAATACTTGTAAGTGAGATCTGGCTGTTCATGGGCAAAGCAATCCTACATTCCACATATTCTCTTCACCTGACTCAATTGTGATGTTTTTGCTTAACGGCAGACCTGATTTATTTATTTTTCCCTTTAATTCATAACTTTAACTCTGACCAAAATAAATACTATTATTGCATCAGGAGGATCACCCCAAACAAGAGAAGAGCCAACAGAGACGTCTCCTGCCACTCTTCTTCCCAGCTACTGACTATCAAAAGAAAAGAGGTGAAGCCACAGGCAGAATGACTGGGATGTCCCTATTTCATGCCATTTGCTGGTTGGCACCATTGTAAGTTACAGCAGCCTTAGGGCTGCTCTAACTCAGTACAAGGAGGAGCAGTCCTGCATGCAGATGCAGCCGGATTGGGGTGTCAAATGTGGGCTTTAAGCCATCTCTGCGCACACACCTCTCCCTGAATTGTGCAGTTCATCCATAGCAGAGTAGATGGTCTTACATAACAGATATAATTAATCCTCAAATGCAAGTTTATCTACATATTTTTACCATAAATGTATTAGACACTTTTCCTAATAAATTACATGTACCGAACTATTCTCTGGAAACAGCAGTTGGAACTACTTTAGAAAAAAAAAATCCACTGTCAATTAAACATAGCAACTATGAAAACCCATTTATCTGTAAAAATATTTAGACACCAAAATTGAATAAGCAAAAATAATACAAAAACCACCCCAAAAATCTATGGGTCAGAGTCCAGATTGTTGTGTTGCAAGGAAATCTGTCTCTTCCCACCCCCCCATACTTGATAAGAAGAATGTATTTGTTTAGCTTGTAGGCAACTTAAGATTTACGATCTCTTCAACTATTCACTTTCTTGCTTTTAATTGCAGAGGTTTTATAAATTATGTGCTAGGTAGTTGAACTTTAGTCACAAAGGATATGTCTATGTTGAAAAAAAAACGCAAACAAAACCCCAAACTCATGACAGCAAGTCTCGAAGCTCAAGTCAGCTTACTTGGACTTGTGCTGTGGGGCTAAAAATAGCAGTGTAGATCTTCCCACTCAGGCTCTGAGATCCACACCCATCGCCAGGTTTCACAGCCTGAGCAGGAAGATCTACACTGCTATTTTTAGTCCTCTAGTGTAAGCCTGAGTCAGTTGACCCCATGCTCTGAGGTGGCTGTTGGGTCTGATGTTTGTTTGTTTTGCAGTGTAGATGTACTCTCAGTGACCTTACCTGACTTCTTTAAATAGTGTTTTGGGTTTTGAATTAACTATAATATTGAACATTTACACAACTGAACATTAGTAAGCTAAATACCAGTAGTTTAAACCTTAGCTGTAGGTGATTAAACACAATCTTCAAAGAGATAGACTTGTCTGACTGGAATGCCTGAGAAATGACTTTGCCACTATGGCACCTCTAGCTAGAGTCCTTCAGTTCCAACTGGAACCATCTATTGTGCAAAACCAGCCCATGATCATAAACCTTTAAAAGATATTCCAGGCAAATCTAAGGGTACTACATATTAAATTCCAATACTGATTCTAGAGCTTACAGGTCAGCACTTCGTCTGTTACATTACATAGTCCCCTGCTCATATATTTTGTTCACTCCTTCAGCAATAAAATCCTTCAGGATTTAACTGTGGATCCCAAAATATATCAAAGATACTACACAGGCATCTACTAGACAGTTCCATTCTCCCCTTGTTGTTTTCACCCTTCCAGTACTATAGCCCGCTCCCTTCGTTGTCACTAATGCAACGGTGTATACAGAAGGTCAGATTCAGACCTGGTGTAAACAATGCAACTCCACTAGCTGCACCTGCTAATATCTGTCTAGCTCCTTAATAATTTTTATTGTGCTTTCTTGAATTCCTTCTGATTTGTCGACATCTTTCTGATACTAAGGTGTCCTCACACTGAATGTGCATTATTCTAGGTGTGTGTTATATCCCTGATCCATAACATGATCCCTCTGCGTAGGCAGCCCCGTGTCAAAGCTAAAAGGAAAAGGGGGGCTGTTAATAGCATAAGAAGTAAAGGGAAGGTATCCATTTAGCTGTAATCTACGCAAGGAACAGCTTGAATCTCCAATGTTTGAAATTTAAGCCAGCTCCTTCCTTGTGTCTTAACACATCTGAAATACACACACACACACACACACACACACACACAGAGTGTTCTTGCATTTCTTTAACCACAGGCTTTGAACTCTTCAATTTAAAATACTATCACCACTAACTTCAATATAAGCTTTTTTCGGGGGGCGGGGAGGCTGTGCAAAACCAGTCTGTGCAAGTCCTAAGAGATAATGATCCCCTCCACAGCTCCCATTGAACTCAACGGGCCTGATCCTGGTCCCATCAGGATGAAGAAAAATCAAAGATTTTAAAACAAATTTAAAATCAGAACCTTTAAATTCACTTTTCTTTTTAAAAATCAACCTGTTTATAATTAACTTTAAAATTATGATGACCTCTATAATAAAGGCCCAAACTGACTGTAATATTTTAAAAATCAATAAATAAAAATTTGGTGCATTAGTGAGCCCTCCCCAAATTGGCAAGTTAAAGGGTTCTGCTTTTTAATTATATACTGTATTGCGGGGAAAACATCTTTAACTTCTGAGGTCGCCTCATACTTATAAACATGTCACAATCAAGTATTGCACTGGGTAAATATATTATTTTCAGTCTTTACAATGGCGTGAATGCTGGTATTTGCACTTCTAATGTAAGTACTTCTCAGTTTCTGCTGTTCAGAGAAGATTTGGTCTTAATGTACATAGTTTCAGTTTAGCTAGTAGGCGAAGAGAGAAATGAAGAGAATATTCTTTGGACCACTTCATTCAAAACTGAGAAAACAACTGGAAGCTGAAAAAACAGGAAAGCTGATGAGATCAGTTTCTGAAAATGTGGAAGGTCACAGGGCCTGATTTTCAAAGGTATTTAGGCACCTAAAGATGTAGGTGCCCAGTGAGACTTTCAGAAGTCTAAATACCACTTTTGGAAGTCTAAATACCAGTCTGTCAGTTCACTACCTACATTTAATACTGCCTTTGTTTAATAAATCAGTTAGTTGTAAATTAAAAAAGTTTATGAAACATATTCTTTTGTATCCAACACATTGTAAGGTCATGTTAGTTAATGGGTAAACAATTTTCAAATGCTGTTTTGACATATTTTTTATTGAATTGCAATTTCCATCCAAATGCAGCTTGACAGAAGTCACAAGTAAAAATAATCTAGTAAGCAGAAAATGGTGAGTGATGCATTTCTTAACACAAAAAACAGAAAATGAAGAATCTGATTAAATGTATGTTTAGCTGTATAATTGTGTAAATAAGTGTGTATAAATATAGTGTATTCTCCTGGTAACAAAAAGTTACCACCAAATATAGTCTTGACATTTTGACAATCAGCATGTTTTAATGCTTCTACCAGCCAGAGAGAATGTTTCTTTAGGGAAACAACTCAAGTACAAATGCAAAACAAGATTTCTATTCCATAAAAAGTCAGTGGGCTCAGGGCCTTGTCTAAACTAGTGTTATTAAAGTTGCTCGTGACACCTGAGTTTCGTAGGGGAGGTCTACTCATCCTAGCCCCAGACGGAGCTCTTAACTGCAACAGCTTGAGTGTGATATGTGATGAGTTCGGAAGCTGGGAGCAGCACAGCCTTCGCAGCAGGGAGTTTGTTTATAAACTGCGGCAGGGTGATTAAGATAACAAAAGGCTTAACATTAAAGTAAATTAAGGGTTGTTAGATGATCCTGAAAGCACTGCCAGGAACTTCAGTTAAAAGACAGGTTTCAGAGTAGCAGTCCTGTTAGTCTATATCCGCAAAAAGAACAGGAGTACTTGTGGCACCTTAGAGACTAACAAATTTATTAGAGCATAAGCTTTCGTGAGCTACAGCTCACTTCATCGGATGCATGCAGCGGATGTATCCAATGAAGTGAGCTGTAGCTCACGAAAGATTATGCTCTAATAAATTTGTTAGTCTCCAAGGTGCCACAAGTACTCCTGTTCTTTTTGTAGTTAAAAGATAGGAAACAAAGGGTAGGAATAAGAGGTGAGAATGGGAAGAGGTAAATAGTGATGACCATCAGGGGTCTGTACTGGGACCAGTCCTATTCCACATATTCATAAATGATCTGGAAAAAAGGGGTAGGCAGTGAGGTGGTAAAATTTGCAGATGATACAAAATTACTCAAGATAGTTAAGTCCAAAACAGACTGCGAGGAGTTACAAAATGATCTCACAAAACTGGGTGACTGGGGGCAACACAATGGCGGAAGAAATTCATTGTCGATAAATGCAAAGTAATGCACTTGGCAAAATATAATCCCAACTATACATACAAAATGATGGGGTCTAAATTAGCTGAACCCGAAGAGATCTTGGAGTCATTTGTGGATAGTTCTCTGAAAACATCTGCTCAATATGCAGAGGCAATTAAAAAAGCTAACAGAATATTGGGAATCATTAGGAAAGGGATAGTAGATAATAAGAGAAAAATATCTTATTGCCTCTATTTAAATCCACGGTATGCCAACATATTGAATAGTGCGTGCAGATTTTGTCACCCTATCTCAAAAAAAAATATATCTGATTTGGAAAAGGTACAGAGAAGGGCAACAGAAATGTATGAGGAGACATTAAAAAGACTGGGACTTTTCAGCTTGGAAAAGAGATGACTAAGGGGAGATATGACAGAGGTGTATAAAATCAAGACTGGTGTGGAGAAAGTGAATAAGGAGGTGTTATTTACTCCTTCACATAACACAATAACTAGGGGTCACCAAATGAAATTAATAGGCAGCGGATTTAAAACAAAAACAAAACAAAAAAGTATTTCTTCCCAGTCAACATGTTGAACTCTGCCAGGTGATGTTGTGAAGGCCAAAACTATAACATGATTCCCATAAGAACTAGATAAGTTCATGGAGGATAGGTCTAGCAATGGCTAATAGCCAGGGATCTAACATCATGTTCTGCATATCCCTCGCCTCTGTTTGCCAGAAGCTGGGAGTGGGCAACAGGGCAACATGATGATTACCTGTTCTGTTCATTCCCCCTGGGGCACCTGGCACTGGCCACTGTTGGAAGACAGGATACTGGGCTAGATAGACCATTGGTCTTACCCAATATGGCCATTCTGATGTTCTTATATAGAACCCAGATGTATCTGCTCCCCGCTGTAACCCCCTAGACCTTGCTCTCCTCCCAGAGCTGGGATAGAACCCAGGAGTCTTGACAGTGTCTCTCTCTGTGTCCACAGAGTTAGTAATAAAGTAAGAATATACATTAAAATTTTAAACCTAATCAGTGTCCCTTAAGTGACTTGTTCACAAGATGTCAGAACATGTTGTTACGAGAGCTGAGTGGGTCTAATATTTATTTAATTTTCTTTCTTTTATAAAGAAATTAGATACTGGGCTCCTGTCAGTTAACTGCTAAGTTATCTCCCAAAAAACTAGAGTTTTCAAATGCCTAAGTAGCCCCAGGAATCACAATTGAAGTTGTCCCCCGATACCAAAATCTGAAACATGCCCCGGCATTGCTCCCAATGATAGAGCTGAAGTGGAGGTAGCAATTTCTGGCATATTTTTAGGAAAAGGCTGGCAGAAACAATGGAAATCTGCCCACCACTCAGGAGCAGGCCCAATAGAAGTTGTGGGACCTCAGTATCTCTCAGGAATTGGCCCCCAACACTCAAAATTTGCCACTGAATGGTATTAAAAAACCCTATTTGACAAGCAGTTTCTTTTTGGCTTACGTCTGGACAGAATTAGAGAAAAACAGCTTTATCTCAACAAACTGTGCCCTAACTCCAGCTAAGTGCAATTGGCTCACTGTAGACTTTAAACACCGTTACTAAGCACTGGCATTTCCTGATACCCAATATAGACTCTAAACAGCGTTAAAATCAACATTAAAAATGAGACCGTGAGCGCCACCAGGCAAGGATTTAACTTCTTGGTCAGGGAGTTGAATCCACTGTAGAGCACTATTTATAGCAACAAGGCTGCATTAATAATAATAACCAGCCAAAGTGAGACACCAAGGCACATTTGCGCTGAATAGTCTCTAAGTGCCTGGCATGCCGCGGGTGATAGAGGAGGTCAAGAATAATAGTACTGCTGAACAACACATTAGTAACAGGCAGCATTAGTAACAGGCATTTAATAAGACCACAGAAAGATGATGATTCTCCCTCCCGTAAACATCTGGTCAATCCCAAAATGCTTTTGCCATGGAGGAGAATGGATCGCTGCTCAGCCCGCAAAGGCAACAGTTCTGGTGCTTTACTCTGATCACAAAAAAAGAGCACCAAGGCTGGATACAATTTTTGCAAGCTCCTAGGGCTTGCCACTGAAAGCCCTGATTTCTGGTTTTCCCCCCCCGAGCACCAATCCTAGCCTCAGGAGAGCCTGAAGCTCAACCCCGACACACAGAGGCTGGCCCTAACTCTACGCTGCCTTGCAGCAGGCCAGTTTCAGGCTGGTGTGACTCCACGGGAGTCACTCCGGATTGACGCCTGTTGGACAGCAGAGCAGGATCCAGCCCACGCCCCAGGGCTCTCTCGGAGAGCTCCCCTTACCCCCCCACCCCAGAGACGGGCTCCTACCTGCCAGGCGGAGGGACAGCAGCAGCCGTGGGCGCCCCCGCGCTCCATCAGCCACCCCACGAGCGCCGCCGCCGCTTCCCCCGCCCCAACAAAGGAACCTCCCTTCGCCGCCGCCAATCCCGCCCCCGCCCGCCGAGGCGGCTACGCCCCGGCGCCGGGGCCCGGCCAATGGGAGCCTCCCTGCCCCGCCTTTCCCCGCGCAGCCCCTTGGAACGTGAGCCCGGCGCGGGGCGGGGGCGGGGGCGGGGGCGGGGCGGCTGACCGCCCCAGGGCCGAGGAGCCGCCCCGCCGTTGGGACGCGTCGTATTTAAGCGCCGCAGGCCGGGGCGTGGGGTTGCCGGCCGGGGGTGTCTTCGCTCTGGGCGGCCGCGCAAGGACGTGGTAACGAGAGACGGGCCTGCCCCACGAGCCGCAGCGCCAAAGCCGGCAGGCGTCGTTCAGCGGCCAGGGGCCTTTCTTCAGGGTCACCGCTGCCGCCGCTCTCCAGGGCTGGAGTTCCACGGCTGAACTTGGCGTGCGTGAGGTGGCTCCTCTTACCCGCGCCCGCCCGCCCGCCCGCGCCCAGCCGTTCCCAAGCTGCGGCGTGCCCGGAAATCTCCCAGGCGCCGCGGTTTCACAAGGGCTGTTCGTGAGCTGCGCCGGCCCGTGCAAGCGGAGGACTCCTTGCCCAGGGAAGACACGCATTTGCACACAACAAACGAACGGTTACTTGTACACATAAGATGCCTCGCTGCGTTAACTTTTTAAATTGATTTGTTTGTGAAAATGCATAGGATGTGGGAGGAAAGATGTACACGGGCCGCAGAGCTGTGAATTTAGGTAAGTCCAGGCTTGGCACATCTCACTGATTTGATTTCATTGGGAGCTCACAGAATTACGCTTAGCATAAATAAGCTTTTCTAAAGCCTCGTGGTTCAGTGTTTCTGGAACAGATGATTCACTGTGAGTGTGCATGGGAAAATGGTAATTGTGGGGCTAAATCTGGCATACAGCTAGTGGTACTGAGTGACAGATTGGAAGAATATGGGTGCCATTAAATATGGACAACTAGCCATTTATTAATATCTGAGGAAGAAAATCTTATTTCTTCCCAGGAAATTAAAATTCTAGTAGCTGTATTTTTGGCATGGGTTTTTATACCTTGGCCAGTGGCCGTACGTTTCTCTGAGGATTGAAACCTAGCCTGCCAGGTCACTTAGCGGAGGAGTGAATTTTTTTTAGACCTGTCAGTTTGAGCAGCACATACTATGTGAAATAGTCAACTGCCATATCCAAAAATTAAAAGCTTGTTTTCCTGTAATAGACCTTCATGATTGGGTGATATTTGACCTCCTCTGTGACGGGACTGGGAGTTCATCCAATCAGCAAGGTGACACATGGTAATTGTCTACAATTTGGCTACAGGGGGTCCCTGGTATTAATCTCCCCCTTATCCATTGTTTCAAATATCCGTCGCTCATCACTAGGGGAACGTGTTCTGATTTACATTGGTCCTAATCCACATAGCCGTCGTTTGCACAGATCGGGACCGACGTGAATTGGAACACGTTCCCCTGTTGTACAATATTGTACTTGCATCCGCCAGCCATGTTCAAGGCTTATTATCTATGGAGGACATTCTCCATCCTGATTAAGGCAACAACAGATGAAGGAAAGCTCAGTGTAAAGGAGTTTTGGAAGTCCTCCAACATCTTGAACGAAGTGGGAAAACAACACGTTGTGGGAAGAGGTCACTTCGCAATGTATGAACGGTATTTGGCACTGTGCATGGCCAGATGCTGTCCACAGCTTCATGGGATTTGATGCTGTTCCTGCTCTCGCGCAAGAAATTGTCAAGTTGGCGAAGGATATCGGCTTTGAGGAGGATGTACAGGAGTTGTCAGTTGCTCAGTTTGAGACTCCAACAAATGAGGAACTGATTGAGCTGGACCAACAACGGATGTCCGAAGAAAGCAAGGATGATGATGACATAGGGCAGGAAGACAGGAGTCTGACCATAAAGAATCTCCCATTTTTTTTGGATTGCTGGATGAGATGACAGAAATCATACAGAGTGGTGATCCTTTTCATGAAGGGTCTGCCAGAGTCTCCAGGGCTCTCAATGATGCAGTGGCTTGCTACGGGGAGATCTGTCATTCAAAGATTTATACAAAAGAGCAGACCTCATTAAAATCCTTTAAGACTTCTGCAACCAAAGATCTAGCCACGGAAAATCCAGCCACCACCGTTACCTAAGTCAATATAATTGACAGTGTTTTATACTGTGTTACTGTACTGTATTTACTGTATTAAAATGTTCTGTGTTTTGGAACAGTGTTAGTAGGGTTCTACATTATTTTATTAATGTTCTATGTGGAAAATGTGTAGTGTATGGCCTGTCATTGTAAAAAGGTACGCTGCTTAGGTGAAAAGAGCATTGTCGTAGGCATGTGGTGAAATTGTGAACGCATCTTCTCCCCTCCTCCCCCACCCCGTTCATTATTTCTTTATGGGGAAAAATTCCCCGGTATGTTTCAGTATCCATTGCCCTTTTCAAGAATGCAACCCCAGTGTGTACAGGAGACCCCCTGTATTTTATCTGACAAATTTTGTTGAACTAACCCCACTTCTGACATACCCCCGTCCCCTCAGCCCAGCCTCTACACAAAACTTTAGAAGCTAGAGGAATGAACCAGCAAGGAAAAATAGATTCTTAGATAGTAAGGTCAGAAGGGACTGTTAAGATCATCTAGTCTGACCTCCTGCACAACGCAGGCCACAGAATCTCACCCTCCCACTCCTGCGATAAACCTCTCACCTGTGTCTGAGCTACTGAAGTCCTCAAATCATGGTTTAAAGACTTCAAAGAGTAGAGAATCCTCCAGCAAGTGACCCATGCTACAGAGGAAGGTGAAAAACCTCCAGAGGCTACTGAAACTGAAAGCGGAGGTGTTGGGATCCCTGAGTTTTGAATTAAACCTTGTTCAGTCAGCAAAGTCGTCTTCTCAAGGCATTGTGTTTGTTACAAGGAAGTAGAATAAGTTAAACAGAATAAGTCTCCAGTCTGCGGCCTGGTCTACCCTAAAAGTTAGGTCGACTCAACTACATCACTCAGGAGTGTGCAAAATCCATACTGTGGTGAGTGATGTAGTTAAGCAAATCTAACTGGTGTAAAACAGTGTGAGGTCTGTGGGGGAGGTGGATTACCAATGTTGACAGGGGAACCCCTCCCGTCAGCGTAGGTAGTGTCTTCACTGAAGCGCTACGGCTGTGCCATTGGAGCGTTTCAAGTGTAGACAAGCCCTGAGGATCAAGCAGCCCTACGACACATGGGTGTGGCACTCCCTACCTTTCCAGGCAGCCACTCTTACCACCCTTACCCTGAGTAAGGCAAGAGACCCTTGAGAGTCCTTGGGCTCCTACTAAAGTTTGCAGCACCACAGCTCTCTAGAGTTAGGCTCAGGGTAGCCCTGTAGCCGCATGGCTGCTGGTTTTCTGGGTTGAGGCATGTTTAAGGAGTAACAAGAACCAGAATTCAGTCAAACACAGCAGGGAGCAAATTATTGGACCAAACGTTTGACAGGCATATCTTAAAGATGTGACAATCCCTCTTCCTTTGTAAGCTGCAGACACTAAACTGTCTCTCTCCTTCGGATAGTCACAGGAACAGGTCCAGAGGATCAGCAATTACATAGTCGTGTATTCCCTGCAGTAGTTCTAGCATTAAAGTATTTCTTTTCTGCTTTTTCATATTTATTTTTCCTAGTTGCCACATTCTTCCATCCTCCTCCTTAACCCACCTGTAGGCTCAACCTGCTTAGTCTCTGAGATTCTTTTCTAGGCTCTTATCCCGCACCTAATACTGTGGTATCTGAGTGCCTTCCAGATTATAACACAAAGATGAATTACACTGAAAATTTAAAGTTTCTTCTCCCACTTTCTACCTCTCCCCCGTCCATTGTGGAGAGTAAATTGCATAATAGCAAATATGTTCCAATACTCCAAATGAAATAGAGGGGTTTGCCAACAGCTTTAGCTTCGTCTAGCAGCCCCTTTGGGGTATCTTCTTAGCAGGAGCATTGCTTTGTGGATAACATGGTGTGTTTATACATTTCTGGCACGATAGTATGTCTGTCTTCTTGTGAAATAACTATTCCCAAGGGCGAGAGTTGGTTAGTATGATTCCAATGTCCTTGCAATGACATGTCTTTCTAATGTCTGGCCCTCCATGCAGTGTTACTCATGTAAGACTTTTTTTAGTTCATCCTTTTGGGTTGTCTCAGTTTCTGTTGTTTTGTGATTGCTTGCTGGAAGATACTGGCGTGCAATATGTGTCCATTTCTTCACCAGTGTTATCAGTACCTGCTACATCTCTTCTGGTATAATGTCAATGGGGATATTATATGCCAGATTCTCAGCAGGTATAAACTGGTGGTGTTCCATTGACCACAGTGGAGCCAGGTCAGTTTACACCCATTGAATATCTGACACTACATCTTTGTAACTAGACAATTACTCTCTGTAGTGTGAGCAGTTCTTCAGGACTGCTTCAAGTGGGTCAGCTGTAACACTGCAGCCAAACACACGGGAACAGTGGGGGCAAAAGACATATCTGGCTTCAAGACTAACTTGAAAAGTTTATGGAAGGGATGGTATGATGGGATAGCCTAATTTTTGGCAATTAATTGATCTTTGACTATTAGTGGTAAATATGCCCAATTGCCTGTGATGGGATGTATGTTAGATGGGGTGGGATCTGAGTTACTACAGAGAATTCTTTCCTGGGTGTCTGGCTGGTGAGTGTTGCCCACATGCTCAGGGTTTAGCTGATCACCATATTTGGGGTCGGGAAGGAATTTTCCTCCAGGGCAGATTGGCAGAGGCCCTGGGGTTTTTTTTGCCTTCCTCTGCAGCAAGGAGCACTGGTCACTTGATGGAGGATTCTCTGCACCTTGAAGTCTTTAAACCATGATTTGAGGACTTCAATAGCTCAGACATAGGTTAGGGGTTTATTACAGGAGTGGATGAGTGAGATTCTGTGGCCTACGTTGTGCAGGAGGTCAGACTAGAACAGGGATCTCAAACTCAAATGACCACAAGGGTCATATGAGGACTAGTACATTGGCCCTAGGGCCACATCACTGACATCCCCCCCATGCTGCCACCAGCCCCACCCCTTCCCCAAAGTCCCCACCCTAACTCTGTCCCTTCCCCAAATCCCTGTCCCCGGCCTGCCTCTTCTCCACCTCCTCCCCGAGAGCATGGCTCCCCGCTCCCACCTGGAAAGTGCTAAGCACTGCCAAACAGCTGTTTGGTGGTGGGAAGCGCCTGGAGGTAGGCAGAGGAGTGGGGACGTGGCACGCTGGGGGGGACGGACGGCGACGGGTAAGGGAAGCTTGGCGGCCGCAGGAAATAACTCAGGTGGGGGGGGAGGGGGTAGGAGCTTGGCAGGCCGCAGCAAATAAGTCCGGGCCGCGTGTTTGAGACCCCTGGACTAGACAATCAAAACTGTTGAAAGCTGTTCGTGGAATTGCAAGTCCTAGTTTTCTGAGCTGAGTTGTTGTGTTCCTTTGTCATGTGAGCTCTAGTAGGCTGTCATAAAGGACCGCTCTAACTCCATTAACTCTTTCGTGTCTCATCAGCCTAGTCTTGTGCTGAGAGAAACCCAATGGCAGGCAAAATAGGCCGGGCCAGGTCTTCAGCTGGTGTATTGACTCTTGACTTCTGTGGACCTATGCCAATTTATGGCAGCTGGGACCTGCCCCTCTTGGTTTGCCAAAAGTGTTGCTGAAAATTTTAAACTCATTATGACTCTTCAGAGAGTTCAGCTGCCCAAAATCTTGCCCTAACACAGAGTTTCTCAACCTTCCCAGACTACTGTACCCCTTCCAGAAGTCTGATTTGTCTTGTGTACCCCAAGTTCCACCTCACTTAAAAACTACTTGCTTACAGCATCAGACATAAAAATACAAGTGTCACAGCCACACTATTACTGAAAAATTGCTTGCTTCCTCGTTTTTACCAGAGAATTATAAAATAAATTAATTGGAATATAAATATTGTACTTACATTTCAGTGTCGAGTATATAGAGCAGTATAAGCAAGTCCATTCTCTGAAATTTTAGTTTGTACTGACTTTGCTAGTGCTTTTTTAGGTAGCCTGTTGTAAAACTAGGCAAATATCTAGATGAGTTGATGTTCCCACCCAGGGGTACATGTACTCCTGGGGGTACAACTGCCCTACCTTGTAGGATTCTGGTACAGTGAGCACAGGTACACCTTTGAGCCCTGCCTGAATGTATGGTCTCCAAGGATTGGCACAGGGTAATTGTGACAGAATGTACCATGTCCTCACCCTACATCCTGTTGTATTGTAAAGTACACCTTGTGAGAGAGCATTTAAAAACTCATCATTTGCTGATCAATAATATCATGACAAAAAGAACATATGTGAAGTTATAAACATAAGCTGAGATCATGACTAAAAGCATGTTTTCAAGAGAAGTCTGAGGAGTGGCCAAATCAGTTCCTCGCAGACAAAGGGCAAGCTGATGCCTCAGCCAGGTGTAAACAAGACTGCTGGACCATTCTTTGGCAGGAAAAGGAGCAGGGGAAAAACAATCTACATCTTAGCAAAGACAGAGCATGGAATTTGCTTCCCAGCTGGAAATGCTTCTCAAAGGGGACACAGGACTATAAAAAGAAGGGGTACACACCCCAAGGCACCCCTCCTCCTCCCTGTCTCTCGCCATTGATTCACTGTATGAGAAGGGACAAAGGAAGCAGCCATTAAACAGAAGAAGGGATCCAGGCCTAAGAAGTTGGGCCAGTAAGACTGTCGTGAGCATATGCTGAGAGAAGCTTTGCTTTGAATCTAACATAGTTTAAGTTAGGCATTAGTTGCATTTTATATTAATTTTTCTTGTAACCATTTCTGACTTTTATTCCTCATTACTTGTACAGTAAAAGCTGTGTTATCTAGTGTTGTACCAACTGGAAAGCTCTGTAAACCGGCATTTCTAATCTAATAGAAAGTCCGGTTGGTGCGAGGCCGGCAGGCTCCCTACCTGGCTCCGCGTGGCTCCCTGGAAGTGGCAACATGTCCCTGCTGCTCATAGGCAGAGGAATGGCCATGAGGGGTTTGGAGTGCGGGAGGAGGTGTGGGGTTGGGGCGCAGGGCATGGGCTCTGGGAGGGAGTTTGGGAGCGGGAGGGGGCCCAGGGCAGGGGCTTTGGGTGTGGGAGCAGTTTTGGGGCGCTGGACTCAGGCGGTGCTCACCTTGGGCAGCTCCACGGAAGAGGCGACCTGTCCCTGCGGCTCCTAGGTGAAGGTATGGCTAGGCAGCTCTGTGCGCTGCCTCTGCCCACAGGTGACACCCCTGCAGCTCCCATTGACCATGGTTCCTGGCCAATGGGAGCTGAGGAGCCAGTGCTCAGGGTGGGGACAGCATGCCTCCGCCTAGGAGCAGCAGGGACTGGTTGCGTCTTCCGGGGAGTTGCCCAAGGTGAGCACTGCCCAGATCCAGCACCCCGACCCCCCTCCCATGCTCCGAGCCCCCTCCCTCCCAAAGCCTATGCTCTGCACCCTCTCCTGCGCCCCAACCCCCAGCTCCGCACCCTCTCCCACACCCAAACTCCCTCCCTCTTAGTTAACCAGACTTTTTCACTTAACAGCACACCCCATTCCCCCAGCATGCCAGCTAAAAAAGCTTTTAATGTACTCACTTAAAATCCTTCTTTGTAGTTAGTCTGCTTGTTTTACTGTTTTATCTAATCCAGTGTGTTTAAATTAAAGTGTCATCTGGGATACTCCATTTGAGGTAACAAAGTGTGCATATTTCTGTTAAAGAAATATGGACTTTATATGAATTTGTATTGTCCAGGAGAGGGCTGGGCAGTACAGGACATATATTTCCTGGGGGAAAATCTAGGTCTTTGGATCTGATGAGGTTACCCTGCAGTATAACCAAGTCTGGTAAGAGCCATGGTGTGGCTGGCTGCAGTGCACACAGGCATAGCTGGGAGTGGCTTGCATGCTGGAGGCTGTCTGTAAGCAATCCTCCAGACTAGAGGCTACAGCAGCAAAGCAGAGTAAAGAGCACCCCAGGTTAGAGGGCAGGGGTGATGTAACTACCTATTAGTCTGCATTGTGTCCTGGCTATGTCACAGTAATATAGCTGTTTTATTGCTTGATTCAGATCCAGGGGTCCATATAGTCTGAGTTTTCCTTCTTGAGGCTTCTCTTAATGTGTTAACCCAATCTGCAGATTAGGTCACTTTAACTTCTAAGCTTCTGGATGCGCCAAGTTCCCAGCAAGGTAAGGGGTTGGTCCAAAGCCTCCCTATGTGCTTGCATAGCAACCACTATTGGCCTCATCAAAACCCTAGAAATTATCCCATGCCCTAGTTAAAACTCCCTGAGAGCTGGTCTGAGGTGTATGTAAAACACAATCACTGCATCCTGAGACTTGTTTATATGGCACTATCATGACTCATAGACTTTAAAAGTCAGAAGGGATCATCATGATCATCTTGTCTGACCTCCTGCACATTGCAGGCCAGAGTTTCGCCCATCCACTCCTGTAATAGACCCCTTACCTCTGGTGGAGTTACTGAAGTCCTCAAATCATGGTTTAAAGACTTCAAGTTACAGAGAATTCACGATTTACACTAGTTTAAACCTGCAAGTGACTCATTCCCGATGCTGCAGAGGAAGGCGAAAACCCCCTAGGGTCTCTGCCAATCTGACCCCAGGGAAAATTCTTCCCAATTTCAAATATGGCAATGAGTTAGACCCCTGAGCATGTGGGCAAGACCCACCAGCCAGAAACCTCGGAAAGAATTTTCTGTAGTGACTGAGAGCCCTCCCCATCTAGTGTCTCATCACTAGGCACTGGAGAGATTTGCCTCTAGCAATCGCAGGTTGGCTACATGCAATTGTACGCAATCTCATCATACCATTCCCTCATGAATTTATCAAGCTCAGTCTTGAAGCCAGTTAAGTTTTTTGCCACCACTACTCCCCTTGGAAGGCTGTTTCAGAACTTCACTCCTCTGGTTAGAAACCTTTGCCTAATTTCAAGCCTAAACTTTTTGCTGGCCAATTTATATTCATTTGTTCTTGTGTCAACATTGGCACTTAAACTCCTTTCCCTCTTTGGTAATTATTCCTCTGATGTATTTACAGAGAGAAATCATATCTCCCCTCAGCCTTCTTTAGCTTAAGCTAAACAAGCCAAGCTCTTTGAGTCTCTTCTCATAAGATTGGGTTTCCATTCCTCAGATAATCTTAGTAGCCCTTCTCTGCACCTGTTTCTGTTTAAATTAGTCTTTCTTAAACATGGGAGACCAGAATTGCATACAGTATTCCAGATGAGATCTTATCAGTGCCTTGTGTAATAGTATTAACACTTCCCTCTCTCTACTGGAAATACCTCTTCTGATGCATCCTAAGATTGGATTATTCTTTTTCACAGCCATATTACACTGGTGCTCATAGTCATCCTATGATCAACCAATACACCCATGTCTTTCTCCTCCTCTGTCACTTCCAACTGATGTATCCCCATCTTTATAGTAAACATTCTTGTTGTTAGTTCCTAAATGCATGACTTTGGACTATTAAATTTGATCCCATTTCTATTACTCCAGTTTACAAGGTTGTCCAGATCTTCCTGTATGATATTCCGGTCCTCCTCCATATTGACAATACCTCCCAACTTTGTGTCATCTGCAAATTTTGTTAGCATGCTCCCACTTTTTGTGCTAAGATCAGTAATAAAAATCTTAAATAAGATTGGTCCCAAGATTGATCACTGAGGAACTCCACTAGTAACCACCCTATAGCCTGTCATTCACCTTTCAGTAAGACCCATCGTTGTCTCCCCTTTAACCAGTTCCTTATCCACCTTTCAGTTCTCATCTCAGTCCCCATCTTCTTCAATTTAACTAACAATTCCACATGGGAAATTATATCAAATGTTTTATAGAAATCTAGATTAGATTTACTGCATTTCCGTTGTCTAAAAAATAACTATCTTCTCAAAGAAGATCAGGTTGGTCTGGTATGATCTACCTTTTGTAAAACCATGTTGTATCCATATTACCATTAACTTCTATGTCCTTAACTACTTTCTCTTTCAAAATTTGTTCCAAGACCTTGCATGCAATCAAGCTCAAACTAACTGGCCTGTAGATTGCTGGATCACTTCCCCCCCCTTTCTTAAAAATAAAGTCATAGGGTATGACCCACAAGTTTACAGATTCATTAAAAATCCTTCCTATTGGTCTTGCAATTTCATGTGCCAGTTCCTTTAATAGTCTTGGCTGGAGATTATCTGGGGCCCCCGATTTAGTCCCATTAAGCTGTTTGAGTTTGACTTCCACCTCCAATGTGGTAATTTCTACCTCCATATCCTTGTTCCCATTAGCCACCCTGCCACTACCCCAAAAATCTTCATTAGCCTTATTAAAAACTGAAGCAAAGTATTTGTTTAGGTGCTGGGCCATACCTAGATTATCTTTAATCTCCACCCCCTCCTCAATGTTTAGCGGTCCCACTTTTTTCCTTGGTTCTGTAGCCATATAAATGAGAAACTTTTACTATTGGTTTTCATTCCCTTTGCAAGGTCCAACGCTGCTTGGCTTTTGGCTGTTCTCATTTTCCCCCTCCAATTTCTGACCTCCGAGAAGTAGCTTTCCTTGCTGATCCCTCTCATCTTCCATTCCTTGTAGGCTTTCTGCTTTCTCTTAATCACCTGTTTTGGAGATGCTTGCTCATCCAGCATGGTCTGCAACCCTTCCCTACAAATGTTTTCCCCTTCTTGGGGTGCAGGCTTCCGATACTTTCTGCAACTTTGACTTAAGTAATTCCAAGCCTCTTCCACATTCAGATCCTTGCGGTCCAGTCCACTTCCCTAACTAATTCCCTTATTTTTTTGTAAGTTCACCCTTTTGAAATCAAGGACCCTAGTTGCAGATCTATTTTTGTTTATCCTTCTATTTCATTTAAACTGAATTAGCTCATGTTTACTTGAACCAAGGTTGTCCTCTACAGCCAGCTCTTCTATGAGGTCCTTACTATTCACCAACACTAAATCTAAAATGGAGTCACCTTTTGTTGGTTCAGCAAATATCTGGTGAAGAAAACTGTCAGCTATTACATGCAGGAAAATCTGAGTGCTGCTACTATTAGCACTCATCCTCCAATATATATCTGGGAAGTTAAAGTCTCCCATAATCACACAATTGCCAGTAGTATTTATTTCCGTAAAAACGTTAGAGGTCTCTATCCAAATCCATATTGGATCCTAGTAGTCTGTACTATCCCAGAGGAACCTCTAATAGCTTTCTTCTCCAAAGTGGTTTTGGCTCAGACAGACTTTGCCTTATCCATTCCATCACTTTTAATTTCTTTAATGATGAGGTAGACTAATATACAATGATACTCCATCACCTTTTGCCTTTATTTCTGTCTTCGCTGAACAGCACATACCCTTCAATACCTGTACTCCAATCAGGACAACTATTCCACCATATGTCAGTTATCCCTATAATATCTGGCTTCACTTCCTACACCAGTAGTTCTAGTTCCTCCATTTTGTTACCCAGGCTCCTTGCATTGGTGTACAAACATCTTAGTTGTTGCTTCTTGGCTTCACCCACTTTTCTCGCCTAATTGGGTACAGTCATTCTACTGCCAGTATCGCCTATCTGACTGGTATCAGCACTGTCTTTCCTCTTAAAGTCCATTCTCCTATCCATTACTGTTCCTTTCCCCATTGCTGTATCCTTTCTTACTTGATTTCCCTCCCTCTCAATGTTAGAATCAGGTGTGGAGATTACATGAGCATCTCCCCCGAGTTCCTAGTTTTAAAGCTCTTTTAATCAGTTGTGCCAACCTCCTTCCCAGAAGTTTATTTCCCTCCCTACTCAAGTCCATCCCATGAGAACAGTCCAATGTCCATGAATGCCTCCCAGTGGTCAAACATCCCAAAGCCCTTCTTATAACACCACTGCCTGAGCCATCTGTTGGTCATCATAACCTTGTCTCGCCTTCATTCTCCTCCTCTAGGAACAGGCAGAATCCCACTGAAGATCACCTGAGCCTCCATTTCCTTAAGCATCTTCCCCAGCCTGTCATAGTCTCCTGTGATACATTCCAGAAAGAATCTAACTGTCATTTGTTCCCACATGAAGGACAATCAGTGGATTCTATCAGGATCCTCTCCAGCCTCAGGTCTACATCCCGTATTTTAGCTCCCGGCAGACAGCACACCCTTCTGTTTTATAGATCAGCTCTGGTGACAGGCCTGTCTGTTATCCTTAGTAAGGAGTCCACAATCACGTAGACCTGCCTTTTCCTGATGATGGTGTGATTCCCTGGCCTTCCTCCTGTTCTTTCTGGCTGCAAGTCCTCCTGTCTTTCTTTCTCTCTTGCAATCTTCTGAGAGTCATCCTGTATTACCAAGAGTTCAGAACCCCAGGCTATCTCCATTGGCTCTCCTCTTCATATAGGACAAGCTGCTCTTCTCTTCTTCCTTGCCCTCCCAAATTCAGTTACTGCCAGCTGTGACCCTCCTTCATTTTCCACCTCAGCAAACTTGTTCCTGAGCTCTATTTCTCCTCCACTAGGCAGTCTTTTCCTGTACGTGGTTCTTGTAGTCACATACTTTCCTCACCCAGCAGTCTCCCCTCAGAGTTCTTCTTCTGTCCAGCTTGCAACAGCAAGTCTTGACTTTTCCCTCCAGCCTCCTCTTGCCCTCCCTCCATCATCTGCTGGAACCCCCTTCAGGGCCTCCCAGAGGATTCAGGGGGCCTGGGGCAAAGCCTGACCCCCTTTGAAACTCAACCATACTTTCCACCTGCATCTCCAAGCCTCAGATCTTCTCTTCCATCAGCCCTGTCAGGCAGCACTTCATACAAACAAAGCTCTTCTCAGGTACCTACTCCAGGATAATGTAAATCCCACAGCTTCCACATCTTCATTGTCTCTTCCACTGCTTGGATCACTTCCGCTGCTGCCTCTGTATCTGTCAGAGCCTTCCCGCCTAAAGTCCTGTCTAGGAAAAACACAAACTAACCCCCAAACAAACAGCAAAACAAACCCCACACCCTCGCTTCCCCGAACTCCTATTTACAGCTGTTAGCCAGCCCCGGTGCTGCTTGCTGACTCTGGCTGCCTTGATTGGGCAGGGCTCTGTTCCCCTCGCAGCCCATAACGCAGGGTTCTCACACTCATTTGGTGGACCGGGCTAAATTGCATTTTGTATTAACGTCTGTGGGCTGGCGCAATGAGCGTAGGAGCTGCCACTAGGCACAATGGTCCGGAGCCACTGGTTACTGCAGCTGAGCTGGGGAGGCAGCGTGCAGATGCTGTTTAGATTAATGCTCGTGTCTGCGGTTCAGCTTTGAGGCTGAACAGGAGTAAGGTTTGGATTATGGATTAATGGTAAACTGCTCTTAGTGCCCTTTCTCCCAGTTACCCCGTCTGGGCTTCACTCCCACCCACTCCCTGGTCTCACCCTTACCTCACTGCAGGCCCCAAAGGGTGATTCTCCACCAAGAGCCCCTGCTCCTGGGAAACCATAGTTACTGGAGTCAGAAGATACCAACCCTTGCTCCATGACAGGGATATAATCTTGTGCAAGCCTGAGCCGTGTCAGACAGCAGGAGATGAAGAGCAGTCTCACACAGGAGAGCACTGGTAGATCATACCTTTCTTATTCCTCCCATCCCCAGCCCTCTGAGCATCATGGGGGCGGCAGCTCCTCTCCCCACTGCTGCCTGTGCAGCATGTCTTCCTCCCGAGCCCCTCTCTGCCCTAGGCCCAGGTTCTGCCTGGAAGCAGCTGGCAGTGAGAGGGGAAGAGGCTGCTTCTGGCTGCTCTTTGGAAACCAAACCAGCTACAGAATATCAGGGTTTGAAGGGACCTCAGGGGGTCATCTAGTTCAACCCCCTGCTCAAAGCAGGACCAATCCACAATTTTTGGCCCAGATGCCTAAATGGCCCCCTCAAGGATTGAACTCACAACCCTGGGTTTAGTAGGCCAATGCTCAAACCACTGAGCTATCCCTCCCCCCTTTAATCTCCCTGCCCTTCTTCCCTGCTCCCCATCTAGGAAACCCAAAACTGTCTTATTTCTCCCTTCCTCTCCTCACTTCTCTGCTTACACCTGCTCTTAGGCACAGTTCCAGTCAGCAGGTGGGCTTAGACACTGAGGGGTCAGAGGAAAGAGCAGTTACAACAGCTTATTTTTCTAAATCGATGTGATGGGTGGTGGTCATGACCCCAAAATCTACCACCATCCATCAGTAATGGGAGCCCTAGAAATAGCTGTGAGAGAGTGCTTCTCCATCACCATATCACTAAAGCTAGCAGCCTGATACTTCTGCTGAAGTGATCAGGAATTAATTTACCATTGGAATTATCATTGATAGGCCTCAGAGTTAACAGCCCTGTGTAGACAAAAGGGAGCAGTTCACACATCCGTCAGCCGTTGTTTTAGTCAGCAGATTCAAAAAGACAGCCCTACATCAGTTCACATTCATAAGTCTATCTTTGCAACCACAGGATCTAGAAATGTAACTTTTAGAAATGAAATCTTAAATTCTGCATAATCCCAATATGTTGTATCGGCTGGATGTAAACATCAAGCAGGAGGGCATTGGCCCAGTGACAGGCTTGCCAGTTCTTGTGCTTATCATGAGTCTCAAGAAAATTTGGTGTCTTTCTTAAACCCCCAGCTCCTACAGTCAAGTGATTGGCGGGAATCTCAGCTCTTTTTGTTGGTGTTTTTTTTTTGCCTTTTAAAATAAAAAAGTTTCTAGCCTTCCTGGTGATCATGTTTTCAAGCTTTCCATCCAAAGTGCACCCTAAAAGCACAGAAACTAGAAGACCAATAAAAAGAACCAACAATTAGTGACAAGAAAATTCCAGTTTTTCCCCATTCAACTCCTCAGCTGGAGGGAGAGGACAAGAATGAGCTAAAGAAAAGGGGAATAAATAAAGAGATTTCACTTCCCCTGTTTGGCCACATGGTGTACCCCTTGCTCCAAAGGCTGCTTGGTCGCCTAGGAGATTAAACAGAGAGTTTGGATGTCTGGTTTAGAGTTTTCCTTTTGTTATTGCTAACTGCTTCCCTTTTGAATTGTTTTAAAATTCCCAGATAAACAGATCTAGACAGGGCCAGCATTGACATATGAGGACCTCTGGTAGTTACAGAGCAGGAATAGGTGATACAGTACATACCAGTATGGTTGAAATTGACACACTCTTGTGAAATGAAGGGGATCACATCAGGGGCAAGTGGCAGCTTTAATCTATGTGAATGTTAATAGACATGGGATTGGTATTTCCAATTAAAGGCTTGGATAATTGACATTTTTTAATTTTTTTGAATGGGCAAAGCCACAAGGTTTTTTTTTAGCGATACCACCTTGACAATGTGTATTAGTCGGGAAGGTTATTTGCATTAGATTTTGGACCTTACGTGCTTTTTTGGCTAGAGCTGAAGAAAAGGAAGAGGCCCTGAACAAGAAGAATTGTATTCTAAAAAACAAAGCTTCACTAACAAAATACAAGGCTAAAGAGAACAAAACCAGAGTCTGCGGGAAGCATACTCAGCTGAATTATTTTGATTAAAGATGCACTAGCAGGAAAACAATGCTGATTCACCACACATGACCTAGATCAACTAGTGTGTGATATGCAATGTACAAATTTTATAGGCCTCTCTCTGAATCTGGTTCCTCCAGTCTCCTTCATCTAATTATAGTGCATTACACCATAGCAGAGCAATGGATATAATGCTTCATGATTGTATACACTGTATTTGTGTGACCTTCTGATGATAGTAACCCAGCACTTCTGATCACCCTTCTCCAGAGAAGCATTAATCCTATTATGGCTGTGGGGCTTAATGCAACATAGATGACCCTGGATTCTGGAGCCAGCTTGTAAAATCAGCCTGGTCCCTGGCATAAATTGCAGCAGCCTCGACTGCATAATTATGACAATAACATTCAAAGAGTGAATCAAATGTAAACCAAGGCAGTGATGGCTGCCTGTGCCTGCAGCTGCCAGACTGAAACAATGGGTGTTCCAATGCATCTCAGAGTTAGGTCAAACAGTGGTGATTTAATGATAACCATTGTTAACTATTTTCCTAAAGATCAAAGCACGCAAAACAAGGGGGACAATTATATTATGAAGAGCTGCATGACTTACTATGAGTCGCATCCCATCTGCAGAATCTGGGAGTACTGTATTAGCACTTTTTAAAAAAAAAATCTGACTTCCGGTGAAAAAATACCCAAAGCCCATGTTGTTTAATAGGTTGGTGCAAATCAGAGCAGCTCTGTTGAAGTCTATGGAGTTACACTGATTTACACCTGTGTAGAATCTGGCCCTAAGAATGGGTTATGTGACTCCCACCTGCTGCCCAAGGAAAGGAATGTTAAGTAGTGGTAGAGATCCTTCTTATCTTGTCACACCCATCCTCCTTCTGCTCCAATTCTCTCCATCTCTGTGCCACACACACTGTCTTGGACATTAAGATAAAGTGCGTCCATTTATATTCTGTATTGGAGAACTAATGCTTAAAAAAAAAAAGGGGGGGGGGGGAGGGAAACTCTCAAAGGGCATCTGTCCTTTCAGGAGGATAAACTGTTGTCACATAAGCCAGACAGCATTATAAATCCACTACTACAGCTCTTTCCTAATAAAAAGACTTGAAAAATAAACACAGATGCTAGCAAAAGAAAAATACAAAGCAGGGGCGGAATTTTATTTTTAGTAGAAAAGCAACAACTTCTGTTGTCTGTAACTTTCATGATTCCATAACTAACAGCAGAATTATACCAAAACCCGTTTTAGAACCCAGCCATTCACTTGGTAGCAAAATATAGAAGAAAAAATATGGCATGTCTCTATTGCAACCATTTAACCCACCAACACGTGGAGCTTCATAGAGATCTGAGCTGAAAAAAGACTGGTCTATCATCCTACCGAACCCAGATATGGCCTTTTTAGAGCAACAACTTGAGCTGGTTAGGAAGAATAGAAAAAAAAGTTACAAATATTTTCTCCAAACTTTTTTCCTTTGTACTCACATTTAGAAAAAAAATCACAAAAATTTCATTAAAATCTTTTCGATATTTTTTGTTTTAAAATTTTTACAAAAGCACCTCTTTGATTCCACGCTGGTGAGAGTCTCTGGAAACCTGTCCTCCTCCCCACATCATCAAACAGGGGCTGTCCCAAGAAGCCCCCTTAAAGAAGGGTTCTTGCTACAGTGGGATGTGCAGAAATGTAATGCAGCTTCGGGCTGCCCAGAGATACGTGTGGCCAACGGTGGGTGGAATTATGTACAGCTATCATCACTGATGTATGTCTGAGCAATGTAGGAGCAAAGGTTTGGGACCTGAGAGCAGCTAAATCCCAAGATCCCTGCTTAGTTTTCACTCTGTCCTTAGGAATACTCTCAACGAAGTCAATAGCAATTTGCTAGAGTAGAGATTTAGGACTGGGACTTTGGGGGTTCAAACCCGCAGTCCCCTGCTCAGGCCCTCTGGGAGTTTTGTCTGATCAAGATCTCAGATTAGGAACGTAGGCCCGGTAGTGTGTTATGTTTTCTACATACAAAGGGCAAACTGTGTCGAGATTACTTTTATTTCAGATTAAGGAAACCACCAAAGAAAGAACAAATAATAATGTTCAACGAGAGAGTGAGCACAGTGTCACTGCCTCTGTCACAACTATTTTGATGTGACCTGCAGCACTACATTCCCCACTAGACAGATAGGGGGACTTTTGTACATTTAAAGGTGCAGTACACGGAAAACAGAATCATAGCTACCCAAAATTCACTGAGTTACCTATACAACAATAAGATCCTTTATGCATGTGCGCGCACTCATACAAATCTGAGCTAGATGGATAATAACTAGACTTTTATGGAGTCACAAGGGTCAAACCAGAGAATATCTTTAAAATACTATTATTTACAGACATTCACGAAGTGCACACAACAGCACTAGATAGATAGATGGATAGCTATATATATATATGTGTGTGTGTATATATATATATATATATATATATTGAATGGAGTAGTTATAAGTACAAGCAACATTAGTTTTGGTCTCAAGGCAGATACTTGTATCTGAGGGATATGAGTTCAGTCACCATTGAAAAGCTCTAGTACGGATGTTGGAGTTTTTTGTGTTTTATTTTATTAAAGGAATTAAATTAACATATAAAAATATAAGACCTGTCCCTCCTAAGGAGGGACAGTTTGTGCCTATGAAAAAAACAAAACCCACATACGCAAAGGCAGAAACATTAACGGTGAGGAGTTGAGAGGGTAAAGGAAAGACACTCACTTTTCCCATCTCCTTGAATCAGGTTCCACTTTGATGCCAGCTTGTCACATACTCCTCTTTATCTCCATTGTCAACTGAGTCACTTACCTGGGGGTGCATAGTTATAGTCAACACCCAGACAGTGAACAGGGAATCAGGCCAAAGCACCTTAAACACAATGAGGCAGGTTTCATAGCTCTTGTTTAGAATTAGACTCTTCATACTGCATAAATATGTCTGGTGCCTCTGAGTCTAGCCTGTTGGTCAACCCCCCAAAGTATGAGTGGGTCATGATCAGTTTCCCCTAAACAAGAGGGGCTCCAGAGAACCAGAAGTACCTTCCATTAACATACCACAGATGAGTATTGGGTTCCTTGTGCCAGCGACTAGTCAGGCTCTCCCTAAGACATGATTCATGTTTGTATGTACAAGCCATACAAAGGTGTTACAAAGATCATCAAGATAGATGTTAAACAGTGTAAATAAAGTGTTGGATGGAAAGTAACGTGAAATAGGTAATGAGATAGGGCCAGCTTGTGAGCCCATTTCTTCCACTCATGAGCAGTTGCGCTGGTCTGTAAGGTGCTATTGGTAACATAGGGCCTACCGGAATCACAGTGAGGAGCTGGCCAGAACTTAGCTGGCTTGATTGGGACCATTAACCATGGAACCCTGCTTAGCTCCCAAGGGTGAAAGACTATTCAGGTCTCGTCGCGTCATCTCTAGGCAGCTGTTCAGCCCAGCCCCTCCCCCAGAGTTGGAATCCATGGCTCCAGCTCCCTGCAGCAGGCCATAAGATGCTCCAGCACTGGCGAGCCAAGTCAGGGGAGACAGTGTTAACTTTACTAACAATGCACTAAAGGGCCCTGGTCCTCGCTCTGATCTGTTCCCCGTGGCAGCAACTACTGTGGCAGGAGTCGACTCTGCAGCCAGAATACAGAGTGGGAAAATGAATCCAAGGAATTAGGGCCACCTGCTTGGGGATCAGGGCTGATTCATCTCCAGAACTAGTTGTCTTTGAGTGGATCCAGTTTACATGGTTACTTGGCTAATGATGAGTGCCCCACGACAAAGATGCCTCTCAGAATGTCCCACAATCTTTGAAAATATGCGCCCCTTTCCTCTTTATTACACGATGGGCATTCTCATGAACAGTAGCTTCTTAAAATGAAAACAATATTGGGACAGATCCTCAGCTGGTGTAAATTGAGGTAGCACCACTGAAGTCAAGTCCATCAAAATTAATGGAGCTATGGTGACTTATGCCAGATGAGGATCTGTTTCTGTTAGTACTGATGTAAACTCCAGTGTGTACTAGTTAATATTTGGGGCTATTTTCATTGTTATACAATATGAATACTGTTCTCTCTGTGGGAATGTGTTTAATACCCAGGGGTTTTTGGCAATGTGTATACAATTTCCTTGGAGCAAAGCATTCTGGAAAGATCTCATATTTAATTCTGCAATTTGTACTTCAGTTAGCATAGGTTTTATGTACACATAGTTTGTCTTTGTTCATAAAGTAAATATTAGCTAAATAGTATGTTGCACTGATCAGCCTTATGGGCCCATGTGATGAAAGACCTTGTCATAATGCAGTTGCACAAAAGGACAGAGCTAACATTACCCTGAGACTCTTCATGCTGTATTTCCTGGCCTCTCTGGATTTAAAACCATAACATTCATGTTGCTTTAATACAGGGTTGTCTTTGCAGTTGTTTACTCTGTCAGGTTTCTGTAGCAGGTTGACCTTTTGTATGAGTAGGCCAGCCTGCCTTGCAGCCAACTTCCGTGGCCTTTTGGGAACTTGCCTACCTGGAAAAGCCTACTGTATGTTTTTGTTGAGTGAGGCACATGGAGTCTCATCCTCTGAAGTGCTGAGGATCATCAGTTCTCACTGAAGTCAGCGGTAAAATATGAATTACACCCGCTGTTGTTTGAGGATTCTCAGAACCTCAGAATCAGGCTTGTCAGGAGGTGTCAAATAAATGAGACCCTCATTTAATGTTTCTTAGCTTGTGAGAACTTCATCTCAAAGGAAAGATGAACCTTTACATGTTAACTCTTCACTTTTAGTTTTCCACCCAGTATAAACCAGAGTCTGTGACATCTTTCCTCAACCTCAAACAGCAATATTCCCTGCCCAGTTTATTAACCCCAGAATGATGTTCTGCATCCACTACATATTCATTATTTTTGAGAGGAAGGATAGTCTTCTAGCTAATGCACCGGACTTGGAAGTCAGGAGAGCTGAGTTCTATTCCTAGCTCTGTCTCAGACTTTCTGGGGGACTTTTGGCAAGTCAGTTCACATTGCTGTACATTCATTTCTGCACCTGTAAAATGGGACAATAGTACTTGCCCATCACAGATGTCTGTAGATATGTGTGTGTGGGCGGCACAATGGACGCGTGAAGAATTAATATCAGTATGAGCTGTATAACTTCTTTAGGTGTGAAGATGGAGTTATTGTAGCTAGACAAATTCTGAGCCGTTTTCATCACGTGGAATAGATAGAATGGAAGCTCCTTCAGTGTGCTGTCCAACGTTTGGAAAGGTCTTGGAATCATTTCCCTTGTTGCCTTCTTTCCTCCATGAAAATGAAGTGGCAACGGAACATGGTTCTCATCAATACACTCAACAAACTCCATTTTCTGTTTATATAAAAGCTGATGTGCGTCATACTGAGAAGCTTTTGCCTCAGCCATTCAGCATATAGAAAAGTGGGACAGTCAGTGATCCAGAATTGTACTGTTATTTCTCCATGTTCATGGCTAATAGCCAGTAGCGGTTTATCAGAGGCCTTGAATTAGCATACGCTGTATGCTTATTTCTCAATAATTGAACACCAGACAAATCTCTGCACTCTGCCTGGCCTCCCACAAATCTTTGCCAGAGTGGAATATGCAAATTCCTGCAATCTTTTACACTTTAGCCCATACAAGTCCCTGTCCATTTGCCCATAGCAAACATGGCCACCTTTGCTTCTCAGCCCATTCCCTTCTCTATCAACCCCCCACATTCCTCTCAATCTCTTCCCACCCCCAGCTCCTCCTCCTTCCTCACAAGCAAAGAGTGTCCCCTCCCGCATATCTCAGATGAATGGATTCCTTTATTACCTTCACAGTTGTAAAGCTTCTGCTCTAGCCTTCGTCTAACATCTTATCACCTCTTTGGCCTTAGGAGTTTGGTTAGGATACGGTGGCTATTGCCTAGTACACAGAAAGTTCCCTCAATGTTTCATCTAATGTTTCCGTCCAATGATGTCACTGCTCATCCATATGTAATTAAAATGATGAAGAGACAAATGAGAGCAGGATTAGATTTTTCCCTAGCTTCCAGAAAGTGTTTATATAACTTAAACCATCCAGCCACTGCCCTAAATCCCTATTCTCCTTCACCAGTGTTAAGGTGTGCATGGGGACCCTTATATTAGCAGATATAGAATAGACTCATAGACTATCAGGGTTGGAAGGGACCTCAGGAGGTCATCTAGTCCAACCCCCTGCTCAAAGCAGGACCCAAGATACATGTGGGGAAATACATTTTCCCAATACTTACTCTGCCTTGTGGTTCTAAATGAGCACTAGTTATTCCACTTGATTTGGCCTTCATGTAATCCAGCATCAGGATGGAGGGCTGTGATTTCACAGGGCATTGCACTCCCTTGTTTGATCAAAGCACACCGCTTTTGGCATGCAAGCAGATCTGAAATTGCTCCACAAGCATCCACTGAACTAGCACAGTGAATCTAACCTGTAAGAGGTCAATTCCTTTATCTGTCCAATAAAGAACACGCTGCACCTTGTACACTGCACCAGTGACTTGAATTGTTGCACAACAGATTGATAATGTTTAGTCTTTGGTTAATTATTATGTTTTATTAATTATTATTAATATTTAGGGCTTAGAGCACTTCACAGACATTTTAACTCCTTGCTCCTCACGCTACCCCTATCAGGTAAGTATTGTTATTCCTATTTTACAGATAAAGAAACTGAGTGATGGAGGATTTCAGTGATTTGCCCATCTCCACACAGTGAATCAGTGGCAGGATTAGAATTTAGGGGGCCGACCTTCAGCAGATGTAAAGTGGCAGGGCCCTGCTGAAGTAAATGGATCTCAGGCAATTTACACCAGCTGAGGATCTGTCCCTAAGTTTCCCGACTCCCCGTCCTGTGCTTGTTCCTCACTCCTTCAAGGGGAGTTATTTATAAGGGTGGCACCTGTCGAGACTGAGAGGCAAAGGATGGATCTCAACATCAAGAACATTGTCAGTGGGCTGTGCCATACAGAACGGGGCTGTGCTTGTGGAATGCTGTGAATAGAGATTCAGCCCCAGAGCGTTCTCAAACTTGACTCTCTCTGCAAAAGGTACCTCATGTATCTGTACCTCAGAAGTTTGGTATGTAACACAAGGAAAGGAGACAGAGCCCAGTGCTCTATAATTTTGGATTTGGTGTGTGGCCTGCCTGACAGATGAAGCTCTTTCTTCAATAGCTGCCTAATGCTTCAGCCTTTATTTTTTTACTGCGGCATACGACATACGTTTTCATAAGAAAAAGGGATTCACCAGATAAGCAACCATGCCACAGGAGCCAAATTATCCAGCAAGAAGGTGGCAGGGGTTTGGTTTTATCAGTTGATTTGGTCATGGCTAACAGCCCTGGTTTTTATTCTTGAGGGCCAACAACGTGCACAGCGTTGTACAATGCACAACTGTAAACACAGCCCCTGCTTCCTGGAGCTTTCCGTCCAAAACTATTGAGCACCGTTCATCCTCCGTCTAAGCTTGTGTCTAGCAGGCAGGCGTAGCCATTCTCACCAACCGTGAGGGACATCCCAGGAGGATCTTAAGTACTCACAATTACTGCGTTTCATGCAGCCTGACGGCACCACTACAACTCAACTACTAACAATAAACGACTTTATTCAAATGTTTCACCCCGTGAGAAGTATATTGACACTTCCTCTGCTTAAAATAGAAGCAGCTTGTTAGGCAACCCCCCCATCACACCAGCAGGGGGAAAAGTCCCCTTTCTCAGGATAACACGGGTACGACTGAGCATTTCCAAAGCACAGCACTTGCTCAAATTGCTGGTCAGACAGTAACTAACGAACCCTCACAATGCCCCTGTGAGGGAGGGAGGTATTATTAGCATATGGCTGGGAATAGACTGTCCAAAATCCCATGCTGACTGGCTGGTGGGGCTTTCTTTGTCTATACCGCACTCAACATCCACCTGTGCACAGCTGGGCACTAATCACTGATAAATACATGGGTGGGAGGCATTTGGGGGTGTAGGGGGAATGTGAGCATGAAGAGGCACAGCTGCCAAGGGAAGTGAAGGTGTCAAGCTGCCATTTTGATAGCAGTTTGGGGACTCCACCCCTTCTGTTACATTATTATTACATTCTAGGGACTAGAAGCCAGGACCACAGTGTGTTTGGTACTGTACAACCCAGACAGAAAGACTTGGAACCCCCTTTCTACTGTAAACTCTACATTGGAAACTCAACAACCTTCTACCTTTAGCATTTATACCACAGCAGCCTTGGAGCCAAACTCTTGCTCCAGGAAACATTTTTAATAAGAGCATATACACAAATTGTGCGTGTGTGTGTGGTGTTTATAACCACTTAACCACTTTGCTTCTCTTTCCTCTAGTCTTCTTCTAGGAACTACTTTTCACAGAACCAGGAAGGCTATGTGGCACACCCCATTCTAAAAAATGGCCACTGAAGATGACTGAGCCGTACGCTAACAGCGCTGAGCCTTGTCAGACTGCACGTCAGGCGGCTCCGGGAGCACTTCCTGCGTTGAGATTGCGTTTCAGGCTCACTCTTTGCAATGCTGCTGACGCACAATGCATCAATAGCGACTAACACACACAGGTGTGGCTTAGTACTGCGCTGTCTCCATCTGCAGAGGGAAATGAGGAGAGAGGGACAGATTCTCTTTTTTACCCTAAGGCCTCTTTACGCCGTGCTGGCAGTTTAAACAGACATTGAAGCCCCAGTGTCAAACTGTTGTAAAGGAGTCTTAGGGCAGGTCTACATTACCGCTTGAGTCGATGTAACTTATGTCACTCAGGGGTGTGAAAAAGACCCCCACACACACACACTGAGCGATGCAAATTAGAGCGACCTAAGCGCTGACGTTCTCCCTCCAACATAGTTTCCGCCTCTCACAGAAGTGGAGTAATTGTGCCGATGGGAGAGCGCTCTCCCACTGGCACAGAGCGTCTTCACCAGACACACTAGAGTGGAGCAGCTGCGTCAGAGAAGTTGCGCCAATGTAGCGCTTCTAGTGTCGACCTGCCCTATGTGTAAATGAGAATCTGGGTCAGAAAAGTTAAGTGACTTGAGTCAGTGGCAGAACTGGGACTAGACCTTAGGGGTTCCTGGCCACCAATCCCCTACTTATCTCTAGCCCACACTGCCTCTCATAGGCCGTGTCGCCAAACCGGAAGCATTCCCTCCCATAGTACACTCCACCGTTGAATCACAGCAAACTGACAAATTGGGAAAAGGGCCACATCATGTCATAACAAAAACAACAGCACTTTGGAACTGCAATATAAAGATTGCTCCTCATACTGACAGCCTGAGCGATGTTCAAAGTACCAGAGTGAAACCAACAGGTCCCGATATGCTGACCCCCTGCTATCCTAAGGACGAGAATACTCCTGTTTGTATAACTTCTTGGACTGTTCGAACTAGGAAACTTTAGATACCTCCCATTAGCCTCCTACCCAAAGCAAAGGCAGGTTCCTTGAAGTCTCCAAAGACCCTCTACCCGCTGAACAACAATGAGGCACTCTCTTCTCTGATGTCACACTCAGAAGTGCCAGCCACCTCTGCAATCAGTATTTGCATGAGCGTTGCTGGCTGGAATAGGCTGGTTGACTGGCATAATGAGGTGATCCCGTTGAAATATCGCTTTGTGGAATAACGTTTCCAGGAGTGATGTCAAGAAAACAATGGTCTTGTGCCAGAGAAACCCACCACTAAACCAGAGTCTGAGATATCTGTGGATAACCTGGTAGATCTTCTAATCCCACCTACGGTCCCTCTCTGCCTCCCCCTCACTGGTATAAATCAGTAGTAACCTTAATGAAATCCACACAGCTGCACCAGTGCTAAATAGGGTTAAGTGAGGGCCTTAGCACCTAAACTATGCTGTTATGATCCTGGCCCCTGGCTCCCACCCCTTAGACAGTGCAACCACAGGAAAGGGAGGGCACCACCTCAGAAGATGCCATGGCATCCTGGAGTCTGTTGGGGAGGGCTATCTTTCAACCCCTGTGGAGTACACTGGCTGCAGGGAGAAGGCACAAGAATGACCCCCTTCTGATTCAAAGGCCAAAAAATACTTATTTCATACAAGGGAACTGGTATATTAATGGAAGGAAAATCAATTGACTCAACATGTTTCCAGCCTGGAGACAAATCATGGCAGGGACCAGTGAAATTGTACGACTCAATTATACATGTTAATGCAAAGTAATTTGAATTGTTTACAGATTGTATCAATATTACAATGAAATCCTGGTGATCTGTGCTGGCAGCAGTACAGATGTGATTGGCTTTACTGGGCGGGCTGCTGAGCACACAACAGCTGCTTTGTCTGCCGGCATGCAGTCCCTTTGCCACAGATTCTGTAAAGTGCTCTGAAATATGGTGTTCTTTGTGTAATACGGTCTGGTGCATCATAAGAACTATAGCTGAATACCAGGACCTTTTATATAATATTTTTTGTAATGATGTTATTTTAAGGACCCGATTTAATGCCAAGTGAAGTAAACAGAAAGTTTCTCATCAACTTCATTAGGTTTTGGATCAGGCCCCATGTTACAACAGGGACAGATGCTAAAATGTTTAGTGTTATTTGCATAAAAGATACTATAACCTTGGATCCATTACAATTTTGCATAGTACATGCAACTCAAAGAGTACAAACAAAAGGAACACCCAAATAGAAATGACAAAGTCATCATCTAGGACTGCACAGTGTTTAAGGCAGGTAACATCATGTGTAAGAGCAGACAATGAGAAATATTACTTATGACAAGGATTATCAAAAGAAATACGTAGTTTGACTGGCACTGAGAAAGTGATTTTCCAGGGAATCTCTTGGTTGTCTCTTGCTACATTAGAATAATGAAAGGACTGGCTCAGTTGACAAGATTAAAATACAGTTTTGCTACCTGCAAGATTCCAGATTTCTTGACCATTAAGAAGAATGGTCCTGAACAATCTTGTGGTCCATACAAATCCTCTGGCACATTTTTGCACAAGCAGGAGCGTTAGCCTTGGTTAAATTCCAACTCCAGTAATTAGCCTAGCTCCCTAACTTTAACTAATGCAATGCACTTTATATGAGGCTCCATCTAAAATCTATCCAGAAACTGAAGCTGGTGCACCATTCCGCAGCTCGTTTGTTACAGGGTACACCCTTTGGGGAACACATGATACCCGTGCTTTTGGATCAGCACTGGCAACCTATCGGGTACCGTGTAGAATCTGAACTATGAGCTTTGCCTACAAGGCCCTCAGTGGCCTGGGACCTAATGAGCACGCTATGCTGCCACAGTTGGGACTGTAGGATAGGGACATCTGGGTTGGAACCCCAGAGGGAGGGGGCAGGGTATTCTGTCAGGGGCCCTCCAATCTAAGGGTCATACCCCACCTTGGTCCAAAATATCACTAGTGTATTGACCTTCAGGGCAGGTGGTAAGGCTCCTTTTGTGTTCCTGAGCTGAGAGGAACTGGGAGGAATCTTATGGGGGATTGTAAGATTGTGACATTACTGTCAGGTGCTGGGTGGTGAGCACATGTTAATTACTGGGCAAAGGGGAGTCCTGCGAGGAGCCTCTTTATACCATTGTATTTTAAAAATGAGTCAAGGAGTGTCATGTGCTCTTTTTTTATGAACATGGGTTTAAATCAAAAGAATAAATTTTACGTGCAGTTTCAGAGCTGACTGATTCATTCGCCGCTGTCTATCTTAAGCATGTGTGTAGCATTGCTGTGCACAATTAAGCATGCACTGCATATCACCTCATAGGTGGCTGCGTTTCATTGGTGCAGGCTGTGATCCCTGTGTACATCTTGTGTATCAGTTTGTAAAGGAAGACTAAGGGAGAGAAATGCTGCTTTTTCCTAGGGTAAACGTTCATTGCTGAGACAAGCCAACAATAGCCCAACGGCTCCCCGCTGTTCCACAAGCAATAATCAGGCTAAACACACGTGGGAGGCTCACACAGAGAGGAGCCGGGGTTATGCATTGCATTGATTTATGGGGAAAGGGAAGCCCCACCATTTGAACAGTGTTCATTCTGAGGCCCTGTCTCCGTGGCAGTCTGGCCACTTTTCAGAGTAACAGCCGTGTTAGTCTGTATTCGCAAAAAGAAAAGGAGTACTTGTGGCACCTTAGAGACTAATCAATTTATTTGAGCATGATTTGGCCACTGATTTCAATGAGCTGTGGCTCTGACCCTGTGGGGGCAGTGTAGAAGTCAGAGAGCAGCTGACTCAGTTTCAGGCAGAATACCCTGTAGGAATTAAAACTTGCACCATTAAGTCCTGGCCTATGGTTTCTTCCACCTCCTGTGGTAAGAACAGACATGATAAGAGTGAACTGCTGCAGACAAGGGGCCTAACCGCAGCACATCCACCAAGCTGGCTATCTTCTTGAAGGGACAGGGACACCAGGGCAGCATACAAAGAGCCGTCCCAAGAGCCAGGAGGATTATTAGGAATCACTGGACTCCACACTCCTTCCCCCTCTCATGCCATCAGTAGTCCCTACTCTGGACATCCAGGGGATAATGCTTTGGATTTTTCATCAGTTTAAACATTTTGAGTTTTTATATTCTTTTCTTGTCTGAGAAATGTTGCTTGGAAAAGGATATGTTCCAATATGTCTGACTTGAGCCATTAAAGAAACATGAAGAGTTTCTAGTGGCAGTAGATGCATGTGTGTGTTTAGGTGCATAGAGCTTAATTATTTGTCACTCAGTGTTGTTATAGACAATTCTCTTGTAGACACAGTTATACTGTAACTTGCTATAGAAGTTCTCAGCCCAAGTGTAATTACTTTGCCAAAACTGGGTTAAAATTGGTTTGTCAGTTTTAAATACAGAGCAAGGCAGATCTTTTGTCTGCATCCAATCTTTGTTATTTTAGAGTTTAAAGTTGCGGGGTTGATTTCTATCACTGAAAGCTAGGAGAACAGATAGCGAATGCTGCCACAGTGTCTGCTTCCTGGGGATGTTTGGATAAAGTTGCATGGCAATGGACTGAGGATCAGACTCCCTTGAGCTATTCATTTGGATTTTAAAATTTCTGGTCTTCAGCATTTATTTGCGGTAACGTGTGCACAAAGGACAAGGGGAGTGGTGTGTTAGAAATGCACTTCCTTTTTCCCACTAGATACTATTAAATAATAGGTGTTTCTGAGAAAGTATTGGCACCTGCATAACATTACCCTGCCATCCGGGATCCCCCAGCTCTCAGACCTGTTTGTGGTGCAAATTCCATCTACAACCAGTATGCGCTCTCTGTTTAGCCTGGCCCCCCAGACTTTTATTAATAAATATCTTTTTAACCCCAAAAAAGAATCCTTATTGGTACCATTGTCATATACATGTATGCATGTACGCACACCACACACATACTTGTGTTGTAGGAAACATCATAACATCATTATGAGTTGATTGCTCGCTCCAGGGAGAGACAGACACACACACACATGCCTAACAAGTCTGTAGCTTTAAATCATTGCCACTGAAACTCAAAAGGTGAACACACAGCCAGTCCCTAACAGCAGTGCAAATGGTCTAGCATGTTAACAAGTCAGCAGTCCACCTGTTTGCAGGCTTTCCCCAAGTTCACAGTACTGATTCTTTTGACTCTGGCTCCGCAGTACTGGCTGGGGTGGGGACTTGGTTCCTGTGTGTTACCAGAGGTGATGTTTCCCCTTCAGATTTGCAGTTGGGAATTGCTTCTACATTGACTTCATTTAGCTCCTGCTCTTTTGCCTTCATTTCTTTTTGATTCAGATAATGAAGGATACCTGCTCCCAGGGCATCTCCTTCAACGTTCACAACAGTGGTGGTTCGATCCCTGGTCAATGGCAAAAGCACAAAAGCACCCTTTTAACGTAAGCAATACAATTCCATATATGGGGCCAAATTCATCCCTGGTGTAACACCACTGAAGTCAATGGAGACAGAAGGAATTCTTGTGGATAGACAGTGGCATTAGATGTTCTTTATAGGGACCATCACAGTTTTAATATAGAAGTGTACAGTGTTTTATGGGTGGTTCCAACTATTAGTGTTGGTTGTTCTCAATCTCTATGTTTCCTCTTCAGCTGCCAGTGTAACACTTCCCCTCTAGACAGGGGAGCACACACAAGTGATCTCCCTTGAGACAGATGTGCTTTCTCCACTATCCCACTGCTTCCACTTCCCTCCCTCCACAGCTGTCTCCACCAGCACAAGGAAGAGACAGCCCTGAATCCATTCCTGAACTTGAGTCCCCTGCACAATGAGAATGAAATGGGTGGGGGTGAGGTGGGAAGGAAGAATGACTGTTGCCCTTTTCCCTTGCCTTGTGCATCCAACAATAACCTGGCCCAAGGATTTGCCTCAATAGCCTTCTCTGGCCAATGGTCTTGACTGCAGGCTAGGTCAGTGCACTGTAAACCTGTTATTTCACTAGCACTGCAGTGTCGGTGGTAAAGTACTTTAATGTTAGGCTTTCTGGGTTATTAAGATTGATAAATTTTCTGGCCATCGGGGCAGGGAGGGATTAAGAGTCAGCGGGTGAAACACTACTGTAGCTAGACATACCAATTGGTGGGAGCTCACAGGCAGACAGCAATGATTAAAGTGCATAAGGGATTGGTTGAGCGAAAAGTCTAAGAGCACCATTTTGGATAGCTCAGTTAAAGTGACAGGAGAGCTATCTACGCCTCTCAGGTATTCGCAGATGGTCCCCATGTCACTAAGCAGAGCTACACACAAGGAGTCTTTTAACCTTTCTCCCTGGGAGAGGAGTTATTTAGGGCAGTACAAGAAGGTAAATCTAGGAGTCATGAGAAGAAAGTTAGTCTGAATAGCAGGATAAGACTCTTCACACTGGGATCTGTTAGGCTGATTTCAGAAGGGAGATTTGTCTTGGTAAGAGCTGAGCAGAACTGAATAAGAATGTCAGAATTTGGGCCTTATCTGGCTCTTTCCAACAGCAAAGAAAGGTGAGGTGCAAAAATAGCTAACTAAATCCCGATGAACATTGCACCTGCCCCATAACATGTTCATGCAGCAGCATTAGCTCTGTTTTATGATCACTGGCTGTCCCCTGACTCCACACTTCTGCCAATGTAGGATTGTTCCCTACAGTATATTCCCCAGTCCTTTGTCTAACCTAGTTTTAAATGTCTGAAGCAACAGGATGTGTACTGCTTTCCCCAGGAGACCATCACACTGCCTAATGAAGCCAATGCTCAGGAAGCTTTTCCCCATTATTCAGCCTCAGTTCTCTTTTTCTTCTATCTAATTTATAGCAATACCCTCTTGTACAGCTCTAAATAATTCCTCTTCAGAGAACTATAGTCAATGGGAATTTCATCTCAACAAAGATTAAGTAAAATTTGAATAAGTACTTTAGGATCTGCCCTACAGTTCTTATTTAATTGAAACAGAATTATGTTATTCTCGGCCTTTTCTGGTGAAGATAGAGAGAAAGAGTGTGTGTGCAAACTCGATATACAACTGTGTGAGTTGAGTTTTTATTTTCAAGACTATTGCTTTTGTTCCCCCAGTGCTGTGCTTCCAATTACATATGCCGCAGCAGATAATATATATTATACAGTACTTACACAATCCAGTCCACCGCTAATATCAAGGATAGATCGTTGGTGGGAAGTCCAATGGCCTCCAGGATAATAGCAATGGTCAGAACACCTCCAGCTGGGACTCCAGCCGCTCCAACGCTGGCTGCAGTGGCAGTCACACTGAGAACGTTTTCAAACACGAGTTAGTGCAAATTCTCTAACACACTCATTCAGTGGTTACAGTGCATATTTTACTACAGGGGCAATTTTAACCAAAGCAAAAGGAGGGGGGCAAATGTAACTTCTTTGTCTACAGATTCTTCCGTATTGGGCCATGTGTTCTGCTGATGTACAGTAATGGAAATGAATACTGTTGGGTACTGAGTGCTGTTATTCTGCAAGAATCAAAACTAGCTATCCAAGGAATGACTCTGCTGCTAATACTACCAGTGTATTTTCAGATGAGCAACGTGCATCACAGTTTATCTCTGCCATGTACATGAAAAATGATAACAGCAATCAAAGTGTGCTGGATGCTTTGCAGTCAGAATTAGAGCTGTTCCTGCCCAGAGGAGTGTAAGTGATCCAAATGGACAACATGCAAGCAAAAGAGCAAGGAAAGGAAGCGGATGGCTGGGAGGAAGGGGAGTACTCAGAATATGTCCCAGGGATGTCTGCGGGATGCAGAATGTTGGTGTCTTCGGGGTGCTAAAAATTACTTGTAGGATCACTGAGGAATTTTGGAGGGTCTTGGGGAGGGATCTGAAGGATGAAAAGGACGGCTCATGGTATATAGGCTATTTCAGGTGTGGAAGGGACAGCCCAGCATGAGGGTGCTTGAGGGAGAAGGTGTTTGATTAACACAGGGATGGGTGCAGTATTGATAGACAAATAGGAGGGCAAAAAAGGGGCATGCAAAAGGATACGCGGAGTAACGGCTCTGAACAGGGCAGTCATGGAAAGCTAGGGATGGGACACAGGCCAGGGCAGAGGCACACAGCACGTGACGGTAAGGCGTATGAAACTGACACAGAAGGTGATGTGGAGCTGCCAAAGCAAGCGCGAGGGGAGCAATGTGGTCAAAGGGCTGCGTGTGGATGATGAACGCGAGGGCAGCATTCTGGATAGACAGGGCACAGGAAAGGCCAGCAGCATGGGCACAGGAAAGGCCAGAGAAAGGGAAGTTACCGTAGACAAGGTGGGAAATTATCAAGGCAGGAAGGAACACAGCTATTAGCAGTGAGGAGGGGAAGGAAAGGACAGGGTTTGGATTGGTTGTAAAGAAAGAAGTGACTTACTGGCATCCAAACATGAGAGGTAAAGGAGAATAAGGGGTTAAGGAGGATATGGCAGGCAAGGGCATAGGAAAGGCCATGGAATTACCTAGCTTGATGGCCAGGGGATGGGGAAAGGGGAGCTTGAGATGGAGAGAAGAGTTCTGCACAAATGGCGTTTTTGAGATGCTCAGTATCCATTTAAGATTCAGATCTAGCCCTTAATCTCCAAATTTATCAAACCTCCCTAAATTCCAGTACACATCAAAACGAGGTTTATAAAGCTTTAAAGACTCCTGTTGTATTGTTGGATAATACGTTCCACAGCAATGTACAACTGCAGTTCAGAGGTCTGGTTTGGGTTGTCCTGGAGTCTCCAGGAATCAAAGATTATGTCATGTGAAGAAATCTTCAGGAATACATCCAACCAAAACTGGCAACTGTAGGTCTGGAATTTGAACTGCTAGGTATTAAAAAATTATTTGTGTTTAAAAACAGAAAGACCCCAGGCTTAGCATGGTGTTTGGGGGCCAGGGAGATGTGGTTTGAATTACAAGTAACTTACAGAATAGTAAAGATCTGTCCAGCATTGAGGTCAACATTGTTCAGCTGAGCAATAAACACAGCTGCCACGCACTGGAATATAGCGGCTCCATCCATGTTCACAGTGGCCCCAATAGGAAGGATGAACCTACTGATCCTCTTGTCTACTCCATTGTTTTCTTCAATACACTTGATCATTGATGGGAGAGTAGCTGAGCTAGAAACAGACAGGAAATAAGACAACCATGGAGCAGTGCAGTCCTGTCCAACCCAGTGCATAAGCTGTCAGTTTATTATCATTCTTAGTATTTCCCTAGTACTGCTACATAGAATTCTAGACCAAGATTTTCAACACTGACTAGTGACTTTGGGTGCCTGATATGAGAGGTCTTAAAAGGGCCTGATTTTCAAAGGGCAGGTGTGGGGTCAGAACTTTTTGAAAATCTGGACCTTTATAATGCCTCAAATTGGGCACCCCAGATCACTAGTCCCTTTTGAAAAGCTTGGCCAAGAGCAATGTATAACTATTCTCAGCAAAAGCAACAGCTCCTTTGCAAAGTGGTATTGCCTTCTTCCTTGGTTATGGTTAGGAAAGAGATTTTCTTTAAATGGGAAAGCAAACAGATTCCCCCGTCCCACACACCGTGTCGCTGAAGTTGTTGAAATATGGGCTGCACATCATTGCTAATAATGGCATCAATATTGCAAAAGGTTATGCCCGGATGTAGAGTTAACCCTTCTGGTGTCTCACTGACATCAGTGGGAATCTGTAAGGGGGATACCATATGCCTAACCACAGTCCTTTGCAGAATCAGGGCCAATATTTGCATCTGAAACTTGTTCAAATTAAAACGTGGATTTAGCATACCATTATTCCATTTCAGAAACAAGCACAATAGCACACCTTGAACAAGTGGCAAAGGCCGTTGCCAATGGCGTTATAAGTCCTAAGAGAAAGCTGAAAGGATTTTTGCGTGTGAATGCAAAATACACAAGCGGCAAAATGATTCCTCCATGGATGACGTGACCCAGAATTGAGGCAAAGATGTATTTTCCCAGGCTGGTTACCAGAAGGACAATATCTTCCATTTCCACAATCTTGCTTCCAACAAGGAACGTAATGCCAATAGGCACATACCTATATAAAGAAAAAAAAGGGTTGTCTTTGATTAATATAAAGCAAGAGGAACAAGCCTTAAAAAGACACCTGCCACTTTCGTTTTTAGGGACCAAATTCTTCCTACCAGGCAACTTGTGTACAGCACTCTTCCCCTACTGAAGGGGTGAAATCTGCAGTGAATTCCATGCCTCCAGAACCACAGACTACATGGGGCCATGCGCTCTATACACTTACACTAAACAAATTTACCATGAACTGTGCTCTCTCTTGGTTGCTAAAGGGGACGTTGTCAGGCTAGATAAGCTGTCATTGGCCCTTGGCCTGAAAGTAACATCCAAGAAGGCTGTAAAGTGGCACTGCCAGGAGCGGAGATGGTACAGGAATGTTGGCAGAAGCTATCAGGGAGATTGCATGCCCACAGGAGAGAGTGCAGGAGAAGATGTGTATTGTGGAGTTTTATTCCATCAGCGAGGATGCCAGGTTAGTTCCTGAAGCTCAGAAGGCACAGGGCCAGCCCACGGAAGGCATTTAACTCTAGTATTTGTCTACAACAACTGCACGTCTGGAGTCTCACTCAGGCCTACAGCTCTATACACACACCCATCTACGGACACACCAAATCTTCAGGCATCAATAATTTGTTTGTGGTTTCCTTTGTCAGCAACAGTTTACAGTCCTCAAAGGGAGCTCCTTGGGAGCTGCATTTAGGCCCCAAACACATCTCCAGCCCAAGGAGCCCGGCTGTGTGCTGGGGAATTCCCTGGAGATGAAAAGAGAAGAAATTCTCACCACAGCACAGCAGCTGCTACTCCAGTTTCCAGGCTTACTCTAGTCCCTGGGCCCCCAAAGCAATAGGTGGTGGATCAGAATATGAGTAGATCCACTGACATGTCCCTTCCTCTTCCATCCCACAATCTGCCCCTGCCCTCAAGAGAGAGCCAATGTCACCTCTTGTACAGTACCCCAGTCCTTGCCCTGGCCTGTGTGAGCAGCAGCTCCCCCTCCTTGGCTGGTATGATGAAGGCTTCTCATCTTATTTCAATTTACTTTAACCACTGGCTGACAACAGCCCTTAAAGGTTTGATGGTTGGGTTTGGTTCACAGAAGGGGAGGAGATTCCAGACACTTATCTCGTAAGAACAGTTTTGCCCATCCCTAACTGTTACTTGAAAAGTGTGAGAGATTTTGGATAAATATCAGGAGGACACCGATAGCCTTAGAGAAGGAAAGAGAAGTGAGAATTACTGTACATTGCCACGTCAGGCTCAGAAGCATTCCAATAATCCACAAAGAAAAGGATTACATATGGCTGATTAATGTGGAGAGTTAGCTTCATTAATGAGCTGAGTACAAGAACCACCCTCTATCAGTTTTTGATAGCCTACGAATTACACTCCAGAGTGAAAGCCTTAAGCTGCTTTGAGACTTTTAAATTTAAATCCCTAATGACAGAAATGAACAGAAAGGTCTGTATTTATAAGGTCAGATATTTTGTTGAATCCATTCCACTTCTTGGGGAAAAAACAGCAGTTCAAGTGAAAAAAAACCGCACCTGTCAGGATGTATATACATGGAGTTAGAAAAGGACAGAGCATAATTTGAGAGACTTCCTGAATGGTTGTGGTTCTTCTGGGTGCAGTTTCAGCACCTAGGGTAAGATGCTATTGGCTAAGCATTGTTTGATTGGCAGAATGATATTCCCATTGACAGTTTAGCAGTTTGGGTCTCTTACATAAGGTGTAACCTCCAGCCATTCAGTATACAGTATGTAATGAATGGCAGGCATGACATCTGGGGCTCTGATTGCGATTTCACTTAAACTGGTGTAAAACGAGTTACTCTTCTAGCAGAGTGATTTTAGAAACATGCTTTGAAACTTTTCAGAGGTCTTTGCTGAGTATGACGTTGCTCACTGTGAAGAGTCATAACCAACCTATCCATATGGACATTGAGTGTTTCAGCTGGCAAATCTGATCTAAAATTAACACCTTCTCTTACCCCATCAATAATTACACCTTAGATTAGTAAACCTGGATGAGTGTTTAAAATTCCACTTTCCTCTTTCCACTGTTTCTTTACTTCTTGTTTTGCTCTCAGCTTAGACAATGAAAAACAAATCAGTGGATTCACTTTTACTTTCCTTTATAGTCTTAATGTTGCACGGGTCAAGTTGCAACTACCACACAGGAATATTTACTTTTTAAAAACTGAAATTAAAAAAAAAACACTGGATTAAAATATATATATATAATATTGGAAACATTTATGATTGACCTTAGCTTTTGTAAAATGTGGGGACAAATGAGTTTCAGCTATCTTTTACTGTAATTGTACTTATGGTTTTTCATTTCTATACTTTGGATAGTAGGATAGTTAGTTCTCCTCATACTTTAGCAGGGATCTAAAACTCTCATGGCAAATGTCACACAGAAATGTATGCATGACTGGTCTCTGAGTGTTCATTGACTGGAAATGGCTGGACTCCAGAGAAGGGGGTGAAGGGGAGGTCCCACTATTACAATTCTGCAGAAGGAGATAAAATAAACTATCATCAGAGGTTCAGCCTCCTTAGAAAATACATAGACATCCAGCAGATGTGGGAGGAGGGCTATCTCTGGGAGATTAGGAATGTTAATGAGATGTTGGTTTGTAGGTAGGGTTGCCAACCCTCCAGAATTGTCTGGGAGTCTCCAGGAATTAAAGATTAATCTTTAGTTAAAGATTATGTCATGTGTTGAAACCTCCAGGAATATGTCCAACTAAAACTGGCAATCCTATCTGTATGTTGAAAGTATTGGCTCCCATATTCCCTTCCCACCCAGGAACATGAAAGAGGTCTTTCCTATATGAATTGAGACACAAGATCTAAGGGGAAATCCTGGTTCCACTGAAGTCAATGACAAAACTCCTGTTGACTTCAATAGGGTCAAGATTTTCACCTATTTTGTCACTCTAATGGGAACTCCTAACTAGTCTTCTTATATGAAGGGACCGAGGTTTTCAGTTGTGTTTTGTCAGTTCTGTGTTCTGTACCCAAGCACTTCTTCAAAAGTAGACTTTCCTTGCAACCCGAGTAATGTTGTGTTATAGTTAAACATATTCTGTTTTCCGAGTGTTTTGCTATATCTGAGTTTGTATTCAGAGCCTGCATTTCAAATAATCATAAGATAAAGGAATGAACTAAAATATGGGATCACAACTGTGCACCTAGTTTGCACATGCAATTATTACAACTGTGCATGCAAATTGGGGTTTTGCATGTACAAATTCCCAACTTGCTTGTGCAGTCACAGTAAAGTTGCATAAAAATTGGGCATGTAATTGTGTACTCACCCAGGCTTCTGGTGCTTAATAAAAATAGGGCTTGATTTTCAAAGTAATCAAAATTGAGTCCTGCAGCTGATTCCTGGAGGACTGCCTGTCATTCTCAAGAGACAGCCTACAGTGCAAGCGACCTTCTGGATATTGCTCATGTGCAAAGAAAGAGGCTACATTCTTTATTTTCAAGAGGCATCACAGATAAACACGGGAGAAAATATAGTGGGCAAAACAGCCATAAAGTACCAGACTCATTCCACTGATGCCATGCCACTCACTCTTTACTCTGGTGATGGATGTGGCATCAAAAACCCAGCTAGGTAGGTAAAGACAGACATTCCTAAACCAGGAAGCACTGCTGTCATGGTAACGTATTTACAACCACACTTACCACATAATCCAAGACACCAAGACCATAGTTGCCTCATTGAATGAGTTAAAGAAACGAATCAGATCTTCTCCTTCTGGGCCAAGCTTTTTCAAAGCTACTCCCAAAACCAGAGCAAACAAAACCAGTCCCAGAATATTCATCCCTTCGATCTCTGTGGCAATAGGGATCTGTGGTATGAAAATAAACAGCATGTTTGTTACGCATCATACTGATATGGAATTGAATAAAAATGAACCTCTTGTTATTTTGCTGTCTGATAAGTCTGAAATCAGCATGGCAGAACCTCCCAAGGAATGGAAAGGGACATTATGCAAAGCAACCCAACAACACTGCAGAGGAAATAAAAGGGAATGTGCTTCTGTTTCAGTATTCATGGGAACTAGTTAAGGTCAGATCCTGCAGTCCTTGTGCATGCAAACTTCCCCATTGACTCCAGCAGTAGTTATCCAGGCATCAGGGCAGAAGGACTGGTACAGGTCAAAATGGTGACAAATCACTCATGGTCAGGACAGAACTGGGGCACTAGTTAAAGGTTAGAAAGTCTCTTCTCCATGGCCCTGGGAGGGAGCATGTTCTGTAAGATATTTCAGGTATCAAAGCTACTCCTATATTTTTGTAAAGCAGGTATCCGCCATAGCTAATTACCCATCGCTACTGATAATACATAGCATTATTTAGTGGGAGGAACCAAACCCTATTCAGGCTTATTCCACCTCCTATAATAACTCGTTTATGCAAACAGCCTCCTGCATTCTAGACTCATGGTTTGCTATTGGTTAGCTACAGATACATTCTACAGGTGGTATTTAGAAAAAAGGTGGGAAATAGTAAAAAGTTCTTAATCCATCTTTCTCTGTCAGCACCATCAGGCTTAGGCGGTGCAAATGAAAACATGCTTCATGTTCTCAGAAATAGTTTGGCTAATTGGTGCAAGTAAGTGGATAATAAAACTGATCTAGCTTTTCACATAAATGAGCTCACGATGTGCTGACAAGCGCTCTCTGCCAGTCCTTTTGAACTCACTTCCCTAGAAGTACTGTGGACTTGTTTGGCATAACAACAAAATAGGATCTGACTGAGTGCTCTCATGGCTTAATAAAAATATAATCGTTTTGACAAACCATTTTTTCCCATTGACAACACATGCTTCTTAATAGCCCAGGTTGTTTTATTAGCTCATCTAAGCACAATAAAAGATTAGAGGTAATAAATAACTAGACTTCTGGCTAGTTGAAGTAGACATCTGCTCAACACCAGAAAGATAAATATATTCCCAGATAAAAGTTTAAAATGTAGAATAAATGTTGACAAAAATTCAGAACACTGATGCACTTCAAATAAAACCAGCAACTTTAAGAGAGAGAATCCTTGTTTGAAGAGTGGCGGGGGTTGGGTGCAGGGGTGTCTGGGTGCACAGGGATTGGGCAGACAGGGGGAGCAGCTCCCTGTACAGTGACCCCTTCCCCAACCCGCGCACTCAAAACCCACCCCCCACTGAGCCCCCTCCACATCAGGAGCCCCCCACACCTAGAACCCCACCAACAACTCCCTAAACCCTCATTCTGCCGAGTCTCAGCCTGTGTATCAGGCGCCCCCACACTCAGACCCCACACTCCCACCCTACTGAGCCAAAACTAGCTGCACACTGACCCCCTTCACCAAGCCCCCCACTGAGCCCTAACCACCTTCACCTGGACTCCCCTGCAGAGTCCCATTCCCCCTGCACCAAGCCCTTGTGCATCCAGATTCCCCCCTGCACCCAGACCCCGCACCGAGCTGCCCGCACCCAGATTGAACCACACAGAATACTGATACTCTTGAGAGGATACTGCACCAAAAAGTTTAAAAAATTTAAATTCTGCAAAGTTCTGCATATTTTAATTGTCAAAATAACACAGAAACACAATAACAATGTAATCACACCATTTTCAATTCTTTTGGTAATTTATTTCCAAATAATTGTCAGCAAATAGTTGAAAATGGTGTGATTATATTGTGTTATTTTGACAAATAAAATATGCAGAATTTTAAAATATTGTGCACAGAATTTTTAACGTTTCGGTGTGGAATTCCCTCAGGAATAGGTGATGCACAGGTCAGAAAGAACCCAATCTGAATCAGATTCCAAGCTGCGTTTGCTTGCAGGAAGTAAGGAAAAGGAGTGTCAGTAGAGCTGCTAAAATTTTTTCTAACTGAACATTTTTTCCATCAGAAAATTCCCTTTTGTTGAACTCGAAACTTTTCATGGGAATGTGTTCATATTGATGAATTTTCATTTCGGAAAAAAATTGAAAAAAAATCATTTTAATAAGGTCAAAATGACCTTATCAGAACGTTTTGATTACTCACTTTGAAATGATTTTTTGTTTTGAAATCTTATAGTATAAAAATTTCAAACATTAAAATCAGAACAAAATGTTTCATTTTTGAAATTTTCATTTTGCAATAAATGTTTTCTCTCCTCTACATGAAAGGATTTATTTAAGTATATTTACTTATGTATGCTTATTTACACAAACAGTGGAGTTACTCCTAAATTACCCTGGTTCAACTGAAAGAAGAATTTTCATTACCAGTGCACCAGGCCAAATTTTGCCAGGAGTTGACACCCCAGTGAGCTGCATGGACTCAGGCCCACTGTACTTATCTGACTGGGCTTTAGCTGCCAAGCACGCTTTGGGATGCACTTTGAAAACCATGTTTCTGTTTCTTTTTCTTCGAAGATTTGAATGTGACTTTTGGCAGCTTAAAAGGTGGCATTCTTTTCTGTTCTCTTCTCTTTTAATTTTTACACCTTTCAGGGCTCTTTTTTGATGGAGTGCTGTGTTTCCTGGAACACCATCAAGTATTCGTAGTCTGACATTAATATCTGGCTATTATAGCCAGTGATGTTGTGTAAAGATTTTTTCCCGATCACGTATAAAAAGTTTTTTTCAAACACTGGAATTATGCCAGGGTGGAGCCTCTTTAATTCCACCGGGAGTGGTCCTAGTGCCTCTAGCGAAGGGTGGTCAGACAAAACGAAACTAAAAGCATCATTCAGCAGCTGCATTTCAACTCTGCTGTCATGTTACTTATGGATGGATGATAGTTACATTTGGACAGGGACTTTTTCATCTTTTAACAACACATAGCATTTAGTATTAAGATGGGCACCAGACTAGATCTGAATGTGCTAGGTGCCTTACAGCAGTATTCTTCATCAAGATACAAAGTATTCAATTTAACATGGGGCAATCTTTTTCCTTCTTCTCCTTTTCGTGTGTCCGATGTTAATTACATTACAGGCCTGATCCAAAGCCCACTGAAGTCACTGTAAAGCCTCTCATTGATTTGAATGGCTACTGGATCAGGCCCTGTAGTATCGGTGGATTATGCTAGAGGGGAGTTATATTTTTGCTCAGCTATGTTTATTTTATTATCTCATGCTCCCACTAAACTCCACCCCATCTATCTGTTTTGTACTGCTGTTGCATCCCCTCTGTCACTTTCTGGGGCAGGGACTGTCACCTTTATTACTTGTCTACATATTGCCTACCACAAAGGGGCCCTGGACTGAGCTTCACAGATGCTCCTGTGATATAGATAATACTAATCATCTTTTAATTGTTATATTCCTTTTTTTTATGTTAACTACAGATTGAAATTGGATGTTCTATATCTTAGCAGACCCTTTCTGGGATATAGATTTCATTCAGTGTGCTAAAAAATAAACAAACTGTAAGCTCTTCAGTGAGTTTTGAGGAACAGAACAGCGATCAGTAATGTTTCTGCTAAATACCTAAATTAAGGCAACAAGATGTGTGTCCTGTCTGACACCAGCGAACAAAGCTCTTATGAAAGCTATTTTTGTTTTGTGTCCATAATGCTGCTTTGCTTGGCAGTTTTTTAGGGGTGATACACTCTAATGTTAGAACAGAAAACGCTTTTCAGTGTCAGTTTTAGAGACTGGAATTAAAAGGATCTTCCTCAAAGAGTTTATCAGTGGGTGTTTTTCATTTCCCCATCTTTTCAAGGTGTAGTGAAAGACTCTAAATACTGCAGATTACTCAGTGGGAGCAAACTCCTGGAGTAAATTGCTAGGACTTCTTAATGACAACTGGCAAGGGGATTACAAGGATAATCCTGATCCTGGTATGTGCATTCTGGTTTACCAAAGAATGTCATGTGAGGTCTCAAATGAAAGCCAGGGTTACACTGGTCATTGATATCATTGTGAAATGTATGTACAGATATCAGGTAAGGAGTCATGTTTATATATTGAAATGTGTTCTTATATTCTGTATCACAACAGAGATGGAGAAACAGGCTTTCTGTCAAACAAAAGATGTCTATTCACCTGTCTCTGTTGAGATGTTAATTAAGCATTGTAAGCGAACACAATGGTTGTCCATTTACATAGAAGTTATCAAAGAGAGGTAAAGCCAACAGGGCAGCAGCACATAGGAAAACAATCCATGGGGGTTATGCTGTCTCTGAAACATACATGAACTTTGGGGATATAAGCAGAAGGCAAAGAAGGCACCTCCGGATCCTGGGCCTAGGAAATAAATGGGCAGCGTCTTTACAGCCATGGAAATGGGATGAAACCTTGGGTGAAATGCTGCAGAGGACTTTGGGTGAGATAAGCTTCTTTAGGCAAGATAACAACTTGTTAAGTCTAGTCTAGTCTCTAGGAAGTGTGTTATAATTTTGTTTTCCATATAACCTTTTGTTTCCAGTTTCCTTACTCACTATCACTTGACTCTTTTATAATAAACTTATTGTTATTTTCTCTATAAATATACTTCAGTGCTGTGATCTTAAGCAACGTGCTGATCCTGAGTTGAATCATAAAAGCTGGTGTGTACACTGTCCATTTGGGGACACCAGACTGGGTATTTCTGTGAGTGTTCCACGGATAAGAGGCTGAACACTACAAGGGGACACTTCAAAGGGACACGGACTGGAGTACACCTCCTGATAACCTGCAGGGCAAAGTCAGGGCTGGCATAGCTTGGAGAGAGTGCTTGGGTGACTACTAGGCTGGTGAAGACTCTCGGTCCTGGGTACCCTGAGAACTGTCACAATGAGTACCTGCAACTTCCACTGCAGGGGGGAAGGGTTTGATCTCTCAGGGGTCAGCATTGCTCAGGATTTGACCCAATGGGACAAAAGTGACTTCTGGAGGCAGCAGGATCTGGGAGGGGCCCGACAAGAAAATGGGGATGAGGGAAGCAGTTGACAAGCTTGTAGCTGCCATGCACAGATCCCACTGTGGACGAAGCACTCTTCTCCTTGCCTCCAGGAACCCAGTGAGAGACTGAGAATCCCGAATTCCAGCAGGCTGCAGACCCAAGGGGCCAGCCAGGATGAGAACCAGCAGAAGAGGGCAAGCGACAGCTGCTGCTCTGCTGGAGCATGTTAGAATCATGAATCCAGCCACAGAAGAAATGCGGTGGGGATTCCCAGTCTCATTATCCTGGTGGGTTGAGAAACAGGCTGGCCAGTGCACCTTCAAGCCAGTATAGGTTGTGAGAGAATGCTGCTGCCACAGCTACCAGTCAGGGGAGAAGGAAAGTGCTGAAAACCTGAAGGGGAAGCAGGCCGAGGCTCTGTATCTGCAGCACTGACAGGATCCAGCTCCTATCTCCTTTCCTCCACTGCCTTCCCCAGGCCCTATTGCTAGCAGGGAGCAAGAGAAAGTGTGGGCAACCCCCTGTACCCGTGGCTATGAAGTAGGCTGGAGGTGGAGGCTGTGAGAGTCTAGACCTGAACTGGAAATGCATGCAGGGGCCCGTTAAACTCCAAATTCAAGCTAAACATTAACTGAGTAAAAAATTCAGTGTGATAAACAACCCCCCCCCCCGCACCAGAATGGGCTGAAAGTCCTGTTATGCTTGGGAAAGTGACCATGAAAAATAGTATCCTGGAATCCTGTGTTGGTCTCTAAATAACTTCCAGGTCAAATATAGTAAGTTTACAAGACTAACAATAGGCGTGTTTGAAAATCTCACCCTATGGGCAAGATTCCCCTGAGTGGGAGCAGAGGTAGGCCAATGCTGACCACTTCTGGAAATGACACCGAAAGTCTCCACAGGCCATACTTTTGAAAATACAGACGGCAGCCATCCGCAGCACCTGCAAATCAGATGTCATTTTCCGGCTACTTGCAGATATGCCTCTGTTCTGCTTAATTTGTCATGTTCATCCCCTTGAACCAACTGTTGCTGCCTTGAATCAGTGATTAAATAAAATAAAGATGCAATGAAGCTGTAACTAGAAACAATCTCAACCAACCGATTGGTTTAAAGAATGCAAAGAGGAAAGGAGTCACGTCTGTGCTTCTCTTATACTTGTTTATCAAGAATAAGGACTAAGAAACTAAGGGCTACGGATTAGTCCTCCAGCGAGTAGGGCACTAACCTCCGACTCTGGAGCTGTGATTTCAATTCCCTTCTCCACAGACTTCCTGTGTGACCCTGGGCAAGTCACTTGGCTTCTCTGTGCCTCAGCTCCCCATCTATAAAATGGGAGTAATAACACTTCCCTACTTCTCAGGGATGTTGTGAGGTAAAGACATTAAAGACTATGAAACATTCAGATACTACAGTAACACGGGCCATATAAGTATGATAGATAGATAGATAGAGAGAGAGAGAGAAACTGCCTTACCTTCTCAAATGTAACATTTCCAATGGAGATGTTTCTTACTATTATCTTATAATCCGTTGCATACTGTGGATACAAAAAACAACACGTTTTCTGTGGGCATCAGATTATCACTGTGACCCTATCTGTGTTAGTACGACATTTCATCACTGTAAGGTTACCAGTATGATTTCACCAGACTGTTTTGATCTGGGCCCAGGCTATAGATCAGGATAAAAAAGGATCTCTACAAACTAAGCTAAACTTGCATAGAGAGAGAGGGGACACTAGTGAGAATCAGAAATAATTCTACTGGTAATGGATAAATGGTGTTATTCCTAATTTATACCAGTGCAATAGAAATCAGAATCAGGCCCATTAAGCCAACTTGACTTTGACCCTTCTTGCATAAGAGGAGGTAGCAATTAGGTATACAGTTCCCTCCCTGTGTCGGGATACCAGAGCACAATCATCCACTGCACAGGTTTAAAGTGACAGTGTTCCTTTAAGTTGCCCAATAGCTGTTACCTCCCCACTGCCATACATTGGTATTTCAGAAATAGATATTTATAGACAAACAGTTTTAAACTAAAAGTCATGATTTACATTTTCAAAACCAAAGAGTATTTTGGGATTGGCATGTATTTTTGGTATATAGTGTTGCTGTAGCTGTGTTGGTCCCAGGATAGTAGAGAGACGAGGTGGGTGAGGTCATAGCTTTTATTGGACCAACTTCTGTTGGTGAGAGGGACGAGCTTTTGAGCCTTGTCTCTCAAATATATTTTTGGCAGCTTTTCAGACAAATATACTGACTTCAATTAGTATTCTTTGAAAAACAAACAGCAAATGGCCCAGAGAATTAAGGTAAATGAAGTCACTATCTGAAAAGCTCTAGCCAGCTAAAATTCACCCTTATGCAGAGGACAAGCACAAGGCCTATGCAACACCTACATCTTATTTTGACGGCTTAAGTGGAATGTATATGGTGCGTATTTTGGCCACCTATACAAATGTAAGTGTCACCCTTAAAACTTACCTGTAAGTTAGATTGGGATATCAAGAATATTAATTAACACACACAAAAAACAAGGCCATAAATTTACTTTGATGCCTAAATTAAACACATCCCAGGAGCAAGGCTCTTGATTTATATTTTTCAAAATAGGGAAACAAAGAATTTGAATAATTGTGAATTGTGTCAATGACAGTGTAAAGAAATGCAGAATCTCCCCACTTAAATCTTATTACAGAATACCACTACACCAAGGAATACTGTGGCTATATTTCCCACTTTTATTTTATGTGGGACTTTGACCTGTACTATTTTATGGTTTTATATGAAACCTGATTTTGGAGTTCTGTCTTGCTTTGAAGAAAAGAGCACAATGGAGCTAACAATTGTTATTTTTCAGCTCGGCTATCTGAAAGAATTACCCTGTCTTATAGCAATAGAGTATCTTCAGCAATAAGTATCTTTTACATACATCTAAAATTAGAAATGGGCCCAAACCAACATCTTCTTCAAACTTCACAGCTCAGGCTCATCTAGTGTAAACGAGTTCATACATTCTGGTGCCAGCTAGTGTACTACCATGCTTCGCTCATAGCACTGTATGTCAGATGAGAAATGAGACTGAACTGGGGACAAGTGATGTAATGAATAATATTAGGCAGCAAAAGGTAAAGCTCTTTGCTGTATTCCAGTGGACCTTTGGTGTTTTAGCTTTGTTCATTCCAGACTTAATTCCACACCATTGTCTATAGGCCATATGAATAGCTGGTCAGTGGATGTACGTTAGCCATATTGCAGACCCATCAATACACCACCACTGTGTGGGATTTTCAAGAGAGCCTAATGTAGCAAGGCACCTAACTCATACTGACTTTCAAAGGGAGCTAGGTGCCAAGTTACCGCAGGTGCTTTTGAAAATGCCCCCAAACGGTGAATTATTGTGGTGGGTTTTTTTTGTTTGTTTGTTTTACAATTTACCACATGTGCAGTCATTTATGAAAAGCCAGCATTCCTTTGGCCTGCCTGCTCAGTGCAGCTCATTTCTGAAAGCTTACATAGGCCTTACCGTTCGAAAAGCGGCAACAACCAGGTTGGAAGGAAACAGATTTCTGTAACAACAAAACAAAATAAAATAAAATATTTCCTGTCTAAAGAATAAAAAGGGTGTATCATGGCTTTTTACTTTGGAGAAACACCAAACCTATAGCAAGGGCAAATATTTTGGCATTAAAATGCTCTATATTTAATTAACTTCCATCAGTTTTATGCTTAAGTGAAGCTATTACTTTCCTCATTACTGAATAGCATGTAATTGAATTATAGTTAAATTAATACCCATTCTTTCTCCTAATTCTCATGTGATTTTTTTCTCATAGCAAGAGCATCATTATAATCAGCGAAATCAATTTCAGGGGACCATTTAACCCTTTAATATTGCAAGGGCCATTGAGTAGATCCAGGAAATCTGCTTCCCTAAATACCCAGTATAAAACCTGACAATACCACAGACAGCTGCTGCCTGCAGCACTGAAGTGATTAAAAATCCTAGGTTTAAGACGGTGCAATCCCATGGAAATCTGTAGTCTAAATTCAACGTTGGTTTAAAATAGCAGTGTAAACTGCACATCAGGCGTAAGAGTCCTGAAAATGGGTATGAAGTGCAAAGTAATAACTCATTTAAATTTAGCATTCTCTGTGTGTGTGTGTAAAAGTGTTAAACAAGCCTAACAGGAAAAACAAATAGTTGGTGGTTATAAGATAAAGCCGTACCCCCTATTTTATTTTGCTCCCCATCAGTTATTTTTACTGCTATACTTCATTTCTGTTCTCTCAGTAGGTAAATTACACGTGTTTTGCACACCAATAGACTGTCAGATCTATGCAAGTTTCACAACATGAACCCATTTTACAATCATTTGTTCGATAGCTCTCTTTTTTTGGAATGCACTGCCTTTTAATTTCACTGAATGCCACTTTGTTCTTGTGTTATGGAAGCTCATAATCTACCTTCTTGAGACCATTCATTACTTTATATACTTTTATCTTGTCTCTTCTGATTTGTTTCCTTTTTCTCAGGTAAACAATCCCAACCTTTTCAATCTCTCTTCATGTGAAATTTTTTCATAAGAAGTAAAAAGGCCCATACTGGGTCAGACCAATGGCATCTACTCCAGCATCTTGTGTCTAACAGTGGCCAATGCCAGATGCTTCAGAAGAAATGAACAGAAGAGGGCAAAATTTATCAAGCAATCCATCCCCTGACGTCCAGTCCCAGCTTCTGGCAATTGGAGGTTTAGCGATAGCCGGAACATGGGGTTGCCTCCTTGACCATCTTGGCCAACACTTCCCTATTCACTTTCTTCAGGCCATTCATGGATTTATAGACCTCTAGCATATCCCCCCTTAGTCATCTCTTTTCTAAGATGAACAGTCCCAGTTCTTTTAACCTCAAGTCATATGGCAGCCGTTCCACCCCCCTCATCATTTTTGTTGCCCTTCTCTGCACCTTTTCCAATTCGAATACATCTTTTTTGGAATGAGGTGAACAGAACTGCACACAGCATTCAAAGTGTGGGCGTACCATGGATTTATATAGTGGCATTATGGTATTTTCTGTTTTATTATCTATCCCTTTCCTAATGGTTCCTAACATTGCTAGCTTTTTTGACTGCCGCTGTACATTGAGCAGATGCTTTCAGAGAACTATCTACATGACTCAAATATCTTTCTTGAGTGGCAACAGCTAATTTAGACCCCATCATTTTGTATATATAGTTGGGATTATGTATTCCAATGTACTTAGTTTGCACTGATCAACATTGAATTGCGTCTGCCATTTTGTTGCCCAGTCACTCAGTGTTGTGAGATCCCTTTGTAAACTCTTTGCAGTCAGATTTAGACTTAACTATCTCAAATAATTTTGTATCATCTGCAAACTTTGCCACCTCACTGTTTACTGCTTTTTCCAGATCATTTATGAATATGTTGAACAGCACTGGACTAATTACAGCTCCTTCAGGGACCCTGCTATTTACCTCTCTCCACTGTGACCATTTATTCCTACCCTATGTTTCCTCTCTTTTAACCAGTTACCATCCCAGCTAATCCTTAACAATCCTGTACTTTTAAAACTGTAACATAGGATGTTAAGGTTTCTATTACATCTCCTACCTTTGTATTAACTGATGCTTAACACCTGTACCCGCTGCCTGTGTGTAATATTCTTCTGTACGCTACGTATGTAAAAGCATATGTAGCGAGTTACCCACATTTCTAATTGTAGGCTTGATCTTTCACCTATCTGTAAATGACTTTTTTGAGAAAGAGAAAAAGCTTTAAAGAGAAGTGTCTACTCTATTTGGATATGTTAAAGACATCCTGCCAGCTGGCATGATTCTGAAGGGAGATTCCTGAGGCAGCTACCACACAGTATGCATGATATGCTGTTTATTTACCTTGGGTCTTGAGGTGAGATGGGGAATGGTCAGGCTTAACACTTAGGACATGACAGGAATCGGAGGATAAAGTTTGTGGTGAAAATACTGCCAAAAGGTATGTCTTAGGCCCAGTCTACACTTAAAAGTTTTGCTGGCATAATATGTCAGTTAGGGGTGTGACTTTTTTTTTTTTTTTTTTAACATAGCTATGTCACCAGTTATATTGCCCAAAATATTTGCCAGCACAGTTTATTTCACTCACCAAATCACTATAAGCTATACCAGCAAAAACATAGTCTTGTCAGTATAACTGTATCTATGCTAGGAGGATATGGCTATAACATCAGTAGACCTGATCAGTCTACACTATAAAGATATAGCTTTACAGCAAAACTTTTAAGTGTAGTTGAGGCCTTAGGGTAGGGAAGAAATGGAAGGTAGTAAATCCAGGGAGCGGCAAAGGGAAAGTAAGTGGAGAAGTTACGTCTTTGAAAGGAAAGAGAAGCTAGTTGAAGGTAAGGGTATGTCTACACTAGCACTTTTGTCGGTCTGCGTGTGAAAAAAACCCACACCCTTGACCAATGTAAGTTTCACCAATAGAAGCAGGGGCATGGACAGTGCTATGTCATTGGGAGATGCTCTCCCACGAACATAGTTACCACCATTCATTGGGGGTGGTTTAATTATGCCGATGGGCAAGCTCTCGCCCAGGCCGTCAGCACAGAGCAGCTACAGGGGAGAACTTACAGCGGCACAGCTGTATCTGTAGACATAACCTAACATATGCTATCAACTCAGCTGATACGTTGTTTGGTGTTCTCCTATTCATAGCTCCTTTATCCAGTCACACTGTATGGACTTTCCCACAGCCTTGATGATACTACGAAGTACACAGACTTTCACAACACAATTGGTTGTTAACACTCACAGCCTTTTTTCCTGTTGCTTTTGTCAGCAGCATTGAAAGCATGATAGGACTAATTTGGGGCTTATTGAGTCAGATCGCATTGTAGCTGAGAAATATGATTTTATTTAATAGAAATTCACAATATAAATGTTTTGCTGAGCTATTAGAAAAGAAAAAGAAGAAAAAGAAAAAGAAATTCAAGCAGGCTCCAGTACTGCAAACAGTTATGCACATGATTAACTTGATGCATGTGAGTTGTGCCATTGACCTCCATGGAACAACTCACATGCATCAAGTTAAGTGCACATGTAACGCTTTGTAGGATCAGAGCATTAGGCCTAGTACTTAAGCACATACTTAAATTTAAGCATGTGCTTAAATCCCATTGGGTTTTACTAGATGGCTTAGTGTGGCTGAAAGCCCCAATTCAGCAAAGCACGTGACATTTTTGGCTCCAACTGCTAGATAATGCTTCAAGGCCATTCTGAACATTGGCGAATGCAATGCACAGAAATGTGACTGTACTTCCCCAATTATCCGACCTGATTTTGACCTTGAAGACAGCAAAGAACATTTTAGGTTACACAAGGGTATAATTATGGGCCAAATTAATTAACACAGAAAGATCAAAAGGAACCCCATTACACTGGATGTTTTGCTCAAATAATAAAGTCACTTTAGACTATAGATTCATAGAAGTATCTAATTTAATGTGTTATTCTTATTTGTTGTGCAATCTACTATTTAGGAAAAAACATTTTAAGTCATAAAAGCCTATTATCAAATAAATGGTTTAATCAGCTATACACTAAGATGCGATTTTACACACAGTAGAGTCATAATTCATTAAGATAAGTCATCATGTGAATTAAATCAGCCTTTGATGACAGACAGGCCAGTGTGAAAGTGCACAGGCTTTCAACTTCATCAGAGGATGAATCTGTGCAAACACCCCCATATAAAGCACAATACATAGTTCAATCGAATGTGTTCCATAGGAAAATGTCACCCCACAACTGACTGGCTGTTTGGGCTGATCATGTGCTCACATCCCAGGCAGTGTTTATCATGCGCAGTGAAGCAAAACTAAGAGACCTTGGAAAGCCAGCCCCAGTTCTGTCAGTACGAGTCTGTGTTCATTATGTCCCCAATTCAAAATGGAAAATTCACACAGAGAAGCACAAACATACTTCCTGTTCATGTGTGCCACCATAAAGGAAGGATGGCATTTAGGCAAATGTGTAATTGCACATGAAAATCAGATACAGCCATTGGACAACATTTTTTCTCAATACACCATTGTACACCTGGAATTTACATGGGTTACTATGAAACAAAGTAATAAATAATTATATAGAGCACCATAGATCTTTTACACTTTACAAAGGAGATCAGTATCATTCTCCCCACTTTACAGAGGGGTAACGTGAGGCACGGTGAAAGGAAAGTGACTTGCCAAAGGTCACCTGCCCAGGCCAGTGGCGGCAACAGAACCCAGGTCTCCTAAGTCACAGACCAGTGCTCTATCCACTAGGATCCACTGCTTCCCTATAACTTTTTTTTTTGGGGGGGGGGCGGGGGGAGAGGGGGGAAGAGAGAGAGGATAGAAGTAATTCAGGTGATGAGACAAAAAAATAACTGCCAGGATCACCACAAAAACACACACACACACTCACATTTACTGGTCCCCCGTATCTAGTGCTCTTTTCCTAGCCTACTTTCTGCTATGAAGGATAGACGGCTTCCCACAGTATGCTGCTCCAATTAGAGCTTGTCTAGATAGGAAAGTTGTTCTTCAGAAGTGGATTGTGTTAAACAGGAACATGGCACTCTTATTCTGGAATATGAGTGTCCACATGGGAAGATACTCCTGAACTTTAAATTCTCACCCTTCCTTAATCTGAATTAATTTTCAAATGTTGACAACCCTCCTTTCTGGAATTAAGAGTGTCCACATAGGAAGTTTATTCTAGAATAGCAATTTCCGCAGGCAGACAAGCCCTTAGAAACCTGTGAAACAGGGCCGATCCAACCTCAGGAAGGGAACCACAGGGGAATGGTCCAGAAGGTCCACAGTAGTTGTGGATAAGGGGTGTGATGAGCTTGGGGAGTAGGGTTAGATTAATGGGTTATTTGAATGTGTAACATTAAAAGTTTAGTTTGCTCTAAAAAGACCCCAAACCCTGAAGTACCTGTTATATTTTACAAAAGCACATGACTGTTATCACTATACCAGCCACCCTTGAGCAAACACTGGGGTTGTCTGATACTGAGTATGCTGGTTATCTCGCCAGCATGTGGTCCAGTGATAGTACATTCCTTGCTACCATTACATAGGTGGTAAAACTGAATGCTGTCGGTGCTGGGAAGGAAGAGAGTTACATAACTTATACGGTGCATGTCAACATGCCTGAGTTAGAGATGTATTTCCTGTTTAACTCAGAGGATCTGCTACAGATCCTCCCCTCCCCAGGAAAGGGGACTGCCTCACACACAGGAGCAACTTTAGCCTCAGGGGTGTGGTAGCAAATGCAGACCACCTCTGTGCTCTGAAGGGGAGGAATGCTTCCCACTGTGCCTCTCCTCAGTGCCCAGGCCAGCGAGGATGGCTGCGAGCTGGGCAGAGAACTCTCCACTTGTCACAACACAGTGTACGTTTTGCAAAAAGAAAAACAGCCAGCACTCACAGGGGGCATCATTCAGCATGAACGGACAGCACTGCCTCAGGGTCTGGGGCACTGGCAGAGCAGAGTGAGGAAGCTTGCAAAATACCCGCCCTGTACCTGATGCAAGACGCACTGTCACCCAACTTAATTTAATCATTTTAAAAGGAACCTAGATAAGGAGATAACTACGGTTAGAGGAGATTAGACTGGGGTCTTCTCTGTTAAAGATATACACTCATTCGGAAGCTTTTATCCTGTTCACAAATGCACAACCTTGTAAAAACAACTACTGTTCCATTCCCTAATAATTACAAAGAATCAGTTCCACCAATAATGTAGGGGATGTTAGTTTCTGAATCAGAATACGGCAAAAAGCAAGTGCAGACTCTACAACTCCTGTTTAAGTTACAACATTCCCTTTTTCACAGTGTATGCAATAATTATGAGGTTTCAGAAATGGACATAGCCTGTTGCCAATACATGACACTCTGTGTTTAGCATTTCTTGAAAATACACAGCCCAAGCAACTGTATAATTGTAACTACTAACCCACCATTCCCTTTCCCACATCATAGTCATTACAATGCAAGACTTTTATCCCTTTTGGTCTCAGAGTAGACTGTTGCTATTTACTAATAGTCTCATTTTTATAACTCTTTCAAAAACAGATTGATTTAACAGATTCATTTAATCACAGAACAGTCCGCTGATTGTTTCTAAGGCCCATTACTCCACCACAGTTGCTTAGGGCTAGCCACTGGGATCTGTGAAACCCATGCCTATCCATCCCTCAGTTTACAGGGCTAATCCATGACTGTGAGATTTAGTGCCACTAGATTGTTGATTTAAGGCCACCTTTTAGAAATAATCCAGAGGTTATAGTCCAGTGTCCATGTTCAGGGTGACTCCAGTCAGTGACTGGGGATCTCAATCCTTACGGCTGCAGGTTCCCCCTCTTGAAACCCAAAGGCAGAGTATTCTCTGCAAGCTCAACTGAGAATGGGACTAAGTGCAAAAGTACTCCTGCATTCTGAGCCTGGCTCTGATACTGATTCCTGGGGGTCTCGATCCAGTCTGTTTCAGTTTCTCCATCTATAACATGGGGATGATAATTTTTCACTCCCTCCCAAGGGTGTTACAACTAGAGCTAGCCAAAAATTGGAATTTCCACCCTGCAGAAAACGCCGAGATTTTGAAATCTGGTTTCACCTCAACTGGGAGGAAAATATTCTCTTTTGTTTTGTCCTTCAATAAATATTTCATTTTCATATGTGTCGCCACTTCAGAGGTCTGGCCTAGTGAATGAGTGATTAGTGGCCAAGCCTGGGAACAGAGCCAAACCCCAGCCTCCCATGGAACAATGCAAAGCACTACTTCTGGCCACCAAGCAATAGACTTTTAAAAAACCAGAACTGCATGTCCTGGTAAAAGACAGCTTTTCTAATCTCCAGAGAATCTATGTTAAATATTGACTCTCCAGGCTGGGTCCCAGGTCCCATTCACTATTTCCACCTAGGGGAAGGTTTACACTAGGTTTCAAGCCTTGTTGTGCCTAAAAAGTGCACTAAGAGTGTGAGTGCCACTTATGATGTCACTAATAATCACCTCACGGTCCAATTCACAGATATATGGCTTGTCAGGCCAGAAGGAACCATTATGATCCTCTAGTCTGAACTCCTGCATAAAACAGGCTACACCATTTCACTGTTCCACTAACTCCTGCCTCAAGCCCATAACCTCGGGTTGAGCTGGAGTGTATCTTTCAGAGAGACTAGCCCGTCTTGATGTTCAGGTGTGTCATTGCCACCTGTTTTTCACAAGCTAATTATGAACTGTCTTGATACCACTGAAAACGTTTTAATTGATTTTTGACCAGTCTACATATTTTGGCATTTGCTGTTGCCCCAATTTGAACTGAACTGCGTAGCAGAATCTCAAAGGACGTTTCCAGACACCACAGATAACAGCCAAAAAAATCAAAGCCACGTGTCCTTGGGTTTAACTGAAGTGTTTCATACTAAAAAAAAAATCATAGTGCACCAGTGTTGTGTGCTTTCAGTGTGAAAGTGATTTGCACTGGCTGCCAGTTTGATTCCAGGCACAGTTCAGTCTTGATTTGAACCTGTGAAGCCCTAAATGGTTTGACGCTTTGCCAGCTTAAAGACCTCCTCTGCTGTAGCATTCTGCCACAGCTGAGATCAGCAGAAACATTTTAAAAAGCAATACTAGGGCGAGAGGGAAATAACCAGTGGGGTGTTTTCCATGCAAGTCCCTCACATAACTTGCTCTGCCCCTGGTCAGCCAGAGCCTGGATTTGTTAACCTTCTGGACACAGGGCAAAGCTCTTCAAAAACAAAAACAAAACATGGTGCTTGGGGAGGGGACAGAGCAACAGTCTAGGGATGGTGTTTCCAGGTTTCAGGGTGCGATTCTGTGTTGAGCAGGCCAGTGTGTTGGAGGTGATACATGGGGGAGGGCGGCGATGGTGTGTTGGAACAATCCATTTCATCTGATATTTTCAAATTGGATTTTGTCCCATTATCGTAGTGGCCCCCTAGTGTGTTTTAAAGGGGTGCTTATTGCTAGGGATTGATTACTTGAGAGACCGACTGCTCCTCTCCCTGTGGGACATTGCCACAACTGAAATCAATGCAGAGGGCCAGAGTTGGGGCACTGCTGCCAGAGCATGCTCCTCAAGGGATTCTTGACTTTGGAATTTGCTCCCTTCCCTCATTCACCAAAGGCTGGATCTGTCAATCATCAGGACATGCTGCATGGATCTTCTTTTCTCCAGGACATTTGAGGACAGGTTGGCTGAGGTACGAAGGGGTTTTTCTGTCTGCTGGGGAAGGTTTTTATGGTTGGTGTGTATTTCTTCATATGGATGGGAAGAGTAGTCCATTATCTTAAGATATTTCATTAGATTAAACTATGTATGGGCACCTTGAATATAAGATAGGCACTTAGTTATCTTTGTATAAACCAAAATGGGGGAAAAAATCAGTCAATGCTTTTTCTCTAGAAATGGTACCAATGTGCACATTAATGTTGTTTACTGAGCCAGCAAGTGTTGTTTTTGTTTTGTTTTTTAGCATGAAGGATTACATTCCATTGGTAACTGTGACACAGAAACCCACTGGGCAAAGGGATCACTGTTCTTTACAAGCAGCTCCTGTCTCAGACCTGACAAACTCACTACACCTAATACACTGCTTTCATGGAATTTACCCATAAAAGGTAGCACGTGAGATCTCTACTGAAAGCTTGTAACTTATCAATACTCAATCATTGTGAGATCTTTGTACACATAATATTTAAGGAATAACAGAACTATATTGAAAACTATGCCTATGGGATTGGAGTAAAAGTTAGTCACCAGAGGATAATATGGCCTGATGATGGCGGTAGAGAGTTGTTATCCCTCCTTGGTCAGCCAGTGATGTAATGTAAGGTTCAATTGTCTACCCTTACCCCATCTCAAAATAGTCAATGGAAAACCATCAAAACCACTTAGGGGTAGAAAGGAACATTCCGGGGGGTCACCCGGTCTGTGACTAAAGATAAAAGATGGATACATCACAGGGTGGAGAAAGACACTCTGCATCCATTCACTGAGGAGACATCTGATGGAGTTGGGTTGTTTCATGAAAGACTGGATCCTGGTTCCTGTGAAGCCAGCGAGCTCTAAACCTTTGGGGGGAAAACCTACTTTATGAGATAGAAAAATGTAACTATTAATAAGGGAGGGCCCTAGTTTGCGTTTTAAGATTTTGTTTTGTATTGTAACCATTTGTTTCCATCACTCTCTTGTTTCTAGTGGAACCTCTATTCTTCCTTAAAAATACATTATTTTGTTTTATTATAAGTGCTCATAAGTGCTGTGTGTGATACAGCAAGCAGTAGTTTAAGGTAAAACTGGTAAAGTGGGGTACACTGCTCCATTGGGAGCAGAGGATCTGGGATTTCCGTGAGTAGCCCATGTCAGGGGCTGGATATCACAGGGGATCACTTCAAGGGGATTGTGGTGCACCTCTTGTTTACCTGCAGAGCAAAGACAGGATACTGGCACAACCTGGAGGAGAGTGGGTGAGTGGCTAAAAGGCTGGTGGTGTTAGGAATCTAACACCCCGCTATCACAGGGAAGACTCTCTCTCGCAAGAGGCAGAGGGTAGGGAACAAGATGACTCACAATCCTGGGAACCCTGAGAACCATCACAATACACCTTATCAAACCCCTGACTCTGAGCTCTATCTACTTCATTTAAACTCAGCATTTGCATTTAGATGATGCTGGGGGAATCTGTCTACTGCTCCCAAGTTTAGGTGGAACTTCAGAAATCCTACCAAGCACACTTGGAAGTGCTCGGCCCCCATCCATCCTGTATGCATTCAGAACACTCAGAACTCCAGGATCAAGAAAATACCACACACATGCCCAGCATCCTATGAATGCGCAGCATACAGCTTGGGTCATTATCATGGTCTTCTAGACTCTCAGAGTTTACCAGTGACAGGTAAATTCTTTCTACATTTTAAAAAAATTGTTTTTCTTTTTCTTAGATTGGTTTCCCCCACCCCATCAATTCCAATTCATCTCAATGGGCATTCTATAGCCCTCAACAATAACACAATGTATATTTAAAAAAAAGAAAAAAAAAACAACTAAACCTTTGAACTAACATGTTTGTTAACATAAGAGCTCGGTCACTTTGCTTTTAAGTGAGCTGTAGCTCACGAAAGCTCATGCTCAAATAAATTGGTTAGTCTCTAAGGTGCCACAAGTACTCCTTTTCTTTTTGCGAATACAGACTAACACGGCTGTTACTCTGAAACCTGCTTTTATATTGTAACTCTTCTCCCCAGCCCAAAAATAGACAAAATATGAACAGGAGACTATCAGTTCTTATAAAAGGGAATTTATCTCCATACATTCATACCCATTATACTATAACAATTTCCCTCAGTATATTTTTATTGGAAGACACTGCACTCCAACTTGCAGGTTCTCATTCATTCTGCCACTTTTTTCAGATTATGTAGTAATTTTCTCATTGATTAACCTCCGCAATGGGACTACTCACGGAGTAAAGCATTACTCAGTGTGAGTAAGATGACACTATCAGGTCCTGAATACTACTAATATATTGTGTGTTACACTTTGAAAGAGTTGAACAAAGATTAATCATTGAATAAGAGACTGCAGTTGGATATAATTATGAAATTATTAAGAATCTCTCCCTTTGATGATGAAAACGTTGGCTCTGTGTGTTTCACTGAAATGTGTCTTTTAAAAAAAACAAATCTCTCTTATTCAGATTTTCCCAGCATCTGCACACTAAAAATAGTGAACTGTAGAAGTGTTACTGCAGACTCTGACCCCCGCCCCAGCACCTATTTAAAATTAAATAACAACACCTACTACGCAATAAGACAAAATAAGAATAACTGTTACGTAATTAGAAATGGGAGCTTTCCCTTTGAAGGAAGTTCTCATGGGGCTGTAATTTTTTCAGCTGGCTCCCTTTCTCTGCAATAGGTGGAAGGAACCTACAAAATGTCAGGATGAAAAAGGAGTGGGATGGAGGATAATACAAAACATATTAAATACAATCATGCCACTGTATAAGTCAATGGGATAGCCTTAACTGGAATACTGCGACCAGTTTTCATCACCCCATCTCAAAAAGGATACTGCAGAATTAGAGGGAGTTCAGAGATATGCAGCAAGAATGATTTGGGAGCAGGAAAAACTTTTATATGAAGAGAGATTGAAAAGACTGGGATTGTTTGCCTTCACCAGGGGATGCCTTTGACAGGGAAATCTTGAGTAGGAGTAGAGAGACTATTTTAATTCTGTGTTTGGCACTGATGCAACAGCTGCTGGAATACTGTGTCCAGTTCTGGCACCCACAATTCAAGAAGGATGTTGGTATATTGGAGATGGTTCAAAGAAGAACCACAAGAATGATTAAAGAATTAAAAAACATGCCTTATAGTGACAGACTCCAAGAGCTTAATCTAGTTAATTTAACAAAAGTTAAAGGGTCACTTAATTACAGTCTATAAGTACCTACACGGGGAACAAATATTTAATAATGGGATGTTCAATCTAGCAGAGAAAGATATAGCATGATCCAGTGGCTGGAAGTTGAAGCAGGACAAACTCAGACTGGAAATAAGGCGTACATTTTTAATGGTGAAAGTAAGTAATCATTGGAACAATTTACCTGGTAGATTCTCCCTCATTGACAATTTTTAAATCAACACTGGATGTTTTTCTAAAAGATATGCTCTAGGAATTATTTTGGGGAAGTCCCATTGTTGCCTGTGCTATGCAGGAGACCAGAGAGATGATCACAATGGCCCCTTCTGACCTTAGATCTATGAATGAGACGGGATCTGATAAAAGCATGCAGAATAATGAATGGTCTACACACCTTGTATTCACCCAAGAACCCCGGGGGCTTTCAATGAAACCAAAAGGAGCCAAATTCAGAATTGAACAAAGGAAATAACTTTCTCACACAACACATAACTAACCAATGGAACTCACTACTACAAGATATGACTGAGGCCAAGAGCTGAGCAGGATTCAAAGTGGGATCAGACACTTCTATGGGTAGAATTATAATAGTAAAAAAAAAAAGTCTAGAAACCCTCCCGCTACAGGGCATAAACCAACCTCTAACTAAGGGGCTTAGGAGAGGTTACTGCACATGACTGGGGGCAGGTTACTGCACATCCTTCCTCTGAAGCGTCTAGTGCTAGCCACGGTCAGCGCCAGGGTCTAGCTGGGGCTGATCCCCTAACAGGTGGTTCCTCGGCTCCAGCAGCAGACACCCCCCCCCCAGGTGGGGGGCCAGCTCCCTCCTTAGCACGGGTACAGGGGGCAGGCAGGTACCTGGCGAGGTCCAGGAAGGAGTCCACCGTCTCTTTGCTGGTGGGCAGGGCGTCGGCCAGCCCCAGGGCGTTGGTGTTCAGCGCCTGGGCCCCGGCCCCGGGTCGGACGATGAAGGCCAAGGCTACGGCCAGCGCGGAGGCCACCAGGGTGGTGCCCATGAAGTAGGCGACGGCGATGCCCCCCAGCTTGCCCAGGGCGCGGGTGTCCAGGCTGGCGGCGCCGGAGACCAGGCTGCAGACCACCAGCGGCAGGATGACCATCCGCAGCATGCGGAGCAGCAGCTCCCCAGGGAAGGCCAGGGCGGCCACCTGCGCCCGGCTCAGGCGGGCGCCGCGGACGGCCGCGCCCAGGGCCACCCCGAGCAGCACGCCGGCCACGGTCAGGATGACCAGGCAGTGCTTCCTCAGGCAGCGGCCGCAGCCCCCGCCCCGCCGCCGGGCCGGCTCCGCGGGCAGCGCCCGGCCCGCCGTCGCCTCCCGCCCGGCCAGGGCGCCGCTCCGCACGTGGCCGTTCCAGCTCTCGCTCGGCCTCTCCATGCCGCCGGCCGGGCCGCCCGATGCCCGCTGCTGCAGCCCCGGCTAGGCAAGGCGCCCGCGCCGCCGCTGCAGCCCGGCGGGGATGATGCAAGGCTGGCCCTGCCCCTCGCGCCGGCCGCCGCCGCCCCCCGAGCACTGAGGGCCCCCTCCCCCGGGCCCGGCCCCCCCCGGCTGCTGGGGCTGTCACAGCGGCTCGGAGCCGGCGGGGAATCGCGGCGCTCGGGGGCGGGCGAGTTGTCCGGGGGGAACTGGGCCAAAGGGGGGGGGGGTCGCAATCCCGGCTGAGGTTTATTTAGGGCCAGCGCCTTCCTCCGCCCCTTGGCCTCCCGGTTCTTCCCATAAAGGGTCAGGCAGCCGCCGGGAGAGATGCTCCCAGCAGCGCATCACGCCACAGAGCCAGCCTCCCGCTCACAGCCCATTGCACCGGGCTGGCTTCTTGCCCTGTGTGTCTAGACAGCGACAGGGCTCAGGTTTGATTGTGTTTGTACAGCACATTAGTCCAGCGAAACCCTCCTCCTGTCTGGGGATGCTAGTCTAGACTCTACCTTAACATACACAGTGACAGAAACCAATAACCATCATCATTGTGGGCCCAGGCACCAGCGAATGGGGATGACATTTCCTACTGCTGGCAGCCTGCTTGGAGTAGAACAGTACAAAGCAGGCAGATTTACAATCTCCATCCAGGCTACCAACACTAACCTCACTGTGCGGACTGAAAACGGCTCCAAAGGACCATTGAAACAGATGGAAAGAAGTGCTCCAGCCAATGGAAATTAAAACTCATGGAAATGAAGTTGAGCATGCATATCTTTTCCTGTGAATCAAGGACAATTTGTTTATTCTTCCCACCTTTTAGTTTGTTCTCCTATACTGGACTTTACAAAAATGATGGTGAACGTGTCTAGAACAATGGTTCTGCTGCAGTATTTTTATTTTTATTGCAACATCACCCAGGAAGCCTACTCAGGATCAGGGCCCCATTGTTCTAGGAGTTGTCTTACCATACAAAGACAAAGAAAGGAAGGATGGTTCAGTGGACTGGGTGCTACCTTAGGTGTTAGAAGAAAAGGAGTACTTGTGGCACCTTAGAGACTAACCAATTTATTTGAGCATGAGCTTTCCTGAGCTACAGCTCACTTCATCGGATACATACCGTGGAAACTGCAGTAGACATTATATACACACAGAGACCATGAAACAATACCTCCTCCCACCCCACTGTCCTGCTGGTAATAGCTTATCTAAAGTGATCATCAAGTTGGGCCATTTCCAGCACAAATCCAGGTTTTCTCACCCTCCGCCCCCCCCCCCCCCCCACACACACACACAAACTCACTCTGCTGCTGGTAATAGCCCATCCAAAGTGACCACTCTCTTCACAATGTGTATGATAATCAAGGTGGGTCATTTCCAGCACAAATCCAGGTTCTCTTACTCCCTCACCCCCCTCCAAAAACCACACACACAAACTCACTCTCCTGCTGGTAATAGCTTATCAAAAGTGACCACTTTCCCTACAATGTGCATGATAATCAAGGTGGGCCATTTCCAGCACAAATCCAGGTTTTCTCACCCCCCCCCCACCCCTATACACACACAAACTCACTCTCCTGCTGGTAATAGCTTATCTAAAGTGATCATTAAATTGGGCCATTTCCAGCACAAATCCAGGTTTTCTCACCCCCCCACCCCTATATACACACAAACTCACTCTCCTGCTGGTAATAGCTTATCTAAAGTGATCATTAAATTGGGCCATTTCCAGCACAAATCCAGGTTTTCTCACCCTCCGCCCCCCACAAACTCACTCTGCTGCTGGTAATAGCCCATCCAAAGTGACCACTCTTCACAATGTGTATGATAATCAAGATGGGCCATTTCCTGCACAAATCCAGGTTGTCTCACCCCCTCACCCCCCTCCAAAAACCACACACACAAACTCAATCTCCTGCTGGTAATAGCTTATCCAAAGTGACCACTCTCCCTACAATGTGCATGATAATCAAGGTGGGCCATTTCCAGCATAAATCCAGGTTTTCTCACCCGCCCCCCACCCCCATACACACACAAATTCACTCTCCTGCTGGTCATCCAAACTGACCGCTCTCCAAGTTTAAATCCAAGTTTAACCAAAACGTCGGGGGGGGAGGTGGGGGTAGAAAAAAGCAAGGGGAAATAGGCTACCTTGCATAATGACTTAGCCACTCCCAGTCTCTATTTAAGCCTAAATTAATAGTATTCAATTTGCAAATGAATTCCAATTCAGCAGTTTCTCGCTGGAGTCTGGATTTGAAGTTTTTTTGTTGTAAGATAGTGACCTTCATGTCGGTGATTGCGTGACCAGAGAGATTGAAGTGTTCTCTGACTGGTTTATGAAGGTTATAATTCTTGACATCTGATTTGTGTCCATTTATAAGTCTTTTACGTAGAGACTGTCCAGTTTGACCAATGTAAATGGCAGAGGGGCATTGCTGACACATGATGGCATATATCACATTGGTGGATGTGCAGGTGAACGAGCCTCTGATAATGTGGCTGATGTTATTAGGCCCTGTGATGGTGTCCCCTGAATAGATATGTGGGCACTGTTGGCAACGGGCTTTGTTGCAAGGATAGGTTCCTGGGCTAGTGGTTCTGTTGTGTGGTATGTGGTTGTTGGTGAGTATTTGCTTCAGGTTGCGGGACTGTCTGTAGGCAAGGACTGGCCTGTCTCCCAAGATTTGTGAGAGTGTTGGGTCATCCTTCAGGATAGGTTGTAGATCCTTAATAATGCATTGGAGGGGTTTTAGTTGGGGGCTGAAGGTGATGGCTAGTGGCGTTCTGTTATTTTCTTTGTTAGGCCTGTCCTGTAGTAGGTGACTTCTGGGAACTCTTCTGGCTCTATCAATCTGTTTCTTCACTTCCGCAGGTGGGTATTGTAGTTGTAAGAAAGCTTGATAGAGATCTTGTAGGTGTTTGTCTCTGTCTGAGGGGTTGGAGCAAATGCGGTTGTATCGCAGAGCTTGGCTGTAGACGATGGATCGTGTGGTGTGGTCAGGGTGAAAGCTGGAGGCATGTAGGTAGGAATAGCGGTCAGTAGGTTTCCGGTATAGGGTGGTGTTTATGTGACCATTGTTTATTAGCACTGTAGTGTCCAGGAAGTGGATCTCTTGTGTGGACTGGACCAGGCTGAGGTTGATGGTGGGATGGAAATTGTTGAAATCATGGTGGAATTCCTCAAGGGCTTCTTTTCCATGGGTCCAGATGATGAAGATGTCATCAATATAGCGCAAGTAGAGTAGGGACTTTAGGGGATGAGAGCTGAGGAAGCGTTGTTCTAAATCAGCCATAAAAATGTTGGCATACTGTGGGGCCATGCGGGTACCCATAGCAGTGCCGCTGATCTGAAGGTATACATTGTCCCCAAATGTGAAATAGTTATGGGTAAGGACAAAGTCACAAAGTTCAGCCACCAGGTTAGCCGTGACATTATCGGGGATAGTGTTCTTGACGGCTTGTAGTCCATCTTTGTGTGGAATGTTGGTGTAGAGGGCTTCTACATCCATAGTGGCCAGGATGGTGTTATCAGGAAGATCACCGATGGATTGAAGTTTCCTCAGGAAGTCAGTGGTGTCTCGAAGGTAGCTGGGAGTGCTGGTAGCATAGGGCCTGAGGAGGGAGTCTACATAGCCAGACAATCCTGCTGTCAGGGTGCCAATGCCTGAAATGATGGGGCGCCCAGGATTTCCAGGTTTATGGATCTTGGGTAGTAGATAGAATATCCCAGGTCGGGGTTCCAGGGGTGTGTCTGTGCGGATTTGATCTTGTGCTTTTTCAGGAAGTTTCTTGAGCAAATGCTGTAGTTGCTTTTGGTAACTCTCAGTGGGATCATAGGGTAATGGCTTGTAGAAACTCGTGTTGGAGAGCTGCCGAGCAGCCTCTTGTTCATATTCCGACCTATTCATGATGACAACAGCACCTCCTTTGTCAGCCTTTTTGATTATGATGTCAGAGTTGTTTTTGAGGCTGTGGATGGCATTGTGTTCCACACGGCTGAGGTTATGGGGCAAGTGATGCTGCTATTCCACAATTTCAGCCCGTGCACGTCGGCGGAAGCAGGAGAGTGAGTTTATGTGTGTGTGTGGGTGTGTCCCCCCGGGGGGGGGGGGCAAGGGAGTGAGAAAGCCTGGATCTGTGCTGGAAATGACCCACCTTGATTACCATGTACATTGTAGGGAGAGTGGTCACTTTGGATGAGCTATTATCAGCAGGAGAGTGAGTTTGTGTGTGTATAGGGGTGGGGGGGGGGGTGAGAAAACCTGGATTTGTGCTGGAAATGGCCCACCTTGATTATCATGCACATTGTAGGGAAAGTGGTCACTTTTGATAAGCTATTACCAGCAGGAGAGTGAGTTTGTGTGTGTGGTTTTTGGAGGGGGGTGAGGGAGTGAGAGAACCTGGATTTGTGCTGGAAATGACCCACCTTGATTATCATACACATTGTGAAGAGAGTGGTCACTTTGGATGGGCTATTACCAGCAGGAGAGTGAGTTTGGGGGGGGGGGGGGGGGCGGAGGGTGAGAAAACCTGGATTTGTGCTGGAAATGGCCCAACTTGATGATCACTTTAGATAAGCTATTACCAGCAGGACAGTGGGGTGGGAGGGGGTATTGTTTCATGGTCTCTGTGTGTATATAATGTCTACTGCAGTTTCCACGGTATGCATCCGATGAAGTGAGCTATAGCTCACGAAAGCTCATGCTCAAATAAATTGGTTAGTCTCTAAGGTGCCACAAGTACTCCTTTTCTTTTTGCAAAGACAGACTAACACGGCTGTTACTCTGAAACCTGTCCTTAGGTGTTAGGAGACCCAGCTGCAATTCCCTGCAGTGCCACAGACTTCCTGTGTGACCCTGGGCAAATCACTGTGGTTTAGCAAAAAATAGACACTTAATTTTTAGAAAGAAAGCAATTGTTGCGTTATTAAATATTATCAGTTAAAATATACTTGGAGGTCTGTGGGCAAGATATATGACAAGGCAAAAGTTGTATACATTGGCTAAAATTTGCAAAAACAACTAGACCCAAGACAGCTGATTTTTATAAAGTGCTGAACACTTGCTATGTGAATATTAGGCCCCTTTAAGATGTTTCAAGTTTGGCACCCAAGGACTGAAGCACCTAAAATAACTAGTTTCAGAGTAGCAGCCGTGTTAGTCTGTATTCGCAGAAAGGTGTCCCCCATCCCCCCCCCCACCACCCCACGCTGGTAATAGCTCACCTTAAGTGATCACTCTGGTTACAGTGTGCATGGTAACACCCATTGTTTCATGTTCTCTATGTATATAAATCTCCCCACTGTATTTTCCACTGAATGCATCCGATGAAGTGAGCTGTAGCTCACGAAAGCTTATGCTCAAATAAATTTGTTAGTCTCTAAGGTGCCACAAGTACTCCTTTTCTTTTTGCTAAAATAACTAGTCACTTTTGAAAATACTGGCCGTTATCCATTCTATGACTTACATGCTTTATATATCCTTTCTATGCCAGACAGATGTCTCATTTGAAATGGAAATCCAATGGAATGGATCCCACAGATGTGTTCTAAACAAATTACGTCAGTTCTTAGGGTGAATGTAACAGCTGGTACATCTACACAGTGATTAAAAATCCCGTGGCTGGCCTGAGTCAGCTGACTTGGGCTCCAGGCTGAAAAATTGCCGTGTAGATGTTCAGTTCTCGGGCTGGAGCCCAAGCTCTGGGGCCATGTGAAGATGGAGGGTCTCTGAGCTTGGGCTCCAGCCTGAGCCTGAATATCTACACAGCAATTTTGAGTCTCACAGCCCAGACCCCATGAGCCTGAGTCCGCTGACCCAGGCCAGCCACAGCCATGCCACAGGTCTTTTATCCCTGTGTAGACATACCCAGGGTGGCTTGCCTTGAGCTACACACACCTGAGAGGACTCGGGTGATTCTAATATTGAAGTCAGGAGGAAGCTGCAGAGAGTAGTTGAGGCTGTTAGAGACAGGAGGCCTGCCAAGAAGCTGGGGTCACTCAGGAAATGGTTGAAAGACTGCAGGGAGTGTGAAAGACTTTGGTAGGGAAGACCCTGTCATTAAGGGAGCTGTGACAGAGAGGAGCTGCAGTAAGCAGGAGGCTATTGTTAGAGACCCTGACTGAGAGGAGGGTTTGGCCCTGAAAGCCAGAACCAGAGGGCCACGCTTCAGCTGGGTAAAACCTGTGAGACACCTTGCATTGGGACTTAGCTCTGGGAAGAAGGGCTGGGGGCTGAGGGAGTGATTGAACTGGCCTTGGGCCCTTGAGGGGGCTGTTGTAATTACTTATGGACTGTGAGGTTAACGGGCCTGAAGCGAGGAGAAATTGGTAGCAGTGCCTTTGTGCTACAGTCATAGACAAGCTTCTATTGTCATTCTGACTTGCCATGTTTTAGAGAAGGAGGGTTCTGTGGTTAAGGTAAAGGAATGTGGGTATAGAGACCTGGGTTTAATTTCCAACTCATCTATGGCTGTCCTGAGTAACCTTGGGAGAATCTCCCACTCTCCCTCTACCTTTCGTCTTTAAAATGAAAGTAGTAACACTGTGCTTCCCTTCTTCACATCTTCACATGGTGAGTGTAAGGTTAAACTAATGTCTGGAATGTGCTTTGAGAGCCTCAGAGCAATGGTATCAGGGAAGAGAGTACTATCGTTATTAGTGTTGACATAGTGACGTGATGGAGTCACCGTCTTACATGTAAAACTAACACATGTATATAGCCCAAAGAGGTAATCTATTTTAAGGTTTTCTATAGAGCCTGTTAGTGTAGTATCTAAGATGTGACCAAGTAAATAAGATTCACGTTTCAAGGCCACAGAGGACTTCAAGGAGCTTTCAGTTGCTCTAAGTCCCTAGATTCTATAAAGTTCTTCTTAGGGGCTTCTTATAACCCCAGTTATGGTGGGAATGCTTTATCATGATCCTGCTCCCAGATAGTTGGTCTTCTCTATGATGATGCAGCTTACAAAACTCAGCATGAAATATTGCGTCAGATAAAATGGTCTTAGGTGAGGGAGCTTGACTGTGGAACAAACTGCCAGAGGAAACCAGACTAAGCCAACATCGGATCATTTTTAAAGCAGGCTGTAAATATGCTTCTTTTTGATGAAGCGTTCCCATCAGAACTAGAATACATATAGATAAATCAGGTATATGCTCCTTTCTTGTGTGTGTTCAGTTGTGTAAGTATATTGATATATAGTATCACTATATATGTGGAGTCCAAACATACTGAAAATCAATTCCAGAAGTCAATGCAAGTTTTGTATGTAGACAAGACTATATGCATAAGAGAAACTGGGGGGGAAATTCAACCTATAGCAATTCCCAAATGCAGCCCTAGGCATGCAGTGAGGGCAAAGGAAGATCTTGTTTATAGATCCACACCTGCAAGGTACTAAGTGGGTGTACCTTCAACTCTCAGGAGTTGGCTGTAGATCAGTAAAGTGAACAGATACATGAGTGATTTCCCCACAATCACTTAGATTTTCCCATATTTTAAGTTGTTGATACAAAAACTGGCACTTTGCTAAGCTCTGTTAGAGCATGGCTGGACAGGGGAGTCCATAAAATCCTTTCCATTCTCAAAATCCTTTCCATTCTCATCCTATTTCTGATGTGATCAATTCAGAGATTGAAAGAAAGATGCCTGAGATTCTCTGCTATGCTGAACTTCAGCGACGGGGGCGCTGTTGGGCAGCTGTTTCAGACTCCCTGATTCTCAGGGTAGATCTGTCCCGCCCTGGTATAGGTTAGAGCAGTCTTGGGTCTGCTCTGATCTATGCTGGTTGTCTAACTCCCTAAGGTACTTTATACCAGCTGTACATACTTGGGGAGAGGACTGCTACAGCCATGCCATTGTGCCATTTGGGAGTTTTCCTACACTGACAGCTGTGTGTGGATCTGGCTTCTTTCTGGCCCCTCTGCACTGCCGAGGCACAGCTACGGATCTGATCCTCTATTATGAACAAACCTGTCTGTGTCGTGAGCTTGCTGTCAGCAAGTATTCCTTTAGGAATCTGAAGTTATTGGAAGGTTGACCCCTTTCCAATTTTTTTTTTTGGGAAAGACAGTTTGAATGGTTGAGAACAGTATCCTGAAAGGGCCGTCCCACAGGGTGACACTCTTCTGAGGAGAATATCCACAGACCATGCAAAAAGGGGTTATCTCCAAATTGAACTCTCCAGCCAAGCCATAGCATAGTGACCTAGCGAGATCTGTGGAAGACACAGAGCACTTCCTTGAGGTGCAGACTATACCTGGGCAAAAAGACAGTATTATGCCTAGGGTGCCAAACTACTTGGATGGTTTCCTACCATGAATTGTTCCTACCAAGGGCATCTCCCTAGATAGAATGGGGACTGTTGCAAAAGGGACCTCTCTGCAATCATTTTTCCAGAGCCCTTGCAGTGCCGGTCCCATTGTAAACTCTATGTAGAGTATATCCTCCCCCACACAGTGATCTGGGCTCTTTGAATAAGGGTGGTTCCAAGGTATATGAAAACAAGGACCTGTAACCCCTGCTAATGTGAGGTCCCAAGAATATTGCTAATGTCCTACTACATAAAGAATTACTACTAACGATTAAAAAGACCCTCCAGTGTAATCCTGTCCACGTCGATCCACCTTCTTTTCAGTCTTTTTATGTTCTCACACGCAGTGGAAAAAATTCTGATTAAACACACGCATGCACCTGCACATTGTCAGATGGCAAAAGCACACAGTAGCTTTGCAAATATCACTTGATTGCCCAAACTCCAACTCAATATAAACTTGACAGACAGGGCTGGTTGATCTAGGGTGAATATTTAACTTTATTCCCAAAAGCCAGGCAGTTTTACCAGGGAGAAAATGACACAACAAAAACTCTAAGGGTGTGATTCTCATTTACAAGAAGGCCCCTTTCCAGTGCTTTGGCACAGTAAAGGGGACTTGAGGTGGGTGTAGATTACAGTCACAAAGCAGCTTAAATTTCCTTTTACACTGCCAGAATGGTGCAAAGGGGCCTTAGGGTAAATGAGAATCAGGCTTTAGGAGAGTACTGAAAAGCAAAGTAGACAAGACTGTTCCCCTGTGTAGAAAAGCCAGTGCAGGGAACAGAGTCCTCCTCTGTGGGGTCTTCAAGGAGTGTTCTTTGGGGGGGCAAGGAAAGGGGACAGTAGGAAGAAGGAAGAGGAAACAAGCAGAAGGTATAGTCCCCCCCGAACAGGGAAACATACCATAGTAAGAGATAGGAGATGTGAGTCTCTCAATAATGCTGGGTTTGTGGTATCCAGCATGTGGTGGGTATCGAGTGCTGGGCTTAGTCTTTTCAAAACAAGCTGGTCTTAAAGGCAATGTAGTTAGCTCTCTTAAGCTGCATGGCAGGACATCCTCAAGCTCTGGATGGAGAGGGGAGGAGAGAGAAAGATACAGAGGAACAACTTCAAATGATGCTGGAACCATTTGAGTTTTAATAGTTTGAATGAAGAGCTCGCGTGTGTGTCAAAAGTGGAGAGTGTCGATTTCTTCTTCGGTTGTATGAGTGTTTGATAATGTGCACTCCCAGTGGCGGGATGTTACAATTGCATTTAGTTTCCTAGAGGTTGTACTTTATCTGATATTCTTGTTTTTTAGTTAGACTCACTTTAGCAAATACAGAAGAGGGCCATTATCATAAAAGGAAAAACTAGCAGACCCTGAGCTGGCATATGTCAGCTACGCTCTATTACAGTCAGTAGAGTTATGTTGAATTACACTAGCTAAGGAGCTGGCTCTAAGAATCCAAATTAATACCCAAGCTAAATATAACTTGGAAAAGTGTAGTATCAGCCTGATTTGCATAAAATGAATAGAACATTCAGTAAAAAGCCACCTTATGGAGAACAATAGTATGAACTGTTTTAAAACTATTTAGTGTTGACTTAGTACAGTGGTTTTCAATTTGTGGTCAACCCAAGGGTCCGCGGACTATGTCTAAGGGGTCCGTGGAAGTTTGTTGTTACCATAGAATAGTGTTTTTTAACCTGTGATCTGTGAACACCCTGGGGGTCCACTGACTATGTCTAAGATTCCAAAGGGTCTGCACTTCTATTGGAAATTTTTTAGGAGTCCACAAATGAAAAAAGGTTGAAAACCCTTGACTTAGTAGATGTAAGTAGCAAACACAATATTTATTCTTACATATTTTATCCCTGACTCTGGTACGCGGTAAAGCAGGCGTGTGTACTGTGCATCCCTAGGAGCAACCCACACATGTAGTACCTCCAGGCTTATTCTGTAGAACAAAGCCCATCCTACATCACATGATGGCCTGTGTAGTACTCCCTTAAGTACTCCCTCTTGCACTCATGGCCAGCTCCAGGGGTGGAAGAGACAGTGGGCATGTGAGGGATTGAGAGCGGGTGGATCAAATGGCCATGCAGGCATCTTGAGAAGGTGGCCAGCTCTCAGCTGTTGGAAGCCACTAGCCAATGCAGGAGGAACAGTGGCAGGTCAGCAAATGACATATGCCAACTCCTCTTTCTCCCTTGCCAGACGTTGGTCCAGCAATGTGACCACTGGACAGAAGATCACAGAGACAGCTGGACTCTGGGGTTATGCAGGCATCCAATCATGTCCGTGTGTGTTTTGTTCCACTTCCCAGCTGCAATTATGTGCTATGATGCATTGCTATATCTATGACATGGAGCTTTGGCAGCTTGTACGTCATGTGTGTAGGGGTAAGGGTTGCCTTGGGGGCTTTTTCTGCTTATCTTAGTCAAGCTATGCATATCACTGATGATTGACCTTGTTTTGGCAGACTCACTGCCAGTATCATCAATTTGTGAAGAAGGGACTGGTAAGCAGCCTTTATTGCAGCAGGGATGGATAATTGGCTCAATGAGCAAGATCCCACATACCTCCACTTCAGATAGATCCTTGATCCCTGCCTTAGACAGAGAGGTAGGCACACACCAGCACTTAGTAGAGGTACAGAAAGTGATTCTTCCTTTATTTCCTTGCCCAGGGTTCCCTCTGTACTAAGGAGTAACTCTCTTTGTGCAAACACAGGTAACTTGGCTCCATTCGGGTATAGGCTTATAAAGTGGCTCAGCACTATAAAGACTCAACTGCTGTCCTTAGTCTCTGTCCAAACATGACAAACATTGCCCCAATGCCAGTGTGTTTTTACTGTTTATTGTCTTTTAAGGAATGAAAGTTATATGCAGGATGAATCACTTTAATGGGAGATACAAAAATCTGTGTGCATGGATGAAGAAGGGCAAACAATTGTTCATTGCCTTCCCTTGGCACAGGAACAGAGCTAAATATGGGGGAAAGTCAAAACACTGATACGAAAGTCAGGTGTAACATGAATGCAGCACAATGTCAAAGTAACCGATGAACCATTGGAAGGCAATAGATAATTACAACAAAATGTCACATGGGCGTTAATGTCACTCTGCCTCGCTTTCCACTGCAATGTTTAGGTCATAGTAAACAAACTGCCACTTTCATTTTCAAACCATGTAAACTTGCTGACAAACTCCCGGGAGTGCGACTTGGCAGGTTTGGACACACGCAGAGGATAAACCAAGGGTACCTGGTGAGGGCAGCATGGCAAGAGAGAGTGGTAGGGAAGAGACCCTAAGGAACACTGAGGAAGTGAGGGATGAATTGCAAAGAAGGTGGTAAGCAGGTGGACCTTAGTGCTGCCTTGGACAAATGAAGGTGGCAGATGCATTTGGACAAAGACCTGACCCCAGTTGATGTGATAAGGGGAAGAAGATGAACTAAACACTATTCGTTCTTCTCACAGCTATAGCAGTCAGGATTATGGGCCCAGTCCTGCTGCTGTTGAAGTCAATGGGTAATATATTCAAATAGGCCTAAGTAACTTAGAACCCAGAACCCCCCTGCAGTGCAGCCACCAGCCCCCAGGAGCGCTGGGAGGGCAGGCGGCGTGGCCCTGGCCCCGGCCCCAGCCCTAGGTGGGGTGAACACTGTGGGACTGGAGCCACATGCAGAGTGGGAAGCAGGAGGGGGGACTGGAGATGGAATGTGGGCTGGGCCATGCCTGGCTATTTGGGGAGGCACAGTGTATGGTACCCACCGCCCATGACCAGTATGTAGATCTGGATGGGGGAGGAGGGAAACAACACAGACTAGAGCACTGGTTTGCAACCTTTCCAGACTACAGAACCCCTTTCAGAAGTCTGATTTGTCTTGTGTACCCCAAGTTTCACCTTACTTAAAAACTACTTGCTTACAAAATCAGACATAAAAATACAGACATGTCACAGCACACCATTACTGAAAAATTGCTTATTTCTCATTTTTCCATATAATTATAAAATCAATCGATTGGAATATAAATATTGTACTTACATTTCAGTGTCTAGTATATCGAGCAGTATAAACAAGTCATTGTCTGTTAAATTATGGTTAGTACTGACTTTGCTAGTGCATTTTTAGATAGCCTGTTACAAAACTAGGCAAATACCTAGATGAGTTGATGTAGCCCCTGGAAGACCTCTGAGTACCCCAGGAATATGCATACCCCTGGCTGAGACCCACTGGACTAAATTACACACTATTGCATATTGTTATTTCAGGTAAATGCTATTTGGTTAAGGATTTCACTGAATGGCCTAGATTGGGGCCAAATTTTAAATTGGTACCGACATGGGTATACAAGGATAAAAGGAGCATTCCCCACTATCATACCTCTCCCACCCTCTACTGTAGCCAGGAATGGTTGCAGGCTCTGGTAAGCATAGATACTGCCCTCTGCTCGTGCGCCCTGGGATGCCAACCACCCCAAGGTGGGCATGAAGTTCTGAAGTGGAGGCAAAGCCATAGAATGTTAGGGTTAAAGGGGACCACAGGGGTCATCTAGTCTAATCCCCTGCCAAGATGCAGGATTTGTTGTATCTAAACTGTCCAAGACAGATGGCTCTCCAGCCTCCTTTTGAAAACCTGCAGTGAAGAAGTTTCCACAACCCCCCGAGGCATCTGTTCCATTGTCCTACTGTTGTTAGAGTTAGAAAGTTTGTCCTGAGATTTAATCCAAATCTGCTGTGCTGTAGTTTGAACCCATGGCTTCTTGTCCTGCCCTCTGTGGCAAGAGAGAACAACTTTTCTCCATCTTTTTTATGGCAGCCTTTCAAGTATCTGAAGACTGCTATCATTCCCCCCCCTCCCCCGCCTTAATCTCCTCTTTTTCCAAACTAAACATACCCAGTTCCTTCAGCCTTTGCTCATATGGCTTGCATTCCATCCCTTTGATCATCTTTGTCTCTGGATCCTTTCCAGTTTCTCTACATCCTTTCTATACATTGGTGACCAAAATTGGATACAGTGCTCCAGCTGAGGTCTAACCAGCACCTAGCAGAGCAGTACTATCAACTCCCATGACTTGCATGCTATGCCTCTCTTAATGCAACCTGACATTGCATTTGTCTTTTTTTGCAACAGTACTGCATTCCTGACTCATGTTGAGGGTATAATCCACCACAACTCCCAGATCCTTCTCAGCAGTGCAGCTGCCAAGCCAGTTTCCCCCCATTTTGTATTTGATTTTTCTTCTTTAAGTGTAGCACCTTACATTTGTCTTTGTTGAATTTCATTTTGTTATCTATAGCCCAGTTCTCCAATTTATCAAGATCCCTCTGAATTTTAGCTCTATCCCCCAAAGTATTGGCAGCCCCACCTAGCTCTGCGTCATCTGCAAGCTTGATCAGCGTGCTCTCTATTCCTACATCCCGGTTATTAATAAAGATGTTAAACAACACTGGACCCAAAACGGATCCCTGTGGAACCCCACTTGAGACCGCCCTCTAATCCGACATCATTCCATTAACAATTACTCTTTGTTTGCGGTTGTTTAACCGATTATGTATCCACTTAATGGTAGTTCTGTTGAGCCTGCTTTTCTCCAGATTACTTATCAGACTGTCATGACCCCATTCCCTCACTTCAACACCAAGCAACTCCTGCCAGAGCCCTGAGAGATTACAACTGGAACTGCTTGAATTCAACATGACTGAGTTCAAAGCAGTGTTCGGGGAGAAGAGACCTCCCTAAATCCTGAGGGTGAGTGGGAAAGAAACGTCGTTCTCTCCAGAGCACTTTTCTCACTTCCTGTTGAAAACAAGGGTGACTGGCTATCAGGGGACCTGACCTTTCAATCATTTTGGAAAGTTGCAATGACAGTAATTGTAACTGCATTGATTTGCTTTTTAAAACATGTAATCAGAAATGAGTTGTTCCTAAATGACCGGCAATGCTCAGTTATCATTGCCCATTGAAGGAAACTGGTCTATCGCTGCTAGAGAGCAGTGTGAAATGACACAAAAGCTGACCTCCAGCTATATATACTCCATATAGGGTCAAATTCTGCTCTGAGTTAACCAGGGTCAATCTGGAGTAACTCTACTGAAGCTAGTGGATTTACATCAGTGTTAACAAGAGCAGAATTCGACACACTGTGTATATCTGGAAGGGGAGTTTTCCCTTTATTGCTGCAAGTTACTCTTGGCTTCAGTGCTGCACAACTTGTGTGTGTGTGTAATTGCGTGTGTGTTTGGTTTTTCAAGGTTTCAGCTCCATTTCTAGAGTCTCCATCTTTCACAATTTGCAGAGTTCTTGCTCTGCTCACTCAGGCATGCTAAGGACCTTAGATTTATGCCTGAGGAACAGAGAGGGTGGAGGGGAAAGGAAGCTGGAAATCAGGCCCCACATTTTCAAACAGAGACTTGTGTGTGTGCCCATAATCAACCCCAAAAGCAATAAGGGAGAACAATCCCTTCTGAGTGCCGTTGGTAGAATTTAAATGCTGAAACAACAGTGCCATGGATGTGCTACTAACACTTATTGAATGAGTCCAGGAACATTATTCATGTCACTATGTATGGAAAGGGATGGGGAGGGAGGGAAAGAGAGTAAGGTTTGTGGGATTCTTAGATCCTGATTTAGGCAAGCTTCTTTATTCAGTAGAGGAGTGAAGCATGTGCTTAAATCAATAGGACTTCAGTACATATTTAGATGCTTCCCTGAATCAGGGTCTCAAGGAATGTGCTTCCCCTTGGGCGCCTAGATGTCTACAATGCAGCGGTTATAGGCTCGCAAATGTAGCCAGTTGACAGGCAAGGCAGAAAAGCCCATCTTGAACAACACGTTTCTTGCAAAGGAGCTTTAGGAAAGTAGGCACTTGCAAAGCCAGCCCCCCTTTTTAGGGTGAAATAGCCACTGTATTAGAGGCACAAGAAATGCAGAGCATGGCTGCTGTACTTTGTTTCTGATGGATAAAGAGAGGCAGCAGAGACAGCAGCTGGAGCAGGCTGAAAGCTTTCTGAGAGCCGCAGGAAAAGACCCCATTATTAGAGAGCACTAAAAGCCCTTTCGTTGCTAAGGAAAGCCGAACTAAAGAACGTCAGATGGATGCCTGAAGCTGCCAACCAGAGGGTTATTAAGCCCTTTGCAAAGACCCCCCCTCAACCTCTTGGCAGCGGTGATTTTGGATGGGTACTTGTGCCAGGCCCACCTATTGAAATACTTTAAAAAGGAGTCTATGGAGAGGGGGAACTTGGACTTCTGTGCGGGGCCCCATTGACAAAGCCATGCCTGGGAGCTCTAGATAAGCGCTGACATTGCAACTGGTTCTGTATGAAATGGGGGAAGTGGGGAGTGCTAAGGAAAGCTGGCTGTGCTGAAATTAGGACAGTCAGTTAATCGCAGTTAACTCACGCAATTAACTCAAAAAAATTAATTGCGATTAATCTTATTTTAATCGCACTGTTAAACAATAAAATAGCCATTGAAATTTATTACCTATTTTTGGTTGTTTTTCTACATTTTCAAATATATTGATTTAAATTACAACACAGAATATAAAGTGTATAGTACTCATTTTATATCATTTTTATTACAAATATTTGCACTGTAAAAATGGCAAACAAAAGAAATAGTATTTTTCAATTCACCTCATACAAGTACCATAATGCCATCTCTTTATCGTGAAAGTGCAATTTACAAATGTACATTTTTTTTGTTACATAAGTGCACTCTAAAACTAAAGAATAAAAACGTTAGAGCCTACAATTCCACTCAGTTCTACTTCTTATTCAGCCAATTGGTAAGAGAAACAAGTTTGTTTTCCTTTACAGGAGAGAATGCTGCCGGTGTCTTATTTACAATGTCACCTGAAAGTGAGAACAGGCATTCACATAGCACTTTTGTAGCCGGCGTTGCAAGGTATTTACGTGCCAGATATGCTAAACATTCATATACCCCTTCATGCTTCGGACACCATTCCAGAGGATACGCATCCATGTTGATGATACTCATTAAAAAATAATTTGTTAATTAAATTTTGACTGAACTCCTTGGGGAGAATAGTATGGCTCCTGCTGTTTTACCCGCATTCTGCCATATATTTCATATTATAGCAGTCTCGGATGATGACTCAGCACATGTTGCTTGTTTTAAGAACACTTTCACTGCAGATTTGACAAAACGCAAAGAAGGTACCAATGTAAAATTTCTAAAAGATAGCTACAGCACTCAACCCAAGGTTTAAGAATCTAAAGTGCCTGCCAAAATCTGAAAGGGACAAGGTGTGGTGCATGCTTTCAGAAGTCAAAAGAGCAACACTCTGATGCGGAAACTACAGAACCCATACCATCAAAAAAGAAAATCAACCTTCTGCTGGTGGCATCTGACTAGAATGATGAAAATTAACATGCATCGATCTGCACTGCTTTGGATTGTTATCGAGCAGAACCTGTCATCAGCATGGAAGCATGTCCTCTGGAATGGTGGTTGAAGCATGAAGGAACATATGAATCTTTAGCGTATCTGGCATGTAAATATCTTGCAACACCGTCTACAACAGTGCCATGTGAACGCTATTCTCACTTTCAGGTGGCATTGTAAACAAGAAGCGGGCAGCCTTATCTCCTGCCAATGTAAACAAACTTGTTTGTCTGAGCGATTGACTGAACAAGAAATAGGACTGAATGGACTTGTAGGCTCTAAAGCTTTACATTGTTTTATTTTTGAATGCAATTATTTTTTGTACATAATTCTACATTTGTAAGATCAACTTTCATGATAAAGAGATTGCACTACAGTACTTATATGAGGTGAACTGAAAAAAACTATGTTTTCTTTTTACAGTGCAAATATTTGTTATAAAAATAAATATAAAGTGAGCACTGTGCACTTTGTATTCTGTGTTGTAACTGAAATCAGTATATTTGAAAATGTAGAAAACATCCAAAAATATTTAAATAAATGGTATTCTATTATTGTTTAACAGTGCACTTAATCACGCAATTAATCACGATTTATTTTTTTAATCACTTGACAGCCCTAGCTGAAATGTGCGTGTTGGGGGAGGGACGTTGGGGTGGGAAAGACAGTAGAAAATGAGATGCAATGGGGAAGCACTTTAATGCCAAAGGGCATATGACTCCTTCTCTGCTGGCTTTTGTTTTCAGTTTTCCTACTTCAGCGTGGTCTGCACAGGAGGTGGTGGATCTCACTGCTGTGTGGGGATAAGAGTCTGTGCAGGCAGAGCTCCGATCCAGCAGAAGAAATGCTGACATCTATGCAGATCACTCGTGGAATGGGGGAGAAGGGCTACACGAGGGACACACAACAGTGCTGTGTGAAAATAAAAACTTCACCAAGCGTACCAGAAGGCAAGGGAGGCAAACAGTCGTTCTGGTGCTGAACCCCACACATGCTGGTTCTACAACAAGCTGTATGCGATTCTCGGGGGTGATGCTACCAGCACCCCCACAAGCAATGTGGACACCTCAGAGGTGGATGATATGGTGGATGAGGAAGAGGAGGGGGAGGAGAATGGGAGACAGGCAAGTGGTGGAACCATTCTCCCCTGTGGGTCACAGGGCATCATGGTGGCCGACCGTGATACCGGGGAAGGCACCTCTGGTGAGTATGCAGTTACAATGAAAGTCCAGTTAAACTTTAGTGGGCCCACACATTCGGTGGTATTGCATGTTTACTGTGAAGAAAAAGTGAGGTGCTGTGGTTCTCTGCTTACAAGAGGCCGCTCTAGCTATGCAGAGGGTGGCCCCCAGAAAAGACTGTTTACGTGGCCTGGGATAGCCCAGGAATCCTCCATGGATATCTCTAGGAACCTTTCATGGAGACACTCTGCAATCCTTTACAGAAGGTTTCTGGGCAGGGCAGTCTTATATCTTCCACCATGGTAGGACACTTTCCCATGCAACTCCTGAATTAATTCTGCTGGCATCATTGCGTACACAGCATAAGGACCAGGTCTATACCCAAATGCTTGCAGCATCTCCTTCCTTTCCGCCTCTGCTACCCTTAGGAGACTGATATCACATAGGGTTGCCTAGGGGGCATGGGGGAAGTTCTCATTAAAAGTGCTCTTACACGAAAAAGAAAAAGGGCATGTAGACCCACCCCAAGCCCCACATTCCGGATTGCCAGACCATGCAGCCATTAATGTGCCTTTACTCTGCTCAGCATGAGCCAGCAAGTAGTTTAAAGTGGCTGATAGGGGACTGGGGCCCCACATGAGAGATTCCGCAATTTGGGAGTGAAAACTTCCCCTCACCCCCACCCCGTTCCTAAACGGCTTCCTGTGGTGATATGGGGAAGGGCTATTGTTTAACTATCTACCTGTGCTTCTGACATGAGCCTGCCATAAACTTCATTAAAAGTCACCCATGACCCGGAGGGGCACGCTCACCAGAGCTGGAGCAGCAAAATGGCACAGTGAATGGTTATGGATTCCGATTATGTTATGGCTTGCACCTAGTGGAATAAGGTTTTTCTTTTTTTGTTTTTTTTTAATGAAAATGGCCTTCCTAAGGAAACATTTTATTCATGTACAATGGCTCCTTTATTTTTTCCCCCTGACTGACAGCTGGAAATGTGTCCTTCAACATGTCATCCACACCTGAAAGCAGACTTTTGCTGATTAGAAGGAGAAACAGAACACAGGAGGACAGATAATGAACACCTCCGGGACAGCTGACACAGAGCTGAGAGCATGGAGGATTTCACTGTCCGAGAAGTTAGACATGGAGAGCAGGAAAGCTTCCAATGAGCAAGAGTGTTTGGTGCAGGATGAGATGCTTTGGATTATGAGGGACCAAGCAGATATGTTGAGGTGTCTGGTTGAATTGCAGGAACATAAACAGGAGGGTAGAGTCCCTCTGCAGACCCTGGTGGACAGCCTGCCAGCATCGCCTGGCGCAGCATCACCCTCCCCTAAGTGTTCCATGAGACATGGGTGAAAAGTCCATTGTCTCTTTCACTTTACTTGGGAGGGGTGGGAGGGTATAAGGAACAGAAAGTGCCCGTTCACAGAGCTCTGATAATCTGGAATGTGGTGTTATGTTACACCGCTGAAAATGTTTCTCCTATTCCAACTTTACAATCCCTTTTCCCCAAAGGGACCTTTTCCTTCTGTTCTCCCTCTTTCCTTATGTTTGTTAAATAAAGTAAATGGATTCAAGAAATAAATGTTCTTTATTGAATAGAAGCAGTGGGCTTGGGCGGGGGGTTGGCTTTATAGGGACAGTGATACAAGCCAGGTGAAGGTTTGGGAAAGCACAATGCAGACAAGCAGCTCACATTACTGTGACTCATTACTGAAACAGCTTTTCAAAGCCTCACAGATACACAGCACCCCTTGCTGTGCTCTTCTTATTGCCCTAGTGTCTGGCTGCTCAAAAATGGCTGTCATGTGATCTGTCTCGACTGCCCACCCCTGCAGAAAATCCTTTTTCCTGCCACAGATATTATGGAGCACACAGCAGGCAGCTATAACCATGGGGATGTTCTCCTCATTAAAGGTCCAACCTTGTTAGTAAACTTCTCCAGCACCCTTTCAAACAACCAAAGGCACATTCAACCACTATTCTGCACTTGCTGAGCCTAGAGTTGAACTGTTCCTTACTGCTGTCTAGATGGCTGGTGTCTGGCTTCATGAGCCATGGGAGCAAGGGGTAGGCTGGGTCCCCCGCAATAACTATAAGCATCTCAACGTCGTCAATGTTAATTTTGTGGTCTGGAAAGAAAGTCCCGGATTGCAGCTTTGTTAGAAACAGACCTGAGTTCCTAAAGATGTGCGCGTCATGAACCTTTCCCGACCATCCTACGTTGATGTCGATGAAACACCCCCCGTGATCCACCAGTGTTTCCAACACCATTGAAAAGTATCCCTTTCAGTTTATATACTCTTTGGCAAGGTGGTCTGGTGCCAAGATGGGGATGGGCATGCCATCTATTGCCCCACCACAATTAGGGAACCCCATCATGGCAGAACCATCCACTGTGTCCTGTGCATTTCCCAGACACACTATCCTTCGTAGCAGAAGTTGATTAATGGCCCTGCACACTTGGAGCACAGCAGCTCCCACGGCTGATTCCCCACTGACTGGTAACTGTCTGGCATTGCAAGCTTCCAAATAGCGATCACCACTCACTTCTCCACTGTCAGAGAAGCTCTCATTTTTGTGTTGCTGAACTGCAGGGCAGGGGAAAGCTCTGCACATAGTTCCTGGAAGGTGGCCCTTGGCATCTGAAAGTTCTGCAGCCACTGTTAGTCACCTCATACCTGCAAAACGATGCAGTCCCACCAGTCAGTGCTTGTTTCACAGGACCAGAAGCGGTGCTCGACAGATTGCAGCTGCTCTGTGACTGCCATCAGCAACTGTGAATTGTTTTTTTTCCACTGGCTTGCAGCAGCACTGCTTGCAGGAAATCGTGTGGCAGGCCCTACTTCAGCTCTGGAAATACTGCAGGAGAAGGCGCGAGGTGTTTGAGATGCTCACTGCAAGAGTGCACAGCTGAGCAGGCTCCATGCTTCTGGGTTTATGGCGTATGTACAGCAGTTTTAAGGCACAAAAACCACTAGGTTGTTTGCTGTTGATATGAGAGAGGGATGCCGACGCAATGTTCCCATTCTCCCCTGCGACAGTGTTTTGGTCCTATGAGGCATTGCACAAACTTCCCAAAGCAAACTGCAGCAAGTTGCACTTTTGGATAGCTACCCACAATGCACTGCTTTGTTTATCGATGCAGATGCTGCTAGTGAGAACACACTCCATCGAGACAATGAGCATTCTCCCAAAGAAGCCAGGCACAATAGACTTCATTAATTTGGAGGCTCGAGGTCGAATTGGATAAAGTCTACTTAATTGTGTAGAGTAGACAATCCCTTAGTTTAGAGTCCTATCACCTGGACCACGCTACTTCCCATAAACTAATAACCTCATTTCTAGGACCCTTGAGAAGTCCATCCATGACAGGGAAGAGCAGCCCTGCCAAGGTAGTGAATATCTGCACTCAGTCAGCCAGCTCTATGTGAGTGTCGGGGCAGGGAGGGACAGAATGCATGGACTCCACCTGATTCTTGTGCTGCTCTAAATTGCACCAGGACTGTTCTTGCTCTAGGATCAGGGAAGTAGAAAAGTGGCACAGACCTGCACCAAGTGTGAACACAGAGCAGCTGAAGAAGTCTCCCATTCTTTCTGCCTTCTTTAGATTTCTTCCTGTTGAATTATTTGTTTTTCTCTCCTTCCCCCCACCCCAAAACCATACATTGTCTGTTTCTTCTACCTACTCCCTGTGACCCAGGGACCTCTGATGCCAAATGATAGAGGGCAGAATGGATGCATTAGGATTTACAGGGATCCCCTGGAACCGATGTCTACATAATAGTTAGTCAAAGGGTGGCATGTAAGAGGTCTCTATTGAGAGCCCTTGGTGGTTCCCAGCCAATGGGAGCTGCGGAGCCAGTGCTGGGGGCAGGGGCAATGCGCGGAGCTTCCCTGATTGCCCCTGCACCTAAGGGCCACAGGGACATGTTGGGTACTTCCAGGAGCTGCGTGGAGCAAGGGCAGGCAGATAGCCTACCATAGCCCCGCTGCATCTACGACCGGACTTTTAACAGTCCAGTGAGCAGTGGTGACCGAAGCCGCCAGAGTCCCTTTTTGACCAGGCATTCTGGTCGAAAACCAGATGCCTGGCAACCCTACCTCCTCCTGCCCCTGTTCCACCCCCTCCCCCGCCTCTTCCTGCCCCAGCTCCTCCCCCTCCCAGAGCCTCTTGCATGCCACTAAACAGCTGATTGTGGTGGGCAGGAGGCTCGGGGGGGTGGGTGGTGAGAGGGAGGAGCTGATCTCTGCAGAGCTGTCAGTGGGTACTGAGCACTCGCTATTTTTTCCCGGTGGGTACTCCAGCTCCTACGCAAGCGTCTTGTTAGTTAAGCCTACGGTCTAGAAGGCATTTTATGATTTTGTATTAGAAGCAACCAATTGTTTTTAATACATCTGACCACTGGCTATTAGTCAAATCTCTGTTCTTTGTTAAATAAATTCACACTTATGTTCACTAAGTGCTCTGAGTTAGGCACAGCGGCGGTCCTGAGGCGTAGCTGGGGAGCCCTGCTGCTTTGGGAACAGCGTAGGGGTAAACACTGGGAGTCTCCAGTGGAACTGGGGCTGGGCACTCCAGGGGGGATGCTCAGGGTTGGAATGTGCCTATTGTTAAGCTGGTGGAGTCAGGGAAGCTGACCCGCTGTGGGCACAGACAAGGCTCCCTCATGTGAGGGGCAGGTGACAGCAAAGGGCCTCACAACCCTGGGTATCCTTGGGAAATGGCGCGTTCCTTCCTCCTCTCCTGTCCTTCCCCATTCCTATTTCCTTCCTTCCTCCCCCCATTGTCCATCTCCCTTCTCTCCTCTGCTGCCTTAGCAGCTCCTCTGTCAGCCACGTCCCTCTTCGCTCTGATATGCTGCATGGTGAGGAAGAACTGCCACTAGATCGAATAGGACACTTCCTCCTGCCCGTGGAGCTGCTCTTGAACTGGCACACAAGGGGAGCAGGACTCAGGAGTAGAACCCCCATTAAGGTTGGCTACAGAAGGTCATCACGGCCATAGGGCCATGAGGCCATGGCTATACAGTGATCGACACTCGTATTTTCTGCCCCAAGAGTTTAAAAATTATCAGTCTGGTCTCCCTGAAACAATTAGATTAGTTTTAAAATCATGAGATTTACAAAAAGCGGGGGGAGGACAGTATCTTATCAACTTTCTGAGTTTTGAGCCTCTGAGGGTCAGTCAGTTCACATTTTCAAGTTTTTCCTCTACAACCCCGAGGGCTCAACTTGTACTTATATTTTAAATGGAAGCTGAATTTCTCACCTACTCGGAAGCCTCCTGGAGCTGAGGCTGCAAGACACACAGTAAATATCACGAGACACCCAGTAAAATTGCAAGAGCTAGCAGCACTGACAATGAGCCTAATCAACACAGTATTAAAACGAATGAAGCAGGTAACAGTAGTGCAAATCCAGAATCTAAAACTGGCCACTAAAATAGACACAGATGTAAAAAGTTATTAGAACCACTAGAAGAATCTAGAGGAAGAAAGAATAAAACTGAGTCTTTGAAAGCAGAGGAGAGGAGAGACATGGAAAAACAACGTCTTGGAAAAAGAGCCCAGGGTCCTGGGCTCTCTTTCTTGAGCAACTCCTCAAGCTGAAAGAACATTAAATAGCCATGCTGAGCTGCAGAAAACCATAGAAAACAAAGTACTTGCTCCTGGAATTTGGGGAAAGGGCCAATACTACAAAAGAGAAAGAATACAGAAAAATATTTAGTTCCAGTAAAAACAGAGAAGAACATTTGCTGAATATAACAGAGGGGTGCATGTTTCTATTGGCCAATAAAGAAGACGGAGAGAACCAAATGGCGAACAGAACATTTTAAGAGGTGGAGAGAAGTTAGAATTTCAGGCCTTCACCTCTGCATGTCTGTCAAACAGTAGGTGTTTACACATGTAGGCTTATGCAGAGAGCAATAGTAAGTTGCAATAAAACATCAATATCAACACAGCAGCTGTACCATCTAACGCTATCACTTGGGGAAAGAAGGGTTGGCACCTAGGTTACGGACTTACAGTCTCTGGATTTCTTACAGTTTTTCACACAGCTATGTGTTTGCGCATGCTCTAGGCCAGGGGTGACCAACCTGAGCCTGAGAAGGAGCCAGAATTTACCATTTACCTTGCCAAAGAGCCAGTCATACGTCAGCAGCCCCCCCATCCGCTTCCCCCACTCACTCCCAGCATTTCCCACCCACCAGCAGCCCTACCGATCAGCACCTCCCCTCCCTCTCTCCCTGCACCTCCAGATCAGCTGTTCCATGGTGTGCAGGAGGCTCTGGGGGGGAGGAGCGAGGGCACTGCAGGCTCAGGGGAGGGGGCAGGAAGGGGTGGAGTGGGGGCTATGGCAGAGCCAGGCGTTGAGCAGTGAGGACCCCCCGGCACATTGGAAAGTTGGCGCCTGTACCTCCAGCCCCGGAGTTGGTGCCTGTACAAGGAGCCGCATATTAACTTCTGAAGAGCCCACGTGGCTCTGGAGCCACAGGTTGGCCACCTCTGCTCTAGGCAGCCATGGACCCTGCCAATGAGTCCTAGTGAGGCAAGTGGGGAGAGGGGATGAAGGCAGGCAACGAATTCTAGCTAGAGGTTTGGAATTCCAAAGCTAGGTGCGTCCCTGGAAAATGGCTGAGGAGTAAATGCAGTGTGGACATACTTCTGTGGCAAATTAATGGTCGCAGTCCAACCTTTCGTTCAGTAGCCTCACTACGGGCTTGTCTACACTTAAAATGCTGCAGCTGCACTGCCGTCGTGACTCTGGGAAGACACTACCTGTGCTGATGAGAGAGCTTCGTCCATTGGTGTAAGTATTCCACCTCCCCAAGAGGTGGTAGCTCGGTCCATAGGAGACTACTACACAGCGGGGATTAAGAAGCAATGGTCTCAAGTTGCAGTGGGGGAGGTCTAGGTTGGATATTTGTAAACACTATTTCACGAGGAGGGTGGTGAAGCACTGGAATGGGTTAGCTAGGAAAGTGGTGGAATCTCCATCCTTAGGGGTTTTTAAGGCCCGGCTTGACAAAGCCCTGCCTGGGATGATTTAGCTGGTGTTGGTCCTGCTTCGAGCAGGGGATTGGACTAGATGACCTCCCGAGGTCTCTTCCAACCCTAATATTCTATGATTCTAGGTCGGTGTAACTGTGTTGTTTGGAGGTATGGATTTTTCACACCCTTGAGCGATGTAGTTACTCCAACCTAATTTCCTAAGGTAGACCAGGGCTTATGTCCTCTCACTCCAGATTTTCTTCTTTAGGTCACGTGATTTGGCCTGCCTCATTCTTATCACTTTTCCCTTTCTGAGACAGCTTTTTTAAAAAGCTGTGATTCTTGTCTGGGACTGACCAGGAGACAGCATCTCCGATGGGATGGATTTTCTCCATCTCTTGTCTTTGGTTTTGTTTTGCTTTTAAAATGAAAATAGAGGGGGGAGTTGTATTTATTCATTGGCGCTGGATTGCTTCTACAGGCAGTGGCAATGGTGAGAGGGAGAGAAACATCCATCTCCTTGCATGACCTGCACAAGGACTGATGGTAACAAGCAGTCCTGTGAGCAGGGCCTGCTTAACCCTTGTTCCCTCCATGAAGCAAATCATCCAAAAAGGGGTTGGGGGAAATTATGCAATCTTGCTCTGGGTGGTTAAGGCAAAGGTCTTGGAGTCAGCAAGTCTGTGTTCCACTGTGTGATTCTAGACAAATAACTTTCAACCGTCGAGAGTCAGTTTTCTAATCTGTATACTGGCAGCAAGGATGTCACTTAGCTTCTTCACAGGAGCCTTAACATTTTTAAAGCGCTCTGAGAGCCCTGCTTTAGAAGTGAAAATTATTACTCATGCAAATGTAGGTAGGAGCTTTTCACAAGTTGCCAAGTGCCATATACAAACCGTTACCCAGAGAAATAAGGTGAATTTAGAATGTTGGGACGTACCAAAAATAAGTTTAGATGTAAAATGAGTCAATAAAACAGACCTTGCAAGGTGGAGAATCCCACCACAGTGGGACCATAGGGGTCAAAGGCTGCACCCATGTTCAGATTTGGCAGGTGGTAAGGGTGTAGGTACTAGAGACTACCCAAAACTGAGAGCAGAACTCAAGGCAGTCTAGAGGGAAAGACCTTACATTGAATACGTAAAGGAAGAGGAAGCTGATGAAGGTATTCAGATAATAACCAAGTCAACATGAGAAATAAGAGCAGCAAGAGATCAAACTGACCTCATGATTTTAAATAGGCTATAGAAAAGTGACTTTAGAAAAGTTTGGCCAGAGTCTTATACCCCATCCAAATGCACTCTATTGGAATTTAGTTCTTTATCACTTGTGGCAGAGCTCCAAGCTTGTCCCTGTGGGTCCCACGCTCCCAGGCAGTTTATGCTAGCTTCAGAGGCTCACTGCAACCCTCCACATAGCCCTTCTCTCTCTCTCTAGGGCCAGGGATACAGTCTACTGAGACCTTTTCATCATAAGCCAGCAATGGAGGCTGGTGAGAGAATTCCCACAGTCTCTGTTACTCCTATGGCCTCATACCAAAACAGTTTAGCCTCCTGTCCTGAGAGGGGCCTATTTTCCCCTCCCAGGTGATGTTTCTGTAGTGGTGGGTTGGGGGAACCTAGGCCCCACCCTCTATTCCATGTTCTGGCCCAGGGACCCTAATGGTAGCAGCCAAACTTTTACTGCCAAAGTTGCTACATTTCCCTGGGCCACTTTCCCAGAGCTCTCCTACTTCTCCCTTACCTTAGGGCTCCCTTACCACTGGCTTGAGGATATCTTCATTAACCAGCCCTTCAGCCACACTTCCTCTCCTCTAGCTCCCTAGCTTCCCTCTGCCTGACTGGAGTGAGCCCTTTTATATTATCAGAGGGGCCTTAATTAGGGTCAGGCAGTCACATTAGCTTAATGGCCTCACCTGACTCTTTGCAGGTTAATTGGAGTCAGATGTTCTCATTAGCCTGGAGTAGCCAGTGCTCTGATCAGTCAGGCAACAGAAATCTGTTCATCCAGATACCAGTAGACCCATCTTTGGCTCCTCTAGTAAGCCCAACTGGCCTAGAGGAAGACTGCTGCTCCTGCTGCTGGGCCTTGGGCTCTTGCTGCTACTGCTATTGCCCCAACTACTCCCCTGGCTGGGCCGGACACCACCCACCCCCCTTCTCTGTGACCTGGTTGCTGGCTAGCTGCTGGACCCCCACACCCTTGGGTGCTACTGCTCCAACTACAGCCCCTGGGGGGGGGGCTGCTGGCCCGCTCCCGAGAGCGGGGGAGTGAGGGACCCCTACCCCAGCCATTGCTACTGTGGACACCACCACCTGTGAGGGGTCCTCTCTACCTACCTGGCCACCGGGCTGCTGCTGCCGCCTTTGCTGCCTGGGAGCTGCCGGACCCCGAAGGAAGAGGGGATGAGGCCATCTGCTGCTGGGGGAGCGCACAGGGACTCTGCAGACCACTGTGGAGGGGGCTTGAAGGCTGAGTAACTTTTGAACTGTGCTCTTGTGGTGGGGGTTTTGACTGTGTTTGTGGGGACACAGGGTGTGGTGTGGAGCCTGCCCCCCAGTCCATCTGTGTGTCCCCCCCCAACTCCCACAACCATCGTCGGCGCTGCCCCCTCCACCATCCCCAGTGGACACTTACCTCAAGCTCCTGCCTCTGGGACTCTGCTGCTTGCTTGGCTTGCCGCCCCCTTTCACCACCCTTTGGGCCTGAAGCAGCCCCCAACCCGAACTGACATTTTTGTGCAGGTACACGTGCCCCCCCTCCCGTGGCCTGGCTCCCTTCAGCAAGCCCCCAGCTTTGTCCCTTGCTATCTGCTCCATTTCACCCCTTGCAGCCTTTTTGCCCTCCCTTTTACCCCAGCACCTTGCTAGCTTCAGGCTGTTTGCCTGCCCCGCCCTTTTCCCTCTGCAGCCTTTGTTTGTTTGCCCTGCCCCTGCCTCTGAAGCTAGCTCCTTGGTGCCCTGTCCTACCTCCAGCCTGGTTCTCCCCCCTTCCCACGTGGTCCCCCTGTCCTGATTAGCCCCTTACTCAGTGCGCCCATGCCCCCTCCCATGCGCTTGTGCTCTTCCCCCTGTTTGAGTTTGCCCCATCTCACTGCACCCCCGTAACGTTGTCATGACTCCCCTCCCTTAGTGCAGCTAGAGGAGCCCGATTCCTATCCTGAGTCGGTGACTGTCCCCCACAAGCCCTTGATAGCCCCCCTGTCCAGCCCACCCCTTTTGGCGCCCTCCTCCCCTGCCTGCAGCCTAGCGGGGAGGAGTGGTCGACCTGCCTCCCTTTTCCCCTCCTCTCTTTAGTGTTTTCCCCTCCGTCCCTGCTCATTATGGCGGGGGACATGAGGGGTGGGGCCCCTCCAGCAACCCCAGCTGCCCCTCCATCATCCCCCCCCCAAGTCTCTACCGCCGCTGCCGAACCACCTGCCACCGCCCACACTGGGACGACGGCAGCAGCGGGCTCTGAGGTGACCTCCGCTGCTGCCACGTCCCTCGCCCCCTCAGATTCTGGGGGAACCCCCCAGCCGGCGGGAAGGGCCAGGGTAAGAAGAAGGAGAAGGGCCCCACTAAAAAGACTAGGCCCTGCATGGCAGGGGCTGCCCCAGCGTCCCTCCCCACTGCTCCCTCCACCAGCCCTGCGGGTGCCCCTCCCCCAGCCCCCAGGGCATACGCCCAGGTGGCAGCAGCCCCCCCGCCTGCTGCTATGTCATCTCCCCTGCCCACCGCGCTACCATCTATAGCAGCCGGGGCCCCTTCCCAACCTTGACCAGGAAGCACGGTGTCCGTTGCCTCCTGGTGCCCGCCTCGCCCCACGTGGAGACCTACATGCGGGCATTGGCGAGAGTGGTGGGGCCCACGGCCATTGTGGCAGCCTCCAAAATGTTCGGAAAGGTGGTCTTCCTAGCATCGGAGGCCACCACCCAGGAGGTGGTGGAGAAGGGCCTGGCGGTGGGGGGCGTGTTCGTCCCCCTGGAGCCGCTAGAGGACCTGGATGTCTGCCTGGTCCTGACCTCCGTCCCTCCCGTTCTTCCCAATGCCGCCCTGTTACCCGCCCTCTCTACCCTGGGGAAGCCCATCTCTGTCCTGAGCCCTCTCTCCTTGGGCTGCAAGGACCCCGCCCTCCGTCACGTCCTCTCATTCTGCTGGCAAGTGCAGCTTCAACTGCCGCCGGCGGCGCATGGTGAAGAGGCGCTTGCGGGGTCATTCTTGGTCCCCTACCAGGGGGCCCATTACCGGGTGCATTATTCCAGGGGGGAGGCCCGGTGCTACCTCTGCCAGGCGATGGGGCACGTCTGGAGGGACTGCCCCCTGGCCCGGCAAGGAGAGGCATCTGGGACCTCCAAGCCCCGGCAGGGCACCGGCCCCATCATCGCTGGCTGCCCGGCGCCCAGAGCCGCCCCTCCTCCTACTCAGTCCACCAGTGCTCCCACTCAGGCCCAAGGAGTGCTTCCCCCCAGTGCACCCAGATGAGCGGGAGAGCCCCCGCCTCTGCTGCCTGCAATCCCACGGGGCCTCTAGAGGAGGGTGGGGCAGGGATACTGCCGAGCATGGGAGAGGGCCTGCCCCAGGGGGAATCTTCCCTCCCTCATGCCGCCCCACTGCTGCCTCCCACAGTCCCTGAGCCATCGCCCCGGCCTGACCTGACCCGTTAGCCGGCCCCTAGATGATGCCATGGAGGGCTGGGCCATAGTCTAGGGGAAGCGGGGCAAGCGGAAGGCTCGAACTCCGCTCCTTTCCACTGATGCGGAAGCCCCCCGGAAGACCAGAAAGGGGGGCACTGATGCCGAGCCTTCTGCTTTACCCGCGGGTGCGTTCCATCCACTGTACCGGCTGGGGAAGACGTGGCAGCACGGGAGGACAGTACCGCCCCTCCATTGGAGTCCCTTCCCTCCAAGGCCCCCGATGGAGCCCCTCCTGCCCCGTTACCATCTGGAGCCCCTGTGAGCCCTGAGGCGAGCATCGCTTCAGGCACTGGCGGGGAGAACTCCAGGGTGATGGAAGGAGAGCTCCCTTCCATCTATGAGGAGATCGAAGCCCTGGGTCTGACCCCGCTCACCCAGGGGGAGGACGACCCTCTGCCAGCGGGCCTCGATCTGAGCGATCTCATCCCGCCCCCCCCCCTTCTCCATGCTCCCTCCCCCTAACCGCTGCTTCTGCTCCCGCCTCCGAGGGTTCCCTGGGCTCCTCCATCTGCCTGGCCGCGGGTGGCATCCTGCTGACGGCCATCGAGCCTGCAGAGGCAACGGCTGGTGCCACGCGGCTGGGACCCGAGCCCCATGGGATGGGATATCCCTCTCACCGTTGCACAACAATTTTGGGGTGTACAACTCAGGGGGCATGTTGAAACATTCCCTGAGAGCTGCACTCTGTGGAAAGTGCTTCGTGCTGGCACTCCTGGCGTTCCTTAACAAAATACTTAGCTTTTAGTTTACACAGGAAAAACAATTCCAAAGGGCAAAAGCTCCAACTATCTTAGGAGCGTCCGGCCTCACCGCTGCACTTCTTGGCCCCCCTGAAAGCTCCCAGGCAAACACAGCTCTGTTTCCCAATTAATTCATTAAATCCAGGTGCTGGAAAGGTTGTTAGTTGAAACAATGTATGTGACATTTACGGTTCCCATGCTTTTTTAGACAGTAGGAATACAGCAAATCACATGGACTCCAATTTAACGTTGTGCATACTCTAGGATAATTGACCTTCAGTTATCAGCCCACAATGCACAAAGTGCATGTCTGACAAGAAGGGGAAGTTTGACAGGGTTGGGAATTTTTACCTATTGGTTTGCCAGTGCTCGTTCTCCTCCCTTTCATGGAAGCACCAGCTCGCCCTGAACCTTCCAACTTCCACGGGGATTTGATTCTGTGTGCAGAGCTTGTGGGCTCAGGCGAAATGAAGACTCACTGGATAGGCTCTTGGGAGTCTCAAAAAACAGCTCAAAGATTGTGTTAAGCCATTATGGCCACCGAGCCTGCCCCTGAAAACATCAGCCTGCCGCAGAGCAGCAACCCCACTATCTCACAAGCTGAGAGCCCCAGAGGATGGGGAGTAAGAAGTCCCATGCAAATTATGGATGGTTATTCTGCACCTCAGGTCATGTTTATTCATGTTGTCCCTTTCCACCCTCTCTGCACCATACTGGGTTATTTTTGGCTCACAGTAACAGGGGCAAAATTAAATTCCACCTCTTTCTGCCAAAGGAAGTAGTTAACCAAAGAGCCCCTATGCCAAAAGCCACTAGTGTAGCTGACTGGGCTGTGAGTGGTTAGGCCTCGTGATTGAAACGAGAGTGTGGGCTCTCTGTTAGATCCGGGGCCCAGGAACAATCCAAGGGTCAGTACGGGAGGGACAGAAGCTGAATGCCAGAGCTGGAGGGTCAACAGAGTTATAAGCCAGAGGCAGAGCCGAGGATCAGAGCCAGGGGCGGTGCTGGAACAAGGGCAAGCACAGCTGCAGGCATGGTACAGCTGAGCAGCCACTGACCTGCTGTGGGGGCCAGGCTTATAAACAGGGCTGCTGAGCCAGCAACCAATCAGGGGCTCTGGCCATTCTGTCAGGTCCAAGGAAGTGCAGCTGGGCTTATTGGTTGCTTAGCAGCAAAGTTCGGCAGCTGGTCCAAGGCAGTGCAGCTGGTCTGGCTGCTGACAACTAGCCACCATCTGGGGCTTTGCTAAAGCCTGAAGTGAACAAGCTGTCTATCTGGAATGGAATCCACATCATGAGCAAATCTATCTAGCTGGATCCACTCAGGCCAATGGATCGCCAGTTGACTAATCTGATAGACAAAAGCCACTGTTTGATGTCGACATATCATGAGTGAAATCCTGGCCCTACTGGAGTCAACAGCAAACCATTCATTGGGTTCACTGGGGCCAGGATGTCACCCCAGGAGCTTTCAAGTGATGTTTGGCACATACCAAGCAGCCCAGCAGGCAAAATATTTCTCAGTGGATGACCAGATGGGTAAGTGCTCTATTAAAGGGACTCTTCCAGCAGGGACTACCTTCACCACATGTCCCACACAGCACTGAGCACAAGCTCAGCACTTGACAGACAAAGGAGGATCACTGCAGTCAATACCAAGGAAAGCCAGAGGGACGGTACCACCGGAGAACAGCCCTGGGTGTCCATTAGCATTTCGGGCTGAATGAGCACTGAGAAGACATAGGTCTAGGTTGTCCCTCAGCCTGCATGCTCAGACTTCCCCCACTCCACAGGCCTCTGAACTGAACCTTGGGCCCAGGCACATATGGGCACAGGGGGCCTGTTACTTCCTCCTGCTACTCCCATCCTATTCCCTCCTGCTGACCATCTCAAAAAATGCACTTGGTTTGAGTGTGCCCTCTGCATGGTTTTACACTGGACAGATCCAGGCTTTGGGGAAGTAAAGGTTGTCCAGCTCTGGCTAAGGATTTAGTCAGCTCCTGCCTAACGTTATAGTCCCAAATGGCCCTCAAATCAATGTATGTCGTGTTTTGTGCATTGAGAAGCTTATACAAGCCCTGAACTCTCCTCTCCCACACACCAGTTAAATACCATTGCTCTCACTGGTGCTGTTCCTGCGTGGCACTTTGTGTAAATGAGGGGAGAATCTGGCCCAGCATGTTGTGATTGAGTTATGTGCACCACTCTCCATTGAGGATCCAGGAGGGGCAATCACTCAGAGGCCTCCTTGGTTCCTTTATGTAACTCAGGGCTTGTCTTCACTACAGGCTAAATCATCGCTGCTGCAAGTGATACAGCGGCATTGATAGCAGGTCTGGTGAAGACACGATAAGTCTACGGGAGAACTTTCTCCAGTTGACTTAATTAATCCACCTTAATGATAGGCGGAAGCTATGTTGATGGGAGAATGTCTCCCGTTGACGTAGCACGGTGTGGACATCCCTTTAAGTTGATTAAGCTTCGTTGACTTAAGTTACTTATATACCTTAACTAGCGTAACTTACGTTGTTAGTATAGACAAGGCCTCAGTATCTGATCTGTCTGCAACTTTAATTCTCCTGGAGCAACTTAAATTGTCTAACACCCTAGAGAGCGTCATGGGTCAGCAGTCCTTTGTCTTTCTACTTGTTCTGGACAGAATGTGCATTTCCCTTCTTTAGAATTATATTAAATTGTAAACATACTGCACCAGGTCCTCAACTGGTGCAAACTGGCATCACTCCACCAAAGTCAATGGCGCTACATTGATTTATGGCAGCTGAGGAACTGGCCCATTAGAGGGCTAAATGTGCTGGACTGAGGCCAGTAGGGTTATTTCATTTACTCTTTGGTAAATGAGAAAAGAATTAGGTTCCACCACAACTAGGAAAGAACAGAGATGAGGATGCCACTGACAGCAGACCAGAGGACAGAGTGAACTGAGCCAGAACTAATTTAGTCTTGCAGCAGCAGTTACTCCTTGAGCTTCAGGTGATCCACAGCATTGTAGACACTAGTCACTTACTAAGCCTGGACAGTCCTGGTAGAGGATGGCTTTCAGGAGCTACTTTGGCTGCTAAGAAGATCCTCTCTCTAAGTAGAAAAGTACTGCCATACCAAATATAGTTCATTAGCGCCGTGTCCTCTTAAGCATTGCAAAATTTGTGAGGGTCTCCTTTGTTGGGCTGAATAAACTCTGAGTACAAGCAGATCTGGCAACCTTTCACTGAGCTTTATGGAAATTAGATGCCCAGTGCCTCTCAACTGATTTGAGAAGTGCAGTTCTCACTCCTTTGGAAGGTTTCTTTTCTCTAACCTGGGCCTGAGATCAAGAAGGTTACCCTTCTGTAATCTTTCTCAAGATTCTCTGCTGGTAAGACAGTACAGGATGCTTGTGTAATATTCCATTACATATATGTGTCTATGTGCCTTGTCCCTTTTGGGTCTTGTCTATGACTGTGTCTCTCTGCATGGCATGCTGATGCTGTTTCTGTGTTGTTTGTCTCTGAGAAACTTTACAAACGCACAGTGTTACTGGGAATATGGAGTGTTGGATCCGCATAGAGCATGTCATGTAGCCCAGGGTGTCTGGCTGTGAGACGGTAGAATTGCTATATCTGTTAGGGGAGGCAGGCTGTCTTGTGACTGAGTCACAGGACTGGGAATCAGGAGACCCAGCTTCAGTTCCTAGCTCTGCCACAGATTTTCTGTGTAACCTTAAGCAAGCTACATAAGAAGAGAGATTCACACACTGGTCTCTGTTTTTTCTGTCTGATTAAGGTCATTTAGATGTCTATGTACAGCTGTAAAGCCGAAGTACCATTGGCTATAATGAATCTCACACCTTTTATTTACTCATTTCAGTAACGATGCTACACCAAGAGGATGCTCTGCAGAAGTGACTTCACCAATGACATCTCCAGACAAGCTTTTAATCAAAACTAATTTGGTAACGCTGAAAGCATGGTTTTAATTAATGAATTAGGGGCCAGGTTCTATCATCCTTATCTAACTTTAAAGAGTCCCTTACTCCTCAGTTGTTATGATTTGTATGAGGGGAGGGCCTGGGAACCCCACTGAATGATCAGGGCACCATTGTGACAGGCATTGTACAGAGATGGAACAAAGAAGACAGTCCTCAACCCAGAGAGCTCACAATCTACAAGGATAGGGAGGACCCACCAGGGAGATGAAACAGACACACAAGGTCGAGGGGGGCTAGGATGATGATGTAACAATAAAACAAACAGAGTTTAGCAGAAAAGCAGAAGTCACACTTAGCCACTTGCCTAACTCCTGTAGTCCCATGGAAATTTATGGAACTACTGGAGGAAGGAAGAGCCAGGCAGAGTGTGTGAAGGTGGCAGAATCTAGTTCCAAAGAGGAGGAATAATAATAATAATAATAAAATTATTATTATTATTGGTCTCCTGGTTGCTAATCTTTACAAGTGATAATAATAGAATATTCTTTCTAGGCCTGATCCTGTTTTGTAGCTTGGCCCGAGAAAGTTTTTTTTTAAAAGTAGGGACAACTCTAAATATAATGGACCAACTTTAGCCCTCGCAAGACCTAGTGCAATTCCTATTAAAGTCATCATTACAATCATTGTTTTGGTAATAGCAGGTGCTCAGCACTCTCAGGGTCCAGGCCTATATTTCTACTGACATTCCATACATTGTGTGACAAAAATGGGGATAAGCAAAGAATCTTCAACCATTTTTAACTGAAGCTTCCTGGGCCCAGAAAAATGTTCTGGGCATCACAACACAAACCAGACGCAGTCCCGGTATTAATCATCATTTCTTATTTTTCTTTCGAAAAGGTCATCTTGTCAGCCCACTGTGTGCTGTATGAACTCCCCTACCATTAGCAGGGCTTATCAGATGTGATCAGCGATTAAAAAGAAAAACCGAACCAGAGACCATGAAAATCTTTTAGAAAAATGAGATCCTTTCATTCAGGAGTCTACTGATTGCCTTTGGAATCCAAGCTATGTTGATTGCATAGTGCCACTTAGTGGCAGAGAAAAGTACAACACTCTACATGGTGGAGATGGTATGTTTTGTCTTTCTAAATTATTCTTCCATCCGATGAAGTGAGCTGTAGCTCGTGAAAGCTTATGCTCAAATAAATTGGTTAGTCTCTAAGGTACCACAAGTACTCCTTTTCTTTTATTCTTCCACAGTTATCCAGGACAAAGGATAAAGCAGATACATACAATAGAGATCTGTAATAAGGAGAGCAGGTCTTAAGTCCTCATCCTGCAAATGTTTAAGCACATGTGTAATTTGGCTCATATGAAGAGTGAAGGGCTAGAAGATGACAGCAAGATAAGGATCCAGACAAAGGGTGCTGGAGATGGGGCAGAGAGGGGGATTAAGACAGGGCTGCACAGAGGTTTTTAGGGATCTGTGGCAAAATCTGAAACTGAGACCCCCCCTACCCTACCAAAAAAATTACCACTGAGGTGTGGTCAGTTGGGAGGGTCAGGGTGGTGGGTTTGGAGAGTACGCCCACACTGCAATCACCCTGCAGCAGCAGCTTTGGTCCCACAGGGCAGGGCCTGGCTCCCTGCTCTGGGTGCTGTGACAGGTTTGTAGAAATTTTGGTGGTGCCCAGAACCCACCCCTGCCCAAACCCCCCACCACCACCTGCCCAAGGCTCTGGGAGGGAGTTTGGGTGGGGGAGGAGGTCTGGGGTGCAGGGTGCAGGCTCTGGGATGGAGTTTGGGGATTGGAAGGGGTGTGGAGGGAGGTGGTACAGGGGTGAGGGCTGTGGCTGCAGATGAGGGGTTTGGGGTATGGGAGGGGCTCAGGGTAAGAGTAGGGGTGTAGGGGGTGAGGGCTCTGTCTGGGGCTGGGAATGAGGGGTTTGGGAGGGGGTTCAGGGCTGGGGCAGAGGGTTGGAGTGCAGGGGGATGAGGGCTCTGGCTGGGACTGGGGATAAGGTATTTGGGGTGTTGGAGGGGCTCAGGGCTAGAGTAGAGGGTTGAAGGTGTGGTGGGGGGGTGAAAGCTCTGGTTTGGGGTGTGTGCTCTGGGATAGGGCAGGGCTGGGGATGGGTTTGGTGCAGGCAGGCTGCTCCGGGATGGGGGCCAGAGAGGAGGACTGGGGAGGAGCGAGCTCTGGGGGAGGAGCCCCCCCCCCAGCAGCACCCCCACCCCCACCACAGTCACTGCATGTGCTCCTAGGGCCCATCTCAGGTCCAGGAATCTCCCTCGCCTCCCTCGTGGTGGGTGCTGGGGCGTGTTGTATGTGCCTCCTCCCCTGCTGTTGCTCCTGACTATAGCCTCACTGTGGGGTGAGGGATGGGGCTACCTCCTTGCCCAGCATGGGGCAGGAGCGGTGACTGCGGGTGGGGGGGCCCCCTGTGCTGGTGGAGGGTCACGCCGGAAAAGGGAAGGGTCTGAGGTGGAAGGGCAGGCTCAGTCAGTCTGCCCCGACATTCAAGAAGGGGGCACTAGGACCCTGCGGCAGAAGTTGCTGTAGAGAGGCAGCATGGAGCTGCATGGAAAAGGCAGAGATGCTCTGCTCCGGGGCCCAGGGAGGCGTGCGGTGGAGGCTGGGGGCAGCAAGAGGGGACAAGGGGGACACCCGGCCCCAAATATTGGTGGAGCTGGGCCCCGGGGCTCTGAATATTGGTGATGCTAAGGCACCACATGGAGATATAACTCACCACCCCTGCTGGTGCATGGGGTCGCCGTGCCACTCAGGTTTGGCCTGGCAGCTCTCCATTATGATGGAGGGCCACTTGGCCAGTCCTGAGTGGTTCTGTGACCCGGTGCACCAGGTTGCAATGCCTGTTGGTTTGGGGGCCTCTCAACCAGGGGCCTCAGGGCAAACTGCCCCCCTTTTGCCACCCCCTCAGGCATCCCTGGCCTCAGACAAGTCAGAAGCATTAGGAAAAACTTCAGAATGCCCTGGGTGGCCAAGCTTGTTTCTGCTGCAAATCAAACAAACCAGAAACATACTTCTGGGAAACCAGCCCATCGTCGTGGTATGTTCTCGGAATGCTGGTGTGTGTGTGTGTGTGTGTGTGTACACACAGATCTGGTGAGAAAATGCAGGGAGAAGCTTAACGTACATTTGTCGTTGGGATTTGAAAAAACACTTTTATTATGGGTTTCTTTTTTCTGAAAATTGTGTTTAATTTCCTTAGCCAGATCAACAAGTGAAAAAAAAATTACATTATATATAAACATACACACTCTCTTTCTCTAGAGGCAGCACATTCCAAGAGGATAGACCATTTTGGGGATGGAAATTGGGGCAGATGACAATCTAATGAAATAGGCCCCCTCCTAGAGCATCTCAGGAGAAGCGTATGCCAAAATTCCAGAACTCGTTGTTCATTATGACCCTGTTATCATTTTTATAAAAGACTCTTCTACTTGCCTGTTGGCTCTAAATAAATATGAATGCATCTTTTCTCAGGATACATGGGTTTCATGGATTCTAAGGCCAGAAGGGACTATTATGATTATTTAGTCTGACCTCCTACATAACACAGGCCACAGTACCTCACCTATGTAGGTCTGCTCTTAGGTAGCACACTGCACAACAAAAAAATTGAACTGATAGTTCTTTAGAATTTCTGAATGGAAAGAGGTTTAAATGCCAATTTTCTAGATGTGGTGGGAGACGCAGGACTGTGGTACATGCTGTGTTAGCCACTAAGTAGGTGTCTACACTGCGTTAAAATTAGCAGTGTGAATTTTGCGGCACAGCAGGCAGCAATGGTTAGCACCCCAATGTAGAGAGAATTTTTTGAAATCGCCATTTTGTTTGGTTATGTTGTGGTTTGCCCACCATTTTGATAGCCCTTCTTGTTGGGCCAGTTGGTGCTCTTTTTGGTTAAAGCGGGAAGGATGGTGTCATGTGAGCTAGGTAATCTGCTCAGTAACAAGAGGGCATAAAAGGTCTGTGTGCCCAGTGCCAAGGGCTGTTCATCCTGGTGGCAGTCCAGTGTTTAGGGTGTCCTACATGTCAACAAAAAGGAAAGAAGATCTGCCTGCCATTCCTGTTCCTGATCCTGAGTGTGTCCATTCCTGAATCCACTGTCATGTGGTCGTGTGTCTCCAGTTCCTGAGGCTGTTGGTGACCCTGCTGTGCCCCTGGATCCGTGTGTGCATGTTCCCTGTCCGTGATAGCCTCTCATCCAATGATGTACTGACTTACCTGATTTATTTGTATATCTACTTTATGTTTGCTTGGGGTCCCTGGCTTAAGGCCAAGTCATTTGAATTAACAATGGAGTGCTTTGTGTTACCCTTTTTAGTGATCTGTTGTTTAGTTGGGAGTTCTGTTTAATAAATTTGGCTTTGTTTATATTCTATATCCTGTTTGCTTTGAGTCATTCCCATGAATATCACCCCCAGTGACAGATATGGGAGAGAGTACGAGTCTGTAGGGTGGGGGCTTGTGACTAAATCCCGTAGTTCCCTGTTGAATACCCTTTCCAGGTTAACACAAATACAAGCCTGCCCAACCCGTTGGGTCTGTATTCAGGTGGCTACGCCATGCCACAATGTCCACACTGCTATTTTTAGCATGCTAGCTTGAGCAGACCTAGTGTATGTCTGTCTGGCCAGGCTGGGAAGCATGCTCCCAGCTGCAGTGTCTAAACAACTGGCTTTCCAAATTAGAATTCCTGCTTTCAAACTATGGGTAGGGTTTTACACTCTTTGCACAGGTGTAAGTGATTATTAAACAAGGTGCAAGATGCAAAAATCAAGGCTATGAGGTGTACTGCTTCAGAGCCAATGCTAAAGGACTGCCTATTCCTGTGCCTAGAACAACACAGCCGTATTTAGGTCCAAATCCATTCTTCCATCTCATAATGTAAATTAAGCTGCTTTTGAAGCCAACGCATCAGAATCAATATGAATAGATACTGATGAATAGCTGTAAATAGGTGGGAAGGCTTTAAATTCCCAAATATTGGGCCAGAATTTCTTTCCAGGGAAATGAAAACACTATCCCTGTCAGGTTTCAGAGTAGCAGCTGAGTTAGTCTGTATTTGCAAAAAGAAAAAGGAGGACTTGTGGCACCTTAGAGACACTGAATGCATCCGATGAAGTGAGCTGTAGCTCACGAAAGCTTATGCTCAAATAAATTGGTTAGTCTCTAAGGTGCCACAAGTACTCCTTTTTCTTTTTACTATCCCTGTCAGTAAGCCAGTCCCACTAGTTTGCTTATCACCTGTTTCTATACACACACAATACAGGAACAAGTCGACTATTTTAGGGCCTGACATTCTCTGTCGGCATGGTAACTTTCAATTCCCTGTCTCTGATGGATGCCACTTAAAACAGAAGATTAAGCAAATCCATACCTCTTGCCAAATGCTCAGCAAACCTGACTACAGCATCCCAGACAAAAAGCCCAGTTTTCTCACTTCCATGAGTGCATCTCCTGTAGGTGTTTGGGTAAGAAAGGGCAGATTTGGGACCCATATGCTTAGCCTATCACCACCCATAAACCACAGCAGCTTGTTACCCTACTCTTTCTTGGGCAGTCCTTACTTGGGGTCCTGTCTTGCAAAACATAAATCCATAAACCCCGTATATTCCTTGGGAGAAAAACCAAACCTTTATGATCTTTTCAAACTAAATGTACTCTCCCCTGGTCAATATAATTAATATTCTTCTCTCAGTATAATTCAGTCTAATTATTCTCAGGCTGTGTCTACACTTACAACATGTAGGGTATGTACATGGTACATCCCCCCAGCCTGGGTGTAAATAGCAGTGTAGACAGCAAGGCACTGGTTAGGTAAGTAGAGTAAGGAAACACCAGCACATTAGAGTATGTACCCTACACAGCTCTCTGCGCACCCAAGCAATGCCTCCCATGTCTACACAGCTATTATTAGCAGTGTAGTGTCCTGCGGCCAGAGCCTTTTCCCACCACAGTGGGAGAGGAGAAGGGCTCTAAAACAGTGGTTCTCAAAACCAGTCCGCTGCTTGTTCAGGGAAAGCCCCTGGCGGGCCGGACCGGTTTGTGTACCCTGCGGGAAGGGCAGCCAGCATGTCCCTTGACCCGCGCCGCTGCCTGCAGCCCCCATTGGCCTGGAGCGGCGAACCGCGGCCACTGGGAGCCTTGATCGGCTGAACCTGCGGACGCGACAGGTAAACAAACCGGTCTGGCCCGCCAGGGTCTTTCCCTGAGTGAGTGGCAGACCAGCTTTGAGAACCACTGCTCTAGAGGTGGAGGCAGTGAGGAAAGGCTGTGGCAGCTCCCCATGGTGGGGAAAGGCTACAGCCTCTGGCAGGTGGCGGCAGCAGGGAAAAGCTTCAGCAGCTCCCTGTTGCCAGGGCTTTTCCACACTGCCAGAGCCTCTCCCCTGCTGCCTCTCCCCTGCCAGAGCCTTTCACTGCCACATGTAGCTACATGCCACAGGGTGGCTGCAGCCTGCCTTTCACTGTGGGGATGCTGCCACCAGTGTAGACAAGGCCACACACGCCCACGTGCATCAAACCCATCCATTTTTCCAGGGACACTAGCTTCACTCTCTTAACTCAGCTCACACATGGTGCCCTCAGGCCTTCTGGCTCCTTAGCTCTCCAATGTACTCAATTGGCAGCTTTGAGAAAGCTGCTGCTAATGTATCCCATACTCTCCTGGATTTTTATTTTTGTTCACCTTTGAAAACCACTAAATTTTCAAGGAACATTTTAAAAACCTGTTTTCTTTAAATTAACATATAAACAATCCTGCTCCTATGGGGCAGGCCAGGCATTTGCTGTGCCTTCCCTAATCCCTGCTTAACCTCATTCATTGTCCGTTTAAGAACAAAACTCCATGAGATTCATTCAAGAAGCCTGGATTATGCCTGTGTAACCCTGTAATATGCACATAGGATTAGTGATTCAAAAACCTAGAAGTCGCTAAACTTACAACAAGCCAGACACCTAGAAAATCCTTTTCTATTCCTGGCTTTCTGTGGGGAGCCAGGATTCTCAGTGTGGTTTATCCATTGGTTTAAATCATAAGTGAAGTGCAGGTTTTTGTTTGGGGTTTGTTTGGGTTTTTTTTTGGCTCCTCACAATAGTAGAATGACTGACGGTGCAACTTTGACTGCTGCAGAAACACATATGGCCAAACTGAGTCATGCTAGTATCAATAACTTGGTGTGTAGTCTTTATTCTTGGCCTTTTTCTCCCCTCCATCACTCCAAATTTTGCTGGAAAAGTCCAGAGTGAGACTGGCCATTTTGCTGCACTGTCCTGCTGTTGACTTTGTTTAGCTCTGATTTACACATATATATTGTGATTGCACCATGGTAAAATAGGAATTCCCCTGCACTAGTCTCCTGTTTGGAGAAAAGGGCTAGTTTTCCATAAATTCAAGTGATGATGATGAATTAGTGGAGCTGGCTGAAATTTTTCAACCAATTTTTTCCCCATCAAAAATGGGGTTTTAGCTATCTTGGGGGGGATGGGGTTTGCAGGAAAGTATCTTTTGATGACATTTTTTATTTTTCAATAAGAAATTTCAGTTTTATTCCAGTTTCTGAATACTGAAAATTTTTGAAAAATTTTAAATCTTTGTGTCTCTCCCCCCATCCACAATAAAATAAATAATGTCTGACACTGGTGTTTTGCCTATTCACCCCCCCACCTCCTCTTTTTCTCCTCTAAATTTTCAAAATGTCTCTGAATGAGACTTAAACAGGAAGTGGGGGAAAGGGTCAGGGTTGGGTGAGATAGAGTCATAGAGTTGAAGGCCAGAAGGGACCATCCAGTCTGACCACCTGCATATCACAGACCACCAACACCACCTAGCACCCACACACTGAACCAAATACACACACTAAACGATCAAAATGAGACCAAAGTGTTCCAGCACACAGGAGACTAGACTGTTACGTGCCACAGGCAGAGAAGAGGAAGGACCAAGGTGCACGAGTGCTCGAGGCCCCCCACAATGGGGGGGAAAATGATTAAGTGAGATGTGCCCAGATAATCCTGGCAAGTGACCCACACCCGCTCACTACAGAGGAAGATGAAAAACCCCTAAGGTCACTGCCAATCTGACCTGGGGGGAAGTTTCTTCCCAAACCGACATATGGCGATCAGTTACACCCTAAGCTTGTGAGCAAGATCAGCCAGCCAAGCCTTTAAGAGAAAGAAAGCTCAGTGCTGCCTCCAATCCATGGCTCACCCCATCTAGTGTCCTGTTTCCAGCCATGGCAATACTTGAAGCTTCACAGGAAGGCAATAAAAAACAAAAAACAACCCAGAATACATCAGTGGGGATCCCTTCCTGACTCCTCCAGGTGGCTGGCTGAAACCCTGAAGCGTGAGCTTTTAACCCTGAAGCATGCTCTAGCAACAAACATTCCTAGTCTCTATGTCAGTGGTGGGCAACCTGCAGCTCGCAGGCCACATGTGGCTCATCAGGGTAATCTGCTGGTGGGCCGCCAGACTGTTTGTTTAAATTTGCATGGCTGTCCACAGCTCCCAATAGCTGTGGTTGCTGTTCCCAGCCAATGGGAGCTGTGGGAAGCGGCGCGGGCCTGGTCAGAGAAGCAGCACTAGCAATGCCTGGCAGTTCAGGTCGTGCAAATGGCATCTAGGATCCCAGCTCAGCAGGAGGAACAATCTCCCCAGCCCCCACAGTGTTTCCTACTGAAGGAAGCAGGATCCTCAGGGTTCCTGCTGCGTGGGTTCCTCCGGAGACTGCACTATTATTAATGGCTTGGCACGGACACATTTTTTTGTTTGACTGAGACAGCACATCTGTTCAGGGAGCCTAGAGCACCCAGACAGCATGTATATAAATCTAAATAGGTGCAGCATAGAAACTCTGCTATCCCATTCAAGCCAGAATATCACTGTGCATTGTGGGATTGAGGCTCCATCTGTGTCTGACACTGTGCTCGTCCCCAAACCTTATAATTGATGAAGTAGTATTTAGAACTGGTACTTTGCCCAAGATGGAAATGTCTTCATTAACCATTGGGGCCTCTTCAAAGTCCTAGTACATGGGAATTTTCCAGCTTGCCCCTTAGGGCTACTCTGTGCGGTGCTGGGGAGAAATAGGAAGAGAAGGGGCCGGCTGCAAATCACCTTACTCTACTATACCTTAAATATACAGTGCTGTTGTAGCCATGTTGGTCCCAGGATATTAGAGAGACAAGCTGGTTGAGCTAATATCTTTTATTGGACCAACTTCTGTTGGTGAGAGAGACAAGCTTTTGAGCTTACACAGAGCTGAAGAAGAGTTCTGTGTAAGCTGAAAAGTTTGTCTCTCACAACAGTAGCTGGTCTCAATAGAAGCTGCTCCACCCACCTTGTCTCTCTAAGACTGGCAGTATAACGTAGTCTGATGTTGCTTTTACAAACTTTGCCACCTGAGGGCAATGTGATTATGCATATGCTTAGCAAGCTAATAAGTGAGAGCCTGTGAAAGTCATTGTCTGGGTGCGTTTCACTGTAGGCATTTTGAGTATTATTTAAATGATGGGTGGAGTTTCATGCTTGGTTTTATTTCCCCTCATCTTTTATCCACAATACACAAAAGAAGTCCTACCCAGAGCCCTAATCCTCCAAACAGAACAGTGCTCGGTAGGCACTGTTTGCTCTTCAGGGAAAGCAGGGGATACACAGAAAAAAGAAAAAAAAAAAAAAAAGATAGATTCTATTCTCATTTCAGAACCCCTTGTGGCTACGGGAAGCACTGTTCAATGTTCACAAAGCCTCAACACCTACCACAGGCTCTTGACTCCAAGGGGTACTGTGTTTCTGATAGGAGGGAGAAACACTAAAAGATGGGACATGCAAGAATCAGTTTTGGTAGGGACTCAGAATTAAGCCCTATTGACACCACCTCTTTTCATGTGTGTTGACGTCCCATGGTCTAGGTACAGTAGCCGAGGGTGTACCGCTGCCCCCCTACTGGATAGAACGTCAAGTGTTTGTAGTTAGATTGACCTCTTGTGGCTCACACTGGAGTGTTAATACTGCTACAACTCACAGATGTTCTTTTTTAGCCTAGGTGATACGAACTCACATTTCTGGAGTCCGAGTTCTATTCCTGCTAACAACTTGTAAGTCTTTGCCATAAGAGAATTGTCGTAGTCCCAAAGAAAGATTGATAGAGGGGCAGGATTCCAAACAGAAGCAAGCAAACCAGACAAGATGGGTCAATATACCAGTCCAATGGCTTTGCTGATCAGCAGTTTACTTATATTGCTCAGGGTAAAAAGGAAATGCTGACAGTATATGTCCTGGACTGCCATGGTGCACTCTTTGCAGACTGTCCAAGAGTGATTTGTCAGAATATGTTGCAGTCCAAATATAAGCAATCTTAGAACTATCAAACAGTGAAGTAGCATGTTGGTGGAGGGATGGAGTTAATAGCTATATATTTAATATAGCTATCAATAAGAATTTTAAAAACCACCTTTAACAGGATAGGCTGCCCCTTTAAGGGCTAGAAGCCTGGGGCCAGCCAGCCTTGTTCATTAATTAGATGCAGCTAAGGAGGGGGTTGGGACGGGTGTTCCCTATAAAGAGCAGGGCTGTTACTAGGGCAAGGAAAAGCAGCAGGGGGTTCCTTGGGAGAGGCAGCTAGAGCTCAGCTAAAAGAGCAAGGAAGAGCTGTGCAGAGCCTGCAGAGCAAGAACAAACAGTTTGGAGGTGCCCAGGAAAGGGGCCATATTAGCTTTTAATGTTTAGCAAGGACATGGGGAGACCATGGACGCAGTCAGTGTGGAAGGGGTGCCTCGGTGGGGGCAGAAGACCCTCTGTATGTGATTTCTAGTCTCCTGGATGTTGTCAGGTTTGGACTCTGAGGACTATTTTTAGACTTGAAAGGCTTCTATTTGTCTTAATAAATGACCCAGAACAAGGGTGTTATTGAAACACTGGGTTTGTGAAGTCCTCTGCTCAAGAGCCCGATAGAAGGAAACTGAGGCAGAGTGCCCCAATGCTGGGGTCTTGCTGCAAGGGGGTGCTATGAGAGGGCATTACCTGACACTGCCTTTCCAAGGCTATAGGAACCCTGCTACATCACTTTTAATAATACCCTAAAATCCCAGGAGCATTAAGATATTAGAGCATATTGTAACGGACATCAGTGCAGAGTGTCACGGCCAGTGCTGTGGTATACCAGGACCTAGGTGTCTCTGAGAAAGCTGGATGCACTATGACTTCAGAGGCAAGTGATGTAGGTGCTCCATGTACTGGGCCCCTCAGGTAATAGGCCTTGTGGGGGGGGGGGTCCCATAACACACCCAGATAGGGTTGCCAACCCTCCAGGTTTGGCCTGGAGTCTCCTGGAATTGGCATCCATCGCCCAGCGACTTATCGAAAGCAACCTGGGAGATTTTCATAGGATACTTTCAGAAAATAGACATTAATCTCCTCGAATAGCTTCAGTCAGTGTTAGCAACCCTACACCCAGAGGCTGGAGAATGATAGAGGATCGCTGCACTCGGGCTGCTAGAAATACCCCTTTCAATTATCCAGGCACAGCTTCACGAACAGTTGCAGTAAAGAGAGAACCCACAATTCCTAACTCAGCCCCACAGGCCAGGCCAGGCCAGGCCAGGCCAGGCCAGGGGTGCCAAGTCCCTCCACAAGCTGCTGCCCCTGTATCCTTTACCACGACCCCTGCCAAACATAGTGGGTCTGTCCAGCTTGCAGGCTTTCAAACATCCCTCTCAAGGCCTCCAATTTCTAGGCCCTCGTCAGGCCCAGCTCCTACAGTGCCTGGCTTCTCCACAGCTGCTCCCAGCCTGCTGCCCCTGGCCGGCTGCTTCTGTTCACGTGCAGCCACTGGGTCCATCTCCGACTGTTGTTTCCCCTTCCTGTACTGAGGTGTTGTGGAGCCTTCTGCTGGCTGGGTGTTGTGTTGGGGCATAGCACATGGCCCAGCAATCATAAGTCCTTCTCCTACTTTGGGCTGTGTCTTTATTTGTACTGAGAGCAACTTAGCTGGCTGCCTTTGGCCTGTCATGGACACCTTTGACCCAGTCATCGAAATTGGTCACCTCATCCTTTGAAAAGGCTTCTTGATGCTTCTCTGGCAACACCCTTAAGTTAACCACCTGTGCAGGAATCAGCCCTTGGCATGCCGCTTGAACTGGAACTGGCAGTCTCCCACCACATCTTTCCTGAAGAAAGGTAACTTGTTCTCCCCCCTCCCCAAATGCTACCTTCACCTGAGGGATCACCTCCTCAGGCTGCAACTCCATAGCCTTCACACTTGAGTTTAGAAGACTCACTGGTACTTTTCCTTTGATGGCACTAGTCAGTACATTGGCTGTCTGAAGTCCATTAGGTAGGTTTACACCAGATGTAGGCTCTACAAGAGCTCAATATCTACTGGTATTTTCTGATACACAGCAGTGTTTGTCAAGGATCTTCCCTCTCCAAGGAGGAACAACAGTCTTCTGTTTTCTTCCCACTTTAACATTTCCAATCTGCCCCGCAGGGCCCAATGAATGGTTTTGTCTCTGTGCTTGAGCCAATACTCTACTCAGCACAGCATTCTTCTTGGAGTGCCCATGACGGTTCATCCTCCTGGTTCCTTCTTCTGGCAACGGTAGCTCCTTCTGCTCACTAATGATGTTCATCCCTAGAATCCCTGGGACTCCTTCTCCCATATGGCTCCCTTCAGAGTCTTTGTCTTTCAAGATGAAGATGCGTTTCCCTGACAGTGTCTGGCCCATGTAGTCTATGTCTGCTTCGAGGCATCCCACCACTGGGATTGCCAGTCCGTTAACTGATGTTAGACATACAAACTGCGTGTTGTGCATGGTCAGTTCCTTGTCTTTCAAATATTTTTGAAAATGTGACTCAGTAATGGTGGTGACTTCTGAGCCAGTATCTAACAAACATCTGGTCTTCACCCCTGCTACACATACTTCAGCAGTTAGACTGTTTCCAAATGCTCGCTTATAGAAGCCACTAGATATGCTGGCATTGCCCACATTCCTTTCAACACTGTATGCAGAGTGATTTTCCACCAAGGAGAGGCCTAGGAATCCTTCTGCCACTGCTTGCCCTTCTACTGTAGATGGACCACTCGCTCCTGGTGCCCCTTTGGTTTTCAGTGCCTGGGACTCAGTTCTCCTTCTCAGTGGACATTCCTGGCTAGTGTGCCCTGGCTTTTCACAAGTGTAACAGATGAACCTTCCCAGCTCATCCTTTAGTGAGGCTCTTCAGGATCCCAGTGCCCTTTGATACTTTGACATACTAATGGGATTTTTTTTCTTTCATTAACTCAGTCATCACTTTTATCATCTCCTTCTGTTGGACTGCCAGTTTTTGGACAGCCTCACTTAAACTTTCCAGTGTTAACTGTGTTCGGGGCAGGGCCTTTTCCCCAGAAGCTGCATTCACTAGGCCCCTACTTCGTGTATGGGGGTTAGGCTTGGCTGTCTCTGCCACAGGAACTTCCTCTTCTTCTGAGCACATAATGGCAGCCTGCATGAGTTCATGAAACTTTTTACAGGGCTCTTCCTTAAACCCCCTTTTCATTTTGCAGCGGAGGGAATCATCCTGGAGCCCCAGCACTAACTGCTCTTTCAGAACCGTATCTGGGTCTGGAACTCATTGAGGGTCTCGCCACTCCACTTTTCTCATTCTCTCCTGGAGGTCATACGCATATGCCCGGATAGTTTCACCGGGCTCCTGCTTTTGCTCAAAGAACTCCTTTAGTCAGGTTCCAATAGGTACCTTATCTCCATACACTTCCAGGAGGAGTTCAAACACCTTTTCCACATCTTTTTTGTCTGCCACTGCCATGAACTTTACTGTGGCCTTGGCCTGACCCTTGAGGTACTTCTTCAGGTATTTTTAGCACATGCAGAGCCACCTTTACAGACTTGACCCACTGCTCTACTGTAATGTCTCCTGATCTTGCCGGGAAGCCACCAAACTCTGTGACCTTCTGCTCCCGTGGGACATAAATAGTAAGGGGTTTCTTAGCTTCTGCTGCCTGTTGGTCTATTACTGCCTTAGCCAGTGATAAGGCTTCTCTCTGTTCTGTTCTAGCTTGTTGTAATGCCTCAGCTCGGCCTGACAATCTGCACTGAAGTTCAGCAAACTGGGCCCGTAGTTCCTCAATTCCAGCCATGGCAGGGTTCTTGACCAGGCCTGGACAGTGCTACCAGAACTCAAACCAGTAAACCAATGGGGTGGACGCTGTGGATAGGATCCTCTTGTGATGCCAATTATGTAAGCAGGGGAATAGTCCCGCCATTGTGGGGAACTTTCCTGGCTTCTGCACTACCCCGGTGAAATGGGCTAGCGAAAGGATCCGAGTCCTCGCTCCCACTTCCTTTACCCAGTGGCCTCCCTGCCCTTGACGACTACCCTTCCACTCTCCTGTCTGGCAGAGTCCCCGTAACACCAACAAGGCTGGGCTCAGGATTCCTGGGGGGCTCAACCCCCAACCCTGCTGTGGTCACCTAGGACAGGGGCTAGGGTGTCCCCACTCTGGAGTACTCTCTCCGCACTTCTCTGACCCACTGACCATTACATACAATTTAAAGCAAATGCAAGTTATTTAATCAACAATTAATGTTAAAAAGAATAAGGAAAAATGGGAAAGGTTAAAGGAAACACATCAACCCACTCTGTGGCGGGGAACATCACAAACAGTGTCTCTGGAATGTCAGGGCAGTTCACAGTCTGTTCCTTGTAAGTCCCAGGCTTTCTTCTCAGGCCCTGGCTGTGCTACAGGGATGTTGTGGGTTGGACACTTGCTCTGGTGGTGGCCACACGCTCTCAGGCTCTAAGTGGTAGGACCCTTCTTCCCAGTGTCACCCCCACCCTGTCAGGGTTACGATCGAAGCCTGGCCTGCAGAGCCTCTTGGCTGAAGCGTCTCCCTCTGCTGGGCCCGCTGCCCAGGGTCCCCCTCGCTCTCCCCAGCTGCTCACCGCACCCAGCTCCAGACTGCTCCAGCCCCAGCTCCACCACTCTGTCTCAGCACTGCTGCTGCTGCTCTGCCTCCAGCTCCCTGGGCTGCTTTTCTGGCCCCTCTGGCTCGGGTTGCTACAGCTCTGCTCCCAGGACAGGTCTGCTCTGCAGGCTGCTTCTCTGACTCTGCTCCCAGCACTGACCTGCTTCCTGGGCTGCTTTTCTGGCCCCTCTGGCTCTGGTTGCTGCAGCTCTCCTCCCAGGGGAAGTCTGCTCTCTCTGGGCTGTGCCTCTAGCTTTGGGGCTGCAGCTTTGCTCCCAGGACAGGGTCTGCTCTCTCTGGGCTGCTTTTCTGGTCCCTCTGGATCTGGCCCAGCTCTGCTCCTCAGCTTAGCTTGTGCCCCTGCTTTCTCCTTAGCTTGGCCCCACTCTGTCTGACCCAGGCAATTCCAGCTCACCTCCCTAGCCTCCTGACTCCCTGATTAGCCTGCCCGCCCTGTCATTCAGGCTGACCTGGATCATTAGCCTCTCCCCTTTGTTCCCGGGGACTACCAATCTCAGGGTCATGATTTCCCATAGACCCTTCCCCTTTTAGTACTGGGAGCTAGCCAACCAAAACACCCCAACTGAATGTTAGTATGGGGGCAACAGTCCCCTTACATATGGCTAGCGTAACATAACAAGGGGATAGGTTTTGTAATTCATTTCTTTAATTGTTCAGAGTAACAGGAAGCAAGAGGACAAAGCGAATGAGGCAGCTGTCACCTAAACCCCCAAATAAGGGAGCAGACCTTAGGGAGACATTAGTATCTAATGAAGGGCTGGTTTCAAACAGAGGTGCGTTTTTCAGTAATTGGGTTTCTCTGAAGATATTCTACTTTATAGAGCCACATTTCTTCAGACTCCTTTCCTCAAAATCACAACCTGGGGCGCTGACTAGCCAGTTTGTATGAATCAAGTTCAGTCTGGGATGGGTTAATATGCTGACCTTTAACCTCTGGTGGCTGGGCTTCAAATACTGTTTACAAATGGGAGTGGGTCTGGCAGAACCAGCCTTAGTATTTCAGTGTGAGTTTGCAAAACACATTTCACTCTCCTCACATCTCACACTTATCTGATTTATGGACTCACATTTAACCTAACCACACCTCTCTGCATAGGCCCTAAACAGCCAGGGAGAGCCAGTAAACAAACATCCTCTGGAACAATGAAGCGGTCATCCATGAGGGAGAAGCTTGTGAGCCCGGATACAGAATGAACGTGGAAGCTGGACCTAGAGTGTGGGGCTTGCCCCTACCTCAGGTAAGAATGACCGTACTCCTCCGCACTTTCAGAACTAACTGCAAAAGTCATTTCTTTGACTGAGCTTTTCCTCAGTGATTTACACCTGCACTCATGCAGACCTATATCCTAATCAAGCTATTTCTCCTCCAGGCTGGGAAGGGATAAAGAGAGAGGTGGTGTTATTTCTATGTTTAAATATTTGGATGGTGCTCAGCTACTACAGAGGTAAATAAATAGACGGATGTTTGGGGTGTTCCCAATTTACTTAGACCCATGCTTTAAAAGACTGGATTAGTAGGTTGTCATCAGCCTTGTCTTCTGACCAGAGCCCAGGCTTATGCTGGGGTCCTTGCGCTGGGTCCTTGCACAGTTGCCACTATTTAAAGAATTATTTTTCGAGGGACAATTCCCCAGATAGACCAGAAACCCGTGAGCTACTAAGTCCAGGGGAGAAGAGGGCTATATTCTTTTGTATTTTACTCTTAATATTCAGAATAGCCACCATCATAATGTAACAAATGCTCCTATTCCTTTCCCTCCAATCGACAGGGTTACAAATTGAGCTAACTGAAGATTTTTCACTCAAAACTGTTTTTCAATGGAAAATTGAGTTTTTGGCTAAATGAAATGTCTCCTGCAAGGTGTCCTTCTGTTTTAAAAAAAATCAATTCTTCATTAAAAGAACTGAACACTGGAAAATTAATATTTTGATTCAGATATGCTACCGTGGCACCTCATGGGAATTGTAGATCGGTTTTCTCATGTCCCCATTCTCCATGGGCAAGAGTTCCCAGCCGGACTATCTGCCATGATGTACCATGGCCTAGAACTCTGTGACGCACCACCTCCCCTCATCAGCAGGGATGATCAGAGCACATCATGGGAAATGTAATCTGACCAACGAGCCTGTCCTATAGAGAAGATGGGAGCATGGGGCACCATGGCAGCATTTCTGACTCAAATGGTTGTCAGATGAAGTATTTTGGCTACTGATTTTTGGTTTTGGTTTCGTCAAAAAGTCCAAAATCCTCCCCCTACCCCTAAATTCCGACCAGCTCTAGTTACAGGATTTTTGTCAGAAAAGGACAGTCCTAGAAGGCAGCAGACCTAAATCACATTCACTAACTGCAAAGTTGTGAGCATCTGTCCTTCTTTATTCCCTACTGTCTATTTTCTCTCAGTCCATGTTCTCCCCATTCTAGCCATCTCCACATCATTACTGGTCTTTTCTTTTTCTCATTCCTGTCTCCTGTTCTCACTCTTATTTTAGTGCTCTCCCTTCTTTTTGCTTTTCCTTCCGTAATCAACCCAAGTTCTGCTCTCTCTCCCCTTGTCACACTGTCACTTGCACATTGCTCCTCTTCTTCTGTTCACCGTCACCTTTGCACCATGTATTCTTTTCTCTCTATCCCCTTTCTCCTACCTGTGTTCTACTGTCTCTCTTCTGTCCTCTCCATATTTCTATCGCTATATCTTTAAATAGACAAACACACACAATTCTTAGCAGTTGTAGTGCATTGCAAATATAAACCATTATATTATCACTCATTTTTCAGGTGTGAATACTAAGGCCCCAGCTGTGCAAAGCCATATGCACGTTTGCGCACTGTGAGGAGTCCCATTGACTTCAGTGGGACTACTGAAAACGTGTCTGGTTCAATGTGTGTCAGTCTTTGACGGATCAGAGTCTGAGGTCAAAAGTTTAAATCACTTCTTCAAGGCCACAGAGTGAACCACGATAAAAAACACAGGAATCCCTTGCTCTTAGTCCAAGGCTTAGCCCACTGCACTAGCCTTCCTCATGTAACCCTTCTGCCCGTCAGAGTTGGCAGCAACAAGGGCCGGGTTCAATATCTAGGGGTTCCATTCCAATAACACAATGCAAACCGGCTCGAGCCCCCACCCAGTGACCTGGGACAAATATATACCACCCACGCTGGGCGCCTCCAAGAGGCAATACTTCCCCTCTCGCAAGCACATAGTCTGAGTGTAGCAAAAGCCTTTTAATAACAGAGAGAAACAATGTGGCATTATGTTGGGGAAACACCACCAACAGGATTCATAACACAACCTATGAGCATAAAAGCCCACCCCAGGCAAATTGGGGCATGCCCCTTTCCCTTTGGTTCTTGAGTCCAGCAACCCCAAATCACCCAAAGTCCCAAAAGTCCAATGCCCCAAAAGTCTCTGTCCCTGGTCAGGGCAGCCCCAGAGTTCGAAAGTTTATCTGCGGAGCTTTACCTCCCAACCTGGGTGGAAATGGGACGGGGGTAAGAGGCACCTTACATGATCTGAAGCTGACCGCCCCATAGCGGCACTCCGCTCCGCCAGCCGCCCCACGAACTCCTTCGCTCCGCGGCGCTCCGCTCCGCCAGCCGCCCCACAAACTCCTTCGCTCCGCTGCGCTCCGCTCCGCCAGCCGCCCCACGAACTCCTTCGCTCCGCTGCGCTCCGCTCCGCCAGCCGCCCCACGAACTCCTTCGCTCCGCTGCGCTCCGCTCCGCCAGCCGCCCCACGAACTCCTTCGCTCCGCTGCGCTCCGCTCCGCCAGCCGCCCCACGAACACCTTCGCTCAGCTCCACGACCCACAAGCAGCTCCTGCCATCCACACACTGCTCCGCGTCAAACTGCTTCACCAGCCGTCCCGCAAACTGCTCCACAATATATCTTCAGGCTCCCCCACTACTTAACACAACACTCAGTGATTTCAGCTCTTAGGTGAATTCAGCTTGTAGTAGGGGAGCCCTAGTGCTTGTGCACTGTCAGCCCAAAGTGAGCTCAGCAGCCTATAATTAGACTTCTAATGAAATCAAAATTAGTTCTGATATTCCACAGTGGAGAAAGTGCAATTAGCATGTAAGGCCCTCACCAAGGGGCCCATGCCACCAAGTATTAATACTTGTCCCCAGCCTCTCTTCATTCACACAGTTTTGGAACCCATGACCTTTGCCTAGCGAGTGCTACTTAGTTGATGGTGAATCCCTCCATCATAACAAAAGGCCACGTACAGTTCCAAGCACAGTTCCCATAATCAGGGTAATAACAATTTATTCTTCCTGCCCCAATAACAGAGACACTGGGGATCCCACAGCAGCCAAAGTGACCATTTGGGCAGCTATGGTCTCATTCTAGGCGGGGTGGGTGTGCCTATGCAAATGAGATCGGCTCCTGAAGTTCTTTTCCACAACTTGCCACACCTCACCACCAGATGTCAGGGTGGAGCTCATCCTGACTCTGCTTACATCCTCCCCCCAGCCGAGACTTTGTCGTCCCGACAAATCACACTCCCTTTATACCAACTCATTGGTTTCCTCCAAAGGGCCTCAGGAAGCCCACTTTAGCTTCCACAAGCCTGTGTGCTAAATGTATTGGCTCCTCACTAGTCACCCCAGGTGCATCATAAGTTAACCGTTTCACTGGTCTTATCACCCTGTCTCGTCTATTGAGAATCTCTGTTGCCGAGGTAGGGGGAACATCCTCTTGAGTGACGGATGGAGAGGCTTCCCTGGAGGGTCCCTCGGCTACTTGCGTAGGCCCCTGCACTCCTAGTTCTAACGCTGGAGGGTCCAAGGTGCCCAGGACATCCTCTACCTGTCTGTCCCCTTTGTCCAATAACCTGTGTGTGTCATCACAGGGGGGTCTCATCAGCAGCACCGGGGTATCAGAAAGGGGCCTAAATAGTTCCGCCATTGGGTTTAGGGCGGAAGAGGGAAAACTCTCGTTTGGTTCAGCTGATCGAGACTGAAATCTTGTCTCCATCCCAGGATACACCAGGGTTGTGTCTTCCTCCTCAGACTCACTCTCAGATGTGCAGAATAGGGGTAAGTTAGCTGCAGGGGGCCCACTGTCTGTGTTGGATGGCGGCTTTGGTCTTGCACCTCTGTTCTGCCCGGCGGCCCTGCCGTGGCCCATCTCATAAGGGGTGCTTACCAATTCCCCCACAGGGAGCAAAAGGTTTCTATGCACCGTCTTTGCAGGCACTACTAAGGGGGTTGTGCCCGCGTACTTCAGTGCCCCAAGCGGTACCTCAGATGTGTCCCTTTTAGCGCTCTCAATTTTCCTATAGGCTTCAGCACAAAGCGTATGGATCGTCAGGGTATTCAGGTATTGGTCCCCAGCCCGCCTTCTGCAGTAATCCGCGAGTACCTTGAAGAGACTGGAGTTGGTCCCTATCAGCACAGACACATCAGAAGTCCCTTTAGGGTCAGGGCATATTAAGGCAGCTGTGTCTACCTCTTCTCTTACCCCAGCAACCTCCTCTGGGAATTCCAGGTGCACTATGACATACCCTTGATAGGGGTATTCATCCATGCTGAGGCCACACAGGCCAAGGCCAGTCAGTGGCTGTATAGGCAGGTGCCTAAGCATCTGTTGGTAGAATGACTGAAATATAATAGTCACTTGAGATCCAGTGTCAAGCACTGCTTTACACTCCACCCCTTCGATCCTCACCATGACCTCTGCTCGAGGCCCTATCAGTCCTGCAGGGATCCCAGCTGGACAGTCTTTTCTGGGGGAATCTTCAAATCCTGCAGACCTGGGGGGTCCCCGTCCCCAGACCCTCTGGCAGCTACCGGATCTCTCCCAACTGATCCTCAGCTTTCCATACACTAAGGAGGGGTTTTCTTCATTACGGCACTTGGCAGCACTGTGTCCATCCTGACCACATCGGTAGCAGAAGAATTGACCTTTCCCCCTTCGCCTGGGGGGGATGGTGGCTCTAAGTGCGGGCTTCTCAATCGCCACAGTTTGAGGCTTCTTATTCCTGGAAGTCTTAACTCGGTCAACGGTACTTTGCAGCTCAGCTATCCGTTCCGTCAGGACCTGCATTTGTTGGACAAGTTCCTCTCTGGTGCTCACCATCAGTACACTGGCCGTTTGCAGTGGTGTTGTGCTGCCTGGCTCCGATGTTTGGGCTTCCCAAAACTCACTGGCAGCCTGCCTTTCTTCCTCCTCTCGGACCTCTTTTATCAGCTGGGAGTAACTTGGGGGATGTTCCCGTCGTTCTCTTAGCTGGAGATGAAGTAGAATCGGGTTCTGATACTGAGTTCCTCTTACAATTTGAGCCAGTCTGGTCTGATCCATCTGCTCAGCAGTCACTGCTCCCCTCATGACAGCTCTCTGAAGCAGTCTCTCCAGTCTCCGTATGTAGGCTGAAGCCTTCTCGCCCTTTTGTTGTCGGGAATTAAGGAACTTACAGTAGCTGTCTTCAGGGCCCTCTACGCTCCCAAAGTTGTGTTCAAGGGCCTCTAGGCAGTCCTTCACACTGACCCCAGGGTCAGTGAGCTTCAGGGTGTGAATCACATCTAATGCTGGGCCGCCAAGGCTCTCTATAAGGCATCTTCGCTTTTCTGCATCTGGTACGGCCCACTCTTGCAGCATTTCAGTGGTATGCTCTAACCAGGGTTCAAACTCTTCCTCCCCAGCAAATAATCTTAACTTACGACAAGAGTCTGACTCAGCATGGGGCAGAACAACCTTTTCCAGTATTTGCCCCAAAGCTTTTGTCCAATCATCAGCCGAGGCTGCAGCCTCTGAGCTAGAAGCTGCTGAGCCAGGGCCCAACAAACCTGACATATTAGCCATTATACAAACAGTAATTTCCTCAAAATATAAGCACAAACAAAAAAATATATATATAAATTGTTTCCCAATGTAGTGGATCACTCAACAGGTGCTTGCGAGGGGTACTGACCCAGGCGCATCCCGGACGAGCCCCCAAAAATGTAACCCTTCTGCCCGTCAGAGTTGGCAGCAACAAGGGCCGGGTTCAATATCTAGGGGTTCCATTCCAATAACACAATGCAAACCGGCTCGAGCCCCCACCCAGTGACCTGGGACAAATATATACCACCCACGCTGGGCGCCTCCAAGAGGCAATACTTCCCCTCTCGCAAGCACATAGTCTGAGTGTAGCAAAAGCCTTTTAATAACAGAGAGAAACAATGTGGCATTATGTTGGGGAAACACCACCAACAGGATTCATAACACAACCTATGAGCATAAAAGCCCACCCCAGGCAAATTGGGGCATGCCCCTTTCCCTTTGGTTCTTGAGTCCAGCAACCCCAAATCACCCAAAGTCCCAAAAGTCCAATGCCCCAAAAGTCTCTGTCCCTGGTCAGGGCAGCCCCAGAGTTCGAAAGTTTATCTGCGGAGCTTTACCTCCCAACCTGGGTGGAAATGGGACGGGGGTAAGAGGCACCTTACATGATCTGAAGCTGACCGCCCCACGAACTCCTTCGCTCCGCTGCGCTCCGCTCCGCCAGCCGCCCCACGAACACCTTCGCTCCGCTGCGCTCCGCTCCGCCAGCCGCCCCACGAACTCCTTCGCTCCGCTGCGCTCCGCTCCGCCAGCCGCCCCACGAACACCTTCGCTCCGCTGCGCTCCGCTCCGCCAGCCGCCCCACGAACACCTTCGCTCCGCTGCGCTCCGCTCCGCCAGCCGCCCCACGAACTCCTTCGCTCCGCTGCGCTCCGCTCCGCCAGCCGCCCCACGAACTCCTTCGCTCCGCTGCGCTCCGCTCCGCCAGCCGCCCCACGAACTCCTTCGCTCCGCTGCGCTCCGCTCCGCCAGCCGCCCCACGAACTCCTTCGCTCAGCTCCACGACCCACAAGCAGCTCCTGCCATCCACACACTGCTCCGCGTCAAACTGCTTCACCAGCCATCCCGCAAACTGCTCCACAATATATCTTCAGGCTCCCCCACTACTTAACACAACACTCAGTGATTTCAGCTCTTAGGTGAATTCAGCTTGTAGTAGGGGAGCCCTAGTGCTTGTGCACTGTCAGCCCAAAGTGAGCTCAGCAGCCTATAATTAGACTTCTAATGAAATCAAAATTAGCTCTGATATTCCACAGTGGAGAGAGGAGGAAGTGCAATTAGCATGTAAGGCCCTCACCAAGGGGCCCATGCCACCAAGTATTAATACTTGTCCCCAGCCTCTCTTCATTCACACAGTTTTGGAACCCATGACCTTTGCCTAGCGAGTGCTACTTAGTTGATGGTGAATCCCTCCATCATAACAAAAGGCCACGTACAGTTCCAAGCACAGTTCCCATAATCAGGGTAATAACAATTTATTCTTCCTGCCCCAATAACAGAGACACTGGGGATCCCACAGCAGCCAAAGTGACCATTTGGGCAGCTATGGTCTCATTCTAGGCGGGGTGGGTGTGCCTATGCAAATGAGATCGGCCCCTGAAGTTCTTTTCCACAACTTGCCACACCTCACCACCAGATGTCAGGGTGGAGCTCATCCTGACTCTGCTTACACTCATGCTATAGAGATGCTTCTCCTTGTAGATAGGGGCTACTTTGGCTGCTCAACAGAAAACCAGCTCGGCTGAAGGCTGATACCAAGCGGTGAGCTAGTGGCAGACCTAGCAGTATTGGTTCCAGTTCCCCATTCCCACAGGTGTTAAGCAGTCTGAGGTCTCCCCAGAAATCAAGGAACCCATGGCTGTGGGTTTCACAGGCCCTGAAGGTAAGAAAGGTGGTTGGGGGACAATGAATGACACACATTTGTTTAGGAGACATCAGTATAGACAAGAATTGAGACAGCTCGTGAAAAGTGTGGAAAAAACAGTGTTGCCCTTAGGGATGGGAGGAGACAAATTCCTAGGCATTATGGAAACACATTGTCTTCTATGACTTGAGTGACTGGGAAAGTGATGCATGATGTGTACTGTGAATGATTCCTTTGCCCTGAATTATGGCTTCATAGCAGATCTGCTCAACAATTTAAAAACGAAAAAGTTAGTCAAAATTTCAGTCAAAAGTTAATTTTTTTTCCTTTCAACATTTTTGCAATTGTTTTCCTGGGTTTTGGTCAACTACGCAGACAGTAGAAATTTTTTTGTATTTCAAAAATGTGATGAAATTTCAGAGTTGGGAATTAAAAATTGTAATGAAAAGTAGGGGTAAAATTGATTTTTTCCCCCCTCAGAAAGTTCCTGTTTTTCAACCATCTCTAATTAATACCACCCTCCACACAATGCCTCCATGTAAGAGAGCTTCCAGAGGTGTTTACAGTATTGTTTACCATATATTTGTTTTCTCCATGATTTAAAAAAGTAATCCCAATGTGTGCCAACATAAAGAATATTTCAGACAACTTAGTCCATTTTGTCTTCAATGTCCTTTCAAAGACAGAAAGCTGTGAAGGAATTTTTTCATTACAGAAATGACTAAAAGCCTTCTGATTATTTTGTTCCTTTGTAATGGAAAGATATGTAACGGTTTTGTTTTGATTTGGCTGGGCTACAATGCTTTCTATGGAGGCCAAGTATCATTCTGTGACACTCTGTACCTCAGGGGAACGCCCTGCACCCCCATGTTCATTCTTATAATATGATTGTGTTGTATCCAATGCAAAGTTTGTCATGTCTGGTATCTTTGGAAGGCTCATGATGCAGTGAGCATTGTTGTTATAGTAATATGATAGGTTGTAATTTCATGTATATAGTTATGAGGCTGAAACTGTGTCCTCATGGCTTAAACAAGCCCAGGAACAACTCTCTAGGAGCAGAGGGGCAGTTCACACTGTGACAAGCCTATATTGGTGGGTGCCGCGCTTCCAGGCAGATCCAGTGGCCTCAGAAGCTTGCCAAGGCCCTCAATATGGCCTCTCTTTTCAGGATAGCAGCACAGGTCTCAGCTTATTGAGCTACTTTCATCACAGGCCAGCATGGGAGGTGGGAAGGTTGGAATACCTACAGTCTCTGTTGCTCCTTAGAACTCAGTAGGTGCAGTTTGGTCTCCTGCCTGGACCAAAGTCTGCTTCCCCTCTCAAGGGGATCTCTGTAAAGCATGGCGGGTAAGGGGGAACCTAGGCCCACCCTCCACTCTAGGTTCCAGCCCAGGGACCCTAATGGTAGCAGCTGTTGGTGGTTTTCCCTTTACCACTGCTTTGATTCCATGGGCCACTTCCCCACGGTCCCCATTTCCTAGCTTCACCCTTACCTCAGGATTCAGCAGTGCTTCCTCTCCTCCAGTTCCTTTCACCTGGACTTCCCCCAAGGGGGCTGGGAAGAAGAGCTTTTAAGCAGTATGAGTGAGACCTTGATTGGTTCCAGCTGTCTCCATTAGCCTAACAGCCCTAATGATCCTTTGCCAGTTAATTGGGGTCAGGTGCCAGCATTAGCCTAACGACTTTAACTGGTTAATTGGCGTCAGGTGTCTTGATTAGCCTGGAGTAGCCTTTGTTTGGCTCTCCACGGAACAGGGATCTGTTCATTCTGAAGCTGATATACCTGTCTTCTACTATGCTCTTATATCCTTCTGGTCTGATTCTGTAACAACGCCTCATCAGGGCATGTATGGGACAAACCCAGCCCAGCCTCACAGGAACAAAGGACACTGGCTAGGCAACAAAGGATCTGTTGGACTCTCCAGTGAGTCACCCTGCTTCCCTTGGTCAGTTTGGGACTACGATGAGGTGATGCTCACCTGGCTCTGAAGGGGGGGCAAAGCCAAGAGGGAAAAAAGAACATGATAAAAGGGAGAGACATTTGCCATGCTCTCTCTCTTCCACCTCCATAGACAGACTCCACAACCAAGCGATTGAAGTGCTGATCAAAGGGGAGAGCCTGGCTGAAGGGCAACCAGCCTAAGTGTCTAAGTTTGTAAGGGCACTGAAAGTGTTAAGATCAGCTTAGAAAGTGCTTTGCTTTTATTTCATTTGACCAAATCTGGCTTGTTGTGCTTTGACTTATAATTAGTTAAAATCTATCTTTTGTAGTTAATAAGTTTGTTTGTTTATTCTACCTGGAACACTGTGTTTGGTTTGGGGCATGTCAGAGACTCCCCTTGGGATAACAAGCCTGTTACATATCAATTTCTTTGATATCATATCAATTGACGAACTCATGTAAGCTTGCAGCATCCAGTGGGCATAACTGGACACTGCAAGATGGAGGTTCCTAGGGTTGTGTCTGGGACCGGAGATATTGGCTAGTGTCATTCGGTTGCACAATCCAAGCAGTGGCTGGCCAAAAGTGCTCACTCACGTAGCTGGGAGCAGCTTACATGCTAGAGGCTGTGCATGAACAGCCCAGGAGTGGGGGTTCTCACAGCACAGCAGGCTAAGGCTGGCTCCTAGAGTCGAAGACTGGAGTGACCTAGCAGAACACCGGTCCAGATAACACCAGGGGAACGTCACACTGGTGAACTTCAGGATTGTAGGATCTCAGTGTTAGCAAACCTTGTTAACAGACCACTCACGTGTTCATGTCAAACATCAGATTAATAGGCTACATGTCTTATTGATTAAATGACAGCTATCACTGCTAAGAATTGATGCTTTCATTAGGCAAATCAGGTTAACAACAGGCTCATTGAGGTTTGGCGAACTCTACAGCTGGGGGCAGGGGGTCTTGGGATTGTTTTCCATACTGAAATACAACTGACAGGAGATGTCTAGAAGAGGTGAAGCCCCTCTTAGTACCAGATGTAATATGACAAAAACTTACCCAGATGGCTAGAAAACTACATCATTAATGATTGATGAAACAGGGAAATGGTTACTGTACCTTCTGTTTGGAGAACAGCTGCGGAATAGCTGTCTGATGGCGAGGTATGCTCTGCCTGATACTTGTCCCCACATTCCTCTGAATAAGAAATCATTCTGGTTTGGTCCACCAGGCAAATCACCGTGAATATAGTGGAGTCTTCTAAGAGGACAGTGATCCTATAGAGACAGTGGCCCTCAATGGCAGCCTGGTGTGAGGGTGCAAATGGGTGCAAATGGGTAGTTCTAGGCTGGCTGGGCACTGGGCTAGTTCAGGGCTGGTTTAAAGCAACTGGGGGCCCTAGGCCAGGGGTTCTCGCAACAAATTTTTTGGTGGCCTCAGAGTGCAGCCACCAACTCTTGCTGGTGGCCTCACTGACACTTTTCCCTAAAATTATTTATTTTTCCTAAAGTTAATAAAGTAATATGCACATCCAAATCATTGTAATTTATTTATGTAAGGTTCTGGGTTGTTTTTTTTGCAGACTCAATAATAAAAACCATGCACAGTTATCTCTATTCTTACTAGACCTAACAGAATAGAAACACAAATAAGGTGCTTTTCACATTCTTGTCTTTTTTTATTATTGTTTCTTTTGCTCTTTTGGTAAAAATGGTTGTCCGTATAACAATTCTGAAGTAAATTTAAAAATGCTTTGACATAATAGGAGTCCACATAATGAAAAACATATCTGGGTGGCTTGGGTCTGGGGAGGGGAGGCAAGGCTTCAGCCAGCCCGGGGCTCCTCAGGGCAGGTGCGTGTGGGGCGGGTCTTGGGGCTTCGGCCAGCCTGGGGCTCCTCCAGCCGCAGCGGAGGTGCTTGGGGCTTCTCCGAGCGGGAGGTTGTAGCTCCAGCTGCAGGGAGTCTCGGGGCTCCAGCTGACGGGGGTGGGGGGGAGCACAGGCAGAAGGGGTGGAATTGGGGGCTAGCCACCCCAAAGGGGGGTTCACCCGCTGCTCACCACCTCATCCCCTGCTCGCCTCCTGCGTCCCTCCTCAATCCGCCGCTCGCCTCCTCACTCCCCTGCCACAGACACCCCCCAGCCCATCATGAGAACTCCTGCTCACTGGTGGCTCACTGCTCACCTCCTCACTTCCCCGCTCTCAGCCAGACCCCCCTGCCCACCTCCTCACCCTGCTGCTGGCTTGCCGCTCGCCTCCTTACTCCCCCGCCAGGGCCCCGCCTCTCATCTCATCATCCGCTCTGCTTGTAGCCCCCACTTGTAGCCAGACTCCCCTGCCCACCTCTTCACCCTGCTGCTGGCTCGCCGCTCGCCTCCTTACTCCCCCGCCAGGCCCACTGCTGCTTGCCTCCTCACACCCCCCCACCCTGCCTCTTGCCTCCTCACACCCCCCCCCCCCGCCCCGTTCGCCTTCTCACCCTGCTCCTTAAGTGTGGTGTGTCCCACCTGTGTCTCCAGAGAGGTGGGGCATGCAAGAGCAACAGGGAGGAAGGGGAGGGGCTGATGCTCTCCCCCTACTGCCCAGGAAACTGCCGTGGCCTCAGGGAAACCCCCTGGTGGTCACATTTCAGAAATGGTGCCCGAGGCATACCTTCACGTGCCCCCCCATACCACAGCCCTGTCTACCCATGTGTCACTGCCCTGCACGCATGTTGTCTGGGACCCCCCCAGCCCCCTCCAATCTGCACAGCAGTCCCAGCTCTGTTTGGGGTGGTAAGTGGCAGAGCCCACCCACACAAACACAGCTTGCCGGGCTGGCAGGGATGCTGTCACCACTCCTTTTTGCACAGGCCAGAGCCTTTCTCCCTCTTTGAGTGCTGCTCCATGGCGTCAGTGGAGGGTGCTCCATCCAGGAGGAGTGAAGACTCGCTCCCCACCCACCCGAACAGAGCACCCAGCTCCCCAGTGGAGGGAACTGTGTGTGGAGGCTGCTCATACCGCTCCAGCAGAAGACTTTGAGGGGGCACCCACTGCCACCACCCTACCAGAGCCATAATGGGGTGTCCCTCTTTCTGTAGAGTCCTCTGCTGGGGTAGAGTCTGCAGACCTCCCTCCCCTGCCCTCATAGTTATTTGAATGTTTACTACTGTTCACTGAAAGAGCTCCCACCTGACACACTAGGCTGCCCTAATGCTGTTATAAATGCAGGGTCCCCTGCTCTGAGACGGGGAAGTGACAGTGAGTGTTTCCTTTGTGTGGGTGAGCTCAAGTTTCCAGCCTACCAGGAGTGTTGTGCCGGGCCCAGGAATTCCCTTTCGTGGAGGATTTCAAGACTTTGATATTTATCTTGCTCCAATTAGAAACAAAACCCGTCAACTTCAAAAATTCTCTGCAAAAAGCAATTCAGAAAATTCTTTGTTTGGGGTTGATGTAAACGTTTAGTTTAGACAACCTCAGAAAGTTTTGCCTTGCTATTTTCCTTTTTTACTTTAAATGTTTTTATTTCGTATTGTAATATAGAAACAAAGTGGCCTTAAAATGAAAAACCGAAACATTTTGCTCCAAAAACTTCAAAACAGGATGTTTCAACATTGTGGAACTTTTTTTCCCCAGTTTTTCTCCAACACAAAATTTCAGCGAAATCAACACAATTTTACAGAGTTTTGACTTTGACAGAATTTCATTCTCTGAGGGAAAATGGTCCCCTTGTAGCTTTTCCAACCAGCTCTACCTATGAGTGCAAGCAGTCCCACTTCAATTCCTTCTGCTCCATGTCCCTTCGCAGACTTCATCTCCCTTTCTTTCACTCCCTCCCTGTCCCTTCTGCATTCATCACCACTTCCTCTCCTCCACTCACCTGCTCCCTCCCTCTCACACTTTAAAACGTCAGCTCTCACGCTCACTTGTTCTGCACAGAGAGAAAGGGGAGATGAGGAGACAGAGGGAGGGAGGGCAGCCCACCCACACTCTCACAGCCAGCTTGGGAGCAGCAACAGTAGCCAGGTCCTCCCTAGCTTACCAAGCTCCAGAGGCTGAGCTTCTCCTCATCTGTCTGTGGAAGATGCCGCAGTGGTTGTGACCCCTTCCTACCCTGGTAACTGGAGTGCACCAGAGCCAGCAGCAGTTTCCCTGGCCTCCCTTCCCAGTGTAAGCAGGGGAATAGTCCCGCTACTTTGGGGAACTTTCCTGGCTTCTGCACTGCCCCAGTGAAGTGGACTAGCGAAAGGATCTGAGTCCTCGCTCCCACTTCCTTTACCCAGATGCCTCCCTGCCCTTGAGGGCTCCCCTTCTGCTCTCCTGTCTGGCAGAGTCCTCATAACTCCAACAAGGCTGGGCTCAGGATTCCTGGGGGGCTCGACCCCCAACCCTGCTGTAGTCACCTAGGACAGGGGCTAGGGTGTCCCCACTCCGGGGTACTCTCTCTGCACCATGCACTTCTCTGACCCACTGACCATTACATACAATTTAAAGCAAATGCAAGTTATTTAATCAACAATTAATGTTAAAAAGAATAAGGAAAAATGGGAAAGGTTAAAGGAAACACATCAACCCGCTCTGTGGCAGGGAACATCACAAACAGTGTCTCTGGAATGTCAGGGCAGTTCACAGTCTGTTCCTTGTAAGTCCCAGGCTTTCTTCTCAGGCCCTGGCTGTGCTGTAGGGATGCTGTGGGTTGGATACTTGCTCTGGTGGTGGCCACACACTCTCAGGCTCTAAGTGGTAGGACCCTTCTTCCCAGTGTCGCCCCAGCCATGTTGGGGTTACGATCCAAGCCTGGCCCACAGAGCCTCTTGGCTGAGGCGTCTCCCTGTGCTGGGTCTGCTGCCCAGGGTCCCCCTCGCTCTCCCCAGCTGCTCACCGCACCCAGCTCCAGACTGCTCCAGCCCCAGCTCCACCACTCTGTCTCAACAGGGCTGCTGCTGCTGCTCTGCCTCCAGCTCCTTGGGCTGCTTCTTTGGCCCCTCTGGCTCTGGTTGCTGCAGCTCTGCTCCCCGGGCAAGTCTGCTCTCTCTGGGCTGTGCCTCTGGCTTTGGGGCTGCAGCTCTGCTCCCAGGACAGGGTCTGCTCTCTCTGGGCTGCTTTTCTGGTCCCTCGGGATCTGGCACAGCTCTGCTCCTCAGCTTAGCTTGGACCCCTGCTTTGTCCTTAGCTCGGCCCCACTCTGTCTGACTCAGGCAAATCCAGCTCACACAGAGGACAGGACCTCCCTGGCCTCCTGACTCTCTGATTAGTCTGCCCACGCTGTCATTCAGGCTGACCAGGAGCATTGGCCTCTCCGCATTGTTCCTGGGGACTATCAGTCTCAGGGTCCTAGTTTCCCATAGACCCTTCCTGTCATAGATATAAAGGGAAGGGTAAACCCCTTTAAAATCCCTCCTGGCCAGAGGAAAAATCCTCTCACCTGTAAAGGGTTAAGAAGCTAAAGGTAACTTCGCTGGCACCTGACCAAAATGACCAATGAGGAGACAAGATACTTTCAAAAGCTGGGAGGAGGGAGAGAAACAAAGGGTCTATGTCTGTCTGTATGCTATTTTTGCTGGGGATAGAACAGGAATGGAGTCTTAGAACTTTTAGTAAGTAATCTAGCTAGGTATGTGTTAGATTATGATTTCTTTAAATGGCTGAGAAAAGAACTGTGCTAAATAGAATGACTATTCCTGTCTGTGTGTCTTTTTTGTAACTTAAGGTTTTGCCTAGAGGGATTCTCTATGTTTTGAATCTAATTATCCTGTAAGGTATATACCATCCTGATTTTACAGAGGTTCTTCCTTTACTTCTATTAAAAGTCTTCTAGTAAGAAAACTGAATGCCATTTCATTGCCCTAAGATCCAAGGGTTTGGATCTGTGGTCACCTATGCAAATTGGTGAGAATTTTTACCAAACCTTCCCCAGGAAGTGGGGTGCAAGGGTTGGGAGGATTTTGGGGGGGAAAGACGTGTCCAAACTATGTTTCCCAATAAACCCAGTTAAAGTTTGGTGGTGGCAGTGAATCCAGGGGCAAAGGAAAAAATTAATTTGTACCTTGGGGAAGTTTTAACCTAAGCTAGTGAAAGTAAGCTTAGGAGGTTTTCATGCAGGTCCCCACATCTGTACCCTAGAGTTCAGAGTAGGGAAGGAAGCTTGACACTTCACCTTTTAGTACTGGGAGCTAGCCAACCTAAACACCCCCACTGAATGTCAGTAAGGGGGCAACAGTCCCCTTACACCAGGATAAAACTGGCATTTAATGTGTGGGTTGACTGAAGTAGATTCTAAACAAACAGGGTCCCAGTCTCCTCTCCCTTGGTTCGGTTGTACATGAATGTCCATTAACTTTGATGGAGTTAGGCCTGCTCTACACTGTTGTGAGAGGAGAATTAAAACCACAGGAAGGCGACAGATAGTCGAGCAGGGAGACTGGGCTTCTTTTTGCGAATACAGACTAACACGGCTGTTACTCTGAAACCTGTCATTATGCAAGGCACTGCATTTAGCCGTATGGAGTGGAAATCTATCAACTGCATGAAAAAACTTGCACAGATACAGACAGACATCATCTTCCTTTCATATTCTCTGTGTATATATAAAGTCTGCTGCAGTTTCCACGGTATGCATCTGATGAAGTGAGCTGTAGCTCACGAAAGCTCATGCTCAAATAAATTGGTTAGTCTCTAAGGTGCCACAAGTACTCCTTTTCTTTTTGCGAATACAGACTAACACGGCTGTTACTGAGAACCACAACAGGCACTTGAGACTGGACCCAGTCCTGTGAGTGGCCCATTTCCATTGGAGACACCTGCATGAAAGTAAATCATAGGCAGAAGGATGGCAGGCTCGGGCCCATTGATTATGAGACTGCTTTATGCTTTCTCAGGACTATTGCACAGTCCAATTCCAACTGCAGCAATCTGGATCACTTGGTAAACTAGGCACAAGCAAATGATGTGTGTTTTAGTACAGCTAATTGTAAAATATATATCTCTAGGAACAAAGACTGTAGGCCATATGTACATGATAGAGGACTGTACCCTGGGAAGCCGTGACTCTGGAAAAGATTTGGGATTGTGGTGGCTAATCAGCTGAACATGAGCTCCTGGTGTGATGTGGTGGCCAAAAGAGCTTATGCAATACTGGGATGTATAAACCAGGGAATCTTGAGTAGGAGTAGAGAGGTATAACACAATCCAATGGCTGGAAATTGAGGCAGGACAAACTCAGTCTGGAAATAAGGTGTAAATTTTTGATGGTGAGAATAATTAATCATTGTAACAATTTACCAAATGTTGTGGTGGATTCTCCATCACTAGAGGCTTTTAAATCAAGATTGGATGCTTTTCTAAAAGATCTATGGTCTGGGAATTATTTTGGGGAAGTAATATGTCCTGTGTTATACAGGAGGTCAGACTAGATGAGCACAATGGTCCCTTCTGGCCTTGGAATCTACGAGTCTATGCTTGGCATGATTTCTCATGACTTACTGTGCCACATTCCCATAGCTCTATAATAACTCTGCAGATTAAAAATAGACTAAAATCTCATTAATTACATTTACATGTGAAAAGTCCCTTGCTACATGAGCATCTGAAATGTCCTGATGTTAGGCTGTTTAAGGGTGTTTGTGCTACTCAACTATGATGAGAGATTCATAATGCTTAAGGACAGACCCAGGATTTTCAAAGGGACTAAGTGGCTTTGGATGCCTCCGGTTTTAATTGGCCCAGTTGAGACCCCGTAACAGAGCATGACTTTCAGAAAGTGCTGAGTGCCTGCCCTCTGAAAATCAGGCTCCTTTAAGGTGTCTTAAGTTGGGCACAGAAAATCACTAGTTACTTTTGAAAATCTTGGCTGTCATATGGATTGAAATGGGGGAATAAGCTAAATGTGTCCATCATTGAGTATTGAGGACAGTCCAGTTCAATCAGTTAAAAAAAAGCTAGAACCTAAGTGCTGAAATAATAGCAGAACACAAGTCATAACTTCTAAGGAAGCAAATAGGCTAAGAGAGAGGCACTAGCTGGGTGGTGTTCGTGGTGTTTCTGACTAAGATGAATTGTGGTATCAGTTTACTATCTGATTGGAAGCATATAGGTTGCACTTCAGGGAATGATGTGCAGGGCTTAATGATATAATAGGGCTTTTCCATCTCTTGCAGCCATGATCCAATAGCACAAATAGATACACGAAACTCAAGCAGAGAAAATTGCACAGATTTAAATAAATAATGAGGCTGAGTCTTCTAACGGCAGTGTAAGGAGACCCTGTTGAGAGTCCAAATCCTGCAGGCTTTACTCAGGAGAAACTCCCATAGGAATTCACCTAGGGGTTTCAGTGTATACCAGGAACAGTATAAAGGGGCAATACTGCTAGACCCTTTCCATCTCTGCTACCACATTTAAAGCTGGAGTGGTTTTTTTTCATACTGTAGCACTAGACCTCCATGTTTATGGGGATGTCATTAGGACTGAGCTCATCGCTTCCCCTGCCAGCAGGCTGTCATGAGGTGAGTGGAACCTTGACCCAGCCTTCTTCCAATACTCCTAGGGGAATTCTGTGCACAATATTTTAAATTTTTGCAAAATTCTGCATATTTTTTGTGTCAAAATAACACAGTATAATCATATTGATTTCAATTATTTTGGTAATTTATTTCAAAATACCTGTCAGCAAGTATGTCTGTAACAATACAGACAACAAAAAAGATTCAGGAAATGTTTTTTGACAAATAGATTCTTTACTAGGCATATTAATACAGAACTCTGAGGAATAATTCATTTGAACTTTACAATACAGAAACTTATCTCCCGCACCCCTCAGAAGCAGTGCAAAGGCTTGGGGGACTCAGGAGAACAGAGGAGCTGAAGGAGAGGGCAGTAATTACTGGGACTGGGAATGAACTTAGTGGGTTGCTGGGTGTGGGTGGAAGAAGTATGGAACAGTTTTTTGGGGGGAGGCGAGGAAGGATTGTTAGGCAGTTGGGGAGCCTTCCCCATGCAGACCCTGGCTGATCCCTAGCCTCTCCCAATCAGACAGGCACATCTGCCCTGTCCCCATGTGTCCCTGTACCCCTCTCAGTCACTCCTCTTCACCCCATTTCTATGTGTTCCTGCACACCCATTCAGCCACCCCATCCCATATGTTCCTGCACCCCTTCACCTGCCCCATGTGTCCCTGCACCCCCACTCAGCCACTGCCCCATCCCCATGTGGGCCAGCACCCCCACTTCCATTCAGCCCCACCCCAGTCAGTCCCCCTCACTAGCCCTTCTGAGCCACAGTCAATGTGATTTCCCAGCAGCCCCATGTGCTCCACTCTGTCCCCCCATATGCCGAGCTGCCTCACCTGGCCCTATGGACAGGGCACTGTGAGGAAAGCATCTTCTGCCCCCTCCCTCTCTGCAGCTGGTTGCTTTGGTCTATGAGCTGGCTGCCCTCTGTTCTGGTGCCACAGCAGCACCTAGTGGGTGAAAGGTGTAATTGCAGCACCTCTCTGGCAGAATGTGTATTTTCTGCAGAGAAAAAAAATCTGTGGGGGACATGAAATCTGCCTGTGCACAGTGGCACAGAATTAACCCAGGAGTAGTTGAACTTCCTACCGTTTTTTAGCATTCTGATCCCCAGGATGGACAGAGACTGGGTAGTCCCAGAGTTCCCCAGCTGTACCACTCCGCTCATACAGTCAAGCAAGGGCCTCTAACAATATGGTCCCTGCAATATAGCACTGTTTGTGGTTTTCAGTCTTGTTCCCATCTTGTGTTAGAGGGAAGGGGAAATATAAGTGTGTCCTGGAGGCGAACAGGTATCCCAGAGTGGTTTGTTCTGGATTGATATCCTGTTCAGTTTTGGCTTGGGAAAGGGGTATTATGGTCCAACCTGTGTCCTTTTGGGGAGTAAGGAGTGTTGTCTTAAATTTTCCATGTTCTGTATTACAATAATTGATTTGCACCTAAGGTGACTATACCTGATCCTCTAGTACAGCTTAGAGGCTTTTAACTTGAGGAGAATTGAAACCTCGCATAGCAATTGATCATTCACACATCGTAGCACCTCCAAATCAAGGACCACAAACAGGTTCCCTATACAGAGACAGAATGCTTGTGACTGTACATTCTCTCGAACACAAGATCATGCAGGTGCACTACCTGTATCAGCTAATAATTTCCTTAGGTTTTTTTGTTTGTTTAGGATGTTTAGTTTTATAAAAATAGGAAAATATCAACTAAAATCCTTCAAAATGGAGAATTGCCAGAGAGTCCATGAAGTCCACTAGGGACTTCACTATTGCTTGTGATTTTATGTGGAAGGTGCTCAGATGCTATGGGGATTGGTGGCCGGATAAAACTCTATGACAGATAGACAGAGATTACACACCCTGGATGCTTCTCCAACAAAACAAAACAATTTGTCCTTAACACGTTACATTTCAATTTGCCTCTTTATTGAATGCTCTGTGGAGACCAAAAGCCAAATTCTCAGCTGGTATAAATCATGTTGCTTCACCAAAGTCTGTAAAGCTATGCTGATTTACACCAGCTGAGGATCCAGCCTCACATATCAGCTGAGAAACTCCAGTTCCCATTGACTTCACAGAAGCTGTGGGCACTCAGCATCTCCCAAGGAGTGACCCCAAGTTAGGGGAACTCAGAAAAGTCAAACCGCTCAGAAAACTGTGAGCAAAATTAATAATCTGAGTGAAAATGACTCACAGTGACTGAGAACTTTCTGTGTTCCTCTCTGACGTACACAAAAACATTTTCTGGCTTTATGAATCACCAGAAAATGGCAGCTGAATGTGTTTTGACCTAAGCTAAGCTGAGAATGTTAAGAGGAGGATGAATTGCTCTTCTTTGAAATAACGCCTGTGGCAACTTCTTTGTAAAAAATAACAATAATGAAAATGGGATTTTGGGGGTGAATTAAAACAGGAAAGGCCTAATGCTTTTGGAATGGATTCTAATGCTGTTGAAAGATGCTGACTGACAGCAAGGACTAGGAACCCTAACTAGATCTGATTGTAAACAGAACAGGGGTTCTGTGTGATGGACACAATGTGTGATGGACACCATGTTGGCTGACCTGCTGAGGACTGAATGGGAATCTCCAGAGCTAATAGCAGGAGTTGCTACAGCTTGAGCTAAAGAGTCAGGCTGTCAGGCTACAGCTGTAACAGACCTATATTCTTTGTTGACTGGGCATTGTGGGGTGTGTGTAGCATATACTAGACAATGGGTTACACAAGCTTCTCAGAGAGCCCTGACCTGGGGGCACTTGCTCTAGAGCTAAGAGGGCAGTCCAGTCTCCATAACTGTTCCCTCATTGGCTTCTCCATTGATATTACTGACAAGGGGGACAATTCGTGCCAGCTTTGATGATGGATTTAAGGAAATGAATTTCTGGTCACCAGGAACTGGTTTTTACACAACCACCAAACAGTTGTCAGGCAGCAGCTAGGGGAGAGAAAGGGCATGGGAAATATCCTGTCTCATTGAAAGACCTCCGGGATGTTTCTTTGTGAGGAAGAAAACTGCAACTTGTTCCCACTGGAGGTAGGAGGTATTGTAATGGGCAGTAGTTTGGTCTCAAATTGTGCAGATCTCAAGGGATCCATTAGAAGCATAGGGCCACCTGCCTGAAGGCCCTTTCCCCCTGAACCCATTCTGGTGTCCTTTCCCACCTCCACATTCCCTGGCTTACTGGCAGTGGTGCTGCTGCTAGGCACCCTACAATGGACGCCCCCAGAGTCCCCACTCAAATAGTAGGCTCCCAGAATGGAGGAACACTGGACAAAAGCCATTGCAGCCTCAGACTATATTAGCAGGTTGGAGCCTGACCACACCCTTCCCCACAAGCAGGCCAAGGCACTATGGCAGCATGAGTTTTAGCTCATGCATAGGCACATGGAGGTTGGAGAACACAGCATTGGGACCTATTACAGCCACACAAGCAAAATATAGTCTCTAGGCTAGATCTGAACCTGTGAGCTGGGGAGCTGAATGGACCAACTTAATGACAAGGAAGAGGGCCAGCAGGCAAAGTAATTTACTTTGCAAATTTTTCTGCTGGCAATTATTGTGATGCTCCTGTTAAGAGAGGTTAAAAGAGAGAGAAAGCCCTGTTATGCAGACACAATTTATGCCACTACAGTTAGGGCCTTATTAGCTTTTCCATTACAAATCCCTAATTTATAATATAGCTAAATAAAGCTATGGTATTTCTATAGGCTGTAACTCTTGTCTTCTAGCAATGTTGCTAATGTTTATAGCTTTTCTAAGTGGCATACATGCGTGTGATGGAGTCTCTCTGAGATGCATGACTTGGGAGGAGCTCAGTTCCAATCTAATCAATCTTCTTTCCAAATTGGTTTCACCAAAGATGCATCCAAACTAGGCTGGAGAGTTTGCATATTGTAGAAAGGATCCACATCTGGGGAACTTCCTTCTACATAATACGGTGTGGGAAGGAAGTTAGTTCTGGAGATGAGGGAACTTCTGGATACTAGTCTAGACTAGGGCTGCCAATTAATCGCAGTTAACTCCCACGATTCACTCAAAAAAATTTATCACGATTTAAAAAATGAGTCATGATTAATTGCACTTATAACAATAGAATACCAATTGAATATTTTTTTCTACATTTTCAATATTGATTTAAATTACAACAGAGAATACAAAGTGCACAGTGGTCACTTTATATTATTATTTTTCATTACACTGTAAAAATGGTAAACAAAAGAAATAGTATTTTTCAATTCACCTCATACAAATACTGAAGTGCAATCTCTTTATTGTGAAAGTGTAATTTACAAATGCAGATTATTTTTGGTTACATAACTGCACTTAAAAACAAAACAGTGTAAAACTTTAGAGCCTACAAGTCCATCAATCCCATAGGCGCTGACTCCATGGGTGCTCCAGGGCTGCAGCACCCACAGGGAAAAATTATTGGGTGATCTGCACCCACTGGCAGCCAAGCTCCCCGCCCCACCTCACTCCCTCCTCCGCCTCCTGCTCTGAGTGCGCCGCGTCCCCACTCCTCCGCCTCCCTCTCGGCGCCAGCCACCGCCAAACAGCTGTTTGTTCAAAACAAGGTTTGTTCAATGGGTCAACCCAGCTCAACATATAATATTAATTAGTTGTACTGATGTGTGTCTATTGTTCTCATCAGGTAGAAAAGGGATACATTCTTTCTGTTACAGAGGTACTATAGGCCCCACTTGAGATTGAGGCCCCGTGGTGTCAGACATTCAGCAAGCATGCAGTGAGAAACAGACAGTCCTTGCCCAGAAGAGCTTACAATCTCTCTATATATAAGACAGAAAAAGGGTAGAAGGGAAACAGAGATGATGTGACTTGCCCAACGTTATGTGGTAGGCCAGGGGCCGAGCTGGGAATAGACCCAGCCCAGGGCCCTCTCCACTAGTCTAGTCTGTGTCCTTTGCATGAGGATTTTCTCTCTTCTCTTAAATTTCCAGAAATGAACACTGTCAGCTGGGTGGGTTGTTATAGTGAGATTTCTGTTAACGAGAAATTGATCAAACTAGATTACTGGGCAGCAGGAAAGGCCTGCCTCACAGTGGGCAGGATTTTGTGTCATTTTCTAGTGGTCTTTTTAAAGTGGAGCCTCTTCTGATTTACCAATATACTGTGTCTCAGGACTCTTTCTTTTTGCCTCAACTACAGACCGGGCTCAAAGGGTGAAGGAGCTAAGCTCAGTCGCCTTATTTCAGCAGGGACTGACTACCAGGCAGCCTGGCTTTTTGCAGATCCTCACCTGCACCAGCACTCCCTTAGAATAGCTGAGAAGGCAGAAGGAACACAGGAGGCTTCAAGCCCCTTTTGTGATTTCCCCAAACCTAGGGTATTGGAAGCCAGGCAGGACCCTGGGGTTTGCGTCACAAGCCCTCACTTCCCAAACGCACCCCTGTGGGTGCAGGATTGGGTAGGGAGTGTCACAGAGTTGGCCAGTCAGGGATTCTGCCATGCCAAGGGAATGAGGGATGAATGGGCCAAATGTTTAAAGGAAGAAGGACTGTATACAATTAATGTGGGTATGAATCTTGGTGCATGAAACCCATCACCTGCCTGCAAGAGAGAATGCCACCAGCTGCATATCCTGTATGGTCTCTTGACTGGCACACACAACTTTTCCAACTGACGTTTTCTCATGACTCTGAACTGTTTTGGCAACCTTCTTTTGAGAGAGTTAGGGTACAGTGTGAAACTGACAGTCACGTCCGCCTGTTAAAACATTAAACTGACCTGATGTCAGTGTTCTTACTACCTATCGTGCTCCACTCTTGCATTTGTCTGACGTGAGTTGTGGATGGACTGTGTAGGGATGTTCAGCCATCTAACCGAGGAGATGCAATCTACACTGTCACAAGATAACTGGCTTGGATGTCAGTGAAGTTACACATGATATTGATAATGAATGTAGAGGAAGATGATACACAGGCATGTAATGTCATGCTTAGTGGCTTTGTAAAAACATAGGACATTCTAAGACATAATAAGGTCCAGATGCTAGGCTAAGATCATCTCCTAAATTAGCAGTTGTTCTTTACAGTTCTTCCCCCCCACCCCCAAATACTGATCTAACTCCCTATATAAACTATTTCTATTTGTTGTTTCCATTATTACCCTTAGTAATTTATTCAATATGCTAACCATTGTCCATGGAAAGAAATTCTACCTACATTTCTTTTGCTCATGACTTTTAATATAAGTGTGTGTCCTCTCTTTCCTCCATGTGACACTCGCTGACACCCCATTGGATGGAGAATCTCATTCTTCCACCCCTTTAGAATGTTGACTGTTGAGTGAGATGCCCTTGTAGAGCTTTACCCTACTCAGCATAGGCACAGAGGGTTGTGTGTATAAAGAAGAGATGAAAAGTTAGGAGCAAGACAAGGGGACCTCTAGTGTATGGGAACTGGGTGGTGTCCTTTTAAATAGATGATGGGCCCTCTACTCTTCTGTTGCAGAAGCAGAGTATCTCACCTTTTTATTTATATATATATATATATATATACACGTTTGTATGGAGTTAGTAACTATGGTAGTTGGAACCCAAGTGTGTTCATATGGTTTTCTCATATTCTTAAGAATTCTTAGAGAGGACAGATGTTTCAGTGGTTGAGCAGCCGACTTGGGAAGCCTGGGTTCAATCCCCTGCTTTGCTATGGACTTCCTGGGTGACCTTGGGCAAGTCACTTAGCTTCTCTGTGTCTCAGTAAAATGAGAATAATAGCATGTTCCTGCCTCACTGGGATGTTGGGAGAATAAATACTCTAAAGACAGTGACATGCATTGAGAGCCAATGTTGAAAGGACTATAGAGGAGCTAGGTATTATTATTAATGTTGTGTGAAGAACAAAGGCACAACAGAACCTCATGGAAAGTGAATAGTCTCCTAATTGACTTTTGAAAACAGAACTCAGGCTCTGATGTCACTGAGTTGCTTTAAAAAATGTTACCCAATGTCTTTGTTGACACACCTATCTTCTAAACCACTCTGCCTGTGATGTTGCACTCCTTATGCTTTATGAAAATATGCTTGGAATGTGAATATAATGTAACTGGAATATGCTTTATGCAAAAGGTCTCTTGTAAGGTATCATTACAAAGCTTATAATCTACTGAATGTGTTCATCCTATTTGTATGTATGTATCACTCTTGTATCTAAAACTAGAAATATGAAGTAAACTCTGAGGTCCTATTGTAATTATGCAAAGTGTGGGCCATTAATGGTGGTTTAGAATCTTGATGGCTCCCATTGATAGGACAATTGGCTATAAATGGCTCTGTTTACCTGCAAGCCTTCTTGTGTACCTGACGGGGTAATGAAGAGTGTGGTCTCACAGGACATGTGACCATGTCACCTGTGGAATCCATCTTAAACCTGGTGCTTTTCCAGAAGGAGGGGTGGGGACCCAGAGAGACAAAAGATTCCCGCCTTGTGCCAAAGGTATAAAAGGGGGTGGAACAGAACAAAGGGGGATGCCAGTAATGAGAAATCCCTGAGTTACCACCTGAGCTGGAACTAACGAGGTCTGTGCTAGGGGAAAGAATTGGGCCCAGACTAAGAAGGAATCTAGTCTGTGAAAGAAGCTTATTGGAACATCTCTGAGGGTGAGATTTACCTGTATTGAGTTTCTTAAATGTATTAGGCTTAGACTTGCGTGTTTTGCTTTATTTTGCTTGGTAACTTACTTTGTTCTGTCTGTTATTAGTTGAAATCACTTAAATTCTACTTTTTATACTTTGTTTATTAGTAAACTGGGGGAGCAAACAGCTGTGCATATCTCTCTATCAGTGTTATAGAGGGCAGACAATTTATGAGTTTATCCTGTATAAGCTTTATACAGAGTAAAAAGGTTTTATTTGGGGTTTGGATCCCATTGGGAACTGGGTATCTGGGTGCTGGAGATAGGTGACTTGCTGAGCAGTTTTTGGTTAAAGCCTGAAGCTTTGGGGGCGTGGACCAGACCTGGGTCTGTGTTGCAGCAGGCTAGTGTGTCTGGCTCAACAAGGCAGGGTTCTGGAGTCCCAAGCTGACAGGGAAAACGGACTCAGAGGTAGTTTCAGCACATCAGGTGACAGTCCCAAGGGGGTCTCTCTGACTGAACCTGTCACAGCGGGTTCGGTCACACTGCCCCCTCTTCACCCTGTGTTCTTCTGTGTAAGAGAGCAGGCACCCAAAGGGTTTAACTCACTGCAGAGAACCACTCTGTGTTTAATCTATCTTTTTCCTACATTTAACCTCTGCTCAGACCTGTACTGGAGCACAGCAGCCTTGTGTTCCCTGCTGCACCCTGTGGGGTCATGGCCTTTATCTTCTCTCTGCTAGTTTTTCTAACACCTTTAAATTCCTGCACCATGTTGGTTCTCCTCTGTTCAGGGTCTGAACAAGGCAAAGCACAGATCCCCACAGTCTTCCAAAAGCAGTGGGAGATCTCCCCATCTCTCCCTGCCATGGAAGAGTTTAGCTGCCCTTCTTTGGCATCTTCACTAGCTAAGGAAGTCAAGACTCAACAGGCAGGGCAATCTGAAGGGGGAGCAGCCAGAGGAACTGGTGATTTACAGAGCTCCAAGCCTTCCCACCAGTAGATGAAGCAGCTCCATCACCTGACAGAAAAGGAGAAGTTCCCTATCAGCCTCATTTACTTTACTGGCAGACCTGCCTCCCAGCTGGCTCCCTTTCCCTTCCCAGGGGAATGTAGGGTAGGAATGGAAAACAGAAGAGCTCACTGCCTGCAGCTCTTCTTTCCTTCCAGGGGAAAAAGGAGACCCTGCCACCACCACGACCCCTTCCTGCCTTTGGCAGAATCCAAGAAAACAAAACAGCACCAGGCAGTGGGATGTGGGTTGAGAGAACTAGGGTTATTGCCCCATCAAACTCCTCATACATATCCCCCCACTGTCTTCAGTAGAACTGTGCACTGCATCTCAAACCTGAGTTCCTCAGGGCCTTCTGAAAGGCTAGAGTCACTTCCTCAATCTCATACTCAATTCTCCACGTGCTGATCGCAGAGTCTGGTTGGCTTTTATTTTTCAGTCTTGCAACATGCTGGGGTTAAGACTTCAATAGCTGTTTATTTACCACTTCCACTGAGTCTCTTTCCAGCTCACATCTTGGAGACTCTCGCTTCCTCTCACTTTCATTTTTCATCCATAGCTTTGTTGACTTACATTTTGCACAAATGCCAGTTTTCCCCTTGTTTATTCCAGATTATTTGTGACTACTGTTGTCTTTCTCCCAGAAAAACTTGGTTTACTTTTAATCAGTTAAGTATATTATTAATGTAACACATGAAATATTCTTTAATACATTAAAATAGCTTTTGTTGAGATTGAATAAATATGCTGTATGTATTTCCTTCTTCCATTTCTAAAGTGAACATTTCAGTTCTAATTATGATCCTTGTGACATCAGAAGCTTCTCCCTCCCACGTTTTCCTTATCATATCTCCTTCTTTAATTTTTTTTATCCCTTGAAATAGCTCACCCTCCATAGCAAACTCTCCGACTTCATGGAGTCAGTGTAGTAATATAGCGAAAGCTTTCTTTAACATCAGGTGCAATTAAGTGCCAGCCATTGTTACTGCTACAAAACATTCTGATTTGCTAGACAAGATATTCCTTTGGATAATCTACTCATAATGCAATCATAACTTTCCAGGTATAGCTCAGTATTGTCCATGATTAGTGTTTCAAGTGCCTTCTGGGTAGAGGAAGTATGGTCATGTGGTTAAAGTAGTGGACTAGGACTCAAAAGAAATCTGGTTCAATTTCCAGTTCTGCTACTTCTGCTGTGACCTTAGGCAAATTACTCAATATATCTGTGTTTCAGGTCCTGGCATTTCAAATGAGGATAATAATAGTTCCCTAGCTCACCACGGTGTTGGGAGGTGCTGAAATACATTGGTGGTGGGGACACATGGAAGAACTTTCCATCACAAATAGCAGGCAGTAGAAGCTACTGTATATTCTTTTATGCAAGATGAACATTGCTTTCCTGCCACAACTGAGTTATTTTGAAGCAGATCAAAGTGTAAACAGTTTTCTTAGCAAGGCTTCAACATCAAGTTCTCCAGCTAAGGCTGGCAACAAAGAGGCAAAAACGGAAAATTGAACTACCATTGCCTTTATGGTAATTTTTATAGTATTATGCATAACGGTTTGTATTTTACATTGCAGCTATTATCATCTGGCAGCCACCATGACTTATGTGTTTGATATTCCAAGGGGCTGTTTTTTTGTGGCTTTGACAAAAGCCCTATCACAATGTGGAAACTAAAGAGAGAGAAATATTGTCCTATGGTTGTTTCTGGCCTGGTATATGAACTGTGGCAGTCTTTAGTTGGTGCTTATTATGGATATTGCTTTGATGCTGGACTGATTTAAAATGTCTTTTGCATAGCAATAGAAAGAACACACTCCATGTGTTGCAGCATTCTTGCTTGCCTTGCTGTCTAAGAAGGTAGAGTGCTATCTAAGGAGGGTAGACTTGAAATCCCAACTATACAGACATACAACCACGTGCAGATATAAAACTGTATGTCCTGACCAACGCATCATTCTATGCATATATTAAATATGAAAAAGTCAGTATAATATCAAGTGCTAAACAGAAACAAACAAGTCTACGTAATAAAGGCCAGCTAGTTAGATGAACGGCTGTTGTGCATCTAGTGCTCAGCCATTAATTAAATGAATAATGTTAGTGGTTTACGACAGCCACCTAATCCACCACAAGGCCTGAACTTGAATACTGCTCAGATCACAAAGCAAGGAAAGTTGCACAGAATGGAGACAGCAGACAATGTTCCTTTAGTCTTGATTTTTTTGAATAGAGAGTATTGGGAACTACAATTAGGGTGACCAGACAGCAAGTGTGAAAAATCGGGATGGGGGTGGGAGGGTAATAGGCACATATGTAAGACAAAGCCCCAAATATCGGGACTGTCCCTATAAAATTAGGACATCTGGTCACCCTAACTACAATCCTGACTGGAACTACCCCAAAGTTTGGAGGTTTTCAGATCCAGGGTCTGGTCTGGTCCATTACAAAGATAGGGCTCACAAAGTTGGGACCTAGGTCCAGATATGGATTTCCTCAGAGTTTGCAGAGGTTTTAATACAGGGCTTGAACCCATCTGTAATTATTTTTGTTAATGTCTCTGATACATTGATGCTTTGTTCATTCATGACTCTTTGGCTCTCACAGATACAATAGGGACCCACTTTTCCTGGTTTTTTGTATGTTTCAGGAAAGCTGTTCAAACCCAGACCATTAAGCAAAATTACCATGGGTTAGTGTGTCAGCTGGATCTATCAACTAGAGCTGGTCCTAATTTTCCACACTTTGAGGTTTTCAAGTAAGTTTTTCATCAAAATTTCACATTTTCAGTGGGGAAAAAAAGGGCTAGATGTTTTTATAAAAAATATCTGTGAAATTTTCCATTTTTCAATTACCTTTCCCACTAGCCAAGAGTGATTTGCCCAAATTTGGTTCATGTCCACAAAGTATTTTTGATTTATATGGATAACTTGTGAACTTTATCAGGCTGCTATTCACAGTATATTTCTGGTTCTAGTACCTTTAGCTTTGGTCTACACTAGGAGTTGAGGTCGAATTTAGCAGCATTACATCAATTTAACCCTGTACCCATCCACACGACGAAGCCCTTTTTTTCGACTTAAAGGGCTTTTAAAATCAATTTCTTTACTCCACCCCCGACAAGGGCATTAGCGCTGAAATCGGCCTTGCTGGGCCAAATTTGGGGTACTGTGGACACAATTAGATGGTATTGGCCTCTGGGAGCTATCCCAGAGTGCTCCATTGTGACCGCTCTGGACAGCACTCTCAACTCAGATGCACTGGCCAGGTAGACAGGAAAAGGCCCGCGAACTTTTGAATTTCAATTTCCTGTTTGGCCAGCGTGGCAAGCTGCAGGTGAGCGCAGAGCTCATCAACAGAGGTGACCATGATGGAGTCCCAGAATTGCAAAAGAGCTCCAGCATGGACCTAATGGGAGTTACGGGATCTGATCGCTGTATGGGGAGAGGAACTACGTTCCAGTTTTTGAAATGCCAAAACATTTGTCAAAATCTCCCAGGGCATGAAGGACAGAGGCCATAACAGTGACCTGAAGCAGTGCCGCATGAAACTTAAGGAGCTGAGGCAAGCCTACCAGAAAACCAGAGAGGCAAACGGCTGCTCTGGGTCAGAGCCCAAAACATGCCACTTCTATGATGAGCTGCATGCCATTTTAGGGGGTTCAGCCACCACTACCCCAGCCGTATTGTTTGACTCCTTCAATGGAGATGGAGGCAACACGGAAGCAGGTTTTGGGGACGAGGATGATGATGATGAGGTTGTAGATAGCTCACAGCAAGCAAGCGGAGAAACCGGTTTTCCCAATAGCCAGGAACTGTTTCTCACCCTGGACCTGGAGCCAGTACCCCCCGAACCCACCCATGGCTGCCTCCCGGACCCGCCAGGCGGAGAAGGGACCTCTCATGAGTGTACCTTTTAAAATACTATACACGATTTAAAAGCAAGCATGTTCAATGATTAATTTGCCCTGGCATTTGCGGCTCTCCTGGATGTACTTCCAAAGCCTTTGCAAAAGGTTTCTGGGGAGGGCAGCCTTATTCCATCCACCATGGTAGGACACTTTACCACTCCAGGCCAGTAGCACGTACTCAGGAATCATTGTAGAACAAAGCATTGCAGTGTATGTTTGCTGGTGTTCAAACAACATCCATTCTTTATCTCTCTGTGTTATCCTCAGGAGAGTGATATCATTCATGGTCACCTGGTTGGAATAGGGTGCTTTTCTTAAGGGGACATTCAGAGGTGCCCGTTCCTGCTGGGCTTTTTGCCTTAGCTGAACAGAAATGTTCCCCGCTGTTAGCCACGGGGATGGGGCAGGGATGAGGAGCTGGATGCAGATTAAAAGACAGTTCCGGTAGGACTGAATCGCCATGAAACGAAACTTAAAAGGGAAATGACTTGGCTGAGTCACTCCCATGTTTGCCCAGACGCCCCTGACCTCATCGAGGTCGGTTAAAAGAGCACCTTGGACTACGTCAATGATGGCTACCAGTCACACTGCACTGTCTGCTGCCAAAAGGCAATAAACTGTTGCTGTGTAGCAATGCATTACCACGTCTGCCAGCACCCCGGAGACATACGGTGATGGTTAGCTGAGCGGGCTCCATGCTTTCCGTGGTATGGCGTCTGCACAGGTAACTCAAGAAAAAAGGCACAAAACGATTGTCTGCCCTTGCTTTCACAGAGGGAGGGAGGGAAGGGTGGCCTGATGATATGTACCCAGAACCACCCACGACAATGTTTTAGCCCCATCAGGCACTGGGATTTCTACCCAGAATTCAAATGGGCAGTGGAGACTGTGGGAACTGTGGGATAGCTACCCACAGTCGAAGTTGCCTCGGTACTGTGGACACACTCCGCCGACTACATGCACTTAGAGCATTTGTGTGGGGACACACACAATCCACTGTATAAAAATGCTTTCTACAAAACCGACTTCTATAAATTCGACCTAATTTCGTAGTGTAGACATACCCTTAGTGAGATACTTCGAGGGCTTCCACTCCAATCTTAGCTCACTCGATCTAGGAAATATAGCATGTTCTCTATCTTATATATAAGATCAACCATTGTACTAAGGCATTTACAACTTAGTAACAATAGGGTGACTCTGTCGAAGCTTTGACTCTTATTGTACCTGATCCAAAGCCCACCAAAGTTGATGGAAATATTCCCATTGAATCCAGTGGGCTTTGAATCAGACCCATTGTCTCTTCTTTTGCCATTTCACTGTATACCTTTAGACTGTTTTCTTAAGCAATCTCTTAATTTGTTTCAGAGTAACGGCTGTGTTAGTCTGTATTCGCATCTGATGAAGTGAGCTGTAGCTCACGAAAGCTTATGCTCAAATAAATTGGTTAGTCTCTAAGGTGCCACAAGTACTCCTTCTCTTAATTTGTGTGACCCAAATCCATTTTGGGAGATCACATTTTTGCATGCTTCAGAGCTCAGCTTTGCATGAGCAGACTATCCAATTTGCCCTCACAGATGTCATTTCCATTTGCAATTCTGAATTTTGGGACATGCAAAAAGGAATTTTAGCTGAGCTGAAACCCTTTTGGAAATGTGGCACTGAATGTTGTTTTAACACTTCTGATTTGAATTCAGGGGTTTGTTTTGTGTATGGCAAGTTGAAAGAAAACATTAAAAATCCAAAAATTAGAACTGAAGAACTCAAATTCGGCATGTTGACACCAAATATTTTAATGAACTAAAAGTTACTCTGTGAAGGGCATATTTGGTATAAAGTAGACATATTTTGAGGTTGTTTTCTTGTCTTTTTGGGGTGTTCTGAAAAGTCAGCCCAGTGGAAGCCATACTGTTAGCACTATAACCAAGATTTTCAAAAGTGACCGGTGATTTTGGGTGCCCAATCTGTGACTCCCTTCCGCGGCCAGATTTCTGAGGGTGGGTCTCAGCACTTTCCAGAAATCAGGCCCTTTTAAGTTGTCTCAAGATGGGCACTCGGATATTGAGGGACCCAAAATCTGATCTCTCATTGCTAGTTCCTTGGTCCAAAAAGCTTTTTTTTTCTTGGTTCCCTCAGCAAATGTATTTTGTTAGTGTCTCATTCATGCAGTGGATACTACCAAATTTATGAAAATCACCACAAGTTGATAAGTCGCTTTAGGCTCCCTTAAAAGCACTAGAGGAATGGCCCTGCCAACTATCTCTCAGCCTGTTCTTGGCCTGAATGCTCAGGACTACAGAGTCCATCCAAAGAAAATGATCTTTGAGTATTGACTTAGAATGTTACTAAAGAGCTAATGAAGCTGGGGGAAAAATGTGAAAGACAACAGAAGAAGGGTAAAAAGCAAGGGAAGTTTGGTATTCCAAGGGAAAGAGTATTCCATTTTACAGATGGGTGGCAGCGTTTTGTTGTTGGAGAAAGGTCTATTAAACTCTACAGTTTTCAGCATAAAGCAAGTTGCTGTGTAATTAAGTGCCACACCATGAATCCCACATATCAACACACTCTGATTATTTCAGCCTTACACTGTTGCACATTCTGTATTTTGTTAAGTCTTCCTTCATCCAACCGTTTGTGTTTGTTGGCTAAGTCATGAAATACGTGCACATCAGCTATTTCTTAGTGCTTTGGCTAGTAACGAGTGGGAAAACATATGTTACACAGGAGTGCTGGAATAATTTTTATAGTGGGGGGGCTGAGAGCCATTGAACCAAATTGTAAACCCTGTATATAATGGAAACCATTTCAAGTCAGGGGGTGCTGCAGCACCCTCCGCACCTCTAGTTCCAGCACCTATGATGTTACATGCCCTGGGTCGCCTTTTGAGAACTGCTTGTTCCTACCACACCTATGAGCCCAATGTCAGATTTCTTTGTTCAGTACAGACAGCCAGTTTTAACAGTGGAGCACAGCCATAAGCTGGGATGGGCTGGTCCTTGCTTGGGCATGCTGGGCATGAGGGTGCAAGGAGCTTCCCTCTGAGCTGCATCCTTCTCTACCGCCCCAGCCTGGTTGAATGCAGCACTGCAATCTCCCTCCGTTGATTTTCTAATGTCTGCCCACAACGCTGCAACTCCTCTCCTGGAGCCGCGCATGTGCACCCCTGTCTCTGTCAGCCTGTTTGTGGTCGTGAGGGGTTTACGTTCTCTTGGGAGAGTTGTTGCAGGGTGCACTCTCCAGAGGGCTGCTGTTTGAGTGCCTCGCCCTGTGTCTCCTGACTTCTCAGCCACTCGCCCAACCAAGTCTGAAGCACCTGAAGCAGCCCTTGCGTGCTTTTGAAAATACTGATTGAGTGTCTTCCCCCCTGACACCCCTTGGAGCACGTGACTTGAGGCCCAGAACGCAGTGGGCATTTCGCCAAAAGCAAGCCCAATTGTCACAGCTACAGGGCATCTTTGAACCCTTTAAATTCCTCTCGAGAGCACCCCGCGGGTGGAACCATATGGCCCTACTGTGCAGGCTGGATCTCTGGGCATCAGTCCCCTGGCTCCCAACCATGTTAACGTGACAAGCCTTTCACCCTGGGACCCTGTGAGCAGCGAGCTGACTAATGCAGTCCAAAACTAGCTGCCTCAGAACAAAGCATTATGTATTCGTGTTCCCAAAGGTGCAAAGCACGTAGAGCAAAGGGTAAAAACAACACAAGCCCCATACATAGGTCTTAGTTACACTTTAATCTTCCCTTGCTAGTGTTTGTAAATTCCCCCAGCCCAGCTAACTCCCTCTCTGGCTGGGAGGAGCACGCTGTCCTGCTCTCTCTGCATCGCCTTGCCAGCCTGTCAGCACTCAATGACTGACCATCCCTGGGCAATCTCTGGTTATTGGGGGGAGGGATAGCTCAGTGGTTTGAGCATTGGCCTGCTAAATCCAGGGTTGTGAGTTCAATACTTGAGGGGGCGATTTAGGGATCTGGGCCAAAAATTGGGGATTGGTCCTGGGGTTGGACTAGATGACCTCTTGAGGTCCCTTCCAATCCTGATATTCTATGATTGACTCAACCCCCATCCTCTTCTAAGGCATGGGGTCCTCTAATGTTGAGTATCCTTGTTTTGAGCCTAGCCTGAGAAAGAGTAAGCTCTTCTCCACCTGATTCCAGGAAGGGTGAGGCTATTCCCCAGTGGTTTCTTCCAGGACCCCTATCTAGGGGTTTACCTTTCCTGCTTGGTTCCTTTAACAAATCCTTGTGTTCCAACTCCATGAGCAAGTAACCCATCAGGAACAAGCACACAGAGGCATGCACCATATTCATAAAAAACTAATACAGATATTTCCCACTTTGCCACACCAATCTTTCCCAGCCTTAGGTAAGTCCACCTTGAACTTGCACCTGTAAATGGGTATTCAAATAGCTACTTGTGCCTGCATAAGCTTTTGGAAAAAATGGCATTGATTTCTAATGGCAAAATCCCACTCACTTCTCATAAGACAAGGATATGGTATATTATGGGTCAGAGCCTGGCTCTCGCTGTGGCTGTTTGACATAGGGGGCATGGCTGGAGCACTGCTATACTGATTATCTTGTTGTCCCACTGGGAGCTACTGCAGCCAGGTGTGAGTTAGAGCAACCCCGAGGCTGTTCTAATTTGTGACAGGGTTGAACCAGATCTATTGGCCCCAGGTTTGGTGGATATGAAGGTGATAGATAACCATCTCTGCTCCCTCCCCTTCAGGTCATGCCCCAAGTGGAACCCAATATATATATATATATATATATATATATATATATATATATATTTTTTACTGGTGCAAGGTTCTGTAAAAGCTGGTTGGTCAGATTTATTAATCATAACGTGTTAGCATTAGTTACTGCATTCTTATTAAATCAAGGTTGTGGTTTTGGAGTTCATAGTGGTGTTAGCTACTGTACTGCACCTTGGGTATGTCTATTCTTCATCTGACTATACAGCTGTTTTCTGCTCTAAAATCAATGTCGTGATCCCAAGCCTAGATTCTAAACCTCGAACAGAAGGTTCTGTAAAGAAAGTAAAAAGGAGCTGACTTTTTATTTCTTCAACTGTTCTCATGTTTACCTTCGGAAAACAAACACAGCTCCTGGCAGGACCATGTTTCCATACAGGTTTTTCCCCACCATAGGTTAATTACACTTAATTGTCGGTTGATGGTTCAAATGAATATACAGTCTCCACCTCCAGGATCAAAATGGTCCTTAGGAGGTAGGCAGTTTGAACAGAGGGAGAAAAACTCAGTTAACAAAACCTAACAGTGGGAGGAGCCTGTCAGGAAGCAAGCTGCAATAGCGAAAGATCCCAGTGAAGGCTGCAAAGTGTGTGTGTGGGCTGTGCACTAATAGGGCATTACTGAATATACACTTTAGTCATTTCTGTTAACCCGTGTGAAAGGTGTAATTTGTAGCTGTAAGCAGTTCTCCTCCTGAGTGCAAAGCATGTGCTGTGTGTGGGGGTGAGAGTGATAAAATATCTGCCAAACTAGAGACAAAAACTTAACAACAAGGGAAATAGGCTTCTCTGCCAAACTGGGCAAGGCTTGTGCTCAGACGGATAGGATCTGAAGCAGGCTTTTAATGTCACTGCTTTCTCTGTAATCTCCCTGCCAAAGATATTTTGGAGGAGCTGTTTTCATGATTTCTCCGCCATTCAGACACGTTTGTAGCCTTGCCTTCCTGCAGCAGCTGCTCTTCCAGTATAGGCAGAGCCAGACCCAGACAGTGGCTGGAGGGATGATGAAGCCAAGTATCGGCTTCTCTTTCTGAAGTGGACCAGAGGGGATGAAAACCCAAGGACTCCACTTAGATCAGCCTTCCTCCGTATCCGTCACAGGGCCTGGGGAAGGCTGTGGGTCAGATTTCAGCAGAGTGCTGTGCCTGGCTGCCTGACAGAAAACCCACATACAGCAGGGGAATGCCCTGCCCTGTCCCGGCTTCTCCCAATACACAGGGAGGAAGGCTGCTCCCCAGACCACGACCCAGGGGCTAGGGCCCTACTTTTGCATGTTTGTGCATGTAGGCCCTCTGGCCTGGCAATGACCATGCTCTCCTGCTCTGAGGAGGGACCCCCCCTCCCCCGCATTAATACACAGAGCCATGGGGCTGCTGGAGAGTGGTGTGAGGAGGTGGTGATTCTCCCACTGTGCTAGTGTGATACGGATCAGGGAGACAGTGAAGGCTGAATGGGCCTAGCCTGCAGAGCAGAAACGGCTGTCAGCTCTTTAGGAAGAGACCAGGAGAGCTGAGGATATGTGGAGCAACTGGTAGGCAGGAGACAACCCAGGCCAGGCCCCTTTGGCATCTCTGACTGCTGCCTGCCCCTCAGCTATCTTTTAACTCCCTACGGCTGGGTACCTCTCTTCCCACTAGGGTTGCTACAGTCCTGTATTACAAGGGACATGCCTTATTTAAATAGCAAATTGCCTGTCTGGTACTGGTCACATTTTATCCTGCATTTCAACAGCAGGGGGCCAATACTCACGGGTGCATCTTCCCACTCCCCTCCCAACCCTGGCTCTTCAGTGCTGTGCAGGGAAAGCAATCGGGGCCATGCTGAAGGGCCAGGGTCGGAAGCAGAGTGGAAAGATGCACCCGTGCGTACTGGCCTCCTGCTGACTCCAGCTCCTGAGTGCTGCCCTGTCTGCTTTCCCCTTGCAGGCTCGGCCTGGCTGAGCAAGGGAACGGGGCTGCGTGCCCTGGAGCGGTGCTGAAGGGCCAGGCTGAGGAAGGGGCTCCATCTGGTGGGGGGTCAGTACTTCTGGGGTGTAGCACCCCCACTCGCAGAGTCTCTGCCCACGTCCCCAGCAGGGTGCAGAGCGCAGCAGCCAGAGCCTGTGCTAACCTATTGGGGGCCCTACGCAGGAATATCCCCCCTACACACACACACAACACATACTAATAATTAACATGGGTGGGCCCTTGAGCTGCCTGGGGCCCTAAGCAATTGGTTAGTCTGCTTATGCCTAGCGCCGGCTCAGCAAGCAAAGACCAGCAACTGCAGCGTCCAACTCTGCTCCTGGCACCCGGGCAGAACCTCAACTGGAGTCCCAGCAGCTGCGGGCCCAGCTCCTGAGGCCCTGGCCTCTCCCCAGTGCCCACACGTGGGGGGCGGAGAGACGTGGGGGCACACACTCCACCCCCTCTCCCGAGTTCTGCCCTGGTTTATATTTTTATTTCTTTTTTTGCGACCCTCCAGCCAAGGCCAACAGGGCTGTGCCCGGGGGGGGGAGGGCGGGGGGGCAAATTCTGTGCCTGCCTGAAGCTTGCAGGGCTGGGCCCACTATGGGGTCACCGCTGGGCTGTGGGGCCAGATGCCTGCCCCAGTGTTTGTTCAGGTCTTGCACAGAGACTTGGGGGGGATTTAACCAGGGCCACGGGATGGCTAATGCACAGCCGGGGGGGTCACTGATAAACTAATAATAATTAATAATCCCACCTGCCTCAGAGCGGCATTGTGAGGCTAAACTCGTTAAGGCCTGTAAAGCATTTTTCACTCCTTGGATGGGAAGCACACAACGTTATTATTTTTTAAAATTCCTTTATTTGCATTTACGTTTCCCAAATGTCCAGTAATTCAGCACCTGCCTGCCTTGCTACTTCATTTAGAGAGATGCTTGTTGATGAACACGCTACCCGGAGGGGGTTTTGTTGCGAAATAATCTTTCATTCTTGAAAGCTTCTAGCCAAAGTTAGGGGGGAAATAAAGTGATCAACGCTAATTTCAGTGACTCCCAGGCCACGTTCAGAAAGCTTTTGCACAGCATTTACCCTAACATGTCAGCTAAAAACAACCCCCCCCCCCCCGAATTATTTGAAAGGCCACAGCAATGTGCCACCTGCCCCACCATCCAACCCTTCCAGTTCTGTTCTTTTACTGGCAGTCACAGAACCAGGACGCCGAGCTGGAGAAGATAATTTCCCTGTAGCAATGAACATCTGGCTCCTTGGCAAACTGTAATCCACAGTGCTAATAGCTTTGGAGCTGCTTCCAGTTACATGGTTGTGGCTGAAAATGTGGTGAAAAGCAGGCCGTGATCTTCTGGACTCCTTTTGCCTTTGGCTAACTTTTTAAGTGTAATTCAGTGTTGTTGTAGCCGTGTTGGTCCCAGGACATTAGAGAGACAAGGAGGGTGAGGTAATACCTTTTACTGAACCAACTTCTGCTGGTGAGAGAGACCAGCTTTCTAGCTTACACAGAGCTGTTCTTCAGGTTTTGGGAAACTAACTCAGAGTGTCACCGCTCAATACACGGTGGAGCAGATTGTTTAGTATAAGTAGTTGAATGGCCCCTTGAAACATGCTGCTTATGCTAAACAATCTGTTCCTTCTTGTATTTAGCAGTGACACTCTGAGTTAGTTTCCCAGACCTAAAGAAGAGCTCTGGGTGGCTTGACAGCTGGTCTCTCCCGCCAACAGAAGTTGGTCCAATAAAAGCTATGACCTCACCTACCTTGTCTCTCTAATATCCTGGGACCAACAGATAGGTAGAGTTTGCACCCTGCACCGGTGTAAATGACCGGTGCAGGGGGCAAACAGGGCAGTGGAGAATTAGGCCTTAGGCCTCCACTAACTTTATTCTTTGGCTGATGAAAAATAAGCCCTCTTGTCATGTATCAAATGCACTGAAAGGTAGTAGCATTAAATAATTTTATTCCTTTTATATACCCACCAGCTGTTTCAGTACATTGACATTCATACAGTGGAGCAGTGAATTAGTGTGGTAGAGCTAAACTACTGTGGCTTGACCAGTTTTGCAAAAATACTTGTTTTATATTAGACAAGCCTGGAGTTTTGGTTAGTCTGAGGTAGCAGCAAATGAGGCAAAAGTAGAAAACTTGGAATGTTAAGAGCCTAATCTCTCCGTCCAGTCTATCATTTAAGTAACTGTCATTTTTGATCTTGCATGAAAATCTCTTTATCCCTCCTTAATCTGATATTGTTCTTTGCCAGGAACTAGGATGTAAGGTTAAAAATAATGGGCCAAATTCATCCATGATTTAACTCCATTAATTTTAAAATGTTTACATGCTGGATGTATTTAATACAATACTTTAATACAAATTGGGTTTAATACAGTGATGCTCAGTGTTTGAATGTAGCATTCAGGAAGGAAAACTCTAGCCCCTATATTCAATTGCTTACAACTTTCTAACACAATGACTTTTTAGGCAGAAATTTCTTGCGCTTGTTGTCAGCCCATTATTATTATTATTTCTAGTTGCACTTGCAGTGTGCTAGGTGCTATACAAACACACAAGACGATACAGTCCTGCCCTAAAAACCTTACACTTAAAATTCACGCACGGAAAAAGTTAATCCAGCCTGTTCGCCAGGGGTGAAAGTAAGTTAGAGGACTTACCAGTACGCTGGAGTCCTGAGCAGGGTGCGTGGCCTCAACCGGAAGAGGTGTGGCCTCAACCGGAAGAGGCAGGGCCTTAAATCCCAGGGCCAGGTGTCCAGCTGCGGTAGTGGCGGCTGGGAGCCCTGGGCCCTTTAAATCACCCCCGAGCTACCAGCTGCAGAAGCGGCTGGGAGCCCAGGGGCTCGGGGATGATTTAAAGGGCCCAGGGCTCTAGCTGCCGCTACTGCAGCGGAGCCCTGGGCCCTTTAAATCACTGAGGAGCCCTGGGGGCTCCCGGCTGCCACTGCTACCCCAGGGCTCTGGGCTCTGGCAGAGCTTTAAAGGGCCTGGGGCTCCGCTGTGGTAGCAGCTGCCGGAGCCGCGAGCCCTTTAAATCCTCACCTGAGCCCTGCTGCCCGAGCCCTGGGGTAGTGGTGGCCGGGTTCCATTGGGGATTTAAAGGGCTCCAGAGCTCCAGCCACCCTTTAAACTGCCCTGGGGCCCTTTAAATCCCCGCCAGAGCCCCACTGCTGCTACCCCAGGGCTTGGGCAGCAGGGCTCAGGCTGGAATTTAAAGGGCCCCGCGGGGGGCGCGGGGGGTAGCAGCGGCTGGAGCTCCGGGGCTCTTTAAATCCCCGCCGCAGCCCTGCTGCCGCTACCCCAGGGCTTTAAATTGCCCTCTCTGAAAGCCAGTCCTGGTACGGCGCACCGGCTCTTACCGGTACACCGTACTGGGGCGTACCGGCGTACTTTCATCTCTGCTGTTCACTTACATTAAGAAACGTTGCTCTGAGTGATTAGGTAACTGAAAAACTACACTGATTTTGAACTCTACCCTGTCTGTGTCTGTTGTCCGGAATAAGTTATGCCTGACACACCTTGCTGAGATACAGGTGTTGTAATTTTCTTTGGGCCTAATTCTGGTTGACCCCTTTGCATGTACAGGAAAAGAGGAATACAAGAGGATAACAGCCAGGCGTAAAAAGTCATGCCCAGTTCTTGGTTTTCTCAGAATCTGCAGTGCTGACACTCCATTGGGCTCCTATACATCCAGTCCTGGAAGGAGGTTTCAGAGTACAGATCACCGGTTAGAGGACATGTTTCTTGCACTCTAACACTCCTGCCTTCCTCCAGTATGTCCAGAACTCCTATATACCTCCACTCCCATTTGCCTTACTCCTGCTGCTGTCAGAACTAATCTGCAGGAGGGGTTACAGAGGACATCCTAGCTAGCTAGAATCACACCTTCCAAGTTGATGTGTATTTTGTCAATAGAATCATCCATTCGTGGCAACCAAGCTATTTAACAGCACAGAACACATGGGAACAGGTATAGAGGGCAGACAGGTTTATATTATTTGTAACCTTTTAAGGGATGAAACCCCTCCAGTGATTGTGCAAATTGATGTGGACACAGAAGCAAAACGAGGACAGACACGTGCATGGAATTAAGTGGCAGGCCGCAACTGTTAAACTTTTAGCACAAGGGAGGGGCGCTACCCTTCCATCACCGATACTCTTCTGTACCAGCATTTAATTGGTTCCAGTGTGAGGGTTAAAGGGCTCCTTACCATATAATCCTTAACTGGTACCAGGGTTACAGGGCTCCTTACCATGTAACACAGAATACGGGGTAGGCTTTCCTCAGCCTACCCCCATGACTCAGCTCGCTCCAAGTCCTAGCATTCTCTCCACCACGAGGGGGACAGAGGATGCAGCCACAAGGTCTGACCTCAGCCTGCAAAGGCCACAGGATCTCATCATGTCAGATAAGCCCAAGGCCCATCTCCAAAATCCCAGGCTTTTATCTCTGGGAATCATTCATTTTATTCTCTTTCCGCACTGGAAACCGGCCACAAGTTGTGATGAGTAAGCAACACAACCCAAGTACCTCAGTTAGGTACCATGCATGTTCCTTCTTAACCCACTGTGGCGTGGAGGTGCTGCAAGGAAGGCAAAAAACTCCCTGGTCCTCTGTAGGGTGACCAGACAGCCTGATAAAATTTGGACTGTCCCATTATTTAACTCCTTGTCCCATGTCCCGACCGATGTACAACCGGGACGTCATTTGTCCTGATATTGTAAGGTTGCCAGGTGTCTGGTTGGCAAGGGGCTGTCAGGCTCCCTACCTAGCACCGCGCAGCTTCTTGGAAGCGGGAACATGTCCCTCTGGCTCTGCATGCTGCCCCTGCCATGAGCGCCAGCTCTGCAGCTCCCATTGGCCAGGAACCATGGCCAATGGGAGCTGTGGGGGCAGTGCCTGCAGGTGGAGGCAGCAGCAGTGCGCAGAGCCGCCTGGCTGCACCTTCACCTAGGACCCAGAGGGAGATGTTGCCTCTTCCAGGGAGCTGCCTGATGTAAGCGCTGCCCGGAGCCCGCACCTCAACTCCCTGCCCCTGCCCTTGCCCTGAGCCCCTCTTGCAATGGGGACCGGAGTTGCGACTGTGTGCCCCTGACCCGTGGCTTGTGGCGGGGGCCAGAGCTGGGGCTGCACATCCCCAAACCACAGCTTGCGGTGGGGGCTGGAGCCAGGGCAGTGCACCCCTGTGCCCTGACCGATGGCTTGCGGTGGGGCCTGGAGCTGGGGTTATACAGCCCCCTCACAGCTCCTAGAGCTGTGCGCCCCCTCCCTCATGGCTCTGGTGGGGACTGTGAGCCTGTGGCTGTTCCCCCTCATCCCATGTGTCCCAATATTTTACTCTTGTGATCTGGTCACCCTAGTACTCTGCCAGTTTGGCCCATGAGAGAAAAAGAAATTCCTTCTTAACCCCCTAAACAGGTGATCTGCTGCAGCTAGACCCCTATTGTCTGTCAGGCCGGGTTCCCATTCCTAGTTCAGGTAGAGAGGGTGGGCTGCTGAAATGGAGCCGAAAGAGGTTCCAGGTGGCCCTTGCGCTAGGCTAAATCCTGGGAGCTGGGGAATGCTGTCCAATCAGCACCTCTCTCCCGCAGCCGGCCAATGGGTGCCAGAGATTTCCATGGGAGGAGCTACCTATTGTCCCTTGGTAAGTGCCTCCCTCCTTTGTTAGTGGGCCTGCCCCCTTTTCACCCCTCCCCCATCAATTTCCCCCACCCATTGATGCAGGTGGATGATATATCTATCTGAAGTTCTTGAACACAGAACCTTCTCCATTGGGGATTTCTTGTTGGCAGGTCGAGTTGAGCCACCGATGAAAAGCCTTGCAGAGCAGAACATGCAGTGCGCGCTAGCTGCAGAATAACTTGCACTGCTGAAATGGACTCCAGTTAAGTGACTTCTGTGTGGAAAACCTTTATTAAGCGCTACCTCAAATATTGCCCCCCTTTTGTCCAAACCATGTGCTCTTAGGGAGCTCCAGCAGTTAAGCACATCTGGATGCCTAGAGTCATAGGCACCAGCTTCCTCATTTCTCCAGGGGTGCTTGACCTCTGCCCCACCCCCGCCCTGCCAATTCCCACTCCTGGCCCACCTTTTTGCCCCCGTCCCACTCCTGCCCCACCTCTTCTCACCCCCACTCCACCCCCGCCCGCCTCTTCCTGCCCCATTCCACCCCTTCCCCCGAGCTTGCCCCACCCTTGCTCTGTCACCTCCCCCAGTACCTCCTGCATGCCGCTGAATAGCTGATCCACGGTGGGCGGAAGGTGCTGGGCGGGAGGGAAGGAGCTGATGGGAGGGGCTGCCAGCATATGGGAGGTGCTGGGCGGGAGGGAAGGAGCTGATCGGAGGGGCTGCCAGCGGATGGGAGGTGCTGGGTGGGAGGGAAGGAGCTGATGGGAGGGGCTGCCAGTGGATGGGAGGTGCTGGGCGGGAGGGAAGGAGCTGATCGGAGGGGCTGCCAGCGGACGGGAGGTGCTAGGAGGGAGGGAAGGAGCTGATCGGAGGGGCTGCCAGCGGACGGGAGGTGCTGGGCGGGAGCGAAGGAGCTGATCGGCACAGCTGCTGGCAGGTGCTGAGCACACACTGTTTTTTTTTTCCTTGGCTGCTCCAGCCCCGAAGCACCCATGGAGTCAATGCCTATGCCTAGAGGAACCCTAATTGGTGAGACATTTGGATTTGGTCACAAGAGACCTCTCTCAAGTCACTTTAAGGTTTGTCTACACTGCATTCTAAAACCAGTGGCAGTGACTCTCTGAGCTCAGGTTGACAGATTTGGGGTCACGCTATGGCACGCAGTGTAGACGTTGCGGCTCAAACTCTGCAACCCACCCCACTCCCCGGGCTTCAGAGCCCAAGTTCCGGCTCGCATGTCTACACAGCAGGTTTTAGAGCTGCAATGCAAGCCCGAGCCTGTCGACCCGGGCTCTGAGACTTACCGATGAGGGTTTTGAAATGCAGTGTAGATGGACTTTTAGGAGTATAGATGGACTCTTAGCAGATATGAGTGTAGAACTGGGCCTTAACCCATGTTGCCTGCCCATTGCAGTGAATATGTGGTTTTAGTGATTTCATTTAGTGATAGTTTTCATGTGTTTGAGCAAATTAAAGCCCCTTGAATCAGAATGTGTAAATATGCTGATCACTAGTCATAAAGGGTTTGAGTCATTGACATCTGGGGAGGAGTGTAATCTGCACAAGCTGCACCCGCTGCCTCTCAAGGGGATCCCCTCCTGGATGCACTGTTATCTTCCCAAGGGGGTTTCATCAGAGGGAAGCAGATTTAATTGGCAACTGGATCTCCATAGGCATCCCCTGCTTGGGAAGGCTGCTTGGACAGGTGCACTGGCTCAGCACATCCCCAGCCACTAAGACCAAACAGCCCTCCATGGACAGAACTTTTGGGGTGGCTCTGGCAAAATCCAGGACCCCCAATGGAGCAGGGGGTGCCCCTGGAACCCAGCCCTCTACACTCTAGGTGAACTTCCCATGGAAAGGGGTCTGGCTGATGGAGACAGGATACTGGCCTAGATGGGTCGGGGGTCTGATCTACTATGACAATTCCTATGTTCTCCATCTGTCTCTCATTTTCATAGTCCTAGGGCCAAATGCTGTGCTCCATTACACTTTGGACAACCCCAGTAGATTAGAACTTGGCCCAGGGCTTCTAATCAAGACTAGTAGACAATTCTAACTTGAAAGTGTGCTGCCCTGGAAAAGAAAGGTTACAGGTTTTTAAAGCACCATATTGCAAATGACTTTATTTCTTTAAATTTCAGATGGTCTTGGTCACTTTTGCTCCACAAATACTCAAAGCTGCTGCATAACTATTTTCCAAATAATTAATCTTTCCAGTGGAATAACTTAAAGCCCCACATTTCCTGTTATGTTCTACAGCTGCAATTTGTAACCAGAGATCCTACACAGTGTTACATGGGCAAAGTGCCAAATACACGATGCTTTACCTACACAAGTGCCCTACATAAATAACCCTTAACCACAAGTTAAACAGTTAGGTACTGTTCTAGTCAAGAAGAAAGGACAGGGAAACAAAAGACTTGTTTATAACTCTCTGTTAAAATTTCAGCTGATGCTCATAATATTTTATCTTGCAGCATAGCCATCAGGAAATGCCCCTTTCTTATGCCCCATGATTTGTGCTGGGAGGAAGCCGGGAATCTATTCTGTCATAAAAATGGTTTTATTAACTAATTTGTGTTCTAAACTAATATTTGCCTACCATAAAAATGACAGTCACCTACTTGTCTGCAATCCAAAGATACTGCTGGTGCCTACCTAGCAGCTTTTCTTCCTAGGATCGGAATCAGTATTCAGAGGGACAGAATCTGCTCTTATTTACATGAATGTTAATGAACTAATGTCTGTGCAGTGCTATGAATAATTAAAGTGTTATATCAGTAATAACAACAATATTTCATGTAAATTGGGAATGGCGCCAGTAACTGAAGTGGAGTTACTCTGGATTTACATTGGCTTAACTGAAATCAGTCTGACCCACTAGGCCAGACCCTTGGTCCCACTCTGCCCTTTGCATCATTTCAGCACAAAGGTGCTGTAATTCTAGTTTAAAATTCCCCTAGTGTGATCAATGTTCCCTCTAATTTTTGACAGGCTGTGTGCGCAAAAAATTTCTTCTGTGCAAATTTTTGAAGCAGAGTTCAAATTTGTGCACTATGAGGCAAATGCGCCCAAGCAAGTTAAAATGCTTATACATTTAAAAAGTTTTATTTTGCAATTTGTGATAATAATAGTTTTACACCATGTTATTTTATAAATGTCATTTTAAATACTCAGAAAAAGGAAATTTAACCATTCTTCATGAAGCAGAAGTTAGTTTTAAGCATTACGCTTTATGATCTTTTTTATAGACAATCACGAGCATATATCAAGCACATATTAATCATGATCATTATCAGTCCATAGGCTTCTGCCCATTGGTGTCCACTTTCACCTTTCATTCTATACACATCTGAAAAGATTTTGATAAACATATAATAAAGACAATTTAATAAGTATGCCATTACATCAATTTATATGGGTTTTCAGATAGATACATCATAAGTAAAAAAAGAAAAACAAGAGTTTGTGTTTTAAATTTAAAATTTTCCTAAAAAATATCAATACATTTTTATCAGCCAAGAATAAGATATGTAATTACAAATGCATTTTAATTTCCTTATTGGTCAAAATGTCAAAGACTGTTAAACTAATCTTACTGTTTTTCCCTGCAATCTTTTTCATTTGCCCATTCAATATAAACTCTGTCCAGATCTATCAGTCCTCCATCCAGCTTATAACTCTTAAGACACATCAGCATGTCCAAATGATCTACTTGTAAACAATTCCATAGTTTGTTTTTTAGAGTGTTCATTAAGCTAAAGCCACGCTCATAGTCTGCACTTGATGCTAGGAATCTTCCTCCAATATCCATCAACTTTGAAAGATCCTGAAACTGTTCGTTCTGGTGAGCAAATGTCACCATATCCGGGAAACTTAAAACCAATTGGCTTTTGACTCTTTTGGCTACTGCAAACTTGAAGTCATTGTACTGACTATAACAAACTCTTCAGCAAGAAAGTCTTTGTATTTTGAACATAGGGATTTGAGCTGATGAATTCCAAAATTGAAGTCACACTTAACTATTGCTGCACAATCAAAAGCGGACCACTCCTGGACTTCATCCTCTGGAAACCTGTCTGCCAAATGTGCACACAAGATGTTTATGAAAGTTATTATGGAACTGGTATCAATTTCATTATTTTCTTGAGAGGTCATATCTAAGAGAGCCTTAACTTTGTCACTCCATAAGACTGAATCTCCAAGGTACTGTCTTCTGATCTTGTTCAGTTTACCTCGGGCAAGGTGAAATGCTTCAAGAGGTGTAAGGCCCCGTTTCTGGAGCAGCGTGGATCGTGAAGTCAGCTCCGACAAAACATCATTCAAAACTTCTAATGTTATTCAGTATTCCATGGTATTCAGCTTTTTGTGGCAGTATTTAGAAACTGGATCAGTATCTTTGTCTTGCTCAAAATATTCCAGAAGAGGATTATAGTTGCGAATAATTGCTCAAAGTGCAAAGTGCCTAGATAACCAGCACACTTCACTGAGTGGCCTGAAAGCCAGTGACTCACATTCAGAAGCATCCACTATTTCCTGAAATTTGCATTTTCTCCTGGATGATTGAAAGAACACCGTGTCGACAGTTCTCATTAAGGTTTCGATGTCGCTTATCAGCTTGACCTCTTTCCATGCATCAGAAATCCCCAAGTCTTCCCGGTGTGCAACGCAATGTTGCTGGACTAAGTGTGGAATACCACATTTCAGCTGAGCCGCCACGTCATTGAGTTTGCCCAACATCACAGAGGCACCATCAGATGTGAACATCACCATTTTCATTAGATCAAGTTGGTGTTTTTTATAAAACTCTTTGATTGCAGACACTATTGAAACAGCATCACATTCTTGCAGTCGTAATAGTACACCAAACAAAGTTTTATCGTCTGCAGAATTTATGGATCTATATTTAAAGTACAGTATCAAGTATCTGTTAATGGATATATCAGTGCTTTCATCAACAGCTAGAGTATGAAACGTTGCTGATGCTATTTCATGCATGAAGTCATTTTGGACAATGCAGTTGATAATTTCACGAAATTCAAAAGCATGATTTTTACTTCTCTAGCTCACTGGTATGCGCACATACTTTTCCATATGGTCATTAATATTCTGAACAGAAAGCATTGAGCTGTTCATTTTAATAGCCAACAACACACTGTCAATAAGTACCTTGATTTCTTCTGGGTTTGAGCGCTTGTGTTCAAGATTAATTTGCCTCCTCTGCTTTTCAGCTGGACTTTCAAGAATCATGCTAAGCAATCTGCTCTGTAAGGAAGGGTTTTTGTTTCTAAGTCTTGTTACACCATCTATATGAGACTTACTTGACAGATGATGCTTTAAGAAATCCAACTTCCATACATTGTTCTACATTCTTCCTGTTGAAAATTCTCCCAAAGCTCTAACATCTCGACAATATACACAAACCGCTGCGTTGTCCTCATCATATGTGAATATTTCACGAAGCTTGACAAGCATCACGCTATGTGACTTCGGTATAACCATCTCTATAGTCTCATCCAGCCATCCAGATTCATATGAAGTCGTTGTTCTTTTACGCTTTAGACCTCTAGACAGTGACATTTTGGGATTGATTTTTTACCAGATTGGTTTATTTAAAATTAATACTTTTATTATATGGCCACTATTTCAATGCGCTTAACAGCGTGACTCGACAAAAGGGCAAACAGGAGATCATTCAGATCAGGAAGTTTGTGCATAGCTCTGATCATGTCCATGTATCTGCAGCAAAAAAAAGCGGGGAAATGGTAAAACACGAGTAAATGTATGAAGTCCAATGCCTTTGAAAGATTTCAATCACGGAAAACAACACTTACCTTTGTTCATTTCTGGGAAATCTTTGCAGTTCCTTAGCAACTATGGCCAGGCATTTTGATTTATTTCCACGTACTTGAGTTTGTACATAGCCAAATGAACAGACTGCAAGGAGATGTGTGGGTCCCGACGTCATCAACATTCCACGTTCGAAATGCTGGCGGGTAGGGATACGATTTATTGCCCTCCTTTCCCTTTCCCCCCCTTGCCAGCTAGTAGAATCTGGCTGTGTTGATAGATGGCGGGCGAACAATGTCAAAAGTCGCCCGTAAATGATATTTCGGCCTGGCTCCGACGTAGTATTTCATTTTTTGTGTGTGCAGTGTTTCGCTGTGTGCGTGGGGTTTAGGATCTGTGTGTGTGTGCACACGCGGACAGCTTAGAGGGAACAGTGAGTGTGATGGAATCATGGGTTGCATGGAGCTGGTATAGCTGGCTCTATGCCACCCCTTAGTGTAGTGCCAGCTTGGGGGTAAGAGGGCCTAGCTATATTATACCCACCGTGCTCTGGCAATCCCCTGCTGGTGTAACAGCTGCAGGGCCACTGCAGATGGGCATAAGTCAGAGCAGCCCTGAGGCTGCTGTCACTTGTGTCAGGAGCAAAACGGCACCACAGCCAGCTGCAGACGTAGGAGGGCATAAAGTAGAGATCTGCTTGGGCCTAATTTTAAAGCCTGACCCAAACCCGATCTGACAGCATCGAGTCACTTTCAGCACTGTCCCAACCCAAACCCGAAACTCCCCCCGAACCTATGTCAGCACCTCCACTTTGTCCTTGGGGCTTGGCCTGGGAGGGCTTTCGCTCTCCATGACCGCGATCCATCTCCAGACGCCTGAGCGTGATGCGGAGTGAGAAGTGCTACAATTTGTCAGCACCGTCCGCAGTACATAGGGTGACCGGATGTCCCGATTTTATCGGGACGGTCCCAATATTTGGTCTTGATATTGATTGATATTTTAGTCTTATATAGGCACCCACCCCCGGCCCGATTTTTCACATTTGCTATCTGGTCAGCCTAGCGGTACAAAGCACAGCAAGGCTGCTGCAGCACCAATCCTCCGTGATCAGAGATGACCTAGCCAGAGAACATCGGATTGTTTTCAGACCTGACCCAACTCCAACCCAATTATTATGGGTTTGGGCCAGATTGCAAGGCTCTAATAGAAAGGTTCTTTTGGCTTGGATCCTCTCTTTGGGTCTTGCACAAAACATAGCTCATACAGACTTGAGAATTGGGCCACTGACTCCAGGTAGGTCAGAGACAAATCTACCAGATTTATCTGATCTGTTTCACATTTCAAAACTAATAATAGAAGCACATATTACTATTGTTATTATCCCTCAGTAATACATCATGGGGACTGGTTTACTTATTGGGATTTTTTTTTTAAAAAAAAAACAATAGCTTTCACAATATACAAGATGTGTAAGTATAAAAAGGGGAAGGCTACTGTCTAAAATTTATCCCTATGAGTCACCAATAAATCCTGACCATGAACCGACTCTGTACGTTTGGGTAGGCAGGAGTTTTGTTCAATCCTCTGCAGAATTCTTGCACTTTTGGTGCTCAGAGTTGCTTGTTCTTTTTTGACTTTCCTTAAAAGTCTGGCAGTGCCTAAGAGCGCTGTCTCCTGGAGGTCACTGATCATGATGTCTTGCACTCCTAATGTGTTCTTGAGCTGCTCATTCATACCCTGAGGGATCGCTCCAAGTGCTTCAATAATAATAATTAATAATATAATAAATTATTATTGTTTCTTACTTTCACAGCAAGGCCAGGTCAGTATGAAATAGCACAAACATCTGTAGAAGATCAAAGTTTTTCTTTAGAGAAAACATTTCAAAGGCTCACATAAACGCTCCAGCTCAGGAAAGCATTTAAGCATGGGCTCAAGTTCCAGTGAAGTCAGTGGGATGTAAGCACATGCTTCAATGCTTGGGAAGCAAATTTTCAAGGTATTTCAAAGGCACCTGAAGAGGCAGATAGGTGCGTGGTGGAGTTTTCAAAAGCACCTAAGCAGGTGAAATCAAGGGAACTTAAGAACCGAACTTGCTCTTTAGGCTCTTTAGAAAATCCCACTAAGGCCTGGGCTACACTGGGGTGGGGGTTCAAACTAAGATACGCAACTTCAGCTACACTATTCGCGTAGCTGAAGTCGAAGCATCTTAGTTTGATTTACCTGGCCATCCTCATGGCGGCGAGTCGACCGCGGCGGCTCCCCCGTCGACTCCGCTTACTCCTCCTGCCGAGGTGGAGTACAGGCGTACCTGCCGATCCGGTGGGTAGTGAAGATGTACCCTAAGTGTCTCTCTGTAACTTCAGGCCCCTAAATAAATTTGAAAATCTGGCCTTTGAGGAATTGGGGCCCCAGTGAGCAATGCACAATGCATCTTGGCCTGTCCCTGTTGTAGAAACACACTCCCTGCATTTGTATGTATCCACACATATTTGCATACCTTAACTGGTAAGTGTATATGCAGCTGTTTGGGTGCACTCCCAGAATTACAAGGTTTTGCACGTACCGTTTGTGTAGCTCAACTATTGAGCAGGCCCTGAAAAGTTGAGTGCTAATGCTTGCCTAGTTTGCAGTGAATCAGAAATATTTAAGGAGTGCACATTAAAAGCAAAAAGCTACTTAAGATCAAAGAAAAAAGTTAGGTAATTCAATACTCATTTTGCCAGAAGCTGGCAATCAGTGACAAGGATGGGAGGGATAGCTCAGTGGTTTGAGCATTGGCCTGCTAAATCCAGGGTTGTGAGTTCAATCCTTGAGGGGGCCATTTGGGATCTGGGGCAAAAATTGGGGGTTGGTCCTGCTTTGAGCAGGGGGTTGGACTAGATGACCTCCTGAGGTCCCTTCCAACCCTGATATTCTATGATTACCTGTTCTGTTCATTCCCTCTGAAGCACCTGGCATTGGCCACTGTCAGAAGAGAGGGTACTGGTCTAGATGGATCTTTGGTGTGACCCAGTATGGCTGTTCTTATGGTCTTCTTGTGCACATACAGCATTTTCATTTCTATATATGATTGTTACTTTAAAGGGTTTCTGTTTGATTAAAAATCGTATAGTTTTATAAAAACAAATATCCTTACCTGGGGAACTAATAACACCTCAGATGATTAGCAGAAAGATACTAACCTAAAGTCTCTTCTTTTGGTTACCTCATCCTCCCCGCCCCCTGCCACCCGCCACCCCATTTGTCTGTTTAACCAACTTGTCTGACACCCAGACTAATGCTGTCTGAAACAGGAACTGTCTGTGTTACTTGTCTGTACAGCATCTAGCACAATGGGACCCTCACTGGGGTGTCTAGACCCTCCCCTAATACAAAGAATTAAGTAATAATATTCATTACAACAAAGCCTTTTAAAAGCCTAATTTACTTTTCTTCATTTATTCTGTTTGTTTTTTGCATTTTTGAACTCAAAAATAGACTAGTCGGTTTCACTTTTATTTGTGTCATTTCATGGTCCATTTCACTTTTAGCTACTCATGCTTTGTACAGTGCTGCAATGTGTGGGTTGCAAATACTCCTGGGGGATGTTTACAATTGAAATGTAAAAATATCATGGAAAGATTTCTGGTGAGCTTAGATTTGGTAACCTAAGCCTTTATATTACCTAAGACTGTGGGCCAAATTTGACCTGATGGTGTCTTTTGAACACATGTTCAGAGTCACCAAATTATAGTTGCTGAATGGGGGTGAAGGTATGATTTTAAATCATTTGAATGTCTGCTTCTTGTATTACACCTCTACCCAGAAGTTATAATTTGCCAGGGCAGCATGGTTCTCAGAACCTAGGAACAATCAATACTTGACTACCCCAGGACAAAGCTTTCTCTGCCCAAGATCCTTGATTGTGGAATTGTCTTAGAGTAGATTCACTGGAGTCTCTCCTTGGCTGCATTTGGGCCCAAATTCAAATCCTGAGCAACCAAGCTGTGTGCATGGGGATCCATGGAGCTTGGAAGACTCAGGCCCTGGAGTGGAAGAGCTTCTCCACAACAGAATGGCTGAAAACTCCAGATCCAGCAACCCTGTTTCTGCTCCTCCCTTGTCTGATCTCACAATCCTTCCGGCATCCCCATGTAAGGAACTCCTGTGGAGCAGTACTCCAAAGTGAATAGGGGGCATAGATGTCTGTATCTCCAAATCTCATCGCCTTCCTCTTCCCTGCCCAATGGAAATGCCTTGCTGCAACTGTTTCCAGGGTCCTCTGCATTCACAAAAGAGGGGCACAGTGTAAGGCCCATGTATTTCAGCTGCCTTACCTCTGGCCATATTTCGGAACCCTCCCGCTCCCATTGTGTTCTCTCTTTTCCTTTGCATTTGCTTCCCCCTTGTCTTTGTCCTTGTTGGGGAGTTCTCCCCTTTCTTCTGGTGCGGAGGTTCGCCCAAGGGCTACTGGTTTTGCACTTGCGCCAGTCCCATTTGTTCCACTGGTGAGCTACATGGGTCAGGTGTATCTTCCTTTTTCTTTGTCATGAGTAGTATTGGTTTATTGCCCAGCACTTCGATGCTGATTGATCATAGTAAATAGTAATTCCCAGCTCTTACACAGCACTTTTCAGCAGCAGATTGCAAAGTGCTTTATGAAGGAGGTTCCCATTTCGTAGATGGAGAACATGCATTAAGCAAATAAAATATACTCTCTTTAGTATGTCTAGGCCCTGATTCTCTGCTATGTTACTCCAGTTGTACACCAGTGTAAGTCAAACAGGGTATGCTAGAGAACAGCAGATTTAAACACAGCCAACGCTGACCCCTGAGGCTTTGCCAGGTATGTAGGCTCCTCCTCTGCACTTTCCACCAATGCAGGGGCCTGACCAGGAGAAAGGAGGTAAACCAGAACATCTCTGTGTCTGGCTGAACTCCAGCTATTGGAATGGCTCCTGGAGTATAAAACAGATCATCTTTCACCTTGGCCCCTATCCCCCAGTGTTGTCCAAAGTGCTGCTCAGGCAGACCAGATAATCTGATCTCTTTTGCGCATGTATATGGAAGTGCAATCCTTGGAATCAACTGTGACGTTTTTATTTCAGGGTGGAACAAATCCTGAGGACCGTAGACAGCTTCTACTCACTCTTTACTTTGGCTAATCCCTTTTGATATCAGTGGGAGTTTGCTCAAGTAAGGTTTGTGTGAAAACTGAGGTCCTGATTCCGATCTCTTATTCCTGGGTAAATTTGGAATAATTCCCTTGAAATCAGTGGCGTTACCCTGGGCTCACAGCAGTTATAATGAGAGCAGCACCTCAGGATTTGACTCACAGGCCTTTTGGTGGGGCAAAGAGACCCCACACCAGCAACGAGGGGTTAAGGAGGTTGTCAGGCTCTCCACTGGCATGAAAAGGTTAGGAAAAGCCTGTGGACCCAGCTGGCCCTGCGATGCTACACCTGCGGCCACAGCCAGATGTGGAGTGGGCTTAGCCCAGTTCAGGGCTCACCAGGAAGGACGACAGAGGTCTGTGTCTCTCAGTGGGAGGGAAACCTGGTTAGAGCCATGAGAGAGAGATCACTGGCCAGACGAATCAGCCCTCCTGGAAAAGATGATCAGATCAAGGGAGTTGATGGAAGCACAGACTGTTTGGGAGACAAGCCCTGAAGAGAAGTGCAGGGCCTCACCGATGGTTCGTGGGAAGACTCTGGTTTGGAGTTATGTTTGTTTTCATTGCTCATTACCTAATGTCCTGAGAGAGGTGAGACTGAAGGGGGTTTGGCTGGAGGACCAAAGCACCCCTATGCTGGACCTTGTTAGGACAGACACACCAGTGCAGACCTGCAGCTGGGTGAGTTGTTCCTGGAAGGGCCACAAGGGGTTGGCAACCTGGTTACCACAAGGGGTTACCACAAGGGGTTGGCAACCTGGTTACCTGGCAACCCCTTGTGGCAACCTGGTTACCAGTCTGATTTGCAAGCCTTAATCATGGTGAGTAGCACACACACACACAGGACTGCTCTTGTGAGTAAGTGCTACTCATCTTCTGGGGTGAGAATCTGGCCCTCAGTCTGGATTTAAATCAGTAAGGGCCAGATTCTGGCCTGGGCACTGCACAAGTGAGCAGAGAGTGGGAAGGGTGCAGGGAGTCTCTTCTCTTACACCGTCTGTCCACTTGGGGAGTGCAGGTAGCATGATCTCTCGAGGGGGGAAGGAATAGGTAGGGAATAACAGAGCCATAGCTCCACCCCATCTACACGCCAGCCCACAGAGCTGGGCAGCTGTCACACGGAGGGACGTATACCCCTTTTTAGTGTTCTCACAAACAGTGGGGAGCGGGGAGGGATTCTGGTCCTGGGTGCACCTTCTAACTGGCACAGTCTCTGTCTTAGGAAAATGCTGCCCTGCCCATATGCAATGTGCCATCCACTACTTTATAATGTCGTTTCTCAACCCACCTTTGCAAAGCCAGTGATCTACCTTGAGAACTAGCCACGTGCCTGAGGTCACTTGTCAAAAGGAAAGTGGTTTGGATTTATCCCTATGGAAAAAGAATTTCTGAGAGATTCCACGGAACTGGACTTGTTTCATGCTTAGAATAATCCACTCACCACAATATCCCAATGGAATTGTGCCAAACTTTCCATGCACAAAAATCCACCTTTGAGCTCACAACACCTGTAAGAAATTTCAACCCAGTGGGTCATTTTAATTCCTGAAAATAGGGGATATGACTAAAAGCACCTCCTGCATCGTAACTACAATGTCCATTGCAAATATCCAACCAAATATACTCTTCTCATTGTGAAATACAGAGTACACCCCATAAATTCCTTTTGTAGAAAAAGAAAATTCCTGAAAAGCTGAACATTGCTTGTGTTGTTCCGAGGCAAATATTGTAAAGCCACGGAAATTACAGCCTCCTACAGTTTGTGATCAATGCAGTACTGCTGAGGGGGATAAAACAGAGCTCAGAGGGAAATTGATTTATTTCTGACATGAGCGGGATATTTACTGTAAACAATGGGGGGCCGTAATTTACTCTGTATTATGAGTAATGAAGTTTACATCTTCATTTGCCTCCCTCTTTTTATAAAAAAGCAACAACTGAGAACACAAATGGCTCCCGCCCCATAAACTATAGGGGATGCCAGTGTTCAAAATAATGCTCGGCTGGCTAAAAGGAAACCGGGCAGTGCTGTGACAGCCTTGGCCACGCTGGTCTCTGAACTTTGATACCTCCTTTTTTTAGGGATTCCAGACAAAAATGTCAAACCAGGCTGCCTGAAATCAGGCACCCAAATCCATATTTGAATACTCAAAACGGTAGCCTGATTTTGAGAGGTGCTGAGCACTCAGAAAACCCACTGACTTTAATCGGAGCTGCTGGTGCTCTGAAAAAGCAGGCCACTTATTTAGGGGCTTATACATGGAAAATGCTGGCCTCCGCTCCAGCATCATGTCTAGGATAAAGAGACAACCGTCCCTTTGTAGAGGAGGCTCCTCAGGGCTGAACCATGCTCCCCTTCACATACATCGCAGTTTATCTGTCCTTACTTTTGACCAGCAGCTGGAAACTTTTCATTTTCAAATTATTATTATTAGTGTTGGCCCTCATTTGTTTGTATGTCTTTGTCCTGTAAGAGGCTGGAATATTATTTAGCTTTCCTTCTGGTGTATCTGGTGTTTGATCTTTATTGTACAGCAACCTGAGCCCTCGGGTAGGAGCAGAGCTAATATTCATCCTATTTGGGGCCCTGTCGCATGGTGACACTGGCCCTTTCAGAGGGAAGAGGCCAGTGCAGCTGTGGCTGGTCAACTCACTCCTGATTAAAAGAGGGCAGCTGGATCCCAAAGGGGAGGTGATTAGGAGAATCACACCCTGGAAGAGTGGGTAAAGCTGCCTGAGGAGGAGAGGACCAATGGAGTGCTGGCCGGGGGTGCTCGGGAGATAGCTACAGGGGACCCAGGAGAAAGAGCTGAGTTCTGGTGAGGGCTCCTAAAGAGTTCTTGGTTGGCACGGACCTCTGAGGAGCAGAAGGCTCGGACAGAGGCTCCTAGGAAAAGGGGAAGATCCAGCTTGGTGTGGGGAAGCTGATACCAGAAGCAACAGAGTCATTGTTGGAGGGTGGTGCCTGGCAGTCAGAGAGGCCTAGGGACATCACAGGAAGGGGAGCCCTTTAGTCGAAGATCTGAGCAGAGGGGTGCAGGAAGAGGCCAGAACAAGGGATTGGCCTGGAGGGATGTTCACTGGGTTTGGACTCTCAGGTAGGGAGGGCTGTGGTAGAGGAGTCATGGGACTGGTGGAGGCCTGGTGAGGGGGGCCCTGGAACAGGGGCAAAAGGAATTGGAAGCAGAGTGCTGATAGGTGACCTAGAAGTGATGTCCCCGGCCGGGGAGTGGAAAACCCCTAGACATGTTATGTTTACGGTGGGAACTGGAGAATGGTTTTATTACAAGGGTGTTGGGGGAACTCCTGCATTAGTGTATATGAATAAATTGTGCCCAGAGGCAGGCTTTGTACTGGATGCTGTGAAACTATATTCCTTTCTACAGGCAGGTAAAAGGGAAATGGAGACAGGTGTACCTGTTGTGCTATGGCCTGCTGCAGAGGGTGCTCCAGGGTGTGTGTCTTACAATAAGCACCTATCTATGCCAAGGCTAACTGCAGCTTTCCGGCATACCTAGGCCTTACCAGTGCTTGAAATTAGCCCCTCATGTAGCTACAACAGTGCGGATCCCTAGTTTGGACAGGCTAAGCTACAGTTTGCTGTTTCAAGCAGAGGTAAGGCTTTGTCTGTCTCCACTAGGCTGTGCTGGGGTCAGGGCCGGCTCCAGACACCAGCGAACCAGGCAGGTGCCTGGGGCGGCAAATGTAAAGGGGCGGCAGGACGTCGGGCTCTGGGGTGTCAATCCGCCCTTGGCGGGAATTTGGCGGCCACTCCGTCACAGCGCGTTTCGTGCTCGGCGGCAATTCGGCGGTGAGGACGCGACTCTTCTTCGGTCGCCGGCGAGAATTCGGCAGCCGCACCATCACTCCGCCTCCCTGTTGGGCAGCAAGTTGTTGGTTTTTTTTATGCTGGAGCCGGCCCTGGCTGGGATATACAGACCCCACACAGACCAAGAAGGGCTAACGAGAGCATCTGGGCCCAATCAGGCACAGCCTGTTACACCTGAAGGGAGGCAATAAAAGAGAAAAAGCCCAGCTCAGTTGTGACTGACTGGAAGAGGGAGACCTTGTGTGTACTAGCCCTGTGGAGGGAAGCCTGGCTGGAGATAGAGCCTAACTAGAGACTCCTACGGGTCAGAGCCCAGGGCTGGTAGGCCTGGTGCAGAACCTTTTTGTTCCTGAACTAATTTAGATCCCCTTTGTACTGGGACCTGCAGAAGAGTCCTCCTTGGAAGAGACCGTCAGAAAGACCTACCTGCAGGCCATGGTAGGAAGCAGCCCAGGGATACAGCAGTGTCTGAACAAATAGACCTCATATGCTTCATACATAATCCTTTGGCTGGAACCCAAATAGTGGGCAGGCCTGGGCTCCCTACCAGCCCACCTAGGGCAGGGACATGAAGACCCTGGAGCCAAGGGCCAGCAGGCCCAGAAGCTTGAAGTTGGGCCAAACCTCTGGTGTGGTGCTGCCAGATCACTGGTGTGTTGGCCTTGAGTTTACCTGAAAAAGGCAGACCTAAAAGTGATCTGGCTGGATGGCCAAGTCATAGAAAGTGGCAGATCACTGCTGGGCCAGAGGAAGAGGGGAGCCGTTACACCACACCTAGCCCCAAGGGGGGGAGGGCAGGGGAGGGGTCACCTGCAGTGAGCGGACTCTTCCGCACACGGTTTTGTGTCAGTGCACTTATGGAGGTGTCTGGAATCTCCAGTGCAGACAAAAGCATCAATTTCCTGAATTTATGTACAATTCATGTAGCAGGCAAAGTGCTAAAGAAATGTCATGCATGTGATGAGCAAATGAAGTGATTAAATAACTCTTACTTTAAAAACCACGGTAAGGAGTGCTGATGGCAGTAGGGATTATTGGAAAAACAACACACCTGTTGGCACTTTTCACAGTGCCTGAGCTTCAACCCTTGGGAATATGCTCCAGAGTTTAGAACTGGATAAGTATAGGGTGAGACGCTGTTTATTTTTTAAAAAGCGGATTAACCGTGTTTCTCTAATATCCGGGGACCGATGACAACGCTATGTGTAGGTGCTAGGCAGAAAAATCCCAACTGTGGGTGAGCTTTGATCTGATAGACATTCTCTTCATCTTTGAAGCCTTTCCCTAAGTATTTTAAAAGGTGCATGCAAAATCTCAACTTCCCCTGTTTTGGAGTTACCAACATTCTCTCAAAAGGAGATGAGAACAGAGAAAAAGCAATGGCTGAACTTCAGGATTGTTTGCGTACATGGACTCTCCATGCTCAGCATGTTAGCGGAGTGGGTAAGCTTCTCCAAACTGGCAGCCTTACTCGTGTTCCACCGCTCATACCTTTGGTCCTGTCCAGGAGTGACAAAGGGGCAAGAGGGCTGTTCAGTCCCTCTCGAAGCCCATTTCATCCTTGTCCTCTCTTTGATGTCTGCCACCTAACATGCCAATCAGTACCAGTTGTGGTGGTGGTTTTGTGATGTGGACCTTTGTCCATAGATAACAATTTAAAATAATGGACCAGATCCTCAGGGTGGTGTGGCAGGAAATCACCTCTATGAGCTAAAATAATTCCCACGTACAATTCTTTAATGTATTCTGAAAATAAAGATTTGGGGCTTGATTCTCACCATGCTTACACCACTGTAGGTCATAAGTAACTACATTAAGTCAATGGAGTTACACAGATGCAGCACCTCTGTAACTGAGAGAAAAACCAAGTCCATGGTTTCCAGAAAAGCAGTGTGATCAGAAGTAGTTAGCTACTTAAGCAGTCAGAACACAATTAAGGCAGTGAAATAGCCAATGCATGTTTCTCTTATCTCGTTCAGGAGCTGTATGTATAAGGGTCTTGATTCTCTACAGCCCTACACCTTGATGTAACCATTTATACCTGGGCTAAGTGAGTGGAGAATTCTGATTCGATAGCACGTTACACCCACTTTGCCCAGGTTTAAATGACTCTGCCAGGTGCAAGGCAGGGGAGGATCAGGTTCAAGATGTTTGTTTTGGTTGTTATCACAGAGCAGTGGCAGTGAATAACTCCTGTCTAATGGTACTAGAAGCTATTGTGTTCCAGTGGCCTATTGCTTTGTGATAACAGCTAAAATAAACATATAACAAGTGTGCTGCAAAATAAATCTTCTGAATTAAAAACCAGAACAAATCATTTCATTAGCTGATCTTCTGCAGCTAACTAGATAGGTAGATATCACATGAGCAATGTAGTCAATATCTACAATAGCAGTGTTGTCTGAAGTTACAAAAGTATTGAGTTAGCCATAGAAACACAAGATTATAGAGTCCAAAGGCCAGAAGGGACCATTGTGATCATCAAGTCTGACAGCCTGTATAACACAGTCCATAGCTTCCAAAAAATAATTCCTAGAACAGGATCTTTTAGAAAAAAACATCAAATCTTGATTTTAATATTGCCAGTGATAGAGAATCCACCTTGACCTTTGGTAAATTGTTTCAATGGTTAATTACCCTCACTGTTAAAAATTTGCACCTTCTTTCCAGTCTGAATTTGTACAGCTTCAACTTCCAGCCATTGGATCGTATTATTCCTTTCTCTGCTAGACTGAAGGGCCCATTATCAAATATTTGTTTCCCATGGAGGTACTTGTAGACTTTGATCAAGTCACTCCTTAACCTTCTCTTTTGTGATTTACCTAAATATCTTCTCACTCCATATAAAACTAATTGTATGAGCCTATGATGCAATTTCTGAAGCAGTTACTAGGAATCATAGAATCAATCACAGAATTGTAGGACTGGAAAGGACCTTGAGAGGCCTTCTAGTCCAGTCCCCTGTTCTCAAGGCAGGGCTAAGTATTATCTAGACCAGCAGTTCTCAAACTTTAACAATCTGAGGACACACATTTTGATTTAAAAATTTTTGCGGACCACCTAGCCGGCTTCTAATTTTCCCTGGAAGTGCTCAACCCCAACTCAGCCCCAGGCCACGCCCCCACTCCAACCTTTCCCCCAAGGCCCCAGCCCTACCCCACCTCACCTCTTCCCACCCCTGCCCGTCCTCTTCCCCGCCTCTTCTCGCCCCCTTCCCTGAACACGCCCCGTCCCTGCTACTTCCCACTCCTTCCCAGTGCCTCCCAGCTGTTCCGCAGCGTACAGGAGACACTGGGAGGGAGGGGGAGGAGTTGATCAGCAGGGCTGATGGCTCCGGACATGACTCAGGGACCCCCTGGAGTACCTTCGTGGACCCCCAAGGGGCTGTGGACCCCAGTTTGAGAACCACTGATCTAGACCATCCCTGACAGGTGCTTGGAGATTTTTAAGAGCAGGTTAGACAATGACAGAGATTCCACAACCTCCCTAAGCGATTTATTCCAGTACTTAACCACCCTGACAGTTAGGAAGTTTTTTCCTAATGTCCAACCTAAATCTCCCTTTTTGCAATTTAAGCCCATTGCTTCTTGTCCTATCCTCAGAAGTTAAGGAGAACAATTTTTCTCCCTGCTCCTTGTAACAATCTTTTATGTACTTGAAAACTGTTACCATGTCCCCTCTCAGTCTTCTCTTCTCCAGACTACACAAACCCAATTTTGTCAATCTTCCCTCATAGGTCATATTTTCCAGACTTTTAATCATTTTTGTTGCTCTTCTTTGGACTTTCTCCAATTTGTCCACCTCTTTCCTGAACTGTGGCACCCAGAACTGGACACAATATCCCAGCTGAAGCCTCATCAAGGTGGAATAGAGCGGAAAAATTACTTCTCATGTATTACAACACTCCTGCTAATACATCCCAGAAGTATGTTTGCTTTTTTTTTTTTCTTTTTCTTTTTTTTGGTGCAACAGTGTTGCACTGTTAACTCATATTTAGCTTGTGATCCTCAAGGACCCCCAGATCCCTTTCCACAGTACTCCTTCCTAAGCAGTCATTTCCCATTTTGTATGTGGGCAACTGATTGTTCCTTCCTAAGTGGAGTACTTTGCATTTGTCCTTATTGAATTTCATCCTATTTTCTTCAGACCATTTCTGCAGTTTGTCCAGATCATTTTGAATTTTAATCATATCCTCCAAAGCACTTGCAACCCTTCCCACATTGATATTGTTTGCAAACTTTATAAATGTACTCTCTGTGCCATTATCTAAGTCATTGATAAAGATATTGAACAGAACGTGACCCAGAACTTATCCCAGCGGGACCCCACTTGTTTTGCCCTTCCAGCATGACTGTGAACCACTGATAACTACTCCCTGGGAATGGTTTTCCAACCAATTTATGCACCCACCTTATAGTAGCTCCATCTAGCATTTCCCTAGTTTGTTTATGAGACGGTCATGCAAAAAAGTACCAAAAGCTTTTTTAAGTCAAGATATACCACATCTACCGCTTCCCCCCCCACCCACAAGACTTGTTACCCTGTCAAAGAAAGCTATTAGGTTAATTTGACATGATTTGTTCTTGACAAATCCATGCTGATTGTTACTTATCACCTTACTATCTTCTAGGTGTCTGCAAATTGATTGCTTAATTATTTGTTCTGAAGTTAAACTGACTGGTCTGTAATTTCCCGGGTTGTCCTTATTCCTTGTTTTATAGATTGGCATTGTATTTCCGCTTTTCCAGTCCTCTGGAATCTCACCATTCTTCGACTTTTCGAAGATAGTCGCTAATGGCTCAGATATCTCCCAGACAGCTCCTTGAGTATTCTAGGATGCATTTCATCAGGCCCTGGTGACTTGAAAACATCTAACTTGTTTAAGTAATTTTTAACTTGTTCTTTCCCTATTTTAGCCTCTTATCCTACCTCATTTTCACTGGAATTCATTAAGTTAGATGTCCAATTGCTACTAAACTTTTTGGTGAAAACTGAAACAAAAAAGTCATTTAGCACTTTTGCTGTTTCCACATTTTCTGTTGTTGCCCTCCTTCTCTCTCCCCTCCCCCTCTCGAATAATGGGCCTACCCTGGCCTTGATCTTCCTCTTGCTTCTAATGTATTTGTAGAATGCTTTATTGTTACCCTTTATGTCTATAGTTAGTTTAATCTCATTTTTTGCCTTGGCCTTTCTAATTTTGTCCCTACATATTTGTGGTTTGTTTCAATTTCTTTGTAATTTGACCTAGTTTTCACTTTTTGTAGGATTCTTTTTTCAGTTTCAGACCCTTGAAGATCTCCTGGTTAAGCCAGAGTGGTCTCTTGCCGTACTTGCTATCTTTCCTACATAGTGGGATAGTTTGCTCTTGTGCCCTTCAGAATGTCTCTTTGAAAAACTGCCAACTCTCTTGAACTGTTTTTCTCATTAGACTTACTTCCTAAGGTATCTTACCTACCAAATCCCCGAGTTTGCTAAAGTCTGCCTTCTTGAAATCCATTTAATTTACTGTGCTATTTTCCCTCCTACCATACCTTAGAATCATGAACTCTACCATTTCATGATCATTTTCACCCAGGTTGCCTTCCACTTTCAAATTCTCAACCAGTTCTTCCCTATTCAAAATCAAATCTAGAACAGCCTCTCCCCTTTTCTCCACCTTCTAAAATAACAAATTGTCTCCAATACATTCCAAGAACTTGTTGGATAATGTGTGCCCTGCTGTATTATTTTCCCAATAGAGGTCTGGGTAGTTGAAGTCCCCCATCATCCCCAAGTCCTGTGCTCTGAATTATTTTGTTAGTTGTTTATAAAAAGCCTCATCCACCTCTTCCTTCTGGTTAAGTGGTCTGTAGTAGACCCCTACCTTGACCTCATCCTTGTTTTTTACCCCTTTTATCCTTACCCAGAGATTTTCAACAAGTCTGTCTCCTATTTCCATCTTAACCTCAGTCCAGTTGTATATTGTTTTGATACATAAGGCAACAGTTCCTCCCTTTTTTTGCCTGCCTGTCCTTCCGGAGCAAGCTTTACACTTCTATACCAATATTCCAGTCATGTATTATCCTGCCAGGTCTCTGTGATGCCAGCTATGTCATAGTTGTGTTTAACTAGCATTTCTAGTTCTTCCTGCTTATGTCCCATACTTCTCACATTAGTATACAGACATCTAAGATACTGATTTGATTTCCTCCCTATGTTCTCTCTTGTCTGTCCCTTATCCCTGCTATAATGGCTCATGCTCCCCCCAGATTCTGACCCTTCTCCCAGATCTCCATGTTTTTGACTTGCCTGTGGGCTTTTGTCTCCTGCCACCATAGAACCTACTTTAAAGCCCTCCTCACTAGGTTAGCCAGTCTGTATCCAAATCTGCTCTTCCCCTTCCATGATAGGTGGACCTCATCTCTGTTTTGCAGTCCTTCTTCCTGGAGCAGCATCCCATGGTCCAGGAAGCTGAAGCACTCCTGGTGACACCATTCTCACAGTCATTCACCTCCAGGATGCATCTGTCTCTGCCTGGGCCCATACCCTTGACCGGAAGGATCGAAGAGAATATCAGCTTCGCCCCTAGCTCCTTCACCCTTACTCCCAGAGCCCTGTAGTCACTTCTGATCTGCTCAGGGTCATAGCTCGCACTATCATTAGTGCCGTCATGGATGAGTAGCATGGGGTAATAGTCAGAGGGCCAGATGATCCTCGATAATCCCTCCATAATGTCTCGGATATGGGCACCTGGCGGGCAGCATACTTCGCAGGACGCCATGTCAAGCTGACCAATCAGTGCCTCCGTCCTCCTCAGAAGAGAGTCACCAACCACCACTTCCCTATGTTTCCTCCTAGGAGTGGTGGCTGTGATCCTCCCAGCCTTGGGGGTACATGACTTCTCCTCCTCCACCTTTGGAGGTGATTCCTCATCGCTCCTTGCCAGGGCAGCATAATGGTTTTCCATCAGCATGGTTGGTGGGTGGGAGTAGGGGTGCAGCGCTGCCTGCTGCCAGAAGTAACCAGCAGCCAGTGTCCTCCCTGTGACAGAATATTTTGAGAACAATAATACTGTCCCCATGTACAAGGTTGCTTAAAATATTGAAGCAAAATTCCATTTGTCTTTAAAAAGCTACATCTTTTTGTTCATTTACAGCCCTCCTGGAATACTTTGCCTGTTTGAGGCAGAGGGCAGACCTTTTCATCTTACAGGGCCAGACTATGCCTACACAAGGTGTCACCCTCCATATGCAGAGCTCCACCTCCTCATGTAGAAATGGGAATTAGCCATCTTCTTGGCAGCTTTTTTCCCCAGACCTTCTCCTTGGCTTTAGGGATCTATACTTGGGAAGAGGGTTTGTAATTATACACACACAGAAGTTAAAGCATGAATACTCTTGCAGAAGCTTGCAGCATAACACTACTATACTTAGAATTCATAAAGAAATACACTCAAGAACCCAAAACCAGAGAGAGAGGAAACAGACTGCTCAATAAGGCAGAGAGGCACAGCTCACCCCTCCTTGCTTTAAGTTGGCCCTTTCCAGACTAACTCTGATTGCACACTTCCAAAACAGAGCCCCCTAGCTTGCAAGTATGACAAGGAACCCCTCTCCCCCCAAAACCCTCCATTCAGATGCTGCAAGTAGGTGCTCAAATCCAGTAGGTGCTCAAATCTCCTAGGTACCCACATTTCTGCTGGTAAAATCAGTTTCTACAAGTGGCAGAGTCTGATGCCAGTGAGTGCTCGGTGACCTTGATCACACTTACATCCTGCTGGGATTTAACAAACTAGGTGTACCCCCACCTACCTTGCTTGCAGATTCTGATCCTGTAAGTATTCTCAGAGCCGACCTGCAAACAGGTCTTCTGCATCCTGGGTGAATGCCTTAGCTACTGGGCTGTTGGCTACACTGGAGTGGGCATCCTTCTCTGTGCTTTTTTGTGAGAAAAGACTCACCTGGCTCAGGCACCTAACTCACAGCTCTGACTCCCGAGCAGAGATAGGAGCCTCCCTCCAGCACAGAGTTAGGTGCCTAAGTACCTTTGAGAGGTGGGGCTTAGGCTCTGCCCCTCTCCTCAGCTTGCTGACTTCTATGAATCCCATTCTCAGCTCCCCAACTCCCCCCATGCATTGTAGCAGGAGCCTGGGTACCTAACTCAGGGCTGAGGATTACACTGAGCAGCAGGGCACTTAAGTTAGGCATTGTAACACCTTAGTCCTGTTGTGCATCGAGCTAAGGAGGCGAGCACTGGCTTCTTGCAGAGCCACAGGGTTTGGGAGCCATATCCCAGTTCCTGCCATGATGGCAGGTAAGTGTTACCTACGTGGTAGAAAAATGCTAATGCCAGACCTCCTGAATCCAGTCCAGTGCCTTACCCACAAGTTCCTTGTCTTGCTCCTGTTGAGAGTTAGCTCATGCTATGAGTATCTCTTTGGGTCAGGTTCTGCCTGGCCTCCCATGAGTGTGCAGCAGGAAGGGACAGTGTAAGGAGCTTTCCTCCCACCTTGCTGCAGCCCATGGAAAGGCTGCTCAGAATGGCAAGCCTGGCATTCTAGGGACAGAGGGATGGGGAAGAGTGAACTGGAGGTGGGGGGGGGGGGCATGGCTTTGCCACCCATAAGCACTGTCCAGTGGAGATGGCCAGATGAGTAGAGGGATGTAAACTGTGCTTAAAGGGGGCACAGGTAACAGGAACCCTGCCTCTCTGTGCTCCAGGTAGGTTGTCTCCTGGGCCCTGGCTATTTCCAATGGACATGCTTTACTTTCAGGTGCTTATACTTTGTTGTGAAAAGCTGTTTTAATCAGAAACTTAATGTCAGCCTGTAGCTAATGTTTTATTTACCAGTTTTAAGACCCCTGGCCCCTTTTGAGTGGAAATAAAGAAAAGTGTTTACTGGGCCAGACTCTTCCTTGTGCTTGTATAAACCCATTTCACTGCAAGCCTTTAAATTTACACTGGGTTAACAGAGATCAGAATCTGTCCCACTTTCTGACCTTCCAAAGATTCATGTGTTTAAGTACAAAATGTCAATGATCTCTGCAAATGGCCAAATACACTCAGCTATTTCTCAAATCTCTTTGTGCAAGGTTCCGGTATCTGTACTTCTGATAATAAACATGGGCAGTATTTAGCCATAGCTAAACCACTATTTCAGTGTGTTCGTGGCTACCTGTTCATTGTTCAGGAGTAAATCCTACAGCAGCATAGAACTGATGAACATCTGGAAAGTCCACCTACATTATTGGGGAACTAATATAATTCAGCTCTCTGGGAAATCTTGATTCTACAGTATTCCTGTGGTACAATGATCTTAATGGCAGTGACTCGCTTCTGTTCATTTACCATTAAGGGCTAAAATTGTGACAGCTCAGTGTAAGATCCCATGCAGAAGCCCAGTCCCTCAGGGGGAGTACTGGGAGGCCTTGTGCTTCTGAAAGGCACAGGGCCTCCCAGACCTCCCTAGCTGCATGGGGGAAGTAATGTTCTACACCCCTTAAAAGGCTGTGGCATACCGTGCTCTGGGCAACCAGTTAGTTCCACTGGAAGGTAGGTAGGAGTGTGGGTGTAGGTGTGCGCATACCTGTCTTCCTACTTTTTACCCCTGGGGGAAAGCAACCTGGTAGTACCCTCTGTGACCTCTGAAAGCAGTAGCTACCCCTTATTCAGGGCAGGCAAGAGGCTGGGGGGTGTCCTTACTTGTCACAGCCTAGCCCTTTTTGAACAGTGGATTATCTGCACACTAGTTACTTTTTAGAAATCCATTCCTGGGCTGTGCTAAAACAATGTTGCTAAAAACGTACAGAAAGCACCAGCGCAGGCTACAGCTGGTCTAGGAGGTGACTAGTAATGGCTTTGTACTTCTGGGTTTCCAGTTCAAATCCAAGGCAGGTTAGTATTAACTAAAAGTCATAACTCAGCAACTGTTGGGTGGCCTCTGTTAAATGACTTAATGGCCTCCGTCTGGTTTGTAGAGCACAGGTGTCCACCGTGCTAACACCACCCACGACAATCGGTTCCTTTGTTGGCAGCTTTCAAGCCAACTGAACTATCCTTTCACTCTTTCAGAGCAGGCTTGAGGCATGTTTGCAGGGTGGTTGGGGGAAGCTGGCACAGGTGGTGCCTATGCTGTCCACATGGCCGCTTTCACCACCTTGTAACACTACGTTCACTTACATTAGGAGAAAAAATGCCATGCTACAAACTTTCCTGCACTATAACCATGCTGCTCCCAGATAACAATGGGTCTTATCTCTATTGATGAAAGCAGAATTTCCCTCTCTTTTTAATAGCCCATTTTTTGTTACAGGTAAACAAATACAAATTAGAAATTGCTACAAACCTATTGTGCTTCTTTCGGCCAAATTCGCTTGCGCACCTTTTACAATATTTTAAAAACAAAAATTCTTCTTTGAAGAAGATAAATGTACCACTTTTGATCTAAAAAACGTTTTCTTTTTCATAACATTTGTAAGTCAGTGGAAAAAGCGTCTTATAATGATATCACATTACCCATGTCAGTTGAAATATACATCCAAATATATGCTAATTTACAAAAAAAAAAAAAAAAAAGCAAAGGAGCAAGAGAAGCAACTTGCAAATGAAACTGCATCACACCAAGAAAGGGAAAAAAGAAAGAAACTTAAGACAGAAAAGCAAAGACATAGTAATAATGATATCTACCTCCTTTGCAAAGCACTTTGAGATCTACTGATGAAAAGTGCTATATGGAAGCTAGTATACACAGCAGAAACACTGGGCATAAGTGTTTGCAGTATGGGGCCTAAAACACGTGGGGTAGAGAAGCAAGAGTTAAAATAGGTGAAAAAAGTAGCTGTGAGACAGAGACCAGCTTAAAAATAACAAGTGAAGCCCAGGGAGTGAAAAAGATTTACAAGGGTCAGACATAAAAATAAACAACTTTAAAAGAACCAGACGTCTTCACTAATGAGACAGAAGCATGAATGGCAGAATAGCTTCTACTGTAGCAGGAAGATGAAAAAAGGAAAACAATGGGATACTAATTTTAAAATGGGAGAAAAGTCTCCCCTAACTTCAGATAGGCGTGTTGCCTGTACTAGGGTTTTTTGCATAAATGTTCCACCAGTGCTGACCCCCGTGTAGCTTTATCAGTGGTGCTAATAGAAGGAGCCCTAGGCTCCTGCCTGCACTGAGGTTTTTAAAGTCTGTCATTCAGACCAGCTCTGTGAAGGGTTAGAAAACATTGTGTTAAAAATGCCAGTGACTACAGGAGCATTATCTATGCCAGGGCACCCTCCAGCCCAGCTGCACTTGATGTTAGCAACACCGGGAGACTTTGGCTAGAACACTGGTTCTCAAACGCTGGGTTGGGACCCCAGAGTGGGTTGCAACCCTGTTTTAATGGGATCGCTAGGGCCAAAGCCCAAGCCCCAATGCCCGGGGTGGCGGGGCTCAGGTTACAGGCTCCCCGCCTGTGGCTGAAGCCCTTGGGGTTTCAGCTTTAGCCTCCCCACCTGGGGTTGTGGGGCTCGGGCAGGCTCAGGCTTCAGTCCTCCCTGCTGGGGTCACATAATAGTTTTTGTTGTCAGAAGGTGGTTATGGTGCAATGACGTTTGAGAACCCCTGGAGTAGACAAGGCTCTGGAGGGTGGCCGCCAACCATTGATAATGGTGGTTGAACTGCAGTGGAGACAGCCCAAGGTCACTGACACCCAGGATGATAACATTGCAGAGCTGCCACCTCCTCTGACACACAATGCTGGGGGAGCAAACTGCTCAGGAGGACTTCAAATCATTCTCCCAACTTCCAGCCAATCCCAGCCGTGGTGAGTGACATGGGCACCCAGGCAGATTCAGGTGAATTTCTCAGGCAGCGACATGCCACTGGCATGTACGTAGCATGGCATTTTGTGACAGGCAGGCAATGTAATTCAGGCTCATACAATGGGTCACTCATTCTTTCCTGTGATTGACTGCAGCAGTCAATGGACAACCTCCTTCCCCCTCCTCCTCCTCCTCCTCCCTCCTGCACTCTCCCAGCTCCAGGCAGAGGGCTCTTGGTAAAGAGGACACAAAAGGCAGCTAGCAGCAGCCTCTGTCCTGCAGAGCAGCAGGAAAGGACCCTCTGCCTAGGTGCTGCTGCAGCTACCAGTTCTTCTGCTCCTGCTGTGGCCAGGGCTGCTGCAGGGAGTGAGTCTCAGGGAGGGACATGATGACGCACCCTATTGGTATTAGTACACTTCACCTTCTATTTATAGACACTCCCCAGAAGCTCTCTGGCTGGCTCTGGCTCAGCACAGAAGGAAAAAAGAAATGCTGTAAATAAAGCAGTTTCCCAAGTGTAACATTCCCCCATACAGCAAGAGTTCTGCCCCTCTGCTCCTGAGCACACGGCAGGTTTAACCTGAAAGAACTAGTTAAACACATTGACTTGTCAATATGTGTTTGTTTTTTCTCCAGTTCCCTCTCCTTGGAGAATAAAAACAGACTGGATGGTTTTCCTTTTCTCCTCAGTTTAATTTTCCAGCGCAGTGCTGTTTGGGTTGCTAGCTGTGGTTAAATACACCAGGCTTTATTGGCATTTTAAGAAATAATGGAAACCGTTCTGTTTTCATTTAAGGTTTGGCAGAACCTTTTTAAATGAATCCTCTTTGACGCCCGCCAGTGGCTCACGCCTTCCTCTCTATCAGGTTCAAGCTCTGGTCCTCCACAGCTCTCTCTTTTCCTACTGGTCTGCTCTTGTCTCAGATCATGTTGGCCCCACACTCCACCTCTTTAGTTCTGCCAGAGATGCCAGTCTCATTTATCAGCTTCCCAAACAAATCTGTACCCGTTATGCATTGAGCGTCCTCTCTGAATTGATCAATAAAGTCATTATCCTCTTGGCCTTCAGATCCCCTCTCAAGACTCGTTTCGGCTCCAACACTCTGAGCTTACTTTATCTATTTATTATCATTTATTTTTATAGACACAAATGTGTTGATTAAATTGCCTTATGTGATGGTTTCTCTTTTCCCTAGACCCTTCGTATGTCACCTGCCCTGTAGTTCAGGCAGATAGCTGTAGCTGTGCAGAGTCCCATGGGTTCCATGAAAGTGCAGGGGTTCATTTATACAGAGCCACTTCCACAATCAAAGCTTTAGACTGAAAAGTCTATGGGGCAGGAACTGAGTAGACAGTTGTTTTTACAGCACCCAGCATAATGGGTTTGATCCTGATGGGGAGCCTCTGTGTGCAATGTAAATCAGTTTTGATTTAAAGTACAAGATGAGTATTAAAGGAAAACAATTAATATTATCCACACAAAATGGAGAAATAAAAATGTACAATTAGGCTGACAGAGTCCAAGCCAGGAGGGACCACTGTGTTAATCTAGTTCAGGGATCGGCAACTTTTGGTGCGTGGTCCGTCAGGGAAAGCCGCTGGCAGGCCAGACGGTTTGTTTACCTGCAGCGTCCACAGGTTCGGCCAATCGCAGCTCCCACTGGCTGCAGTTCGCCACTCCAGGCCAAGGGGGGCTGCGGGAAGTGACGCAGGCAGAGGGATGTGCTGGCGGCTGGTCCGGTCTGACCTCCTGTATAAAACTGGTCATAGGACTTCCCCAAAAATAATTCCTTTAGCAGATCTTATAGAAAAACATCCAAACTTGATTTAAAAATGGTCAGTGATGAAGAATCCACCATTACCCTTGGTAAATTGTTCCAATGGTTAATTATCTTCACGGTTAAATATTTGCCTTATTTCCATTGTGAATTTGTCTAGCTTCAATTTCCAGCCATTGGATCATGTTATTAAACCAGTAAGGTGAAAAACTGAGTTGATTCAAGGGCTTCTATATTTGTATGTGTCCTATGTATTTAACAAAAGGTTTTCATGATATTTGCCATAGGAATAATTTCTAATGGTAGGAAATATCTACATGGGCAGGTGACCCTGATTTATAATAAAGGTAGTAGGGACAACTCTGTCTGGTTCCTCAACCCAAAATTAAAGAAGTTTGCATTTCCAGCTTTTTTGGTATATTAGCCATGAGTCTACCTGAGACAACTTATTCATCATGCCACTTTTACCCCCTGGAGAGATAACGTGGTCTAGAGGATAGGGCACCACACTGGGTTTTAGGAAGTGTGAGTTCTATGCTTTGCTCAGCCATTGGCCTGCAGTATGACCTTAGGTAAATCATTTCTCCTCTCTGTACCTCTTTTCCCCTCTCGCTCTTTGTCCTATCTATTAAGATTGTAAACTTTTCAGGGCATGGGCTGTCTCTCGCTATATGTGTATACAATGCCTTGCACAACTATGCCCCAATCTTGGTGGGATCTCTAAGCACTACTGTAATACAAATAAATAATAATGTTTGCTTCTGCCCCACCTGAGAAAGCATGAGCATGTGTGATGTGCAGGTAGTATATTAAACAGTAAGGGGTTGATGTCAAACTTACATCTCTGTGCTTATTAGACACATAATATCAGAAAAAACATTAGAGAGACAATGTGTGTGAGGTCATATCTTTTATTGAACCAACTTTTGTTGGTGAGAGAGACGAGCCTTCAAGCTAACACAGAGTACCTTTCCCAAACCTGAAGAAGAGCTCTGTTAAGCTCAAAAGTTTGTTTCTTTCACCAATAAAAGATGGTCCAATGAAAGCCATGACCTCACCCACCTTGTCTCTCTAATATCCTGGAACCAACATGGCTACAACAACATTGCAAATAAAAAGACATAGCTATTTCAAGTGTCCGGTTCCATCCTGGAGTTGTCTCTCTATCTTTGCCCTTTTGCCTACAAGCACCACTCTTTTCAACTCCCTGGTCATCTTTTTTAAACTTCTAAATGCAGGATCACCTTTTAATAGGAAACTTTCATTTAAATTTAAATTTAGTATAGACAAGCAGCTGTAGTCCTAAAGAGGCTATTTGGCACTTGGCTGTTGCTTCTCTCTCCCCTCCTCATCCTTCCAGCTGGTAAGTTTTCCTGTTATGTTTTCCCTTTTCTCTTATCATTGAGCTGTGCTATGGGCTGGATTCTGGCGAGTGTGTACGGGCGGCATGGAATGGGGAACAAGTAAGGAATTTCTCCCTGCTGTTACGCAGCTCTCTAAAGGCCTCCCAGAATCACAGTCTCTGAGTTTAAGGGAGGACAGGAGATGCTTCTGAGTTGCTCCCCAAAGAGTAAGTTGGCTGAAAGTTGGGGGGAGAGAAAAAATCTGGCTGGCTGCCCACACTGTGGGGGACAATGCTGCAACACTTAAAGGGAAGTGTAGCAGACACTGCTTCCCCAGCACAAATGGTGAGCTGAGGAGGCATTCTCAGAGCAGACCAGTGCTCATCCAGGGGTGCTGGGACTCCTCACCAAGCCCGATACAGCCTAAACACAGAGACTGAGTCACATGCTTGTATGAGAGTCCTAGAGGGAGCCCTACTCCTGCACTGAGAACCATGGGGGCACTCCTGTGGTTCTCAGTGCAGGACTGGAAACTAAACTGAGTAGATTTGGGGCTGGACTAGTAAAATTTCATGACATCTTCATAAGACTGTTTTAAAATCAGATTTGGAGCCCAAGATCTCTGGAGGAAAAAATCATTTTCATTTCTCAGGTCTTGTGTTTGGGAGAGATTTGTTTATAAAAGCAAATTTTCCATCCATCAACATGGATCCTGATTTGACCTCTCCATAGCATAATTAAGATAGAAAGTTGTTTCACCCAGACGAATGTATTCCTAACACCATTCCTTTCATTTATATCCCACTTCTTGTTATTCCAATGTGTAGGTAATCGGTAGCAGCATCTGTAGTTGGATGTCTGATGGCTTTTCTGTTATAAAATCCTGAACTCAGCAAATCTTTCATAGTAGTAACTTATTCCATGAATTTAGCCTGTTTATTTGTCTAGGAGCAGGTTATAATTTGCTTGAATTTTTGCTATTTGTTTTTGGTTTTTTTTGTTTTTTGTTTTTGGTCAAGTATTGTCTGTAACTAATTTTTGGCCTGTAGATCATTCAAAAGCTGTTGTGAGCATACAGGGTCTAAGATATGAGTTGTGTTGGTTAGTTGTTGTTGTTCCAAACAGCACAATCTCTGCCCCAAATAGCCTGTAGTCTGGAAACCAGAGAAAAGAGAATATAAGTAAAGTGGTAATTGCCCACACCTTGGGAACACAATGTTGTGGTTTCTTTTGTTATATTCAGGTTATCGCCAAGGGTCTATAACCCTGCTGTAACCAGACTGTGTTGATAGGTGTCATGGTGCAAGGAGGCCTTCAAGAGGAATTTGAATGCAGAGGATCATAATCTTATGTTCCAGGGCCCGCATTCTGTTTTGCGATCTCTGCAGGACTGCTGTAAGTTCTATGCAGGAGTTCCTGAGTTGGGCTGGATCCTGCACTGGAGGAAGCTCTAGGCAGAGATCAATGCAAAAGGTGTAGAAATGCTGTGGGAGAAGTGAACAGACAAAGTGTTGAAGCTGGCACCATTGGCAGAGCAGATGAGGGAGGTGGGGTGTGACACACAAACAGACAAGTGTGGATAAGTAGAGAGGTGTGGAGTTTGAACACAAAGATCAGATAATATTGCTTTTGTTCCTTGTTTGGATGAATATAACCTCAAATCAAAGTTTCCAGTATAAATACTTGTGTTTCTGAGATGAAAAATTTGCATTCTCTGAATACTCTTTGAAATTGGTTTAAAATTGTTTCCATAAACATTCCTGTTGCTACTCTCATTTACTATAATATTTTCTAAAAGTGAGTGAAAACACAACTGAAGTGGATTCAGTGTATTTGATCTGAGCAAATACGTGCAGAAAATGTTTAGAGGTATTCCCTCAGTGCTCAGCTTATAGCTAAGCCATTGTGATTTGCAGACACCTATAATGCAGTACAAAGGCCAGCCTGAGAGCTTTGGGTGTACCAGTTACAACTGTTGCAGTTATACCGTCAAAAGAAATAATTTTGTTAGTAAGTTATTTCTTTTAACAAAACAAAAACTTGGGGATTTTCCCTGGGGGAAAGAGTGTTTGTAGGTGGAAGTGTTTATGTAACTAATGGATGTGCATAGAAATCAGGAGGTTACTGACTGCCTCCACATAGTTAGAAATGTAATTACTTAAGGCCAGATTTTTAAGTGCTTAATACCCATAATTGAGGCCAGATTTTCAAAGAACTCAGCACCCAGCAGGATCCTGATCTCCCACAGCTCTAACTGAAATCCATGTTGCTCAGGGCCTGATTCTACTATCTTGCATCTTGTGTAGTCACTTAACACCTGTGAGAAGTGGGTGTAAAATGCTACCACTGGCGTGAGTGAAGAATTCAGACGTGGTAGTATTTTACATGCACTTTGCACAGGTGTGAATGCACTGAAATACAAGGATATGGAAAATTGGGCCCTTGCTGCCAGATTCTGATCTCTTAGTCTTTTAACATTAGTATAACTTTAGAGACTTCAGTGGAGTTACTCCTGAGTTACAGCAGTGAGAGAGAGAGCAGAGTCAAACTCTTTGGGTCTGCCCCATTATGGAGTAGTATATATTTGTGACAGTAGTCTGACTGCGCTAGATTTCAGAGTATAATAAAGCTGTGCATTAGAGTAGTGATTGTGATGAGTTACCTCCCACTCCAGGGTGCCACCTGATATACTGGGGTACCACTGAGCCCACCTGTTCCACCAGTCTGGGCTCCCTTACTCTGCCCTGCTGAGGCAGGCCCTTAAGCCTCCTCCAGCACACACACGGATAAGGACACACCCAGCTGCAGAAAGACAGACACTGATATCAGCTCTGCATGGGAAGGCTCAGCTGAGGATTTGCCCAGCACTCAAGTGTACACCCCCTCTGGAGTGTAAACCCAAAATTGTATTGTCTTGCACTGCACAGAGAACTGTACAGCATAAATTAATGAAATTCACCCCCTCCCTCGATGTGGAGGAAGATATGCAAAGCCCCCCCGTTAGGAATTCCACAAACTGGTTTTAGAATAAACAAAAACAAGTTTATTAACTACAAAGGGTAGATTGTAAGTGATTATAAGGGATAGCAAACAGATCAAAGCAGATTACCTAGCAGATAAAACAGAAACCGTAATGTAAGCTTTAGACACAAAAGAAACTGGTTGCAAGTAGTAATTTCTCATCCTAAATGTTGTGTTAGGCATTTCTTTCATAGGCCAGACACCTTTTCCAGCCTGAGCTCAGCTCTTCTCCCCACCTGGCTTTTTGTCTTTATTTCTTAGATGTTTCCAGTAGTCATCCTGAGTGGGTTTTCAGTGAAGAATGAACCCTGATTAACTCACTTCCCTGCCTTAAATAGGATTTACATATGGCAGGAATTCTCTGTTTCCCAGTTTGATTCCCACTCCCTATTAGTGGAAATATACTAGGACTCCATCTTGGACTACAGTACCAGGTGACATGATGACATGACCCTGCAGTGTCACAGCAACCATGAGTCAAAGGTTGTTTGCAGCATCCCAGGAAGTTTCTAAGGAAGGTGGGAGATTAGCATCTTCAAATTCCCATTGTTCTCCCTAATGGCCCATCCAGGTTGATTGCATTCTGACAGGTGGGCGTTCCTCAGGTGTAAACCCACTTGTAATTGTTATATAATCAATACTCCTAACTTCTGATACAGAAATGCTACATGCCTACAAACAGGATAATCATATTCAGTAAATCATAACCTTTCCAATGAGACCTCACATGACCCATCTTGTGTAGATCACATCTTAGTTATGCCATAGTCATATAATAACAATATCTCTAGGGAGAATATGGGGTATAGTGTCACAGTGATGTCTTTACAAAGTACACGAACTGAAAGCGGCATTTTTCTTTGCCCACTGCCTCTATCCCATTTGTCACTGCTACAAAAGCAATAAAAGGAGAAACACTGGAGCAAAAAAGATGGGAGTGAGCTGGGGCCAAAACTGAGACATGCAACCCTCTTCCAAAGTTCTACACCACATCTAAATTATGGACCGTGAGTTATTGGACCTGTAAGCTAGAAAAAACAACTACCTCTGCACAGTTAGGCCTTGTCTACACAGGGAAGTTTCACCAATTTAACTTAAATTGTTTTTTAAACTGATTTAGTTAAACTAGTGCAAACCTCTGTGTGGACACTTATTTTGGCTTTGAGAGGCTTATTTCTGTTTAGCTTAAGCCAGTTCCCTATAAATTTAAGCTAATCCTTTTAAAAAAAAAAAAGGCCATTATTAAATCAAAATAAGAGTGTCTGCAAAAGGCTTTGCATTGGTTAGGTACACTGGGATCAGGTTTTCAAGTTTTTCTCTGCAATGAGGGTAAGAGACTTTTTTTTTTTTTTTAAATGAAAGCTGAGATTCTTTTGTAATCACTGTACTGAAGGGGCTGAGCCTTAAGAAAAAATACCAAGTATGGTGAGACTTGCAATAAAATTGCCAGAGTTGGCAACAGTGAGATGTGTATATATGTGCTTTACTAGGGCCTGCATTGATACCCAGTTGTAGATTACTGCCGTACAGAATGCGGCAGCATGATGAGGCCCACATTAGTGAACTGCATTAGCCACCTGTTATCCAACAACTGTGCCTCAAGGGCTCGCCAACCGTGTATGGCGCCAGTTTGAGGGAAGATCTGTCAACTGGATGTGTCTACACGGTAGCTGGGAGGGGTGATTCTGTGTGGGTAGACAGACTTGTGCTAGCTCAGCTTGAGTTAGTATGCTGGTGTGGATGTTGCAGCACCGGCAGTGGTTTGGGCTAGGTGCCCAAGCTTGGACCCAGCGGTTTGGTGGGCTTGGACTGTGGTGACTAGCTCAAACTGCTGCCCGTGCAGCAATGTCCATGCTGGGTTTGTTTGTTTTTTTAATGCGTTAGCTCAGCCAGAGCTCAGGTGAGTCTATCTGTGCTGGGACTCTCATCTCCCAGCTGTAGTGTGGATATACCCACTATGTCCCATTGTGGTAGCTGTGTGTGATCAGTGGCCTCATACGGCTGACTTTTGTTCTCCCCCACCCCCCAAGTGCACACACACACACTTTTGTTCTTTGGTTAAGCACTTGAATAAATTGCCTAGGGAGGTTGTGGAATCTCCATCATTGGAGATTTTTAAGAGGAGGTTGGACCGACACCTCTCAGGGATGGTCTAGATAATATGTAGTCCTGCCTTGAGTGCAGGGGACTGGACTAGATGACCTCTTGAGGTCCCTTCCAGTTCTATGATTCTATAAGAGGTGTGAAGGTGGGTGAGTGGAATCTCCCAACTGTTGAGTGAAGGGACTTGTTGGGTGAGGGGTTGATTTATTTTATCACCAACTTGATTTGCTAGACATTTTGCCTATGGTTTTAAGACATGTTTTTCAGCAGCACCCAGAAGTCTTTGAGCATGGAGAGTCATAAAAATATTGACAAAGTTCCCAGTGCCTGACAGTTGGTGTTCAAAATATTCATAATGCCAAGCAAAAGTCCTTGAAAATCTAAATGGTGGCATTTTCTTATGATTCAGAAACTGCCACGTGTCCCAATTTTTAGTTTAAAAATGAACTTCCTATCCAGTGTAAATTGGCTTGTGTTTGAGTGAAAATGGGCCCATTCCAAGTAAAATGTGTCTTCAGACGTCCACATTTTAATGTGAAAATAGTCCTTAAAAGAAAAGCAAAATTTGAGATACATTAAATAAAATGAAACTAGATAATAATGGGATGGTTTTGATCCAGTGTTTCGATTTAGTCCCTTCTGGACCACAATCCAGTATGAACTGAAGTAGTATTTTCCATAGTACCATTTACAGCGTAGTTGTTACATATTTCAGATATAGAACAAAAGGAATGGAAATATATTACAAAAAAACCCAGCTTGTTTCAATGGGACTTTACAACGTTTCACTCAAAATACTAGTCAACCATTGTAGGGAGCCTTCAAACATTCTCCGCATGTATCCCCAAACTTGGAACATATAGTATGGGTATTGATAAAGAATACAGCTTTAACTATTTTGGTTTTACCTTAAATGGAGTTAAAGGTAAACTGTGACTTTCAGAAAAGTTGATGGACGTGCAGGGTTAAGAAAGCAAACGTGAGGTTACCACTTTAGAGCTTTTGGGAAAACTCTGCTTTATGTTCTAATGTTTGGACTGTAAATTTACAATGTACAGCGTCCAAAATGCCACATGTCACTTCAAATACTGGTATCAGTTGCCTTCCTATACTGACAACCAATCTTGCAGCACTTTGCTACATAAAACTCCCATTGATATCAATAGCAGTCTACATACAAAAGGACTGCAAAACTGGGCTGTAGAAGAAATCAAAATTATGAGTTCAAAATGCTAGTGTCCTCTTATGAAGAGCAGGCAAACATACTTTAATACCTTCGGTACATAGGGAGAAAAATATCATTGTGTAACTGGATGCTACCTCTTCTTGGGCAGGGTCTTGCGGTTCTGTTTCTAGGTATAGTTCACTAGTCTATGCAGTATCCGTCTACCCACACCAGAGGTGTCTAACATGTCCCATAGGCCAAATCTGGTCCGCTCTACATGACAACATGCAGACTGTGCAGAATCTAAGACTATTTTTTTTTTTTTTTAAAAAGGTTGAAACCCTGACTCCATTAAAGTCAATGGGAGTCTGGAATTCACTCTAAAGGTATGTCTACACTGCAGCTGGGAGCATGCATCCCAGGCCGGGTAGACAGACATGTTGGCTCTGCTCACTAAGGCTTTGTCTACACTACACAGCTTTTAGCAACACAGCCGTGTCGCTAAATGTCGGGCAGTGTAAATGCTGTTTGTCAGCACTTTTGCAGACAAAAATACTTCCACCTCCTACGAGTGGGGTTCACGTTTTCGACAGGAGAGTGCTCCTGCCAACAACGCAGGCATTCACACAGACACTCGTGTTGCAAAACTTTTGTCTTTTTGGGGGGTGGAGTGGAAGGTTTTGTCGTTCAATTGGCAGTGTAGACAAAACCTAAAAGTAGCAGTGTTGTGAACAGTGTGGGATGGGCTAGCTACCCAAGCACAGACCCAGGTGGTCAGACAGGCTTGTACTTGGGTGGCTAACTCATGCTGTGACACCCACACTGCTAGTTTTAGCATTCTAGCTCAAGCAGAGCTAGCATGTGTCTGTCTACCCAGGTTGGGAGAAAGTTTCTAGCTTTCATGCCTGTGAACTGAGTGTAGCTAAAGCAGTACTGTTTTCCTGGGTCTGCAGACAAATATGAACTCCCTTGTACCCCCAATTAATCTCATTGCAGCGGCACAATATAAAGTGAGTTTAACTCATGAATGTCAACATAACTTTTGTATTGCTGATCATTTTAGAGAATAGAATGTGGAAATGGGAGGAGGGAAGCTCACATACTGGTGGAAATTAGGAGTTGCCATAAAGCAGGAAATGCAGAGGGATGAAAGAGGGAGACACAAATAGGTATAACGTATGTTAACATAGTGTTCTTTATCCCCTTCTAGTTGCTAGCCCATGTACAGAAGTTTGAATCTGCTACTGCCTTTGAGCTACCTACATCTTATCCTTTAGTTCAAGCAGTAGAGGCAGATGAGGGGGTTTTTTTGATTCAGAGATCTCAGGTTCAATCCTCCTCAGGTGTAGTGTTACAAGTTAATGTGAGCGTGACAATCAGGTATTGGCCAAATACTAAATAATGGTAATACTAGAAGTTGTTATATATTCTACCACTGACGTCTGCAAACCGTTCACTGATACTAGTGGGCATTCTACTATGGATTGAGTGGAGTATGAAGTCTTAAATGTATGCACCCACAGCACACTGAGCACAACTAAAACTGGAATTCCACCTTCCAACCAATGAATGTGACTCCCCCCCGGTCTACACATACTATACATAAAGGTACTGGAAGAGGTTAAACTCTGACATGATTACTGACAATGGCCAAGGAACCAAGAAAAGCCATTGCTTCTAGAATTCCACACCCAACAGTAAAAAGAATGAGGAGGACTTGTGGCACCTTCGAGACTAACCAATTTATTTGAGGCACCTTAGAAACTAGCAAGTGCCAGACGTAATCCTTGTCCTTTTTGCTGATACAAACTATCAGTGGTAGGCTACTACTCTACAACCAACAGTGGATTCTGTGGTAGACACTACAACCACCAATCAGGTTTAAAGCACGGTAACAGAGGTTTGGGGGAGCGGCTCAGAAAATGTGCAGTGATGAAGGAGTCAGAAGTCTCCATAGTTAAGTTTTAAAATAAAATTACAATACTACTAAAATGACAGCCTCGTTCCTAAAATTTGCTTGTGCAATCAGGGTAGCCGTAGGCACATGTGTAAGCATAGCGAGGATTGCTCCGACTTGCCAGGAGCCCTTCAACGAAAGTATATGCCTTTCTGCAAAGCTAAAAAAAGTATGTCTATTTTGGACCAAATGGCTTTATTCAGCTTGCTCTCTCATACTAGAAATTCAGGTCTTGCCTAACCCGTATTTCCTTGAAGACACAATGGATGACTGGAGAACTAGAAAGATGACATCACCACAAACACCAAGAGAGACCAAAGCATTTTGGAGAAAAGATCTTTGTGATTCAACATTCCTACTCTTTCAGTGGAGAGATATGAAAGCTTCCACTCTAGTTCATTGATCCATCGCAAAAGCAAAGAAGAGGAGTCTAGTCATTCCTGATATTTCTAAGGTAAAAACAAGCAGAATAAATAATTTAATGTTTTTTTCAGGCCTTTTATCATGATGCAAAAAGGGCACAATGCAATTCTCTCTCTCAAGTCATCTTTCGAACAGGTATGTTTTTTGCAGTTTTGCAGAAGGCTGAGATGGTTCCTCTTTTGGTACCCTTGCTTAAAAAACAAAACAAACATCCCCCCATACCTATGGTTGACAATTATTTTATGCTCTTGCTGTAAAAATTAACCCTTAAAACATTGCAGAATTTTAGGGTTGCTGTATGTGTGTATGAATGCTCAGCCTTAAATATCTGGTTTTGTTGGTTGTAATGAGGCCTGCTTAGCAAGATCCAAATTAATTGGCAAATAGTACTAAGTGTCAATTTCTTACTTTCCCTAAACACCAGAAACAAAAAAATGTCCATTATTAATAATGGAAATTTAGTCTGGAAAGATAATGTGTGTTGCACTTATCCACAAGTGATGTTCTCTTTAGTTGTTAGTTTTGCCTGGCAATCCACAAGCCAAGAAACTAAATACTTGTAATGCAATTATGATTTTTATCACCCACTCTGTTTTGTATCTCCACCACCCCAATGGTCAATTTTCTGTAACTAAGGAACATGTGAGTGTTTTTAAATGTCCTAGTTTTTAAAAAGTCAACTCAAACTTGAGAAAACATCCTGGGCACCGAGCGGGGATACCTATAACATCACCCTGAACAAAGGGAAACGCACTCCTTGCAAACCTGGCTGGGATGGGCCTGCCCGAGCACAGGGAACCTGACTCCCGGCAGGGGCTGTGGCGGTAACAAGCCTTCCCCACCCTCTGCTTGGAAATCCCATCGCAACTTGCAGCAGGCCCACAGCTGGCTGCTCAGCCGCAGCGAGCGAGCCCCGCCCCGAAAGCACAGGGGCCCGTGCGGGAGCAGCGAGCCCGGCCCCCGCCAGCGTCCGCCCCCTCTGCCCGAGCCCACAGGCACCGCCCTCCTGGGCGCCAGCTGCGCCCCGCCCCGAGCGGGCGGCTGCTTCCACCCGGGCCCTGCAGGGCAGCCCCCGCGCCGGCTAATGGACTGGCTGGCTGTCAGAGGCAGCCCCGCAGAGCGTCCCCCGGGCCCGCTCCCTCCTCCGCCGGGCCTAACGTGTAATGAAGAAACAGGTGCCGGGGTTGGGGACTGCCAAGCCCAGCGGTGCCGGGGCTCAGCCCGGGCACAACTCAAAGCCCTGCCCATGCTCAGGTCTCCCGCCTGCACCAAGGGGCGGCCCCGCCTCCGCTTTCCCCAGCTTCTGCTGCCCTCGCTGCAAGAGCCTGCCCCCTCCAGGTCCTGCCCCGCCCTCGGGGACAGCTCCCCCCCGCAGGCTCCCCCAGGAACAGCTCCCCCAAACAGGGCTCCTCTAGGGACAGCTTCCCCCCACCCCCGCTGCAGGCTCCCCAAGGGACAGCTTCCTCCCCGTCCCCGCCCGCTGCAGGCTCCCCCAGGGGCAGCTCCCCCTCCCCCAAAACAGGGCTCCCCTAGGGACAGCTTCCTCCCCCTCCCCGCCCGCTGCAGGCTCCCCCAGGGACAGCTCCCCCCCCCGCCACTGCAGGCTCCCCCAGGGACAGCTCCCCATCCCCCAAAACAGGGCTCCCCCAGGGACAGCTCCCCATCCCCAAAACAGGGCTCCCCCAGGGACAGCTCCCCATCCCCTCCTCCAAAACAGGGCTCCCCTAGGGACAGCTTCCTCCCCCTCCCCCAAAACAGGGCTCCTCTAGGGACAGCTTCCCCCCCTGCAGGCTCTCCCAGGGCAAGGCTCCCCACCACCACCCAGCGCGTGCTGCAGGCTCCCCCAGGGACATCCCCCTCCCCCAAAACAGGGCTTCCCCTCCCCTAGGCTCCCACAGGGCTCTCCCCCCCCCAACGCGTGCTGCAGGCTCCAGGCAGGGCTCCCCTCCCCCTGCGCCTGCAGCAGGCTTCGCCGCCCCCAGTGCAGCCCACGCCCCCACCTATCTGTCCCGCTCGCTCCCTCCCTGCCAGGCTCCCAGCCTCCCCCCTCTTTGCGTGACCAATTTAGACGGGGGAGGAAAAGGGGGACGATGCCGCCTCCTCTGCCTCCCTCTCACCTCTGATTGGCCGGCTGCGCCATGCCCATCAAACTGAGGTCCACAGCGGATTGGCCAGGCTGCCAGACCAGGAGAGGCTCCGTCCCCAAAGGGCTCCCCTCCTCCCGCTCTCCCTTCGCAGCAGTGTCCTCAGAAGACTCATTGGGCGAAGGGCCCCCCACCAGCCTTGGGTGAGAGCTGCAAGGGCACTGGCTGGCAGCCCTGCTACTCAGCCTGGCTGGCCTGGCCATAGGCTCCCTGGAGCAGTGTGGGCGGGGCTCTTCCCCCTCCTGTGACTAACTAAAGTCTGTGAGTCACTGCACAACCCATCAATCCCATTAAATGCCGTGTGCGGGCAGGCGGTGCTGCTCCCGGCGCTGCCCCAGCCCCCGTGCATGGGCTGCCGCCGCTTCCCCCTCTGATACATGGCTGGCTGGCTGGACTTGCTACAGTGTCACATCCTCCCCGCCAGCTGCAGCACCAACTTCCCCCCCAGCTAGTCTCCTCCTGCCCGGGGCTGCTGCAAAGTGATGGGATAGAGCAAAGCCACTCCAGCACCTGGGCTCCTATTTATTACAGTCTGTCTCCCTGTCCTGTTCCTCGGTGGTTGTTCTTCTTCCTCTCTTCCCTTTCCCCTTTATTTTATTCCTCTCTTTCCCCCTTGTCTTGGAGCCTAGATTTGTTGAGTTCTTCTGGAAAGGGTGAGTACAAGACATGGCCTTTCTGACTTAACATTTTTGTGTGGTACACTCTTTTAATGAGAAAAAGTCTTGTATGGGGTTTGGGTTGTGTCTTGGCATGTGCTGTTTGCTTATTCAATAAATATGTAGAATTAAAAAGAAAATGGGGGTGGGCGAGAGGGTATGTGATCATTATCCTTTACTACTGCTACTTGCTGGATGGGTCACTTATCTGTTGCAAACTGTTTAAAAGTTGAATTGATTTCTTTAAAGTTAACTCTGACATGGATCAAAGATCATACTTTTCCCCCTCTCATCTTATTTTACTCCTTCTCCCTTACTCCCCTCTTGTCTGTCTAGATTTTGATTTTTTGTATTTTTATAAAGTACCTGTGATCAGTGCAAATCCACATCAAATGGCGATAGATACATTCATGTTTTGAAATAAAAATATTTCTTTTTGAGACTAGAAAAAATTCTATGGAATATATCTACTAACTTCTGAAAGTAATTCATATTGAAATGTATTTTGAGGGAGCAGTAGACAACTTACTGTCCAAATCATACTGCAGCTCAACTCTTTGAAATTTTGTGCTGTGTGTATGTCCTTTTTATTAAAACGAAACCATTAAGTAGTTGTAAAGTGTTTGAACCCACAACAAACAAGGAAATTCATTTGTTCTACCACTGCATCCTTGGCACACTCTGATCTGTCTAGATATTTCAACACATATGGAATGTATGAGTCTTATAACTGAATCACAGGAAAATGAGTGTATCCAATTGGATTTTAAGTCTTCAGTTTGAATGTCCTTGTGGTGGACTAAACTCAGATTCAAAATATTAGTGTAAAATAGTTTGACCTGGAATTTGTTTGTGTTGATCGTTTAATATATAATTAAAAAATGAGACTGGAGCATTAATTTGTCTTTTGTGTAACCATAATATCCAAAGGTGCTAAAATGAAAAACTAAGTCTCAACCCCAACAAGTACTTACAGTGTATCTCCAGAAGATACTTTCCAAGCCTCAGTACTTTACCTATGTATACTATGTATAAAAGTATACAGTACTTTTATCTATATATAAAATATTTTAAATAGCAGACTAATAACTTACAACATTCAAATCAGGTAAATAAATTACTTTTGAATTGCGGTGTTTGGATGTTTACGCTCCTTTTATTACAACACTACAATTTTGTCTTTAACTCGTGGCTAAAAACAGTCACTAGAAATTTCTGCTAAACTTTGTTAAAATAAATAAATTGGTACCAGACTAAGATCTTGTATACCAAGTTTCAACAGTCCTTTAAAATATATATATTTGTAAATGAGAAGAAATCAAGATAGCTATGATTTCTTTAGCCAGTGACTACTGAAATGAAACCCAGAGATTTCAGTGATTGTCCAGAGCAATCAAATTGGAGAGGTGAGAAATTCATATATTGTCACCATGACATTGGAAAAGGAAAAACCTTGGGATGATGGCTGAGATACTAAATTCAGAACGTGACCACTATTCATAAGTGGTAACTACTTTTTGTTAATTGATATGCACAATAAAAAAAAAATTATGAGCCAAAATCATTGCTTTTATAACATTGTCAGACCCTGTGTACTTACAGCAAGTATGAATGTGACCAATGTGTGTAAAGCTTTTTAAAATACCTGTTACAGTTGCTCTCATGGGGTCCTTTTAGATATGGTCTGTTGAGTCAATATTACATAGGTAAGGCCCTACCAAATTCAGGGCCCATTTTGATCAATTTCATGGTCATAGGATTTTAAAAATTGTAAATTTCATGGTTTCAGCTATTTAAAAGTGAAATTTCAAGGTGTTGTAACTGTAGGGGTCCTGATCCAAGAAGGCGTTGTGGGGTGGTCACAAGGTTATTGTAGCGGGGGGGTCGTGGTACAGCTACCCTTACTTCTGCGCTGCTGCTGGCGGCGGTGCTGCCTTCAGAGCTGGGTGCCCGGTCAACAGCTGCCGCTCTCTGGTCGCCCAGCCCTGACGGCAGCGCAGAAATAAGGGTGGCAATACCGCAACCTCCCTAAAATAACCTTGTGACCCCCCCCCACTCCCTTTTGGGCCAGGACCCCCAATCTGAGAAATGCTGGTCTCCCCCATGAAATCTGTGTAATATAGGGTAAAAGCACCCAACAGACCAGATTTCATGGCAGGAGCCCAGATTTCATGGTCCATGATGCGTTTTTCATGGCTGTGAATTTGGTGGGGCCCTATACATAGGCCTGTTTCACCTCTCTGAAACCAGTTTTATACTAGTGTACCTCCAGTAATTTTAATGGAGTTACTCTTCATTTACATCTGTATAGGAAGAGATTAGAATCCAATATTTTCAAAAAGCCTCCAAATACTTACTTGACAAACTGTGATTCCAGCTCTCATCAGAGGCAGTTCTGCTCCTGTTACTCACACTAAGTGGTATTTTACTACGTGAGTAGTCCCTTTAATCCTGGTGTGACTACTCACATGCTAAAGTACCAATCAGTGTGAGTAAGGGTGACAGGATCAGGCCCTTAATATTTAATTTTATTCTTTGAAATAAGAATATATTATATTTATTGGGGTCATGGCAAAATTTTCTGAGAACAAAGCGCGAAGTTATTCTATTAAATGATTACACCATGCTACAAATGAAATAAGCAAGCAAGTAAGTATTCTGGGTATTTCTCTTGATGCTGTGGAAGGTAGAATAAGATTGTTGTGAAATTCAGTGTTTTGTAATGAAATTCTGTGCTGGAGGGAAGTTTGAATACTGAATGTCTTGCGGGAGGCAAGTTGGGAATGCAGTGTTAGAGGTGCTTTTTTACAATATGACATGAATTTTGTTGATTTCAATGGGAGCAGAAGCAGTTCAATAGTCTTTCTGAGAGCAGTTGATGTTGTAGGAAGCGTTCACAATGCTACTCGTCTGACTTACTTCTGTCTTAGCAGAAAGATCAGTGCTAAACAGACTGTTAAGAAGAAAACCTGTCTAGCGAAGTGGTGTTGTGTCCTGCCTTGATGCATTACATGTACTTTTTAATAAATCTCCTGAAACTTGTATTGGACACGATCAGGATGACAGACAATTATTTCATGTTTGTTTCATGTTTTCACTTCCTTTTATGACTGTATTCATTGCTACGCTTTTGTGTCACTGATTGCGATGTTGTTGTAATTAACGTTAATTATGCAAACTAGATTGTTTTTAGAGGCTCTCCCACTCTGTATTGATACTGTCATCTTGTCTGTTTGTTAAACAAGAATGCATACATTTCAGGATGCTGGAGGAACTACAGCTATTAGTTACAAAATAGTATCTGCCTGGGAAACAAAAGCAAATACCACTTTCAGCTCAAACATTACATGAAATTTTTATTTGGCAGCACTGCTTAGTCACACAATTTGATCTGAAATAATGAGGCATCGTGAACCAAGGATACAAAATAGGAAGTAAGTGTAGGGACTTTGTGAAGAGAGCATGTAGACTTTAGAGTTTCACCATGTTCTTTCAAGATCGACAGGATTATTGAGTAAAAATCTGCAGTCCTTATTTGAATAAAATTTCCATTTAAGTATGTGAGAATTTTTTGCCTGCTTAAGGAAAACCGAATTTGGCAGCTAGTAACGTGCTAGCTTTGGCAAAACAAACTGATGGAACAGGCAACTTTATGCTTAATTCTTTTTTTTTTTTTTTTTTTTTTAATTTTTGCTTTGTTGTCTCTAAAAACCTCCACATCAGCTTGAAGGGTGATATTCGTTTTGCACCCTAACTTTTCTAAACAAAAGTGCTCGTAGAAGAAATGATTAGTCTAATAATCTTTTATATAGAGGAAGTACAGTAATGATATTTGAATTAATTCCTTCAGATTAACTATAGTGAAATTAATAGAAATCTTTAAATCTGACTTTGAATTGCCCCTATGAAATACTTGAGAGCTGAAAGTGATTCATGTTAGAGTCTCAATAGAAATCATAATTGCAGGAATATTTGTGTTCTATTTTTATATTCATAATATATTACAGGAGAAATACCATGGTGGAGGGAGAATTTAAATTGGAATTATTTTACACTGTCAACATTCGAAGGTGTTGGTGTGTAAACATACTGTAAGACATTGGAAAACGATTCCCAGTTTTCCTTTGACTTTCCATACCAAATAAGTAATAATTTGTTTGCAGTTTGTATTAGATGTTTGTCTTTTGTGCAAGACCATCAGTGTAGTAGTCCTCTGGAAAGCTAAAACCAGTACCCTGGGCTCCAACAAGTGGAAGTTATATAATTAAATGGAAAGATTCCATAGTATTAGAAAATTACCATTTAGCAATCTAGTGAGTCTGTTAAGCCATGGAGATGATTTTATGAAAATCAATAAAATGCCCATTTTTCTTCTAATTGTAGATCCATGTTAAAAGAAAAAAGATGCTATTTCTTGGTAGCATTTCACATTGGCTTGCGATATAGTTAAATTAGAAAGGCATTCTCTTCAGTTTAGACCATACATGTAAAGATAATAAATGTTTTTTGCTTTTGTTTTTTTAAATCTTTATTTATTAGATTGCCTTTCAGAAATCACACTAAAATGCTGGCCTGTAAGTGAATTCAGTGTGTCTGTCAGCAGAATCAAGAATGAGGGTCACTTATTTTTCAGATGACATGCTGGCATGACACTGGTTCCTATTGCCTAAATGCTGTATATTCCTTCACTTCCAGCTCATGGTTCCATACTCATGCTTTGAAGTATGTATGAAGGTTCCAATATACCAGGATGTGATGTACCCAAAGTAAATTTGAAAGAGAAATTGTGACCTTAACTATTTTAGAGGGTGGGGTGGAAAGAGTTGGTATTGCTCTCTGTAGAGTCTGTAATGTTGGTTAGCCTCTCCTTGCCTCAAAGGTCCACCTGTTCTGGTATTAGCAAAACAAGTAACTAGACCATCAATCAAATTAAGTACTTGGGGAGAAAGAAGTGACAAATTGACAGCCTTCCTCTGTAACATGTATGGAACATTAAATATTGGTGATCTGTATGAAATATCATGGGACAGTAAAAGGGAGCTGTTAACCCTTAATGTTGGGACTTTGTGTTTTGCAACTGAAATGAAAATTACTTTATTAAAATAAGATAACTTGTTTAAAATATCCTGAGTGTTATGACCCTTAACCAGATACTCCAAAACATTTATTCAAGCAAGATAAGGTACTCTACATCTTTTGTTGTGAGGAAACTTGCCTGCCTTAGTGATCTGTATTGTAATTCTTAACTGCTCTAGAATCCACGTATAACAAACTCCAAGTCAGCAGCTTTATGAAGAACCTACTTCATGACACGTGTGAGGAGTGCAAGTACTGAGTTTTGGTATGTTGGGGCTTACAAAGCTTGTTCTTGTATGAACAGAAACTGTTCAAAATGCCAGATTCATGATGCATGCAACAGTAAAGGTCACCAACTTGGAAAATTAATAATATGGTTCATGTTGACATTTCAGAGGCAATGCAGATTGGAGTGAGCCACACCCCAGTCTGTTCTAGTGGTTCCTGTGGACCTGCATTTTTCACTGCACTGAAACACACAAAATCAGTGGTGTTCCCCTTTTCTCCACCCCAGCCAAAATCCTTTCTATGATGAAACTGAAAAAAATGTTTGTAATCTTTAACAAGCAAACAATAAAATGCTGATCAATTATTAAACAGAGCCAGTGAGGGTCAGAGTGGGGCTTTTAGCGTTCATCTGCATTTTACAAGCTGTATTTTGTCTTCTGGTCAGGTTTTGTTCCCAAAGGACCATGGGAGTCAGAGTTAGCACATTTTACAAATAGGTTCCTGATTCTCCAAAATACTGCTTGTAGTTAAGGAAACTTATTATGACCCTGTGGCCTTCACTATTTTTCTTTGGCACAGCTGTGGGAATCAGTTCAAGGAAAGTTGTAAGAACACAGAAGTGAAAAACAGGGATAAAGAAATCCTAACTTGGGCTGGAACAAACTTCTTTAGATTCAATAATATAAAGCCAGAATATCAAGAAATAATGATGATGTTACTTTTCATAAAGTCACATAAAATGTGGAGCTTCTAAGTGGAGAGGAAATCATAATTACACCATTGTTTCTGTCTTGTAAACCATTTGGCCATTAACAGTGAGGTTAAAGAGCATTAATTCTGACATCAAATTTCTTGTGAACTTGGAATTTTTCTTGTCAAAATTAAAATGTTAATTTATTGCATTTTCCTATATATACTATAAACTTTGGGGAAAATAAAGCACTAACACTGTGGTAAGGAATATGAATTGTATTTTTCTTGAAATAAAATAGATGATATGCATATTTACCCCTGTGTTTACTCCTCCTTATACTTCTCTTCTTTTGTCTCATAACTCTTCCATTTCCTCTGTTTCCTCCCTTGTTTTCTCTTCTCTCACTCCTCGTGATCTCCTTTGTTTCTTTCCTCTTCCTTTCTCCTTTTACCTCTTAGTACCATTATTAGTATTCTCAATTATTGAGTTACACTAACACTTAGGTGCCAAAGTCAGGATCGGGGTCACGTTTTGCTAGGCAGTATACAAAAACATAGTAGCAGTCCCTGCTCCAAACAGCCTACAGCTTGAACAGCCAAGATAAACAAAGGGTGGGAGGGGAAACAGAGGCAAAGTGAGGTGTAATGACTTGCCCAAGGTGGCACAAAGCAGGTCAGGAGGTTAGCCAGGAATAGAAGATGGGTCCAGAGCCCCACTCCAGTACCCTGTGCAGTAGACCACCCACCTCCCATCTTTTCACCTCTTTCTGCTTTCTATTTTTTGTGTGCCTCATCCGTTTGCTCTTTTCCCTCTTAAATACACTGAGTGACTTTTCAGAGTGCATTTTGAGACTGTTCTGTAGTCATAAACATTTTTCTTCTGATACCATTTACACTGGTGCAGCATCACTGATTTCAGTGGAATGTCTCCTGACTTATACAGGAGTATGTGAAATCACAGTAAAGCCCACTGGCTTCACGTACCAGAAGAATACATGTACGTTCAGGTTAGGCACCAAAATATATATTTTTAAAAATGAATGTAGACAGGAAAAAGGCAATATTTGGTGCATTTGTGTTGTAATTTACATGCTGCACAAATGCAACTCAGGAATACTATGGAGGTAAAAGGTACATCTTTTCTTATTAGTTCTTAAAGGACTACATCAGCTATTGTGCTGGGCCCAGTAGTCTAAAAATTTGAAAGGTGAGCAGTGCTTTTCACCATGATGAGTAACCTATTTGAAAATACTGTTTCTAAATAGACTTGACATATCTAAGGCTACTGCTAGCCAGGGTCATCTTGCTATGACTACTCTGGCAGAGTAAAAGCAGGAAGCTGATGTACAGACAGTTAGATCAGTACTGAAAGCATGTTGGAAATTGACTTGCAATGGCAGAAAAAACATAAAGTAGCAGTAGTCCCCTTTCCTCTCTCCCAAGCAAAATTTTTTAAACTTTGAAACTGATAAAATTATAGGTTTCAGAGTAGCAGCCGAGTTAGTCTGTATTCTCAAAAAGAAAAGGAGTACTTGTGGCACCTTAGAGACTAACCAATTTATTTGAGCGTAAGCTTTCGTGAGCTACATCCGATGAAGTGAGCTGTAGCTCACGAAAGCTTACGCTCAGATAAATTTGTTTGTCTCTGAGGTGCCACAAGTACTCCTTTTCTTTTTGATAAAATTATGTTTGCTTAAACTTCTAAATTTTAAAATTTTCCTCACTCTCAAATATTTTAGTTTGTTCCCAGTAAAAGGTGCTTCTTATCTTTCAAAGTGTTAGATTGAGGGGCTTGACATAATGGCACATGTGGCATCCCCAATTTAGAAAATCCACTCTCCTAAATCACAGATTTTTTTTTTTTTCTCCAGTAGTTAATTAAAAATTAGATGAACTGCCCTCTTGCTCAGGGCAAATATTGGATTTCTTGGACTGTAACATATGGATTAAACTTCATTACTTCATACATTTTATTATTCTGTAGGGGCGGCATCATAGTTGTCCAAGCATAAGTGGTTACCCACACAAAACGACCCTGCTAGGGATGTAAGTACACGGTGCAGAAAATTCAAAAGTTACAGTTTCCAGAGCATTTGTTAGCTTGTCCTTTTTTGCATCCATACTTGTTAATCGTCATGTGTGTATTGATGATTTATTCCCATCATGATCAACATATCCCCTTTGTCCAGGGCATACACACGTGTTGGGTGATTCATTCACCTGCATGCACCCATATTCTCTCATCACCTGCAATTCAAGCTCTGACAGCTGCTCTTCTTTAAGTGCTTGTTGATTTCTCCTTCCCTCTCTTTTTCTGGGTGCAGGACTTTCCTTGGCTTTGCCTGAGAGTCCTGGCCTCAGAGGGTCCTGCTTTTGCCTGAGTGCTTGCTTCCTGCTCTTACTATCCGCCCCAGCTATGAATGTAGTATAAATCCTTACTGCTCTTACTCAGGCAAACGGGTCCCTTCAGGTACTGGGAAGTCTGTAGCAAGTCCTGTGTTCCAGTTCACATGGATATTAAGAACTCTAACCAGTAGCTCTGATGCTTTTCTCCTCTGATAGTCTCTCCCTCCCCGCCCCCCCATGCACCAATTGGACTCATGTTCTGAAGTGGAGGAGCTGGGAAGATCTTCTACTGCTTTCCCAGGCTCATGGGAGGAGAAGGGATGGGACAGAGAAAGCTCCCAAGGGATTGGGCAGCATACGTTCTCTCTGGCCCTGCAGTGACATCCCGCTGCCTCCAAGGGAGAGGAATGAAGGTTTCCCTGCTGCTCCCCTTTCCTTGACTTGTGTGAGAGGACAGTGACATTTCCTCTTTCCAGAGGAAAAGGGGAGTGAGATAGTAGCACCCCTTATGAAAAATCAGCATCAGGTAAGTGCTGGAGAGTCGAGGGGCTATTCATCTGGCCCAGATCCCCCTGAGACTGTGTATCTGCATTACATACATGAGTTATTTATTTTAAATGAAGAGGCTAGATTCGTGTGTGTGGTTTCCATGTGTTTTTTAATGGTTATGCTGGATTTTTGCCATGCCACAAAACTGATTAGAAATTATTATAATGAAAAGGGGGCAATGGTTCATTTCAGAGATAGGTAACATGGCGGGGAGAAGGCAAATCTGAACACATCCCCAGTTGCTGTATGAGCATAGGGTGCAGGTTCCCCACCATCATCTCCAGGAGCTACTACTGTGCTCATTTTTTGGGTCAAAGATGGGACCAGTATTTCATTATCTTAATATATATCCTTATGTGTGTTGCTATTATTTATGTGCAATGGTGCCCACTGTGTGCCAGGCACTTGGTGACAGTTCGTGCTCCAAGAAGCTCCCAACCTAAAGCCAAAGGTCAGGGGAAGGAGAATAACAATAGGCAATTTACATAGAAATCAACAAGACTTACTATGGGCAGCATGCCAGAGCTGGGGCTTTTAAGAGAGATGTAAATGTGGGCAGGGTTAGGTGCCTTGCAGGTGACCTCAGGGAGGTCAAACCATGCGTAGGGGGCTGCATGAAAGGAGGTGTGTGGCACAGATGACTTTGTGAAAATCTGACAAAATTGGTGAACAAGGTTGGGAATGGGTGGGGGGAGGCAATGTTTGACAGGAAGGATAAGAAGGGAGGGACAGAGCTTTGAGAATGTTCACCAGAAACTTAAATTTGAGTTTGATATAATCGGATAGGAAGCCAATGGAAGGATTCAAAAAGGGGAGTTGAGTTACAATGTATATACAAGCTGCAGTGTGGTTGGATTTATTATGTTAGCAGCTATTGTATGCTTGAATTTTCTGGCTCTTTTTCATTTAAACTCTCAACTATATAATGTTGAGTTTGTGTAGGGATTTTTTTATTTTATTTCTTTTGCATCTAATTTCCTAAGCGTTCTAACAGGAGTAAAAAAACATTAACTGAGTGCATGCCATGTTGAGTTCCCATTACCTTTGGGTTGAGAACAACCATGAGAAACTTCAGTGCAAAGAGTAACTTCTCTGAAAGTTGTAAGTACCTGAAACCAGGGACTTGGATTGTAAGGACGCCGGGGCTGTCTCATTTGTTTATGTTTCAAGCAGTGCTCGGAGGCCTCTGGGTGCTAGGGTAGTACAAATAATCAATAATCAAATCTAAAACAAACAGAAGGAAGTATTTTTTCACATAACGCACAGTCAACCTGTGGAACTCCTTGCCAGAGGATGTTGTGAAGGTCAAGACTATAACAGGGTTCAAAAAAGAACTAGATAACCATTGATGGACCTATCCTCCATGAACTTATTAGCCAGGATGGGCAGGGATGGTGTCTCTGTTTGCCAGAAGCTGGGAATGGACGATGGATCACTTGACGATTACCTGTTCTATTCATTCCCTTTGGGGCATCTGGCACTGGCCGCTGTTGGAAGACAGAATACTGGGCCAGATGGACCTTTGGTCTGACCCAGTATGGCCATTCTTGTATATGTTCTTATAATAATTTTAGAATAAAAACTCTTCAGCTGTAATTCTATTCCATGTGCGTGAGAGAGAGAAAGAAAGAGAGGGGAGAGATTCTTTCTCTCTTCCTCCATCTGGAAGGATGAAATGCAGAGCTTTTTCTAAGAAGGTATCTAACATACTTCCTCAAATTAGCCAGTAAGTGGCATTACAAACAGGTTACAGCAAGTGGCTGGCAATTTTCCCATCCTTCTTGTCACTGGAAACATAATGCTTGTGCAGTGTGCTCATTCACGAGACATCTGCGTGCAGAGTCGGTCCTGGGGACACACAAACAGTGTGGTTGCGTGTGGCACACTTTTATCTGTGATGCCTCATTGGTGGCCAAAGAAGTGGCCCGGGAGCAATGGTAATAAACCATTTTTTCTTTATTTGACAGTACGATGGAAGAGGTGAGAACTCCGGGAGCTGAATTTGCAGGGGAGCAGTGGAAACATCCTGGGATGGGTGGGGAGATGAGAAGTAGGGTAGGTCATTGGCAGTGCCATTGTGTGGTGGAGGACTTCAGATAATTTCTAATGCTCAGCATTCTGCGCATAATAAAGTAAGACCATAATAGCACTGAATGCCCTGAGCACAGCAAGGTGGAGTGATTAATTAAAGATGATTTTGATCATTGACTTAAATCACTTGATTTTTTTTTTAATAATCGATTTAAATCGGGTTGAGGCTTCATGAAAACTAATTTGAAAATTTACGCTATTACAATGTTGGATTACAATTTAATTGTAAATTTTAAATGTTTTTAAGTGCCGCTACTCATTGGGCATCGTATTTCAATTTTACAAAATTGCTGTAAGCAAAAATCAAAATGATTGAAAAGGGAGGCGTTATCCTGTGAACACATAAGCAGGTACATAAGTTTCACTCACATGAATGCTCCCATTGATTTCAAAGGGCTAAAATGGGGTTTTTATTAAGTTGGCTTCTCCTCGTGTCATAAAATCTGTCACTTCAAAAAAAAATTGCTTTGGTGTAAACCATGAAAAGTTGTTTAGATTGTCAATATGTTAAAGTTATTGTGAAACTTTTTTATGCACATGGGTCAAAATGTTCAAAAACAACCTACAGTTAGGCTTCTCAGCTCAGTCTTAGGTAACTAAGTGACTAGGGAGCACAAGACCCATTGACATCAGATTGCAGGCTCTGATGGAGGAGTCCAGCCTGGTTGAAACATCTCAGCTTGTTTAACCTGTGGAAGCTCAATATATCATAAGGGGGGGGTTAGTTACAAATAATGCTTGCTTATCAATCCTGTGCTTGCATTTTTGGTGTTCTCACAGTTGGGATGTTAATGAGGCCCTGGAATTGTCCTTTTCAGCACAGAGAAGTATGAAAGTTCTTAGGAGGAAAAAAATCTTCATGTAGGATCTGAAATTCTACTGACCAGTTGCTGTTGTATCTGAATGCTTCTCAGACAGGAATGGGCCCTTGCTGCCTGTGGCTGACCTCAGAATGCCCCTATGCTGGAGGCTGTGAGGGGGTAGTGTAGTGCTGTCTATCCTGGATCCCTGCGCCTAGAGGATTCTGCTACACAAGAAGAATCCTCACCTGGCCACTTAAGTCAGCGCTGAGTATGTTTGCTCTGCTTCAGCTATTTGACGGGGCTGAGGATCTGGTCCAGTTAACTTAAACTTGCAAGCGCCCTGTCAGATAGAAAGAGAGTTTTATCCCTGTTTTATAGGTGAGGCAACTGAGGCACAGAGATTCCTCCCCTCCCGCTGGAAATCTGTGTCAGAAGAAGTAATAGAAGCAAGACCTTCTGATGATCAGTCCTCTGCTTTAATCACAAGATATTTCTTAAGCCACTTACTAAAAAGCAGCTTAGATTGTTACTCTGTTAGTGGCTCCACCTCCCCATGCAGACTTGTAGACAGTACATGATCACATAGTAAGTGGAGATATTTTGTTTGTGTTTCTCTTTACATAACACTCTAAAGTATGCAATAGAGAGAGGTTTTGTTCACGTGTTTTAGTGCTTATGCACGATGGTTGTATTTTTGGTTTTCTCCTATTATTTCTAAGCTGTTAATAACCAATAAGGAGACAGATGTGTGGGTAACAGTATGTGCAGCCAAATTGTCCTCTTGACTTTTAGGCACAGAGGGAACAAAAGGTTTTCATGGACCAAGCAAAGATGACTTGTAAGCACATAATGGAAGTATGGCCCAGCGGTTAGAGTACTAACCTGGGCTGTGGGGGAGACAGATTCAATTCCTGCTCTGCCACAGACTTCCTGTGCGGCCCTTGGCAAGTCACTTAGTCTCTCTCTGCCTCAGTTCCCCATCTGTAATATGGAGATGATAGTGCTTCTCTACCTCAGAGAGTTGTGACGATAAATACACTCAATATTGCAAGCCACTCAGATACTTGGACTATGAGAGCCAATACGAGGGCCTTATATAGCAAATGAGGGGAAACTCTAAACAGCATCTTTCTCACCCTGAAGCCCTTCTGTAACAGCAGCATGTAGTTTGGGCACAGAGTTTTTGTAGGTGAAAGCCACTTGCTGTGATGGGCCCACAGCAAAATGCACAGGGGCATTAATGCTGAGTGTCTAAGACTTCATAATGGAGGACTTTTCTTGTACTATATCACAAGTGGCTGCTTTCATCTCTCCTCCATTTTAATGGCGTATACATGATACAGACTTCCTTGTCTCGGGTGGGGGGGATGCTATGTAGATATTACGCAGTACCACTGCCATCTTTCTTAATTATGTATGAGGTATGGCCATTATATCTCTTTCCTGATGTATATTAACAGAAAGGAAGGACATAACACCATCCAGAGTTGGAAATAGTTCAGCGTCTTGACTCTGGTTCGTGGCTGGGCAGCGATAAGCATGAGGCATGAAGTGCAAAGTGGCTTTCTTTAAGGCTAACTCCCAGCAGCTGTGTGCTCTGGTGGGCTGGGAATATAGGAGACCAAGGATGGCAATCTTGCGTCCCTCGTGTTGTGCATGTGGCTTGCAGTGCTGGACTGTGACACATACTTCATTTTACACAGTTTCCACACAGTTGTTTCCTGTGCAAAAGGTCAACATACAACGTATAGGGGCTCCAGATGCACCAAGAAGCATTGCATATATTACAGTGGCATATTTCTCATATACAGCATGCTCAGCATCTACCAGCTTGAGTCAGAATTGGGGTATTTCCACTCTGGCCTCTGACACTGAAAAGCCTAATCTCCTTTTATATTTTTAATATATTGCATCTGGAATCATCTGAAGCTGTTGGAGAGCTGCCTAGGCCAATGGTAGTGCTTTTCATTTTCTAGAGGACTCCTATGCATATCAGATTGGGCTCCTAGCCTCTCACCAGCCCCAGTTTGAGCAATTTAAGTCCCAAACTTGTCCCACTAATACTTACAGAATGAAGAGCCTGAGAGGTGTTACAAGTGTTCCACATGTTTCCTGATCAGGCCTTTTGTCTTGTATGACATTGTTCCCAGTGGCATGGGAGGAAAAAGGCCCAGGGGGTCTTTTATGGAGTACATGTTATCTCCCTGCATTTTTACATCCCTTCCAACTTTAAAACTTTGTATCACAGCTACCATCCTTTTAGCCAAGAGGGCTTGTGCAATGTTCTTTGCTCATTGATGCTGGAAGAAGCACTGTCAAATGAGAGGAGGCACTTCCTATTTTAAACAGGAGGACAAAGTGTATTTCCTCTGTAGCACTCCTAGTCTTGCTGGCTTGGAGAAAGGGACAGGAACTGATCTCTGCTCTCACCTGTGGCTGTAAGGCTCTATCTCTCAGTATGCTGGCCCCGACAGTCTCTTATTCTCTATTACATTTTTCTCCCTTTTGGAGGAACTTTGACTCCGTAATAATGTGATACATCAGCTTGAGTAATTTCTGTTTGAAGATATTAAGCTCTGTGAATACTGAAGAATATTATGTCTTCAGATTTTGAATGGTCCTCTCCATAATTCAGTACTGCTGTTGGAATGATTTTGTTTCAACTGCCGGGGCTAGTTTAAATAGAACTGTCTGAGCATGGGCTGTAGTTTCTCATAGATCACAAAGTGAAGTTCAGTGAATGATGAGTTGTCACGAGATACCATAATGAAATAAGTACTCCTCATAGTTTTGAAATAAATAGTAATTTCATTAAAGGGGAGAAAAGGACATTTTGTCTGTAAGCTTAATTGTAAGAGCTGGAATTCCTAAGCAGAGATTTTTCACATGCAGTTAGGTTGCAGTGAGTTTTAGTGAGAGTGAATTCAATGTGGGGAGGGATGCTAAAACTCCCAGCAGTGTCTGAACTACATGTCTGCAGTAGATTCTCTTCGTCCTTTTGGTACTTGGTGATGTGATACTTATGCATGGTCTTCGTACATGATATGTATGGCCGTGCATGCAGCCTGGTCCTTGAGGAAAAAGTCAGCAAGGTATCTAATGTGATACCTTTATTGAACAACTGACAAAGATGCAGTAGTTGCTGTTGAAAGTCAACATTTGATAAGAGTGACATCTGCTAGCAATTTTCCATTTTAAAAAGTCAATATTTGCTATATATTGCTTTTAGGTAGATGTTTGCTAAGGACTGCATGACAGTGGAGTTCAAACCGTAGTCCTACAAGGCAGAAGTTGAGTATCTCCCCCTCAGTTCTATTCATTTGCTTCCCTATTCATCTTGTTTAACACATAAGCACAAATATTGTTGTTGATTTTTTTTAACTGGAAATAGTACTTTATAGTAACCGTGAAAAAACAGATAACAGGCTGGGGATGGAGAGCTAGGATCTTTGGGGTTCAAAAGCTTGTTCTCAAATGCTGACTTCTGTAACCAGGACCCAATCACTTTCTCCCTCTCCCCGAATTTCCCTATCTGTAGAATGTGAGTGATACCTGCCCACTTCAGAGTTGTTGAGAGGGCTGATTTTGCTGGTGTCTGTAAAACACTTTGAAGATGAGCAGTGCTATATATGGACCAAGTGTTTATTTTTGGAATTCACTGTGATGCTAAAAACAGCAAATTCAAGGAAGCAACTACAGTCGTACTGTCATGATCCTAGCTCTCAGAGCTAGTACCCGGGGTTTACTATTTGTAGCCTCTATCTGCCCATCTGTGATAGTTCTGCTGGAAAGTCTCCATTTGTAGAGGCTCTCATGGTACTGGGGGACAATATGCAATTGAGCATGTGGGAAAGACTCCCTATTCAATATGAATAATTCAATATAAAATTAAGTTTGTTTTTTTTAATTTGTTTTACATTTTGATTTTAACATGAGTCACCTGATTCTCCCCAGGCCCTGCTCCCTTTCTCCTCCTGAGAACAATACCAGCTAAAGAGCAGACCAAGCAACAGGAGCAATAGTTTCTAGGACTGGAGAGTAGGGACCCGCCACACACACCGTTCTGTCAGTTGCTGCAAAGGCTGGGAGTGACAGCTGGAATGCCTATTCTTCCCACTGTGTGGAGTCATGGAAGTTGGTGTTCATTCAGCAGAGGTTTCAGAGTAACAGCCGTGTTAGTCTGTATTCACAAAAAGAAAAGGAGTACTTGTGGCACCTTAGAGACTAACCAATTTATTTGAGCGTAAGCTTTCGTGAGCTACAGCTCACTTCATCGGATGCATACTGTGGAAAGTACAGAAGATCTTTTTATACACACAAACCATGAAAAAATGGGTGTTTACCACTACAAAAGGTTTTCTCTCCCCGCACCCCACTCTCCTGCTGGTAATAGCTTATCAGTAGAGGGGGATTGTCCTTTCTGCACGGATCTGTAGGAGTTGGAAGAATGAGCTGGTTTCTGGTGGATTGGGGGGCATGGTATGTGCCCCACCCCACAATGGCTGGGACTACAGTAATGTCTCCCAGCATTCACTTCCCTGCAGCTTCATGGCAGCTGGTTTAGGGAGAGGATGGGAGCAATTCACCCCTAGGCACAATTGCCGAGGTAAGGCTAAGGTCCATACTGCAGTTACATGGTCCCTACCGTCATGGTCCCTACTGCAGTTACAGATGCAGCCTAAGTAAAAACCTGGTCCATATCTTTGGAATATCTCTGGTTCACTCAACATACCCATTAATTCAGACTAATTTAATTTCCAGTCTCTCTGGCTTGTCACTCAGGCACAATGAACCAGTAGGAATGATGGTGTTCTGGGACTGGCTTGACTAGTTTCTCTCCCCTGAGAGCCAGTTTCTAGTCTGCCACCAATCAGCAAAGTTGCAACCGGCTCCACTACTATTGTTCAGTACACCTGAGCCTCGTCAACAAAAGCTTCAATGACATCCTGGAAAAAAGACAGCAAAGGAGAGTTACAGCCCTTTGCCAGCTCCTTCTGGGCCTCTTATCACTAAGACTGAAGCAGCTGAGGCTTTAGAATCGCTGCACTCTCCCTCAGCCCTGGAGAGTTAAACAGTCAAAATCCTGCCAAGTGTGCTGCCCCTCAGTTTAGAAGGGGAGGACTCCTCTGTCAGCAGCCCCTCCTAGTATCTCCTTTGCCTGCTAGCCCACTCACCTCACAGCATCTTGTTTAATAGGTAGGATGTTGCATATTCATAGAATATCAGGGTTGGAAGGGACCTCAGGAGGTCATCTAGTCCAACCCCCTGCTCAAAGCAGGACCAATCCCCAATTTTTGCCCCAGATCCCTAAATGGCCCCCTCAAGGATTGAACTCACAACCCTGGGTTTAGCAGGCCAATGCTCAAACCACTGAGCTATCCCTCCCAGTGGGGGGACTCAACCTTCTATTGACAAGCACCCCAATCCCTTGAATTTTCCTTGACTGGGTGTTGACTGAAGTCCCTGAGATTCAGGGTGAGCTGGGGCCCTCATGTCTAAAAGGATCAAAAAGTGCCTAGAAGAGATCCTTTTCCTCATTCACCTGGTGGCATTGGCCCAGTGGCTCTATTTGCCAGGAGGGATCTTGGGGAGCTAAGGGGGGGCAGGGATTTTCATCAAAGTACCAAGGCACTGACAAAGATCCAAGCATAGTTCAGTTTTCTCCAGCGTCTTTGGAGAGCAGAGACTGGAGCTCTCTGGGTGCTTCCCGACTGACTGGAGGCCAGAAGGCTGCTCACTCCTGAAAAGTAAATATGAGGAATGGACCCGACTGGAAGGCAGGAAGGGATGCACCAGAAAAGTATACCTGAACCCAGTTGAAAGCTGGGATGGGATGGAAAGCTGGAGGTGTGGCTTGTGGATACTGTCCCCTCTCGTGACAAGCGGTATTTTTTTGTAGCTCTGACCCATGTCAAGAAACAAAGTTCAGTCTCTTCCTTGCACTCCTGTATGGTCAGACGTCTATTAAATGGTACTGGAAGTAAACCAGATACTTGACAAAAATTGAGCACATGAAGCCACCTGAATCCCTTGGCCTGGAAGGGAGCCTGGCAAAGAACTGGAGGAAGTGGTTGCAGTACTTCCAAACCTTTCTCAAAACCAGTGGCATTGCAGAGAAATTGGGGAGGGCATTTTGGTTCTGACTCTGACAATGCAGCAATTGAGATCTATAGCTGATTCCAATGGAAGCATGGGGAGAACTGAAAACTGCTAGAAAGTCATTAAAATACGTCATTTAATCCTTTGACCAATGCAGGAATATCACTTGGGAAAGGTACACCACCTTTATGCTGGCTCCCATTTATCATAGTACTCCATACTTACGTAAAGCTAAATCATGAGATTTTTGAACTGTTAGCAGATGGACTAATTGGAAACCAAATGATTTGTGGTATAACTGATAAGATGAAAAAGGTATTGTGAGCAACAGCCTTGACTTTGCAAAGAGCAGTGAGTATTTGCAGGATTGGGGAAAACTGCACTTTTCCCTCAATGAAACTGTTAATAAGCAGTGGAAGAACTGAAGTGTAGCTAACTAAAAAAAATATGGAGCCATAAAGACCGAATACATTTGTAAACAAAAATAGTAGACCCAGATTTGCTAGTAACAAATGCAGAGGTAATTGCAATATAAAGCCAAGGGGTCCAGCACAATGTGTACATAAAGTATACTACCATTTTGCAAAAGCACTTCACATCAGCACAAATTTCAAAGTATAAAACCAAATGATGTTCATGAACATACTGCTGAAGGACAAAAATCAAATGATGATGCAGAAACAGTGGTCTTTGTTGAGTCACTTAATTAAAATGACCAAGGAAGGTTCTACAACAGAGTGGTGTGTGACTATGGAAATAAATGAGCAAAAAATGAATTTCAAAATAGATACTGGAGCTGAGTGCAAAGAAATCACCGCAAATATATACAGAAACATTAGTGACTGCTTAATGTTAAAATAAACTAAGCTAGTTTCATATAGCTGGGAAATGAGCCCATGTGGCAAAGCCACGCTGGCATGCCTGAATAAGGGCAGATACCACTCAGTAAAGCTTGAAAGAGTGGAACAGACAGTGTCGTATGTAGAGTTGAAGAACAGTCTACAAATACGGATGCTCAAATGGGGCTCTTAAAGAACATGATGAGGTGTTTAATGGACTGAGATGAATTTAAGGATATAATACAACATATGAGAGAGATCTCGGTAGATCACCAAGATACATGCACCATGTGAGAGATGAAGCAAAAGATGAAAATGACCAAACAATAGTTAATTATTGCTTGAATACAGACAGCAAGCTGAATTAACAGTGTGGTCGCTGAAAAAAAAAAAATTTAAATATATGTGTACCTATCCAAAAAGTCTTAATAAGGCCATCAAACTCTAGAGCTCTAGCCTAGCAGTTCTCAACTAGAGGTCTGGGGCCCCCTGCGGGGCCGTAATCAGGTTTCAGGGGGTGTACGAAAATATACCAGAGAGCAGGGCCCATGTTAAGACTCCCCGGGGCTCAGGGCAGAAATCCCAAGCCATGTGGGGCTGAAGCCAAAGCCCGAGCAACTCAGCTTTGCAGGCATCCTGTGGTGTGGGGCCACAGGCAGTTGCCCTGCTTGTTACCCCCTAACGCTAGCCCTGGTTATTAATCTACTGGCTATGCAGAAAACCAGTTGTGGCACAGGTGGGCTGTGGAGGCTTTCATAGCATGTCAGGAGGAGGGGGCTCAGAAAGAAAAAGATTGAGAACTCCTGCTCTAGCCCATGAAAGTAGATGAGGAAACCATGTCTAGACTTTAAAAGCCAAAGTATCATCATTTCTGGATGAAAACTCCATGTCTCGCATCTTCTAATCTGCATTGAGGAAAGGTAATTGTTGATGCTTTCTTGATTTGGGGAGAACACAACCCCCCAAAGGAGTTTGACCAGACCCAAGTGAAAACTGAAGCACTTCTACTAGTGGAAAGATCATGAAACAAGGAGGCCTAACACAGAGATTCATGGGCATGTTATCACTAAGTAAATTGATTACTAATTTGTTACTATTAAGTGTGACCGCACAGCTTGAGGACAGTACAGAATGGCAATAGGAAAAAGGAAAAACTTCATGGAATTAAAAAAAAAAAATGTTACAGAAGCATCTGTACTGAAATATTTTGAGATTAACCAGGAGCCTAAGATCGGAGTAAATGTAAGGTCATGTGATTGGATGTCTAGAACTAATGAAAGCGAAGAACGGTAGGAAGTGGAATTTGAAATAAGTGCAGCTCAAGAACTGTCCAATTCAGTAACAAAATTCGATAAGCTCAAATAAGAAACAAAAAGTGAGTCAAGCCCAGGTATTTTCAAGCATAAAAACTTACTGGGATATGGAATTTCTATGTAAAGGATGTTATGTCATAAATACCACAGCAAGAGGTCATAAATGCAAATCACAATCTGAGTACAGAAAAATGCAAGAACAGAGGCTGGGATGTCATGTTGTGGCCAGGCACTCATGCTGCCACTGAAGATAAGTTTTTGAAATCTGTAACAAATACAGGAAGCAGGATGCAAAAGCGCTGCATGAAATTTCTAGTCAGCCCTGGTCCAAGATTGGCACAGACAACACATTGAGTAACAATGCAATAACATATTGTGTATTGTACCTGTTCACCATGGGATTCAATGAGCTAATAATGGATTACGGCCCTCAATTCATGACGGACTCATTTAATTGGTCCTCTTTGATATATCCGTTCTGTCACACCACGTCAAGCCCTGACTATGTATTATCAATGGGTCCAGTCTCTTACCAATACAGTCCTTTTTGTGTAACATACACATTACACAGCTTCTTTTACAGACTGCTCAAGCAAGTTCTGACTGACTTTGTCCATGGTAGTACACAACTACCATTATCCTTAGGGATCAAAAACCTAAGGGAGAGGCACCTGGCTTGTACTAAGAAGCTCAAGACCCAGAAATGAGAATTTTGTCCAAATGGTATTGTTGGAGAGGTAGCTCTTGTGCTGGTGAAATGCCCTTTTTGTCAGCCTACAAAGGGAGATGTTTCGCGCTTATTCCTAATTAGTGTTGAGGTGCAGCAGAATCCCAGACAGATCGCAGAATTGCTATCCTGTCCACTTTGCCTGGAGTATTTGAAAAAGGCCATCTTTTGGCTTTTGGATTGTGAGGCTTTACTCCTGTAAAGGAAATCTGCAACGTGTTGCCGCCTCTGGGAAGTCTGTCAACATGCTTTCTGCCAACTCTATGCTGAAGTCAGATATTTTAGCTTCTTGCATTGTAGCCTCGAGCCACAGGGGCTGAGAACAGAAATGCAGTCTCGTAGGTCACCTTCCAATCCTAGAAGCTTCACTTTAGGTACAAATAGATGCACTTTCTTTTTCCACGATTAAAACGTAACTGAAACTTTCCTACAGGCAGAAGCTATGGTATGGCACTTGCAAACTGATACGGCTCTGCCTATCTGTCGGTGGTGGTGGTAGTGGTTTTTTTTTTTGTTTGTTTTTAAAAAGCAGGATTAATCAGTCTTTCTTCAGCTAACTTTCACTCGACTTGAAATTGTCCCTCTTCTGCACCTCCAGCCCCTAATTTCCCACCGCTCACCCTCCCACCTTGCCCTGAAAACACACCTACATTTAAGTTTGCTGGGTTCCAGGAAATACCATAAATGAGAAGAAAAATGTTAAGTCAGGCGCTATTCTTTTTTTTTCTCTACTGGCAGTAAATTTGACAAAATATCTTCCTCTGGTGGATTCTATTCATGTATGTTAGCACTGACAAGGGGATTTCCTGGCCTTAGAAGAGGAAGGAACTGTAGCTACTCTGAAATTTTAAATGGTTCCTGCAATGCTTGGTCACTCAGTGCAAAGTTTTGACATTCTGTGTATTCACATTTTCATCTTAATCCTTTTATTGGTGGGCAAACATTTTAGATTTTGGGAGTATTTACAGGGGCGGTAGGGAGAACTCCAAAATTCCTTGCTCTCCGTTGTCTTTGCAACTATGGTTTTCGTATGCAGTATGATATGTACTGTGATAAAAACAGAACCAGGTTTTTATTTGCAGTCTGACTCTGAGGTTTTGCTGTCCTAGAGAAGACTGTGTATTTGTTTTGGCTTTTTTGGTGTCCGAGTGAAGAATAAGTAGCCTTTTGCCTGCATGCACTCACATACATGTGCGCACGCTCTCATTCTTTCTCTCCCCCGTGCACCAACACACAAAAGGAGTTTGTTCTTTTTTGTGCACAGCCAAAAGAGGCCGGGCACTGCTGTCTTCAGCTCAGTGGAAATTGGCAGTATCCCATCTCCTGTAAACAACAGTCTGACGTCAGCTCGTGCAGTGGTGATAGCAGTACAACTTGAGAGATTTTCAACTGGCCAAGCTGTTGAAAGCCTGTCGTTGGCTTTGATAATCTCTGGCTAGACTTTAGAGGAGTTGGTGGGGGGGAGGAAAAAAAAAAGATTGGTTAATGACAGAAATCGGAGAGCAATTCCTGATAACTTTGCATGCAGCAGAGAGGTGATTTTAAGTGCTGTATAAGAGTATTTTGAGTCTGATCTTATTGTATGTAGTAGTCCTTTCTGTCAATTCATGCTCTAAAATATTTACTGCTTTGTCGAGCTGATATGATTGTACTGGAGATTGCAGCACAATTAAAGTACCATATAACAGGCAATCAAGCAGACGATTAAATTTGACTTTCCCATTGTGTTGAATTCAACACTTATTCATTTAAAAAAAAAACCATGGGTACTTGTGGCATCTTAAAGACTAACAAATTTATTAGAGCATAAGCTTTCGTGGGCTACGGCCCACTTCATCGGATGCATAGGATGGAACATATAGGAAGAAGATATATACATACAGAGAAGGTAGAAGTTGCCATACAAACTGTAAGAGGCTAATTAAGATGAGCTATTATCAGCAGGAGGAAAAAAACTTTTGTAGTGACAATCAATATGGCCCATTTAGACAGTTGACAAGAAGGTGTGAGGATACTTAACATGGGGAAAAGGATTCAATATGTGTAATGAACCAGCCACTCCCAGTCTCTATTCAAATCCAAGTTAATTGTATCTAGTCCTCCAATGAGAAACTGCTGAGCTTGAATTAATATGCAAACTAGATACCATTAACTTGGATTTGAATAGAAACTGGGAGTGGCTGGGTCATTACACATATTGAATCTATTTCCCCATGTTAAGTATCCTCATACCTTCTTGTCATCTGTCTAAATGGGCCATCTCGATTATCACTACAAAAGTTATTTTTTTCTCCTGCTGATAAGAGCTCATCTTAATTAATTAGCCTCTTACAGTTTGTATGGCAACTTCCACCTTCTGTGTGTGTGTTTGTATATATATGTGTGTGTGTGTGTGTGTATATATATATATATATATATAATCTTCTTACTATGTGTTCCATTTTATGCATCGGTGAAGTGGGCTGTAGCCCACGAAAGCTTATGCTCTAATAAATTTGTTAGTCTCTACGATGCCACAAGTCCTCCCTGTTTTTGCAGATACAGACTAACACGACTGCTACTCTGAAATTTTTCATTATAGTTTTAATTCTTAGTGGTTTTGGGGTTTTATTTAGTCTAGATATAATTCAGGGAACTGAACCTGACATGTTAAGCTTCTAACTAACATGAAAAATCGCGGTACCGTTTGACAGAAAATCAGAATATTACAGCAAAAAGTTGACAAACTGCTAAAAACAATTTTTCATGATTAAAATACGAGCCAGAAAAGGACTCTCAGTAACATGTTAAAATATTTGTCTTGTATAAAAGAGCTTCATGTCTGCATTATTCCTTGTGCTGCAGTGGAGACAGCTAAAAAGTACGTATTCCTTGTCAATTCTGCAGTGAGAGTTTGCAGAATCTGTTAAAATCCCAGAGGGGAATGAGAACAACAGTAAACCTTTCAGTTTTCTGAATTAAAAAAATGTTGAAATCTCTTTTTAAGGGTATACATGAATGGGGTTAGTAATACAATCTGGCTTTATTTGAGGGGGAAGGGAGGGAAGAGGAGAGAAGAGAAGGGGGCCATTTTTGGTTAGGTGTTTTTACAACCATCAGTGCACAGAGTCATAGATCACTTCCTAAAGAAACTATTTGGTATAGGATGAAAACAATCATAGGGTATTTCCCACACATTTTATAGAAATAATGTAAACCAGGGATTGTTTCGGTCTCAGAAAGGAGGCACAATAGTGTATCTCTTAAACCTGGAAGAGCCCTAGCCTACTGTTAGCCAGACTATTCCTTGAAATCAGTGTGTGTAGAAAGTACTCAGCACCCATGCAAGGCTTTTGGCATGTGGTAGTAGGATCTGGTCCTTCTTGATTTATATGTAAGCCTCAGATTATTTAGATAAGACCAAACAATTGAAGCCTTCAAATAACCCTTATGTTGTAACAGGCCTGTAAGTGAAAGATAACCCAGTTAAGTTAAGAATGCTCACATGTAATCCACTTGGGTAAAATTCATCCACCCGCCTGAAGCCCAAATATTTGGACTCTTTGCAGGTGGAGTGTAGAGGGGCTGCGGGGTGAAATTCACCCCTCTCAAACCAGAGCAAGTGAACTGATTTGCTACACACTCCTCTGCACCAGCTGGGGGCCGCTGGATCCATGTAAACGTGGATCCTGAAGCCTCTATCTTGGAGCAGGTTTGTGCACCAATCTATTCAGGGCCAGTATGTAGCTCCTTTCTGCTCGTGTAAGGGATGCGCAGGTGATCTCTCACTTGGAGTGTCGAACACAGCACAGCTCAGTGAGACTTCGTGGGCATGAGAAATTTACAGAAGTGTTGCCAAAGTGTAAGAAAAAGACATCCCCCTCTGACCTCAGTTCAAAGAGGGTAGGATACATCCTGGGCGGTTACACGCTGTGCTTGAGGTTCAGTGCCCTGCGTCCACTGTCATTTGTCTCTTACTGATCTGGTGGCATATTACTATATTGTGTAATCCCAGTCTCTGCTGTGTGGCTTCGTTCTCCCGAGGTCTGGCACAGATTTTGTACTTATGCCCACAGAGGGTGAAATCCTGACTCCATTGAAATGGATGGGTGTCTTGCAACTGACTTCTGTGGGGCCAGGATTTCACCCAGAGTTTCCATGTGAGGCATAAGTGGCATAGCGGGCCTTGTGCTGGCCTTCTGCAGCATGTGTCAATTTCCAATATCAGCTAGCGACAAAGGCATTTCAGTTCTCAGGCATGGCCTCACTACAGACCAGATCCTGCTGTCTGTTCTGCAAAGGGTGGAAGAAAGAACCATTAGGGTGGTTCTCCTCTTCTCCCTATTCCCATGTGTAAATGCCAGGGTGCTATCCTGCTTTATCATCTTGCCCACTATGACAAAGTTCCTGCTCTACCTTGATGGGTCTTGCGCTTATTCGCGGATTTGCTCGCCTTGGAGCTTCACGGCAGCCCTCAGCTTGGCCGTTTTTCTGAACCCACAGTCCAGGTCGACTCCTGTGTCTGACCAGGAGTTGGGAGGATTTGGGGGGAACCCGGGCCTGCCCTCTACTCCGGGTTCCAGCCCAGGGCCCTGTGGAATGCAGCTGTCTAGAGTGTCTCCTGGAACAGCTGTGCGACAGCTACAACTCCCTGGGCTACTTCCCCATTGCCTCCTCCCAACACCTTCTTTATCCTCACCATAGGACCTTCCTCCTGGTGTCTGATGATGCTTGTACACCTCAGTCCTCCAACAGTCTGCGTTTTCACTCTCCGCGCCCAGTGCCTCTTGCTCCCAGCGCCTCACACGCACACCACAAACTGAAGTGAGCTCCTTTTTAAAACCCAGGTGCCCTGATTAGCCTGCCTTAATTGATTCTAGCAGCTTCTTGATTGGCTGCAGGTGTTCACAGAATATCACGGTTGGAAGGGACCTTTAGGAGGTCATCTAGTCCAACCCCCTGCTCAAAGCAGGACCAATCCCAATTTTTACCCCTGATCCCTAAATAGCCCCCTCAGGGATTGAACTCACAACCCTGGGTTTAGCAGGCCAATGCTCAAACCAGTCTCCAGAAGGTTCTTGATTGTTCTGGAACCTTCCCTGTTACCTTGCCCAGGGAAAAGGGACCTACTTATCCTGGGGCTAATATATCTGCTTTCTATTACTCTCCTGTAGCCATCTAGCCGGACCCTGTCACACCACCTAACATGCTGGTCACACAGTGCAATTTAATGGAGATATGGGCTGTGCTTAATGCACACGCTGTCAGTGGTAATCCCGAGCTGGACACTTACAAACCAGTCCTGTTCCAAGGAACGGTAAGCCGTGTGTTGCAGCCTGTTTTGCCAAGACTTCCTGCTCTGCAACTGCAAGATGGCTCTTGAGATGGCTGCACTGCTGGCCCCACTCTGGGATCTCTTACCCCCTCTATATGTGGTTCCCCCAGGTAAGGATGGCAGTTTGCCCTGTTTTTGTAACTAGGGTTCATTGCTTATAGGCATCCCCTCTTATATCATGCAGCACATTAGACCCAGCTTATGTGGCAATGGTCCCAAACTTGCCCAGCAGAGTTACAGAGTAATGTTAGTTGATTATGATTTTTTTCTATAACCTTCTGTTTTACCAAGATAATTCTTTTAAAAAGTGTGTCAGATTGCTTTATCTGTTTTCAGTGTCTATTTGCTTTTCAGGAAAGATGTGGACAAGTTGGAGAAAGTCCACCAGAGAACAACAAAAATTATTAAAGGTCTAGAAACCATGATCTGTGAGGAAAGATTGAAGAAGAATTGGGTTTGTTTAGTCTGGAGAAGAGAAGATGGCGAGGGGAGGGTGAACATGATAAGTTTGCAAGTTCAGAAAAGATTGTTACAAGGAGAAGGGTGAAAAATTGATCTAATTAACCTCCGAGGATAGGACAAGATGCAATGGGCTTAAATTTCAGCAAAGGAGACTTAAGCTGGACATTAGAAAAAACTTCCTAACTGTCAGGGTAGTTCAGCACTGGTACACATTACCGAAGGAGGTTGTAGAAGCTCTTATTGGCGTTTTTAAGGACAGATTAGACAAACACCGGTCAGGAATGGTCTAGTTATGACATAGTCCTGCCCTGAGTGCAGGGGACTGGACTAGATGACCTACTGAGGTCCATTCCAGTCCTACACTTCTGTGCTCCTATTTGTCATGTAGCTTAGGCATTTGTCATGTAATGCCAGCTCCAGTGATTAAAAAGTCATGGATCAGGCCTCCAGAAATCATGAGAATAATTTAAAAATCCTGGAACTATTCATTTAAAAAAAAGATTTTTATTTGCCTTCTGGTGTTTGAGCTTTAGGGTACCAATTTTCAAGCTTTTCTCCACAACCATAAGGGCTAGAAATTAATGTTATTAAAGATGAAGTGAAGTTTTAGAGTCTCTTATGATCACTTGACTCCAGGAGGTGGGGCTTTAAGACAAACATCCGGTATTGCAAGAATGGCAATCAAACTGCAAGAGCTGGCAATGCTGCATGAGACTGCCCTGATATCTTACTGAATTTCCACAGTGATGAAAATAGCGATGAACAATTGCAAAAATGGCTTCTCTTCAGACCCTTGAGCATGAAGCAAATTAGTAAATATGCAAGCCATAGGTTTGTGAGGTGGGGAGGGTTCATTACTGAAACACTCCTTGATCTGACTTCATGGAAATGAGAAGGACTTAAATTCTGAAGTTTGTTCAGGTCAGCAATGGACCGTAAATTCTTACTAGAATTCACCCTCTGTTGTCGCGGGCAGTTGTTGAGTGAATCTCTGCCATGATCACTTTGGGGGAGAGGTGGTGGTGGCTAGCTGGCTGGCATTTGGCTCTCTGCTCTTCCATTCCCTTGCTGCTAGGCCTGGGAATTCTTCCTCTGCCTGGGATTCTGACTGTCTACTTTCATTTGGGCCCTTGCTACCCCAGCAGCCTACTTGGATAGGGGTGCGTGTGTCCTTTTCTGCTCCCTTGAGCATGAACAGTGTGAGGAGGGAGAGGCTCACAAAGATGAAGAGTAGGTCTCCAGGTCCACCCCACTGAGGCACCTTGTGCTGCTTGTCACAGTGAGCTGGCAGGAGGAAGGCTAGACGTAGAAAGAGGAGAACAGGGTGACAGCATCGCAGGTCATAACAGACACGGGGAGTGGGACTCTTGCCATTGGAGTTCAGGTGTCCTCAGGGTTCTATTCTGAGAGCTGCTGCTCCAGGCACTGGCTCAAGTGAGTGTGGTGTAGCTGAGGGTAGTTTACATTAGCTTTTGCTGTGGGTGGAGGGGTGGCTTTTTTTTTTTTTTTCTTTCGTGCAAGGCTGTGAGGATAGAAGGAGGGCCAGGCAGGGCTGGTGAGGTTAAAGAAATCTGCAAGGAAGACACCTACATTTACAAGCGGTCTCCTGGCCCTAGAGGTGCTACAAACCTTCCTGCTGCTGCCTGCCTCTGCTGCCCTAGCCCTGTCACCGGCCACACAGTCATCTTCCCTCTGGTGTTGGCCTTCACTGGAGAAGAACCCTACCCCTATGCAGCTGAGAGCTGCAGAACTGAGGAAGGCAGCTGCTATGTAGAGCAACTAAGCCTTCCTGCAAGTATCCCACCGTCCCTATAAATATCATGGCCTCCTTCTACCCTCCCCCACTCCGTTTTTCCAGTGGGCCACAGAGTCTCCCCTGCTGCAGAGCAGTAAGTAGATAGGAATTTTCTCCATGCTGTCACCCCGCCTCCCACCTTAGCCCTGACAGTAAGGCTCCATGAAGTACCCTATCCCAGCTCCAAGAGAAGATCTGTGCAGCCAGGTAATCATTCTTGACCTTGATGCTGTCTTTTAATCTGGAAAGGATCTCCCTCTTGCTCGCCTCCAGATCTGCCCTTTTAAGGGCAGTGGCAGGCACAGGAAATCTACTGATCTCCTTTGGCGGGGAAGCCACAGAAGTCAGACTGGGAGGAAGAAGTCAGGAAGGCAAACCGGAGGGTGGGGAAATTCAAGAGCAGAAGGAAACAGCGTTTTATGGACCTGTGCAGCACAAATAGGAATTTGAATAATTTGACAGCTAGGTACATCGTGCGGGCCCTTAACGTCTGTGTGATTGAGCAAATGGGTGGCTGATTTTATGACTAGTGTTAACATTACTGTTCAAAATCTCACAGTGCTCAGTTGAAACTCTTGTCTCCTCCCCTGAAGATTCACTTATTTCTGTTGTAAAAATGATCACGCTATTTAAAATGGACAATTTTTTTTTTCTTCGAAGCAATATTGAGGCAGGACTTTGAACCCATGTCTTAAAAACAGGAAAGTGTGACAACAAGGGCGATTTGAATGAATAATAGATTGGGGTGGGGAGGACTCAACAAAGAAAACAAGTTGCTGCCTCTTCACCATTTTTCTTTCCCTTTCTGTGAGTGACTGAGAGTAAGCGGCAGTAACAGCTGCTGGCCAAAGCTTTTTACTTCCTTTCTGCTGTACTCGTCTCAAACACAGGGCCCTGCTGAGGGAGCGAGGAGCAGCATATGAAGTGCGCCAAACAGAGGGTGTGGTTTCACCAACCAAACACTTCAGCAGAAAGCAACAGAACTGCTTCTGTGATAACACACCCTCTCCAGAATGGGGAGGGCTTTTATTTTGTTGTTTTTAGGTGAAGGGTGGTTCTTTGGGCCCCCAGCACATCTTTTTAACTTGAAAGGGATCAAGTGTTTTTGTTTTTGTTTTTTTTTAAATCGCACATTTGCCCCAAAATATTTTATCTACTTTTGATACAAGTAATATCCAAAATTACTGTAACTGAAAGAGATCAGAGGGAAAACCTTTTCTTTTCTCAGCTTGTTGACTTTGTGAATTTTGATAACACTTTGGTGGCAGCTAGTTAGTTCCACCCTTTGCTCTGTTCTGTTTTCTTGTTTGTGTGTGTCTCTCTTTCACATGGCAAGTGGTAGAGAATTTTTTTTTTTTAAATAGAAATATTGTGATTGTAAAACCACAAAAATTGGCAGGGGACAATGGGAGCAGGTATAGAGCTGAAAGTAATTTGTAAACTCTTCCTCCCCTCCCCCACTTGGCTAGATTTCAAGTGGACTGTGTCCTTTCCAGGCAAGTTAAAGTGTCTGTCTCAACTATGTTTTGGCACAAAGTTGCAGCTTTTCATTTGCACCCTGAGGTGTATTTATTTTATTTTTCTGTTTCTTTAAAAAAAAAAAAAAATGAAGAAAAAAATCTTAAGTCAGATGTGGGACAAGGTCACTTTCATGTTGTACAACTGAAGTCAACAGGAGAAGCTTGTGTGGATCTGAGGGCAGAATTTAGCCCAAGCTTGTTAGTTTAACTCCAAAATAAGTAGTGATCTTGCTGCCTAGACAATTACTATACGGTACATCTGGTACACGGGGGTGCGGGGAATAGCCATAGAGCATTCTGCTCCGGATCTGTAGCTTTTTTAGCTTGAAGTGTTGATGTGTATGTTCTTCTGATCTGAAGTTACTTGCCTTTTTTTTTTTTTTAAGAAGTTTTTTTTCCATCTTAAAAAGAGGTGGCATCTTTTTCTTAAATTGTACTAGAATATTAATCTCTTCTTTCCTCCCACATTTCACCAAAATTACCCCTGTACATAATCCTGTTGTATCTTTCTTCTAAATACATACAGCATATGTGTGTGACAGTGATGCAGAATGGTTCTGGTAGGAGAGAACTGGGCTGGGTTTGGTTTTTCCCCCTCTCTCCTATATTTTTGTATGTATGTTTTAGGAGGATACATTTTCTGATAGACTACATGATCAATGGAAGACTAAACTCCAGAATTTCTGACACAGGCACAAGGTCTAATTAAAAGCAACCCAATGGACTGAGGAATTGAAAACATTTAATTGAAAAATTCATGGATAACAAAAATCTGAACTTTATCTGCAGGAAATATTAATGAAGGAGAAGCTGAGACTTTATGTGAGTGCCCTTTTCTCCCTGGGGTAGAATGCCAGACATAGTCACACTGAAGTCATTTCAGAGTAACTCCAAACACCTTTAAGTCGCTGAAAGTACAAAGATTAGAAAGCAAGTTGCTGTTATTGCTATTGTACATTTTTCTTTCGCAGTTTCTGTAACTGTTTAAAGCTGTCTCCCTGACAAAGTCCCATTATTAAAGTTTTGTGACTATGGCTCCATGGGGTAAATTTTCAAAAGAGTTGTTTGGGATTTTAGCTATCTGACTCTCATTGGCTCCAAAGGGAGTTGTGCAGCTAGAATCCCACATAATTCCTTGGAAAATGTACCTGCAAGAGTTTGTGCCATCTCAAATCAAGACGAATTTGCAGGGAGTGCAGGAACTGTCAGATGACATAATGTAACAGCGATCATTTTGATAGCTGACACGTGGAACTCTCATAAATGAACTCATTAGCTTTTACATAAAGTTTTAGAACTTTTGAATGAATTACAGCTGGAAAAAACTGTATCTTGTGCACTTTATTTATCTAGTTTAAATGCATTTGTTTGTCGGTCATAGATGCGGAAATCAGTCGCGTTGGCAATTCTAACAAAAGTAACTAATATTACACATTTATAATGAATCGTGTATCATGAAGGATCCTAATGCACTTTGCAAGCTATTCATATACACATACAGAAATCATTTCACTTGCTAATGAAAAGCATCCACATTAGGGTGGAATGCAGCAGCTGTTTAACGGTACAGCAACATATAAGAGTTTAGGACAGGAAGTGGAGAAGTTTATTGTAGCTATTTGAAAGTGTATGGGGAAGTTAAGTAAACCGGTTACCTACACTGAGAGAGGGTCAGGACACCTGAGCTTTTTCTTGCAAAAAGTACTGCTAGATCTTTAATGTTCAGGTGGTCAGGACATGGTTTTCAATATCTCATCTTAAAAATACTCATTGGCTCAATAATACTGAGTCAGAGGGAAGAAGAGTACTATGATTGAATCCCTACCTACTCCATTTCCTGCAACACTTGGATTTTTCTCTGAAGGTCTCTCTCTTTCATGTGTTGACCCAACCTCACCCTGCTCAGCTTGCAAGAATTGAGGAGATCACAGCCCAAGGTATGGCTGTAAGCCGTAAAAATGTAAGGACTGATGTTGATTATATCAATGAGTGAGAGAGGTTATACATGGATGCACTCTTAATAAATGCTACAGCCTAATCCTTTCAGACCTTCCTTTTTTCATCTGTTATCAATAAAACATTTATTTTGATAATGCCTGGTTTTAAGTGACCGTGAAAGGAGCCAGATTAACCAAGGGTTTTGGAGACTGAAGTCCTCTGCTTACCCACAGAACAGGTGTGGCCCAGGCAGCATCCATGTGAGCTGCCCCAACATGTCCTGCCAGACACTTCAGCTTAAGGCTGAGGTATACTATCTCTGAGGATAAGAGTTGCTTAGTCTCCAAATCCATCCATACTTTGGCTGTTCTGATTGCATGCTGCTAGCCAGGTTCTCCGTTAGTGCCAGCTGTAGACGTGAGTTCTGAGACGTTCTCTGGGGCAAAAATTGACTTTGAATATCCTTAGGGAAAGCCAGCAACTGGGATTTGGTTTCCATCTGGGTTGGATTCAAACAGGTGACCTGGTGCTCTATACTGCATTTGGGTCCCTTGAGCCATCCAGTCCCTGAGGGCTAGTTCACTTTCCATTTTTGTAGTTGACTTAACTTTTGCACGGTGGATCAAATTCTGTCCTTGGTTATAACCAGGCAGTGCCCTTGATTTGAATATAAATGAGGACACAATTTTTGTTCTTTTTGTTTGTTTAGAAATTGTTTGGGCACAGGAATATTTGTAGTGATATGAACTTGAGATATAGGTTCCCACTTGAAATACACATGCTTTACACTCCTGCCACACACACACACACACACACACACACACACCAACATGTAAGGTAAACAAGCAATGACTAATGCAGAGGGAAATTTCTGTTACAAAACCTGAAACTGGACAAAACTTTCTGGGCTTTGGCTTTCATTACAAGGCCTGGTGATCTTTGGCAGTAATTCGAGTGAACTTGGGACTTGTTAAATGCAGTGTCTGTTTCTAGTTTTGAACCAAAACCAGGCAAAACTCGGAAGCTTCATGTTCAGCTTTGGGTTCACTCAAACTTGCAAATTAAAGCAAAACTCAGGTGGTCTGAAGCAGCTGAGTTTAGTGCAGCTCTTGTGACCACCAGCCTTTGAAATAGGAGCTTTACCTTAATAAGATGATATTAATCTTATGATCTTTGAAGAAACTGTAAAGGGGATGGGGTTGAGGGGATGGGCTGAAGTCAACTGCTAGTCAGTGCAGCCAGGATTTCATCCAAGAACTTTCTCAAGGCCTGGAAAGGTGTGAGGGGGAGGGGGAGGAGGGAGTGTGTGTGTGTGTCACTGTCAGGGTGGGTGAGTGGTGTCCAATTCTCCTTCGCCTAATCACAGATACAGGTGCATGACTGCAAGTCTGCCATCGCTCAAGGGTTTTACTCAGGATAATTAGTTGGCAGTGCCAAGACCCAGAGAAAAATAATTAAGTCCCTATAAAAATAACTTGCAAGCAACATTGAAATAAACTGGTGACTCTAGTTATAGGTAGTGAGTACTCTGTTTGGTTTCAGATGGCAGAAACTGAGTATGCTGAGGAGTTTTAACCTACAGCACTCATCATAATTTTCTGTGCACCTTCCGGGAAGGTAAAATTCATTGTCTCTGTGCTGATCAACTCGTAGAAGTTAGAGGGGGTGAAATGGGATTCCTGTGAGCCCGGAGAGCAAATACATCCTCTAGTACTCTTAAACTACAGTCCTCTCCAAACTGCGTTGTGAAGGGCTCTCTTACTGTGCCTCAGGAGCCAATTTAAACAAACTTTTGAAAAATTGTAATCACAAAATATTTGCGTAGTGCTAATCCTTGTCAAAGTATTTTCTTTTTCTTAGTAGTTGGAAAATCAGATAAGCATGTTAAATCAGACACATGTTGAATAAGATTGTCAAACCACAATATATAAAAATGTATATTATCTTTGTGCTGTAAACATCTACTTTTGTTGGTGTGCTGCACAAAGTTAGGTCAAATGTTGTGTTCCAAAAAGCTGGCTAAGTCAAAACAATTCTCCTAAAAGTATTGTATTTCAAATGGACAACATTTTTTTAAGTTTTACTGACCTTTCAATTATGGAGTGCTCAGAATATGTGCACAAAGGATGTTGTCTGTAATTTTAAATGGTTAATGGTTAATTTACACTTGGGCAAAAAGATCCCTCTGTGAAGAACCACATTGATTTATAAAGCTCCAGCCTTATGAACATTTCTAGCCTTGCCCATCTATGAGCTAACCTTTGACATGGTTGGTCCACTAACTCACTAATAACCAGCTTCATGATTCATTTTGTACTGTGTTTTGCAAAAACTAATGTGCAAAATCCTCAGTTTCTAAATGCTCAGCACTGGAAATATTCCTTCAGATTAAGACATTCTTAGGCTTGATTTAAGATGAATCCCTAATATTTAATGCTTATTATTTGTTTTATATTTACAAAATGCTGTGCAAACATCACTGATTTGTAATGTCTCAAGGAGCTTTCAGTTAGCCTCCATGAGACTGTGTATTTGCTCTTACTCTTTTCTGTACTATGTATGCCTGATGTTCTTCTTTCTGCTGCCCTAAATAATAGGACAGAACGTTTTCCTACCTTCCAAGTAAGATGAGTGTTTTTTAAGGGAAAATGTTAATTTTTACATCACCCAACAATGTTAGGCACCTCACAGAATAAATAAAGGGATTGATTCCTGCCGTGAAGAATTTGAAGTCTAATTGATTGAGACAATAAGGAGCGAAAGAATGGTCTTGTGCTAAAGGCACTACTAGACTGGGGCTCTGGAGACCTGAGTTCAGTTCCCAGATCTGTCACACACACTTGTTGTGTGAGCTTGAGCAAGTGACTTAATTTTTCAGCCTCAATTCCCCATTAATAATATTCCCATTCTCCAACCCTTTGTCGTTTCTGTTTAGATTGTAGGTTCTTTGGGGCAGAGATTTTCTCATCATGTATTTGTAAAGAACCACATCCTATAACAAGACACCAGGAGTGAGTATGAGGGGGATAGTTTGGTTATGCTCGCATCTTGGAGATCCCACTGGATTTCTAAACAGTGTTTGTCATTCGATAACTCCTTATCTTGGGAACTAGAAAATACACTCAAGAGCATCCCTTCAAGTGACTCTCTTACTGTTCTTTTTCCCTGTTGTTGCTCCAGTTTCTGACCTACATTACTTAGGCACTCTCTCATTTAAGAGGGCATAACTCCTGCACAGGCTGTCTACTTGCTTTCACTGGACGTGGCATTCAGATGCAGCAGGATGATTTTGATGGTGTTCTTGGGACTTACTGAGCCATCTGTTAGTGTCAAAATGGTACAGTGCTCTGCACTCTGATCTCTTACTTTATTCCCTTCTCAGAAGATACTTTCCCCTTTTTTAGGATGATGTATTACTTCAGCTCTGCCTTGTAAAGGGACAGTTTTGTAGCTAACTTGCTTGTTAGAATACAGTTTGCTGGTGGCTGCCTTTACTGCAAAACTAACCCTCTATAGAAATCCATTGTTTCCAATGTACTGCTGTTGGCAGAGGTGTTTGCTCCAACTTCCTAATTTTAACTGTTTTATTACCTTAGTATAAATGTGTCTTTTAGTCTTTCTTTTCCTTTACTCCCTTTTATCTGAGCACAGATCACATGATACCAGGCCTTAACCAGCACCAAGCAACTGCTGGTCATAATGTGCCGTCAAATGGCACCATTCCCAATTCTCCATAGCTGGCAATTCTCCTCCTCCTCCTTCTGTTTTGTGGTGGTTGTTTTACTCCTGTAAAGCTCTGTTTTCCACACCTCTTGCCAAGCGCATTTCCTGACCATGGCCATGTCATTCACTATTTGCCCCTCCCCACCCATTTCCTGGCCTCACTTTTATTTTACATCCCTCAGTAGCAGTGGTCAGCATATGTTGGGGCACCCCACCCAGTGCTTCCAAGTATTCTTCCGAATGCAGTAAATCCTGCTGACCATTGTGTTCGTGTTGCGTAGATCTATGAAATTTCCAAAGCTCTGGGTTTTTTTCTTTTGATATACACATTTTACAAATAAACTGTGATTTGAAACTGCATGTTTTGAACTGTTTTCAAACAATATAACCTTGATACAACAGTGTTTTTCTAAAAACAAGCATTTTGTTAGTCTGATATGTCTACAAGATTCCAGTCCCCAGCAGCAATTCTAAATATCCTGGCATAAATGGCCTGATAAAATACATTCATATTGTTTTAAAGGTAGTTCTGCAGATGAACTACAAGTAGACCATCTCCTTCACAGCACCATCCATTTTCTATTGCTTTTTCCATCTGGCCCTACATGTAGAAAATGCCTCATACCAAGATTGAAGTTGTTGTTTAAGTGCAACTCCTGTGACAATCTGCTGGGCATCTTATTGGTGCATACCCCTGTCCCTTACAGGCTTCCTATTTAAGCTGGCAGACTGGTGCTTGTACTGGTGTCACCAAGACTGGTTGTCCTGGGGGGCTTTGTGCAGACAATATATTTAGCTCAGTGACCTGGCATCTCATGACTTTCATGTCACTCTTGAGGTCATCCCGTGTGACTGTTGATTCTAATTGTGGAAGTGGATACGCTCTGGACCTGATTTTTACAGTATGATGCTGGGGGTGTAAGGAACTTGCGTGATCTGAGCACCATCTCTTCCAGCCCAAGCTAAAAGCCTTTCCAGCCTTCTGACCCTGCAGAGGGCCTGCTGTGATGGTCTGCTCTTGAAGACTGATGGGTCCTAGTGAGTTTAGGACATGCTGCCTCTAGACCAGGGTGTTTCCTAGTGGGACACTATGAATCCATTGTCCACAATCATCCTCTAGGCCCAAAAGGGCCCCTCTCCCTGAATCATCCTAGCAGGTCACTGTGAGTTTCTAATGACTGTGACAGATGAAGCAGGAGAGGGGTGTGTAGAGGCCATGCATTAAAGGAAATGTAATTGCAGCATGGGACATTTTTACCATCCTGTGCCATGAGGATACTTTGTTTGGAGTCCTGAAGGGTTTGGTCTTGCTCTCTTGCTGATGTGTATGTGTGAACATGCTGAGGTGTTATCGATATACTGACAACGTTCCTCTTTCTGTCCCCATCCCATCGGGCCCAGTTTGAGCTTTTCCCTGCTCACTTTGTGTCTGCCTAAGGCACCTACCTAAGTGGAGTGTCTGATGGAGATGGTGACTTGCGTAAAATCTAGTGGGCTTTGGCACCGCCCAGGTAAGAGAGAGGTGAAGCGTGTTGGCAGAGGAGAAAGTTTTGAGAAATTTGCAGGGTCACTGAGTGCACTCCCAGATGATTTATCTGCCTACCTGTTATCAAAGGGAATCACAGTCACTTCTATTGGATTCCCGCTCTCTAGTGACCCAGGACATGCCCCTCTTCATCTTTTGGCCTGCCAACATTTTGCAACATTTTCTGTCAAATGCGGTCTTGCCTCTCTTTCTGAAGGCCAGACTACGGCAGGGCACTCTGTCTGGGCCTGTCCCAGAAGAGCTGCTATTGTAGAACACAGCTGCCCACCTTGGGAAGAGGGCATGTTGGCCAGAGCATCTTACACCTGTCCTCCATACTTTGCTTTGGCTGCCAGTCTATGTCTGGGAAAAATTCAAGGGACCAGTTATTATGGTGTGTAAAGCTGTGCGTGGTCTAGAATCTGGCTCTCTCAAAGATGGCCTCTTCGTGTATGCTGCCACCATGGCACCTGTGCTCAGCAGGGATCTGTCTGCTTTGTTTTGTCCCAGTAGGAGAGCTCACAGAAACTGGGTCCAGCGTGTTCTCAGCAGCTGGCATTCACCAGAGACCTGTCTGAGCCTGATTCTGGCTATATTTGTCCAGGCCTGTAAAGAATTTTCCATGATTGGCCTTCTGGCTGTTCCCCCATTTCACAGAGGTTGGCCCAATAAATACAGAAGGAAAAGGAGTATATGTTCCCTGGAATGCGGAAAATGTCTCTTTATCTAAATCATGTAAAATGGGTCTAGACAATCACCTTTTATAAATCTATGTAATAGCAAATCTTGGTTCATATATCCATGTTCAAAAACCTTCAGAGTTTAGAGGAGCAGAGCTTTGCAGAAACCAGCACTGTGGTATCAAAGATTTAGATGTCTGGCTACGGATGCAGGTAAAGTTTAGGATATAGGTGCAAATGACACTGCAGGGCAAGTCTTTTTCCTGGCCACAGGCAGGGGGTGAGAGTATATGGGAAGTCATGCTGGAAGCAATAGGACTGCTTCTGTGTTACCTGCAGAACTGCTACCATGGCACTACAGTGAAGATAGACACAGCATAACGTGTAACTCTTTAGCACTAGGAGACTGGGATGAGGGTTGGTTTTTTTGTTTTGTTTTGTTTTTTATGGTTTGGACCATATCTGAATAAAGAGATTTGTCTTGTGAACCATCTCAACTACAACAACTGTCTACATAGCAAAGTAACATTAGGAAAGTGTGTCTACATTTTAGCATCTTTATTTTGGTCAGTCCCATCTGGGGAAAAAGAAGTTGCTCACACTGTGTCTACTCATCTCTTCTCCTCTCCTCCCATCTACTCTGTGATTCTTTCCCTTCTTTCTTGCACATGCTTCTCTGTTACTTGACCACACTTTTCTCCTCTCTTTGGCTCCATTCTTCTTCATCTCTCTCAAGATGCTGCCCAGTGACCTGGCCCTCTTCTACCCCTTCTCCCCAAGACAAAATATCTTGCTACCTCATTCCTTTCTCCCCGGTTATTATTCCTTTACCGGTGGTTAGCCACTCCAGTCATGCTAGTGGTGCCTGAGGGCAGTGCAGTTCTGCCCTCCGATGCTCCTATTGGAGACAGCCAGTCTGCTTCCTCCTCCTCCTTTTTCCTCTAGCTGCTTTTACTAGTCTGCCAGCTCTCCTTTGCAATGAAGAGTCTTGGCATCTGTAGAAGCTGCTGGAAATGAGATAGAAAGCCAGCAACATGTGACCAGCCAACGCTCCACAAACCACAGTTTGGGACCCAGCAGGCTAGGATACCCTTGCCCTAATGTTTAGGTCAGAGGGAAGGCTTTTATTTTTCATTATTAATTTCCATAATGAACTCCTATTTCCCACCACACTGACAAATGTAAACATTTATGATGATCCATGATGGTTTCACTAAATTCCATATGCACAGTAGCTGTAGTTTTAGAAATCTCTCAGCTGTTCAGAAAAATGAAGAGATCTGCCAGACCTGAAGAAGAGCTCTGAGTAGCTCAAAAGCTTGTCTCTTTTCTGAACAGAAATTGGTCCAATAAAAGAGATGACCACATCTACCTGCTCTTTGATATTCTGGGATCAACATGGTTATAACAACAACGCTGCAGACGGAAAAATGAATGCTCTTAAACTTTTGTGGAAGAAGGTGAAATTATACCATCTTTGTCTTCCTCTGAATTTGGCCCTGCTTCTGTAATTTAATCTGCTTGCATCTTTTGATGGCTTCAGATGACTGACTTGATGCTGTATTAACTAGTTGTGGCTTTTAGTGCATCATTAGCCAATGATCATTTGATAATTTACTTTTCCTTCCCTGTGTGGCATGCAGAAATTTGCCTCCTGAGCTAAACGTAAACCTCTGTCTCTAGGAGGAAGCGATCAGTATGCTAATCTCAAGAACTACCAAGTTTTCTTGACCCATATTGAACCATTTTCCTGTTTTCCTATAGACCTTGAGCCTAAATGGGAAGGCTCTATCAGAACAGAGGGGAAAAAAGATACTTTTGCTGCTATTACTTTAGAAAAAGGTAATCTGACATCAAGAATTATTATGATGGATTCAGCAGGATTGTGGGGCTGTGCCTCCCCCCACCCCAAACTATTAAATCATGTTGCCATCAAAAGCCTTGCAGCATGTTACAATAATGCTTGGCAACTTGTATAATTGTTTAACTGAAATCACTTTAACACAACACTCAGCAAGAAAGTTTCTCCTTTGGAGCAGGCGACTACACAGTATCTTTCACCAATGCACAACTGTCTGTGGAAGCCAAGCATTTAGATTTATATTGCAAAGTATAGTGACTGTAAATCCTTACAAAACATATACTTTATTAGGGAATTAAAGTTTCCAGTTCTATGAGAGGGTACATAAAGAAGCAAATGTGCATGAAGATGCCTTGATTCGCTTGCACGCATGTACTGAAGGGATTTTTTTTTTTTTTTTTTTTTTTAATGTAGAACAACATTTTTGTAGGGATCTCAACTCAGCCTCTCATTTTACTCTTGCAGTCAACTACAGGAACAGTTTTTGCAGAAGCAGCTATCGGCAGTTAGATACTAACTCTCTGATTTGCAACATTAACTAGCTAGTTGTAGCTATTTGTTTAAATGCTTTTTTTGCATTCACAAAATTGCAACTTGCAACAGCAAAGCTGGGGAGACCACCTTTAAAAATATGGCACTTGAAATAAATTCAGGGAAACTTAGGCATTACTAGAACCACAGTATAAGAGAAAGGTTTAGTGGTTGGTGGCCTTTGCACACAGATCTCTGTGTGTGCACACGCATGTACCCATCACAGGTGTTAAAGTCCATCGTAAAGCAAATGTAAGAAAGTAGCATGGAGATTTTTGTCCCTAAACCTTTGCTGTGAAAGAGCTTTCACATTTTCCATTCCTAATTCAAGAACTGGAATGATCACGAAAGCCAGGTATCATATTACAACAGAAAGAGCGAAGACATTTGCTCGCAGCTTCATCAGCACACAGGACATTCACACAGCCATTTTCGTCTGCCCCTCAGTCCATGTACATATGATGTAAGGGAAATAGTGCATCTTTTCTATAAGTCTGTCCTTGAGAAGTATGATGTCTGAAAGGGAAGTTCATGCCAGACTTTCATGGAGTTTGGAGGCAAAGCGCAGTACCGGTACGTGAACTGGGGAGCCTTATTTTTGTTTCGCAGGGGACAGTGCAATGCTTTTTAGAAATTTTGTTACTACAATGTTTAACCGACAAGTAAAAATGTCTTTGATAAATAAAAATGTTCAGCTGAAATAATTTGAACTGGTCATGTGTGAAAATGTGGGTGGATTGGTACCTTGAGTCTGGTAATCTGATTTTAAACTCGGTGAGCATAGTCTAGATACTGCATGTCCTTGCTTGTGATGGAGGGTTTGTCAGAGGCATTCTTAAAATATTCTTTTTTGGGGGGGGGAGGGGGACACTAATCCTAGTCTGAAGATTATCTGATGGGACTGTCAAATATGGGGCCCAAATCCTGTCTCACTTAAACATGAACTTTAAGGAGAGTTGCACCTGTGTGAGTGAAGGCAAAAATAACTCTGATTCTGTGTTTGTTCCCTCCTTATTTTCCCATCCTCTTCCTATCCTCCACTTGTCTCTCTCTATTGGTATATCTTTCTTGTAATCATTTTCAAGGTAAGTGTATTTCCTCAAGCTAACTTCATCCTTTTAAAATGTTTGATGGTTTCTTCTGTCTATAAAATAGTCTCCCCCACCCCCTTTTTATTTTCTGAATTGGCCATGTCCTCCCTCTAATTCTTAACTTCAGTGTGTTTTTTTTTTTTCTCTTTCATTCCACCCACCAGTCTTCTCCCCTCAGCCACCTGTCTTACTTCACCTTCATATCTCCTCTATGCCTTCTCTTGGTCTTTCCTCCACCAGTAGTTCTCTTCCCTGACCCTATCCCTCCTGTCCCCTGCATTATTCCTTCTCTTCTGTATGTTGGTGGCTGCATGGAGGGAGAAGGGAGCAGTAGCTTTTGGGGGGATTGTAGTGCTTCTGAAGGGCAGGCCAGGCTCTGCAAGCCAACCTGTGAATCGTTCTCCCTCTGCACCTTTTGATGGAGGGAATTGGAGAAGTCCTCGGTGTGGGTAGGTGACAGAAGAAAATCTGTGGTGCAGGCATACTGGCAAGGCTGTGAGGAGAGCAGCCCTGGGAAGTGTAGTTATCTGCCTTTGTGTATTTTGCATAGCCTAAGTATTGCAAGCAGGCATTCTCTGCACAGCTGGGGTCACTCCTAGCTATTTTGGTAATCCAGTGAGATGGCTCTTTTGGGGAGAGGATGGTGGGGACCCAAATTTAACTCTCTGATTTTAAATGGACCATTATCCATGTGATTGGGACTATGAATGACTTGGTGGGGGTAGTTGTTTTGTTGTCCTTTCAGCCCTAGCCTTCCATTCACGTTTTGAAGGCTCTTTTCACAATGAAAAGAGGTAGAAGCCCCCCGCCCCGCTTATAACGAAAGCTCAGATCAATGTTAGCGGGACCTGGAAAGCCATGGGACTCATGGCCAGGGACCACAAAGGGTGACTCCAGGCACAACCAGTTACCCAGGGAATTTTTGAAGAGTTGAAGTGGTGTTTTTAATGGTATATTTCTTGGCGCTTAGTTGACACTTCCAATATGTCAGTCCCGAAACCATAGTCATTCACAATGTCTGACTGGTGTATTAAGAAATTCTGTAAACTACATTAACCCTAAATATGAAACCATATAAAATTATATATAATGTGTATATGAAAATAGTAACCTAGATGATTTGGACAGTTTTATATACTATCACTTCATCTGCCTTCACATCTCTCCTGCGTAACAGGTATGTTTTTTGTGTGCAAACTGTACGTGCAATATATAATATGCACAGACTACATTTGTACAAGTTGCATTTAATAGTGCATAATCTCCCCCCCCCATTCCCTCCCCTCCCAAATCAGGCTGACATTCCTCTGATGGGCCCCTGTGCTGGCAGTGTATTCCAGAGCTAAATGAAGCCCACAGCATTTCTGTGTGAAAGACAAAATGTAAGAAGTGGTGTTCTGTCATTTCCAGTGTTCCCAAGACTCTGCTTGGATAGAGCTGTTTGGATTTTAAAAAAAGAACAGAGCTGAGCTTTCTCCTGCAAAGCGTCAGCTAAACAGTCTGAAGTTTGGTTGACTTGCTTAAAAGGATCATTTTAGCAATGCATAGAAGTAACTCCTGGTTCCTGGTGGAAGTAGTAGTGATGAAATACCAACTAGACAGGCTCTTCTTATGGTATTTCTGACTTCCGCAGAAGCAAGAAATACTAAAAACTTTGAGACAGCCCCTTGCCCAGGTGATTTCCACTACAGTTCTGCAGACATGAAGCTTTCAGGGAGAGTGGTATTGAGACTTGGATTGCTTTCTAACAGATATGCCATAGCACAAACAAGTTATGGGCTTGATGTACAAACTGTGAGGTTCTGTGGCCTGTGTCATGCAGGAGGTCAGCACAGAAGATCATAATGGTGCCTTCTGGCCTTATTAATCTCTGAATACAGGTCGGCCAGACTGACAGGTCCTTGTGCGTGTGTGTATGCGTGCGCAGGGAAGGGAAGCACAAGCAGCCTTGCCTTCCCCCCCGCCTTGTACGGATGATGCAAATGCCTCTCGCAATTGCAGAGCACAAGGATTGGTCCCTCCCTATGCTCCTGGGAACCTAGAGGAGGTGGGGCCACATCCCCATACTAGCCCCAAAGGCATGGAGGCCACGCACAGGGGCTGGGGTGGTGGTGAATGGATAAGCAGGATATCATGTTCCCCAGGATGCTGGGCTGGCTGCTCATGGGAGGATTGTGGCTGAGACACATCCATCTTAGAGCACCCCCTGAGGCCATGTGATTGTGGATGTGACAGCGTGGTGGCTAAATGTTCTGGTTTGACCTTAGGTGTTTATCTGCACGGAGCCTTCTGAGGTTTGCCCCTAACTAGTGTGGTTCCCACCTGCAAGGTAGAAATGTCACTGTGGGGTTCCTTGTTCCTCTTTGACTTCCATACCAAGGGTGCTCATTTTGCAAGCAGAAAGCCTACCTTAAGTATTCAGAGAGAGCCAGCCACCATACTTTCTAGGCACAATGATGTATTTTTCTAATAGCCAGCCCAACATCCTCATCATGGGCTCTGAAAGCCACGCTAGGGTCTGTCCAGCTCTTGACATCAGAAAGAAAGATTCTGCAGGCCGAATTCTGCCCTCTGTTCCAATCAGTCTCTTCAGTGGGGTTGCATGGCTGTCAGTGAAAGCAACCTCTGAATAGAACTTCCTGAACACCTGTTGGTAATGGACAAGTTAGAACACAGAGTCCGGCTCATTCTCCTAGAGCTGCAATGCCAAAGGCAGTGGTAGCAAAAAGCCTGCTGTTGAAGTGATCAGCGATGATGAGACCCACAGAGGAAGCATCTGTTGAGTAAGAGGGTGTCTTTATTTTATTTTTTAATTTATTTAAACACAGTCAATTTCCAGGGTAGAACTGCATTTTAAAATTTAGCAGCCTTTTGTGCATCACTCTGACTACGCTTCCACATGCCGGGGGTGGGGGTGTCACTTTTTAGTCATGGTTATTTACTCACACAGATAGTGATTACCCTATGTTCACCAGAAACCTGTAATGAACACACAGTGCTGTGACTGGGTGTAAGGGCAGCAGTTCTGAACAAAATTATCAGGCAGTGATTCACCCTCTGCAATTAAAAAAAAATATTTAAAATCTCTGGACAATAGTTTACTTGGTTGAAGGGAACAACACCCCCACCCCCCCCCCCAATGAATAGTCCATTGTTCAGACCCATTTGATTCAGTGTTTCTTAGCTGAATTAACGCTGTGAAAAAAGGCTTGCAACTTCAGTGTTGGTTTTTGACTCCCTCCCGCCCATCGATGCTGTTGCTGAATCCTGCTGTATTTTCTCCAGACCATTTCCAAACTCCCTTCGTTCCGCTCCGTTCTCTCTGCTAACACCGTCATCCAAACCCGATCATAGTTTGCTTGCACTACTGCGATCTCCCCCATCCCTGGCCTCCCAGGCTGTCACCTCAGCCCCCTTTAATCCATCCAAAGTGCTGCTGCAAAAATCATGTCTGCTCCCTGCTGTTCTAGTCAGGTCTAGCCCCTCTTCAAATCCTTTCGCTGGCTTGGAGTGCCTTCTCCACCCGTTTTAAGCAGCATATTCTTACCTTCAGGCTGCACAGTTTAGCCCCAGCCCGGCTCTGTGCTCTTGGTATTTTGTTTGCTATCTTTGTCATGCCCAAGCTGCACAAGTAGATGCTTTATTATGTCCCTCCCATCTCTGCACCATCTTCCCTGTGATCGGAATCTTCCCCTCCAAAGGGGCCTCCACCCTTAACTCAGAACAAGTCCTCTGTGAAATACGAGGCCTGTAAATCCTTGTCCCCTCCACAAGGAAGTGTTAGCAAAACAGATCATGAATAATCACTGTCTTGCAAAATGTCAGAATAACCTCACGGCTCAGTCACTTGCTGCCCCTTGCATTACCTCCCTCTTTTTATAAACTGCTAAGGATGTAAGCTCTTTGCCACAGGTATTTAGTTAGGGTGACCAGATAGCAACTGTGAAAAAACAGGATGGGGATGGGGGGTAATAGGCGCCTATATAAGAAAAAGTCTCCAAAAACGGAACTCTCCCTATAAAAACGGGACATCTGATCACCCTGCGTGCCTCCTGTTTGTCTGTAAAGTGCATGCTGATAGCTCGCTCGTCCCTTCTGCATAAATAAATGGACTTTGTTGTAGTTTGTTTCTGCGCTTTAACATCATATATGTGACCCTGTTGGCTGTTAATGGGGTTTCTTAGTTGTTTACCTGCATGGCTTGTTTCAGCAGTGGCTTGAACTGAAATGCACCACCCTGGGACCACATTCACTTTCTTTTGAGCCCTGATTTATAGATAACCAGATGTGTAAGTTCTTGGCTGGCCTGTTTGGAGAACTCTTTCCCTACAGTAAGGTTCACCTAACAAACACCCATCACAAGAACAACTCCATTAAATTAAAAGTCTTCTGGATTTTCCATTAAAAATACTTTTCGTTTAAACGGTAATACCCTTCCAAATTATGCCTCAAGGGACACATCCAGCACCCGCCTCCTTAGCAGTCTCATGGAATCTGAACCATTAAGGCAAGGGAGAGTTGAAGGAACTGGATTTGTGGGCCACACAGGCACTACATGCTTATTGCATCACAGCTCTGAAGGGGATCCCCTGTACAGCAGCACAGAGCAGTGGGTCAGGACAGGTGACCTACTGCAAGGTGCAAAGATACAGCTGCCCAGGAATTCCCTGCACAGCCGCCTAGAACAATGACTTCGTAGGAATCAAGGAAGAGACAGGCCTACGGAATCTTCTGCTGCACAGGTCCTCTCCCATGATGATGCACTGAGGCCAAGGAAAGCTCCTTCAAAGTTATTGGGTTGAAGTATTCTCTGCAGGGTGGCCGTGGAGAGAATATTTCTTTCCCTGCCCTCTAGATCTTTTGTGGAGATGCCTAGCTGGGTACTGGGTCTTTGCATGAGGGTGTATTATAATATCCTGTAAACATTCAGGATGCTAGTGCCTAGCTCCATACCTCTGGCAGTGAAAGTCACTCTAAGTCATGTAAAATTAGCAACAAGAAGTAAGGAGATCAAGGATGCATCAATCCATGCCAGATAAAATGTTATACAGGATGCTGAAAATTATCTGTCAAAGGGTCCCAGTTTTCAGTTGTCAGGAAGCTAATTTTGTGGTGCACATCATGTGAAATAGGGTATTTGTTTAAATAATCCTCTATCTGTTAAAGGGATGAACCTTTGTGTGCAATACATTTGCCATCATACTCAATTGTCAAAATTGGGATTGCAGGATCATATCTATTCAGTTAATAAATAAATATGACCTGAGACAGTCCTTAACAATGCTGATCATGGCTTCTCCAAATTAATGGTCATTTGGGGAGAGATACATTTAAGGAATAAATTTACTTGCCAGAAGGCAATATATCAGTAGAGGATAAATTGTACCTGTGTTAGATAACCCCCCTACCAATTTCCCGTGCTGGTCATGAAACCACATTCTGGGTGGAATTACGATGGCGCTCTGTAGCCGAGAGAGATGGGTGCTTCCTTTGCATATGATCTGCTCCGGTCCCATTCGCCACTCCAGATTGGTAGGGAGGTGTTCAGCATGTTTGAAGGTTCTCAGTGCTTTATTGCCACTTTTTTTGTGGGGGAGGGGAAGGGAAAGGAGTGGGCATGGAGCCTGGTGCGGGAGGACCTCCATAAGGATATCATTACAACAATCATCCAAAACTGAGCTCTAAGTCTTTTGAGATTGAGATCACTAGTAGCTTCCCTCCCTGGACTTTTGTGGATTTTCACACACGTAACCCTCAATTAAGGGAGTTTTCTTTCATGTGGGTTTTGACATGTTTAGTAGTAACCGTGTACAGTGTCATAAATATAGCATCCTGTTCTATAAAACCCATGCATCCAAACTGAATTTAAGTTCCTTGTCTTTACTGTTAAGGCCTACACAGTTTAGCTTCTGACCCCTAAACCTCTCTTATCTCTTTTCACTCAATCCAAGCTGCAGAACTCCTTCATTTCCTTCCCTCACATCAGTGTGTCGTCTTCCACTTGGGTCCTTGTGCTTAGTACTCTCACTTTGTAGCCCTAGTCTGCTACTCTTCCCTCTTGTTCTCCTCCTTCTTCCTTCTGCAAACATAATTCTTCCATGAGGCCTAGTAAAATCTTGTAGAGTAGAACCTCAGAGTTACGAACTGACCTGTCAACCACACACCTTATTTGGAACTGGAAGTACTCAATCAGGCAGCAGCAGAGACCCCCCCCCAAAAAAAAACAAAACAAAACAGTACAGTACTGTATTAAACATAAAGTACTAAAAAAATAAAGAGAAAGCAGCATTTTTTTTCTGCATGGTAAAGTTTCAAAGCTGTATTACGTCAATGTTCAGTTGTAAACTTTCGAAAGAACAACCGTAATGTTTTGTTCAGAGCTACAAACATTTCAGAGTTACGAACAACCTCCATTCCCGAGATGTTCGTAATTCTGAGGTTCTACTCTAGTTAAAAGGGTTCCCACGTCACTTCGCTTCTTGTCACCATTCAGTCTTCACCCTTCACCAGCACATTGTATTTCTAGATTGTACATTCCTTAGGACTGAGACTTTGATGACTTGCCAGTGCAGGACTTAGCATACCAATGATGCTAAATTATAATAAAAAACTTTTTTGAGGACAGAGGCAACATGAAATTGACATTTCCAGCATAGATACAAATCAAACGATGACACCCAAACCCCTTCTGTGGATGACCATCATGTATGCCAACTGTTTGTGTGACGTGCAGCAGAATACAACAACATTCCACAAGAGCGCATCACCTCAAAGCAGTGACTTCAGCATATGAGAATACTCTCAACTTCTGGCATTATCGCATTTATAAATGGGGGAGGGAAGAACCCTGTAAAAATTCAGTATACTCTAGCTCCTCCGCTGGCTGGGTCAGGTGTTTTCTGTCTCTAGGCTGACTGGTTTAGATGCACCCCATTGAACTATGTAAAATGAGTTGTTGATCTCAGGCCATTTCCTAGTGGACAGTTCTCCATACCAACAAGACCACCATCTCAACAGGCCTCCTTGTTGCATATCCCACCTGGGAAGCCATAGGATTGGATGGCATGGAGACCAAACGAATAATACTTAGCACTGAAATAGCGCTTTTCATCTTGAAAGTTGCCTTACAAGATTTAATCCATACACCTCTCTGAGGTTGGTAAGCACATATTAGCATCCTCATGTTGCAGATGGAGAGGAAGTGAGGCTGAGTGATGAAGTGCCAAATTTTCAAACACTTGCATGAGTGCAAGTCCTTGGATACTTAATCTGGGATGCAAGGAAGAAAGGGGCATGCATAGAATTTTCAAAGGGGGTTCCTGGAAATGTGCAGAGCATGGACCTGCCAAAGCAGTTCAGGTACGGTGGTGGTGATCACAATATAAAAAATATTCATGGATAGATAGGAGGAGGACTATATGCAAAAGTAGTCTTAGTTTGTCCTAGTGTCCCTCTCCCCCAGCCCTCAGGCATTGACTGCAAATGATTCAAACTGTACTTGAGCAGCTCTGTGCTGGCTCTAGGTCCAGTCAAGGAAGGAGGATCTTTTTCTTGGGAAAATATCAAAGTCTGAGAAAGATGTGTATTAAGGAGACTGGCCCATTCATCCAGTTCATCTCCTGCTCGTTCCGCAGCTTGTAACATTCAGTTTGCATCTGGTCAAACCAGCCTGGTGCTTCATCTACTGGTGGCCCTGTGGTACAATGACCATCTGAGCTGCCGATGCCCCCAGGGAGGAGAAGCAGGCATGTGAGCTGGATGAGGCACACACGCCCCCGTTTCAAGATCCCGCTGTTGTGCATGCAGCTGCAATCTCTGCCGACCCAGGAGTGGGCTGCACACAATGGCTGTCCAGTTTTTCAGTCTGTCTAGATGCCCGCATAAACCTTTGAAAACTGATGCCCCCAATGTGTGCGGAAGAGCATGTGTCTACAAGCCCCGTTGCATGTACATGCAAGCTGCTTTGAAAATTCGTTCCTAAGTGACATGCCCGTGTTCAGGGTGAAAGACAGAGCCAGGATTAGAACCAATGTTCCCTCTAATTTTTGACAGGCTGTATGCGCAAAAAATTTCTTCTGTGCAAATTGTGAGTGCGGGGTTTCGCCATGCGCGCGGGGTTTAGGATCTGTGTACACACGCACATAGCTTAGAGGGAACGGCGATTAGAACTTGGGGAGTTCCTGGCTCCAGTCCAGAGTTTGTGTTCAGACACTAGGGCCAGGCCTTTTCCTTCTAGAGGTGGGCCTGCCTGTTAGTGTGCACTGACGAAGGCCGTGCAGTGACACTTGTACGGCTGCTGCCCATGCTGTGCCTGACTTTGTCTATTGAGCAGCTTTTGCAAGCGTTACCCTTAATTGTGCTTGTGTCGCAAGTGAAAAATACACCCGATTATTGGGAGAAATGAGAAGTTTCATTTTCACTCACTCACTTTGTTTTTCATTTGCCTGTTTTAGTCAGCAACTTGTGGCTTGTCTGTGTCAGTGCCGCAGACAAATTTTACCCAAGTGTAGCAAGCCATAAAGCTGCAAGGCTCTGGGTGTGCATGCGTGAGTGTGTGCTCTCGGAGGACAGAAAGTAGTTCCCCAAATTCTGAGGGCAATTCAGTCAATTGAACACTAAAGATAAATGTCAAATGTTTTTAACTTACAAGATACTTAAGCAAAATAATTGTGAGGGATAAGGGGGATTTAATAACCGTTTTCCAACACTGACTTAATCTTCTGTTCAGTGTTTGTAACTGTAAATTATCTGCTAGTTAATACCAGTATTTTTTTATACCTCTCCAGAGCCAATGCACTGAAAACCTTCAGCCCTGGTGGGTATTTGTACTACGGCATATTTAATAGCCGTGACAACAATTCAAGAATTGTATAGCAGTCTCCCCTCCCTGTCTGGGTGTTGCAGGCACCAGAGTGTCTCCATTGGAAAACCCCTAAACATACAGTTTCAGCCAAAACTGGTTTAATGATAGTCAGAGCTTGACAGTACTTTTTTTAAGGCTTTCTTTTCTATACACATACTCTTTTTTTTTTTTTTTTTTAACTTCTCCCCTTCCTTTGAAAAGCTGCCACTATAAAATACAAGGCAAATTAAAAACTAAATTGCTTAACAGGCTTGATGAGACAAAGACTGGTGTGTTGGAGTGGCTGCAGGGAGCTCTGCGGCTGCTTTTGTATGATTTCAGAGGTGAATTTAGATGGCTGGAAGATAGATGGGTGCCAGATGCAGTTTGACATACATTCAGGCAGCTGTTCCTGTGCTAGGTTTCATTAGCTTGTAAACTACCCAGCAGAAGAACTCCAGTGAGGCCCCTGAATGCTGAAATGACAGCAAGGACAGTAAAACAATACAATATTCGCTAAGTGATTTTAATCTAGGAGATTAAATGACACCAGTCTGTTTCCAGGCTTTAAGACCAACATGGTCTAAAGCTGTTAATGGAGCTTGATCTAGCCAAGTCCTTATCATATACAGAATATTTTTTAAATTGTAAATGTTTTTCTGTCAGCTTGGGGGGTGTGGAGGGGGTGGAATTCTGTGTCACAGTCAAACCTCATGTTAGCTTTTTTATTATTATATTCATAACTCTATAATATATTCTTTAATGCAACAGGAAGAATAGGCTCCAGTCCTGCAAATGCTTGACTTCAGTTGTACTACTCACATGCTTATGTTAAATACATGTTTGCTGGATCAGGGCCATAGTCCGTAAAGCAAATCTTGTTTTAAATATGGGAAGTAAAAAGGGCATTTTCTGAAGTCAGGTCGTCATAGAGTGGTTGTGCGTGTTCGGGTTTTTTAGGTTTTTTTTGGGGGGGGGGGAGGGGTGGTTTAAGAAGCAAATAACTCTAGAAATTCTAGCAGAACACAGGCCATGGTAGGTGGCATTACCCCAGGGTTCAGAAGCTTAGAGTCATCGGCACTAAATCAGCCATCTATGCTGCAATTCTTAGCCGTGTGTGTAAAAATAACTTTTGTACATTTCTAATGACTAAAGCAAATAGGCCTGACTTGAGCGGACAAGGGTTCTGCTTTCTTTTATGTGCAGGAGAAATTACCCTTTTCAACTCCTTTCCATCCCATAGACTGATCACCTTTGTGCCTCCCGGAGACGGTTGTTATATAACTGTAACTATTTGGGAACTGTTGTGATCTACACAACTAGCAAACAAAATTAACCAAAAGTGTATGACAGTGCAGCTTTTTTTAATTAACATACAGATGGCTGTGCATAGTTTCTCTTTCAAAGTTCTAACGTTCTTTTTTTTTTGTGGATGTTACGCTTCTGTATCTAGACTGCTTCAATAAGTAGCCCTTAGTCTCCATGTATGAGTCCAGTTAAGTTGCTTTCTGTATTGAGAAGGTATGCCTTTATTTAGCTGGTTAAAGATATCTCTGTTACATCAGTTTGTACACAAGTGTGTTGTGACCTAATCCACTAGGGATGTATATCAGTTGAGGAAGAATAATTACCAAAATCTTTCAAAATAGCCAGGAGTGAATTGGCTAATCAGAATCCATATTGAAAGCGGCAGATCAGCACTCTGGGAGCTTGGCTTTCCTTGGCCGAATCTGGGAGGGGAAAAAAGCATGCACAGCTCAGAACTATAAAACACTAGGCTACAATGTTCTCTGTTCAAGCTCAACTCCCATTCATGTTAATGGGTTATGCACGTGCATGGGGAGAAGAATGGACTCCATTGTGGTGCAATGTTTGTAGCGTTTGGTTCTCAGAGCTTTGGCGTTACTCGTTTTTAAAAAAATCTTTGCTGAAAGTTAGCGTGGCAACAGTTTTTTGTGAATGGGTTTGAAACTGCATGTGTGTTCTCTGTCGCACAAATGACTGAACTGATTTTTGGTGGTTTTGTCATGTGAAGAGTCTTTCGCGGCTTGGTTAGACCATGGTCAAGATACAGTGCAAAGTTTGGAGGTGGGGTTATTATATCTCTACTGGGAAGAAACGATGATAGTGACGAAACAGGTTTGTTTGTTTTTTTTTCTCTGCTTCGGCTCTTCTTGTGGGCACAGGCTGATGAACTCCTGCCATCTTTAGCTAAGCCCTGAAGCATCTTTTCTCATGTTTCAGAGAAGCTGAGAACTGTAAACCCCATTATTAGGGAGACAGTGGGCTCACCGACGCTGACCCATTTTGTTAGCCTAACCAGGAGATATTTAACAGAGGCTCATTCTGAATTTTTTGGCTCTAACACTTGCTGGAGGGGAGAAGGGAAAATCCCCATGAATTAACATGATTTCCCCGGTGGATTTTCCCGCCACTGTATAGAATTACGAGTGCTATTTCTCAGATCACAGTGTAAACCTTTGCACGAGGAGGTCTGCCCCTTACCTTCTTGAGTAAATTAACTAAAACAGTCTGGGCTGACAACCTAATGCATGGCCACATGGGAGACCAACAGCTTCCCTACCTTTGGACAGGAAGAGCTGAAATAATGAGCAACTACGTTCTCTGAGGCTTGGGGCGGGAGGCCCAATTGGAGACACGTTGAGAGTGCATCCTAGTCCGTCTTGAATACTGCGTGCCGATGTGGTCGCCCCATCTTCAAAAAGGATATATTGGAATTGGAAAAGGTTCAGAAAAGGGCAACAAAAATTATTCGGGGTGTGGAACGGCTGCCATATGAGGAGAGATTAAGGAGACTGGGACTTTTCAGCTTGGAAAAGAGACAACCTAAGGCGGGATATTATAGCAGTCTATAAAATCATGACTGGTGTGGAGAAAGTCAATAAGGAAGTGTCTATTTACTCCTTCTCCTAACACAAGAACTAGGGGTCACCAAATGTAATTAATAGGCAGCAGGTTTAAAACAAACACAAGAAAGTGTTTTTTTTCATGCAACGCACTGTCAACCTCTGGAACTCCTTGCCAGAGGGTGTTGTGAAGGCCAGTACTGTAATGGGGTTCAAAAGGGAGCTAGATTGATTCATGGAAGATAGGTCCATCAATGGCTATTAGCCAGGATGGGTAAAAATGGTGTCCCTAGCCTCTGTTTGGTGTCCCAATCCTAGCTGGGATTGGGTGACAGGGCATGGATAACTTTATGATAACCTGTCTGTTCATTCCCTTTGGGGCACCTGCCATTGGCCACTGTCAGAGGACAGGATATTGGGCTTGATGGATCTTTGGTCTGACACAGTATGGCTGTTCTTATGTTCTTCAGTCACTTAATTTCTCTTTGCCTCAGTTCCCCATCTGTACAATGGGGTTAGTCCTTCCTTCCTTTCTCCTAGCCTTTGTCTTTTCTGTTTAGTTTGTAATCTCTGCCTCTTAGAGTAGGTCTACATTGCAACCAGAGGTGTGACTGAAGAAACAGGTAGACAACCCTGTACGAGTACGTCTTAAAATAGTGATGGGATGGGCATTGGCACTGGCTAGCAACAGGAGCGCATACCTGGTGTCCCCAGCTTGCCTGTACAACCCGTACCAGTGGATCTTTGCTGCCATTTGTAGCCATGCTGGTATGGCTATACCTATCCGTGCTGTGTTCACACTTTGGATTACAATTTAGACATATCCTGTCTGTACTGTGCCTTAACACAAGTCCCAGTTGTCTTGGGGCCTTTAGGTGTTAATGTCACGTCCAACAGCCATGTGGGACTGCAGTCAGCACCCTCCCAACTTATGACTTGGTTTTCCTCCAGCCCTCATGTACAGCAGAACCTCAGAGTTACGAACACCTTGGGAATGGAGGTTGTTCGTAACTCTGAATAAAACATTATGGTGGTTCTTTCAAAAGTTTACAGCTAAACATTGACTTAATACAGCTTTGAAACTTTACTATGTAGAAGAAAAATGCTGCTTTGCCTTTATTTTGTTGTTAGTTTACATTTGACACAGTACTGTACTGTATTTGCATTTTGTTTTGTTCTCTGCTGCTGCCCAGTTGTGTACTTCCTGTTCCAGATGAGGTGTGCAGTTGACTGGTCAGTTCGTAACTCTGGTGCTCATAACTCTGAGGTTCTACTGTATAGCTAACACACACCCCAGTAGCTTCCTGACCGTGACCACTCACTCCTCAAGCTATGGCAACTCTTTCACTTGTTTGTGGGGATTTGTGAGCACTAGGAAAGGAGGGGGTAGGAACAAATGAACACAAGAAAATGCAGTGTATTTCTCAGACTGCCTAAGAGCTAAAGCTGGGTGAGCCCTGCAGAAAGCAGGTTCTTTGGTGGAATGAGGGAGAGTTAAAACCCAGTGGGAATGATTTGGCATTTGGGCCAATGCAGTATAACAAAATGTACCTTAAGAAAATAAAATCCAGAGTGGCTTTCACCACTTACGGGGCTTTGGTAAAAGCAGGCAGGGAGGGAAGGCAGCCAGACTGCTATCGTCCCTCTGACTGATTCGCGGTTTGATTTGAACTGAACTTGCTTGATGAGAAAGTGCTAACTTCTGGGCCAGTCACACCACTAGGGTGCAACTTTGCAGGCTGTGGATAACTCAGTTTGTCTTGAGCTTCATCCACTGGGTCTTGACATTTCAGCCAGCTTGTACACCCCAGCAGGCGTTGCACTCACGCCTGTCAATCACACATGCCCGGCAACAGCTAGGGATGTAGCAGAAAGCCGGCTGGCAAGCCAGGCACGCAGAGCTGAATGACAGTTCAGTGAGCAAGGGAGGGCCCATGGGCAGGTAGGGAACTTAATCTCTGATCTGGCCTGCTGGTGTTGAGTCGGCTAGGATCATGAATGGGGAATCAGCAATATGACACTGGCTAGCTGGCTGGTTTTGTGGGTGATGGTGACAGACGGGCAGACACAGTGACCCTGTAAACGGAGGAACTTATCCATTCTCCTAGTTTGTTGTTGCTCTTTTCTACTCTAGATTTTACCTAGCTACTTCCATGGCTCCTAACATCATAGTATTTCACAACTGTCTCTCTCCTCCTATCTTCTGATGCTAATTTCCCTTCTTCCCAATTTCATAACATCTGGGGGTGGGAGAGAAGTCACGCAGCCCCTCTAGAGCAACGTTAAGGGAGGTAAGGTGACTCACTGTGTCTGGTCTCCTGCTGCTGCTGAAAGAAACACGACTGACCTTTTTATTTTTTTTTTTTATTTTTCAGTTGTAAACAAATAAATAAAAATGAGTGTTTATTCCCTCCATCTAGTTACAAGAAAAGGGTTGGAAATGTTAGCAAAGGGATGTAAACATTTTCTAAATCACGCACCATTTACATGCTGAAACATCACTGCTCTTTAATTTTAGAACGACATTGTAATGTATTTCTGTGACTGGGGTGTATTTTGAATGTCTGTGAGATAATGAGATTTGTCAAATAAAGAGCTTGTCTTTCATTTCTGTTCAAACTCGGCCTAATGTCTCCAATGAGTGGAGTTTCGCTCAGCCTTCAGTGATCTGTAAGCTGGATCACAAAACCACCACACGTAATTCATAATGGCTGGTAGCCGTTGGATGCCATGGAGACAAGAGGTCTACAATTGCACTGGTAGGGAGGTTGTACTAACTTTTGTGCCTAGTCAGAGCAGTCTGACCAGGGCAGAGTAGGAAAGCTTGTGGTCACTACAAGGTTATTGTGGGAAGCAGCTGATGTTGTGGCTGCCTTCATGAAACTTGGATTGTGACTTAAAAAAGAAAGAGAAATCTTTTCTAATACGAACAGTCCCTGAAAGACAAGGTCACAAAAATATGAAATGTGTAATAATTAAGTGCAATTGCTACAATAATACTACACAATACAGTGACTATTTCAATTATTATCCTTATTATTTTTGACTCCCGTAAGATGTTAGAAAGCTTTCTAACATCTCTCTCTCTCTTTGTCATCCTGTTTTTTTTTTTTAATTCATCAGTATCCTGCTGTATGCATCCTCCAAGCAGGTAGGAGGATGAGTCGGAGGTGGATGACTGTGTTTTGTTGGAGCTTCACTTAATGCACGGTGGGGGCTGAGGAAAATGAAGCTAAATTACGCAGATACCGTAGGCACATATAGCACGCCACATCACTTGTGAGCATGACTAGAACTGAAGATGAATCATGGCAGTTTTAGACATTGTGTGTGTCAGTGTATGTGGGCTGAAATATCACTGAAGTATAGTACTTGTTCAAAAGTCAGATAATCAACTGAAATAGTTATAGTATTTCAGCCAACAGCTGAGAGCTTATAAACTTTGTGCATTTGCTGCTGGATACTTATTTGTTTAGCTTTTCTTCCTTTTGAAAGTGCTAAAGTCAGGTCCGATCACTACAGCAGTGACCACCACGGCTTCTCGATAGTTGCAAAGACCATGGTATCAACACTGTGTACACCTTTTTTCAGGGTTCGTAACACAGCCACAAAATTTCATCCCAGGCTAAATCTCTACATACAGAATTTTCAGCCTAAGAGCCAATTTCTGTTTACAAAATAAAATTGGTTTGACCTTTCTGTAAATTTTTAAAGAAGGCAGGGGGGTGGGGGAAGAAAAGTGAGCTTACCAATTCAGACTGACTTCTCGCAGTTGTATATGACTCAAACCAGGCTTTGAGTTCTAAAAACAAATTTGTTTTGGGATTAAGTTAAAATGTGGTATAATCGCACTGGCATTTTGAAGTAAAAATGCTTGAGATATATAACCCTAAAAAGTGGTTTCTAAATACGTACAATATTTACAAATTGTAACAATGTCCTAAAGATGCCTAAACATATGATAGCTAATAAATAATATGCATTTTAAAACTATCTACATGTTGGCACAATTGCTCTGGCGGGACAACTGGGTCAATCATCCATATATTTGTATGTCTCACAGTATGCATGGTTATACATGGGGACCGATGCTGTAACCTTCACTAACCTAAGTAATCCTTATTCCCACGAGTAGACCCAGTGAAGTAAATGGTACTATTTGATCAGTGAGGATTACATTGCAGGATTGGGTCCTTAATCTTTTGACTTGATTCTGCCATTTGGTGAGAAATCAAATGGTTTGGTTTTTTTTATGGAGCAAAGTACTACTGTACTTGAGTAAAGGTGGTAGATTTGGGTCCTAAGTCCATAACAAATACATAAAATAATTCCAAGTGTCCTCTAAGTTCCAAAATATAGTCCATCAATGCAACGCCTGTTCAGCTCTGCCAGTCCTGGGGCTCTTCTTCAGTCCCAGCCCGCTGTTTAAGGACTTCTAGCTGGAGTCTGTCCCTCCTCTTCTCAGCAAAAACTCCCCAGTATTCCCACCTGGAATCCTTTCTTCTCCAGGAAAGGATCTAACAACCTCCTGGTGCCCATTGCTCTCCAGCTTTGAGAAGTGAACAGTCAAAACCCTCTACTGTTCTGGCCCTCAGCCTTCTTCAGCTGTCTGGCTCTGGCTTCCAGGCCCAAGCCCTTCTCCCAGTCAGGGTCACTTGCAGGAGCCTCCTGCTCTCTGCCACAGCTTCCTCTCCCTTTCACTGTAGCTTCCTTCCGCTCTTACAGGACCCCGGTCCTTTAAAACAATATTATTTAAAAGCAAATGTGTTTTTAAAAGAAAACAAAACCCTAGGTTTCCCTTTTAAATTATAAATAAGCTGTCTGGAACGTTAAGGGGCCAGCAAGTAGTGCCTGCCATTTTTAGGAGACAGCCTTTTTGATTGACACCATAACTACTTATGTTAGGAATACAGTACTTGCACTTCTTGAATCTCAATATATCAGGTGAGAGAGAGTTTCCGTCTGGGGGAGCTACCGGCATGTGGGACGTTTCTGAGCACTGACCAGGGGTGGGGGAGGGTGTACTTGAAGATGTGCCTTGCTTCTACTGTTATCACAGGCCAAAAGCTGTTAATGTGGCACAGGTGGGCAGGAGCAGTTCCTTCTTAAAGGACCCAGTCCATCTTGTGACAGCATGATAATCCACCTTTTAGGTAAAGAGCCTTATTTTTCTGAAAGGAAATTTTAGTTTAAAATCTCCTCCTGACAGAGAAGATTGTACCTTCTTTTTTGAGGCTGGGAACAGGAAACTTCCACTAACTAAGAGCACAGGGATGTGTACTCAAACCTCACTACCCCAAATCCTAGTACATTTTGCAGCCAGGATGTTAACAGGAACAGAGTAAGTAAATGAAAATTGAAGGACTTTGAAAAATACAGATTATTGACCCAGGTCTCCTTAATGGCTCTGTTATGTGAATATGGAGATAGTTATTTCTGAATGCGTATGATTTGTATAAATTTTCTAGATGCAGTTGGCTAGATGTCAGTACCTCTGCTAGTGCGGGATTTTGGCTGTAGAGTTGTCGTTGCTCTCGTTAAAGTTAGTGCTAACTTTTGCTACGTATATTCCGCTTCGTTTTCTCACTCCATCAGTGTGCACAGGAAGGGAAATTTCCTACTTGTAAGTTGGATTTTCTTATTTCATTATATTGGAGCCCTGAGGGTCCTTCCTCATTTTGCTTCCATTCTGTACCCCAGCATATTTTTAGGGTTTGCATCCTGGTCATCCTTCTGGCTGAAGACTTCTGCAAGATTGGGTTCCTTCCAGAGCCCATTAATGCTGCTTGTTACTGTGGGGCAACACAAGGCACTCCCTTTCTGGAGTCCTTCCTGAAGAGACTGAGCACTGGATCTACCACAAATCCAGCCCCAGCCAGCTTTGGAAACAACAAACCAGGTCTTCCACATAGCAATGTAGAGAACTATTTCTGTTCCACAATTGGGCCAGGCTGAGCTGGACTTCTTTGAGTTAGGGCTTGTGTACATGAACATTTAGTTTGTGGCAAACTGGAGTGTAAATCTACTCTGCGCTGACGGTCCTTGTGGACCCTGTTGCTGCACACTAACAGTTTCTTAATGCACTTTGATTTAGTCACATTTCAAAGTGGGACTAAATCAAAGCACACAAAGGAACTGTAAGTGCATGTCAATAGGGTCTATGCTGAAAGGTAGTGGGCTAGTGCAGCGTAGACCCCAGCTTGCCATGAATTAAATGCTCGTGTAGGGAAGCCCTCAGTCACCCTTCCAGAATTCTTCCATTTCAACTGACTCATGCAGATGGGATAGCTCTTCTCTGCATTTTTCTACAGAAACATCGAACTGGAGGCTCGACAGAATGGGGAACCTCGAGAAGTTGTCAGTGTGAAAATCTTCCCCTCCTGTCAATCTGTCTAATTTGTAGAATGAAGGCCAGAGTAGTTGATCAATCTGGACTGGTTAATCTGAATTACAGAAATGTGCTGTAAAAAGAATCAGTATGAATGTTTCCTTTCCCCCCCAGAATATGTAGACTCAGATTTGTATTGTTTCTTGTGCTACTTGAAGGGCCAGATCCTGGTAACATGTAGTCTCATTGAGGGGAACATAGCTTGGTGAAGAAGCAAGCAACTAAGAGTGTTTCCAAGGTCAGGCCAATATCTAGAATGATCTATTTCTAAATTAGATGTTAAAGACCTAAACTGTTAAAATTGGCTGGTGACTTGTGGTGTTCTGATTTTCAGACAGCAGGTGCCCCACACTTTCTGAAAGTCAGGCACTTGTAAAATGTCTCTGACTGAGAACAAGTCCATTTTGAAAACCTTGTTCAGGAAACTTTTTTAGTAAGAACATGTTCTGAAAAGTAAAGATTTTAGACGTACTGTGCATGAAACAAAAGGCTGTTGTGAGCTGTGTACAAGAGTTGGTGAGAGTTTGTATTCTGCCCTTTTTTCTGTGGGAGTTATTTCCTGTTGTTGACTAGAATTCTTTATTTAGAACCACCTAGCTACTGAATGACTGCAAGCTAGCAAGAAATTGTGTGATTAAAACTTTTTAAGGCTTATTTCAAAAAGGTCTCCCTGTTTCAATTTACTTAGGGTGAAGATTCACTCAGTAAAGTGGGAGACAACTCACATTCCCAAAGTTCAAGACAACAAATGCGTTTTTTTCTCCCTCCAAAAGAGACTGCTAACAAAAAGCAAGAAAAATGTGTTGGAGTTTTAGAGGTGTTCACCTGAACACCATGGGGGAAACAATATTATTTAAAAGCAAATGTGTTTTTAAAAGAAAACAAAACCCTAGGTTTCCCTTTTAAATTATAAATAAGCTGTCTGGAACGTTAAGGGGCCAGCAAGTAGTGCCTGCCATTTTTAGGAGACAGCCTTTTTGATTGACACATAATTACTTATGTTAGGAATACAGTACTTGCACTTCTTGAATCTCAACATATCAGGTGAGAGAGAGTTTCCGTCTGGGGGAGCTACCGGCATGTGGGACGTTTCTGAGCACTGACCGGGGGGGCGGGGGAGGGTGTACTTGAAGATGTGCCTTGCTTCTACTGTTATCACTGTGACCTTGGCTAAACGTTAGAGTAAAGGGAGTTTGCAGAAGAGAACGTCAACAAATATTTAAACTAAAGGCTAACAGAAATCCTTTTAAAATCCAGAGCCAAGTGGGGAAATCTGCATGTGGAACTCATTGCCACAGTTTTAGCAGTACTCAAGAAATGATGAGATACTTCTATGAATGATTTAGAACATCCACTGTTACATTAGATAGGTTAATAAAAGGATATAGTCAGTCATGCTTCAGCACAGAAACCAACCACTAACTGACAGGGTGTTAGAAGAAACTTCCCCTGCAGGCATGTTATTCTATAATTGTTCATTTCAGGGATTTTAGCACTTTACAGTGAAGCATCTGATGCTGGCCACTGTCAAGGATTGGCTGTTGGACTAGATGGACTATGGGCCTTATGGCAATTCCTGTGTTTGCATTAAGAAATGTGCTTAGACAGAAACTGGCTTATAAAGTTATTCCACCAAATACAATTCATCTGTTCATGAAAGAGAGAAGATCTCTGGGCCTGGCCTCCTCTTTGCGCTGAAATATCCATAGTAGAAGGAAAAGCCGGGGGGGAAACTCTGGTTTGCCTAATGGAATTTCCTTCCCATTCTTCTTTCCCAGGAGCGCAGCTGGGAAGCCCCACCGAGCCTACCCAGGCTGCATACTGGCAGGTAGCAGGGTTGTGACTCCTTCGTGTTTTCTGGGCTGACTCCTTTCGTCTGGCATAATGGCTCTGCCTTGTCATTGGCTCCCTCCCCACACCAATGTCCTGTATTGCCTCTCCTTTCCCTGCTCCCATGTGGTTAGAAAGCGCAGAAGCGGGAGTTAATGCTACTTGAAGGCTGTATAGCTTTCAGCTCACTCAGAGAACGCCACCAGGCTCAGGGAGGAGCATGCCGCATACAGCAGCTGCTTCCCCAGCTCCATGCCATCCTGCCTCAGTAATATCCCCTTTCCTTCCTCTGAATCCCTAGTCACAGGCTATGACAGCAGCGGGGTGGGGATAAACGGAGCACAGCTGCCTCTCCCCACTTCCACACCCCCTACCAGATTCTGGTGGCTTTAGCTTTCCTCTGCTAGCACAGGTGGAAAGAGTGGGAGTACATGGCCCTTTGTGTTAAGTTTCGGAGTCTCTACTGCTTGTGATGGACATCGATTCTTGAGTCTGTCCACAAGGCTATTACATTTTACCTCTAAATTAGAAATAGTGATTTGTAGAGCCTTCAGTCTTCCATTCTCCTGTTGTTGTCCTACAGATGGAGAACTGCCCTCTTGTTCACTTTGTGCTTGAAGTGGGAAAGAATTAGAAATTATGAAAAGGGAAATATATGAATTTTATTATATATGTAGTCCTTTTTATTTAATTATTTAGACAGTAATGTGTTAGTGACCATTACAATGATGATTTCAGGTGGTGCTGGGTGTGCAAATGTCCCTTCCACAGACTAGTAGCTATTTACCTGCATATACAGTACTGGATTTTGCTGACTCTTCTTCTCACTAACACAGCTAAATCTAATGAGGCCAAGTGAGTCATTACTGTAGTTGTAGTCAGTAAAGAATCGGACATGATGCTTTGTTTGCTTATATGGCTTTCAAAGTTTGTACTTTTTTTTTTTTAAAAGGGAGGGAAAGTGAAACACTTAGAAATGTAATTTAATGCATTGGTTCAATGAGTTTAGGCTCCGTCTGCTGTGTAGTTGTTTGTAACGGAACAGAACAGCAGTGGGAGTTTATGCTACATCTGATGTTCTCGTGCTAGTTGCTGTCAGACACTTTTTCCTCTAAATTTGGTGGGGCAGATTCAACTTCTGGTTTTTTTTTTTTGTTTTGTTTTTATAAGGGGAAGCTGTGTAGAGCAGGGTTTTTCAACCTGTGGGTTGGGGACCCAAAATTGGGTCGATAGAATGTTTCAAAGGGTCTTGTGACAACTCCTGTCCCACGGGGCTAGCTGGGCTTGCCTCCCTACTCCGAGCATTGCAACCCCTGGGGTCCCAGTGGCACTCAGGTTCTGCCCAGCCATCATGAGGATGGGAGTTCCAGGTAGGCTAAATCTGAGTGAGTAGCATGGCAACCCCATGAGCCAGGTCACAATTCCCCTCACACAAATTTGGTCCAGTCAAAGGGGCGGGGCCAAATTTAAGCAGCGCTGTGCAACTCTAGAGGTTGCAACACCCAGAGTGGAGAGCCGAGCCAAGCCCAGCCAGCCCCACAGCACAGGAGCTGCCCCTGTGGGGTGAGCGCTGGGCAGCACCCAACCCCTCCTCCCTCCCCCAGGGTGGGCAGGATCCTACCATAACCTCACCCCAGACTATTTACTGGGTTGCAAGAGGCCATAAACATTTACAGGTGGGTCCTGAGCCCCAAAATATTGAGAACCACTCGTGTAGATCATTCACTGTTTGATCAGACCCTCTCATGTTTGCATGTTACAGTTTTTTCTTTTTCTTTTTGCACTTTTTTTGTGGTGGTGGGAGGCAGGTTATATCATTACACATTTGGGTTATTAATAAAATGCCTAAGTATCAGTCAGTTGGCACCTCCTTGAATCTGTACTCCCTGTGATGTTTCCTAAAGTTTTTAATGGGGTGCCAAACTTCAGAAATGCTATGAAAGCTTAGCTTGATGTACCATTTGTGTTTTTTTTATAAGCCAAAGTAGGTAGAAATATACTCATCCATTTTGATGTGTACATGCATATGCATGTTTACATGTAAACTAGACCGAAATTTATTCTTCGGCACAAGCACGTTCATAGCAAATATAAACAAGAGCATGCTGGAACTCTGACAGTATGGGTTTAAATGAGTTTTTCAATCCATAGCAGCATCTAGGCTTTATCCTTATTATGACTGAAATTGCACAAGCAACAGTCACTGCTATCAATAAATGTGAGCCAGAGCATTTCCCTCTGTGAGCCATGCTAGCCAAATCCTGCTTGTGATTACCTATCTGGTCCTATTCATGCTAAAAAATTTATGGTATTCAAGCCCTATTTCATGATAATGACCCAAATATGTTATAATATGTGTGGCCTTGCCTGTGTAGAAAGAACCAAACTGTGTTTTAATATGTTAAGGATCTGTGTTGGGTGCATCTACACTAGTAAATGTGTCTCTGTATTACATCACTGTGGAAATGACTTTATTACAAGCATTCTTACTACACATTTTTTTTTTTGCATCTGCAGAGCTTGCTGTTCACTAAGTTATTGAAGTTTAGTCTAATTTTGATTATGAACCAGAAGTGAATAATGCATCAACAAAACTGAGTGTGGTTGCCTTTTTTACTTACAGTGTGTTAGCCCAACAGTGTCTGTAATCAGCAGTACTATTCACGCATGGGGGCATGCTCGGAACTAGAATTAGTGGCCCAACTCTGCTGGCTTTCATGGAGTTCAATCTCTTTATGGTTAATTTGGCCCACAGACTGATTGCTTCCTCTGGTGTTTTCCCACCATTTCTGTATTTTTATTTAGAGGTGTATTCCTTTGTTTTACATTGACCCATCTAAGGACTCCTTCTGTATTGCTATTTTTCCATTTCTTTAAAAAAGTGTCTTAAAAAACATAACTTGTGTTTTCAATCTTGTCCAAAAATTGAGAACTGAGGGGGAAAAAATTCCTTATAGCACCAAATACTGTTTGAATTTAGTTCACTACAAAATCATTCAGTGAGAATGCTGTTAACGACTAGACTTGTAACTAGAATTACCTGATGAAATCTCCCAAAATACTAGTATCCAATACATTTTTAAAATAGGTAGAGGATCACACTAGAAATGTAATAAACTTTTTTTATTGATTCTTTTTGAAAAAGTAAAAGATGTTGATGTTCAAGTTAATATTGCAGCCTCAATAATGCTGTTGTTTCCTAAACAGCACGCATCTTGGTATTCAAATGTTATCGATCAGTTAATAATAGTCTAATGAATTACTTCAAGAAGAACCAAAAATCTGCAGCTATAAACACCATAATACCTGGATTCTGAGTAAGGATACTAGTGACAGGCTTGCTGCAGCAATCCTTACTCCGGTGAGTTTTGCCTAAGTAAGGAGTTCAAAGGTGAGCCTTTTAATGGTAACATTATGCTAATACTTCAATATCAAATATTTGGAAGTGTAAAAGAGCCTGATCTATCCTGTGGATGTTTTTACCAATCAAAGCAACAGCGTGAGGCTATGCTTGGACTCAGTTGTAGTAAACACAATGCAGGCTATCCTCATGTGGTATTCGTGTTCATGTTTTAGTAGACTTGTTCTTATGCCCTGCATCCAGACTAGGTCTCATTCAGTCAGGTTAGCAGCAATGCCTTCTGGGAAAACCATTGCTCACACCATTCCAAACTGTGGTGCGCTGTGGGTGATTATTAGCTGCCCTCTGGGAGCACTTGTGCAAGCCCAGGAGGATTATGGTCAAACTTCCAGAATTCCTTCATGATCTAGAAGCCTCCATTGACTTATTTCCCTGTTCAGCAACACCTGGCTCAGTCCCCAGCTGTTTCTACGCTAACCAACGTGATCTAGGCCAGGGGTGGGCAAACTTTTTGGCCCGTGGGCCACATCTGGCTTTAGAAATAGTATGGTGGGCTATGAATACTCACAAAATTGGGATTGGGGTGCAGGCTCTGGCTGGGGGTGCGGGCTCCGCGGTGGGACCAGAAATGAGGAGTTCAGGGTGTGGGAGGGTGCTCCGGGCTGGGACCAAGGGGTTCGGAGAGCGGGAGGGGATCAGGGTTGGGGCAGGGAGTTGGAGCATGTGGGGGTGGCTCAAGGGTTCATGCTCTGGGCAGCGCTTACCTCAAGCAGCTCCCAGAAGCAGTGGCATGTTCCCTCTCCAGGAACTACACAGAGGCACAGCCAGGCGGCACTCCTGCGTGCTGCCCTGTCCGCAGGTGCCACCCCTGTAGCTCCCACTGGCTGCAGTTCCTGGCCAATGGGAGCTGTGGGGGCGGTGCTTGGGGCGGGGACAGCTGTGGAGCAGAACCCCCTGGCTGCCCCTATGCGTAGGAGGCAGAGGGAGGACATGCTGATTTTTCCAGGAGCTGTGCAGAGCGGCTCCCGATCCTGCTCCTCGGCTGGAGTGCCGGAGCAGGGCAAGCCCCAGAGCCTGCTCTCCACAGGGAGCTTGAGGGCCGGATTAAAATGGCTGGTGGGCCAGATGCGGCCTGTAGGCCGTAGTTTGCCCACCCCTGATCTAGGCGAACCTCTTGTAGGTGTTGTGGAGAATGAGGGAGTTCTGTGTAGTGTTTTTCACAAATCTCATTTACCCCTTAGATTATCTATTTGATATCAACCTGCTTGAATGGCAGGAGTTAAATCAAAGGAGGCTGTAAAGGGGGAAACCAATCCACAGGAAATGAAACAATGACAAAGATAAAAAGCTCTTTGAGGAAACAATGGGGGGTGGGGGAGCTATCAGTTGGGGAATACCCCAGCCGGCTCCATCCAGACTAGAGTGGCTGGCTCCTTCCAGCATCTTTGAGGTTTAGGATCCCATTTGATCTTAGGCTCAGCCTTGGAAAGAGGCGTTGAGTGAGTGGCCGAAGGCTACCCAGGGAATGTCGGTGAAAGCTGACCGCTGACTGACTCACAGAGACGGGGAGCTTGCTGCAGTAGGATAGGCTGCTTCTCCCTGCTAGAGACAAAGTTAACTGGGCTGAGGGAAACTTGCAGCAATTGGCAAGGACAGTCGAAGGTATAACTTAAGACCCGTGTGTGGGCCTCTTATTGTTTTTCCCCTTTGCTCTATATGTTTTGAGGAATAAAGAAGGCTTTGTTCTGAAGACACCGTGTCTGTCTGTGTCACTGCAAACTTAGACTGTCACACGCTCCTGAAAGGAAAGTATTACAAGTGCCAAAACCAGGTTGAGCCTGTGTTGTTAGCGTGGTTCAGAACCGAGGGGCTGACATCCAGAGTGGTTATGCTGCATGGCTCCCCTCTGAGTGAGGTGCAGGAATGTAGTGTAGTCCCTTAAGCAACATACTTCAGAGGGACGGAAAGGGTTCTAAGGTGGAGTTCACGGTAGAGCCATAATAGCGGGATCTGGTCAGTTTGGTGATCTTGGGGCAGTGGAGTTTTGTTACAGAGAAGCCACATTCACAGTGTGGGACAGCCAATGGTAGGCTAATCTGATAAACGTAGTGTAACCTTTGCGCACACTGGCAGTGACGTATTGACCTGACATAGTGGAGCCTAAAGGCTTGTCTACACTATCCACTGGATCGGTGGGCAGCGATTGATCCAGCGGGGGTCAATTTATTGTGTCTCTAGTATAGACACGATAAATGGCCCGCTGAGCGCTCTCCCGTCGACTCCGGTACTCCACCAGAACGAGGAGCGCAAGCGGAGTCGACTGGAGAGAGTCTCCTGTCAACACACCGCAGCTAAGACACCGCGGTAAGTAGATCTAAGTATGTCGACTATTCAGCTATTCACGTAGCTGAAGTTGCGTATTTTAGATTGACCCCATGCGGTAGCGTAAACAAGCCCTCAGTTGTGCTGAAGCTCCTAGGCTACATAGCATGTGTGACTACACTCAGTTGGGGGACTCTTGGGCACAGATGCAGGGTGTACTAAATTCCCACTGAATGCGACAATTGTGTTACAACATGACCAAAAAACCACTCATCAAGAAAAGTTCAGTGGGGTCACTCACTGTAATAAGCAGAAGGGATCTGATTTTTCTTCAGACTGGTGTACATTGGGAGCAACTCCATTGAAGTCAGTAGCATTATACCAGTTTAAAAGTGATATGAAATGGACTCTGGCCCCATGCCATGCAATATATAACCGCAAGACTGGACCCTTAGATATCAGAACCAAACTCAACTGCTTCTTTAGCAAATGTTTGTAGTAGCAAACTCACTGGCATGCAGACGCTGTAAGTTAATTGTAAACTTGAATTCCAAGGTACAACAGCCTCTGTGGTCTGAATGTATCGTATAGGCAACACACTCGGCGCCAGATTCTACTCTTAATTACACCAGTGTAAATCTGGAGTAACTCTGTTGAAAGTAATGGAATCACTCCAGATTTCCACTGGTCTAACTAAGAGAAGATTTGGGCTCAGTGGAATTACTCCAAAATGACACTAGGCCTAACACATATCAGAATCTGGCCTCCCCATTTATAGAGGAGTTAATCACCTAGTGAATTAGTAGCTGTTGTAGCACCCAGTATGTGCCTTGACGTTTTATGAAAGATATTGGAGAAAATCTATTCATAATACTGTTTGAAATGTTAAATCTAACAATTATTGTAGGCCAAATCTGCTCATACCTTCTCTGGTGTAAATCCACTGAAATCAAAGGTTTACTCAGGATGTTCACTGACGCAACCAAGAGCAAAATCTGGCCATAAAATTTAGTAGATGTAGCATGTGAAAATTATTTTAAAATATACATAAAAATCTTTAGTGGCTTATGAGAATGCTGAAACCTGCTGAAGTCTTTGCTATATCACAGTTCAGTTCAGCAGTAACATTAAGTTACTTTTTTTTTTGCCTTCAAGAAAAGATTTGCTTCCTTCAGGCAGACAGAAGGTTATCTTATCTGCTGGATAATATCCAGCCATCAGAAAGACTACTATTAATTTTTGCCTGCTTCCGATCAATTCATGAGCCACTTATCAATTCAATAAATGGTTCATGAATTGCTTTGCAAATCTGGTTGAGTGCTACCTTTTGTATCCCAACAGGAGATCATAGGTATTATTTCATTTGCTTTCCTCAAAATGAGAGGCTGATTGTGAGGGAGGAATGGGAAAGAACACTAAGATATGAGGAGGCCTCCAAAATACACAGCTCTGGTGGAAATGGACAAGCACCAATGCTTCAGGTCTAATATTTTTGTAATGGTGTATGCCATAGCCATGTGAAGTGGAGTATCATCTAAAAGACTAGAAACTTAAAATATAAATTACCTGTCTTTTTAAATTATAATTTAAAAATTTGTAAAATCATCAGTGGTTTCTTATTGTTTTGGTAATTTTCATTTTAAAATGTTTTGACTTTGTGGATTTTATGTGCATGCAGCTTCCAGTTAAATTCAACTTTTTTCAAAAGTATGCTTTTTTTTCCTCAGTGCTCTGGTTGAAAATTGCAACACGACCATAAAATGGATTGATTGCAAATCATTACAGAACATTTTGAACATAATACCTAAACTTGTCTTGATATTAATGACTGATAATCTCCTTTATGTTAGGTCTTCAAGCTTTATTGTCCCAAAGTACTGGTTTAGTGGACCAAAATGATCTGAGATGCTTTTGGGGTTGCAGCCAAAATGTTAAGGTGTTTGTATTGCCTTTTATAATAGTGTCTAGAAATACATTTTAAAACATAATCATTTAGGTAACTTATAACAGTCTTTCTTTTCAGATAACACATGGTTCAAAGCTTTCCCCCCCCCTCAAGTCTTTACGCATTTGAACATACCCATTTGGCCTAATATTGTGCATGGGCATATATCTGTAAAGCCAAATCTAGGATTCTATAGAGGGGAGAAAAATCACTGTTGTGATTTTTTTTTTTTTTTTTAACAGAAAAATCATTTCCCAGGTTAAAAAAAAAAAATATTTCCAAGATGAGAGAGAACAAGTGTGCACAGTTTTCTCTGCTAATTTAATTAAGTCTCTATTAGTTTGTTTGTTTGTTTTAAACTACGTAACCTTTTTTGGAAAGGTGAGGTGTTGAAGGGTGGGCACTGTAACACTGAGAGGAAGTTTGTGAACTAAGAATTTTAATAATAATCCAAGCACTGCCATTGAGTTGCTGTGTTGTCTTGTTCATATGATTTAATTTCTCTGTATCTGTTTCCCCTTCTGTAAAATGGGTGTAATACATAATTAACTGCACAGGACTTCATTAGTTGGTGTTTGTACAGTGCATTGATCAAGGGGTAGTAACGTTAGTTAATATTATCACTATTTTTCTGTTCATAGAGGGGGATGCGTGTACCATGTTTTTCTGTTTGTAGTTTTAGAAGCTACAATACAAAACTTTGAAAAACCAAGACACGTTCTTAACTCTGAAATAGAAAAGATAAGGGTCTAGGCCAGTGGTTCTCAATAGGGTACCCCTGGGGATGCGCAGAAGTCTTCCGCGAGTACATCAACTCATTTAGATATTTGCCTAGTTTTACAACAGGCTACATAAAAAGCACTAGCAAAGTCCGTACAGACTAAAATTTCATACAGATGCTGACTTGTTTATACTGCTCTATACACTTACTATATGCAGAACTAGAAATACACTATTTATCTCACTTGGTTTATTTTATAATTATGTGGTAAAAATGAGACATGCAGTTTTTCAGTGTAATTTGCTGTGACACTTTTTTGTATTTTGATGTCTGATTTTGTAAGCAAGTAGTTTAAGTGAGATGAAACTGGGGGGAGGGAGGGGTGGTATACAATACAAATCAGCCTCCTAAGCGGCATACAGTAGTCCAGAGAAGTTGAGGACGACTGGGCTAGGCGGCCAGTGCTTCCTTTTGCAGCCCACAGCCAGGCTCCATGAAGGCTTTGACGAGGGGGGGGTATCATCAGGACATTGCTGACACGTTTCTAGAGAGCTTTGAGGTTGCAAAGAACATTTCCACAAGCAGAAGGTCGCTTACAAGCCCCCTGCTCTGCCCTGCTTGTGGTTTTTCTTTTTTTTCCTGTGGTGCATCCCGGATTCAGCGGGGCAACTCGCTGGGATTTCTCCTGGTTCACCTCCCCGGGGGAGCGCCTCGCTGTCTCCGGCGCTGGGAGGGGTTTCTAGCTGCTGCGTGGGGAACCCGGGGAAAGTGCAGCCCGACTTCGGCGACCAATGGGCCCCGCCTCTTTTCGCACATGCCGGTGAGCGAGGCCGGGCAGCGCTCCGGCCAGCGCCCGCCCTGCGAGCTGCGGGGGCAGGCCCCCGGCCGCTGTCCCTCCGGCGCAGCCGCCTCCTGCTCCCGCCCGACTTGCGGACCGGTCCCAAGCTGCCGGCGAGCTCGGATGCTTGTCATAGTTGTGGCTGCGCGGCGCTCCGCTGGCCGGCTGCGCGCCAGGCCCCCCCCATCTCCGCCTTTTGTCCCCGCCCGGGGGGGGCCGCTGCTTCCCCCCCGCCCCCGCCGGGAGAAGCCGCCCACACCCCGGCAGGTGCCCCCCCCGGGGGAGGGGGCTCGGCGTGCGGGGCTGCCGCCGGCGGCCACCCCCCCGCCCCCCGGGACAGCGGCACGCGCAGGCGGCGACCCCGGGGAGCGCAGCTCCGCCCGGCCCGGGGAGGCGCCGCCGCCGCCGCCGCCGCCGCCGCCTCCCCAGCCCTGTGGCGGGGGCGGGCGGGGGCAGAGACTAGCCCCGGGGCGGAGCTTCGCCGTGAGCCCGAGGGCAAGGGGCTCGCCCCAGCCTCTCTCGCTCCTCGCGTCACTCTCTGTGCATGGCAAGTGCGGGGCGCGCGGGCTGCTCTCCGCCCCCCGGCCGGCCGGCCTGCCTCCCTCCTCCATTGTATAATGCTTCGTGAGCGCGGCGGCGGCGGCGGCGCGGAGAAAGCCGCGGCTTAAATCCTCCAGCTGCCCCCGCCTCCCTCCCTCCCTCCCTCCCGCCGTGCCGCCCCCAGTCCCCGCCAGCCGGCGACATATGGAGCGGGTGTAGCCGAGGCGCGTGCAGACCCTGATGCTCCAGTTCTCAGGTGGAACTGCATGTGGTAAGTTCAACTCATTGCGCGGCCGGGGGGTGGGGGTCTTTGCTGTCCAGCTGCCGGGGGCTAGGGGCGGCTGGGACCGCAGGTGCTGGTGAGAAAAGCGTGTGTTTGTGGTGTGTGTGTGTGGGGGGGGGGTGTCGATACGCAATAACACAATGACACTGGTGTTGTGTCTACAAACAATCGATTTCCCTTGGTTAGCACCAAAGACAAAAACTCTGCAAGAAGTCGGGTGTGTGTGTGTGGGGGGGGGGTTAGCCATGAGTCCGGTGCTTTTTGCATTATTTGTAACCCTCGGGAGCTGGGCTCTCCCCCCTCCGGAGGCGGCTGGGCTCTGAGCGGGATGAGCAGAAAAGAGGATCCTGTTAAAAGGACTGTCTCCAAATGTGCAGAGTGTGTGTGTGTGTGGTTTAAATGCGTACGTACTTTCTCAAGCGGGGGTTGTTGGGCAGCGCTCTGGTAGCGCTGCGCGCTAGTGTTCCCAGAGCCATGTTTACCTCCAACTTGCAGAAACAGTCTCTGCTGTAATAACTTTCCCTATGGGCCGGAGAGCTCTGGACACCGGCAAGAGACAAGGTGCAGTGGAAGCTGCATCTTGCAGTCTGCCCCCCACCTTTCCTCCCTCCCTTCCCCCATTGCTTTCAGACCCTGGCAAACAGGACTTGGGAGTCCCACTGGAAGTGTGTATCTTTGCAGGGCAAACTAAAGGGCTTGGGGGAGGGTTCTGAATCTAGAAGACCTTAGATGTGTTGGAGCTGAAATGACTTACCCTGGTGGAGGCTCTGCTTGTCCCAGATAGGTTACAGAACAGCTGGATTATTCCATGCTTGGTGTCTGTGTGGCATCAGGACAGGGGGTTATTGTGTCTTTTCATCGAGCAGCAGTATATTTACGTTTTTCCTTGATAAAAGCAATGCCAGCAGAAGAAAAACATGCGGGGGGAGGGGGGGTTAGAGAACAAGATTCAGGAACGTTTTAGAGGTAATATCAACACACCAAGGAATACACAGATTTAGGGAATGTTGGAAACATTTTATTCAAAGCAAGAATTATTTTATTCTCTTGCAGTGCCCATTGGCTTTAAAGTGACTTCTGCTTTATTTGCATGAGTGTTTTGGGATTTGTAAAAGTAGATTCCTGGCTGTTGGGGTATCCTGAGATTTTAGCACCACTTGTGTGTCACTCACTGTTTTTTCTAGAAACATGAGTCTTTCAAGGAAAAGGCATTCATTTGTAGTGCATATTACATGCTGTAGTTCTTGTATTTTGTGAGGTTTGTATTATAAAATGCAAGGAGATTTTTGATACGAAGTACCAAATTGTTCATATGCAGTTATGGAGGAGCCAGGAGTGATTGATTACAGTTTGGACTCTAGTTCTGATCAGCTGATGGTGCAAAATGAAACTGCCAGTTTCAGTTCCTTCCCAGGTGGAGGTTAGTGCCTTTACAAAGTTGTGACACAGAAAGTGATATGAGTTGCTGTGCCTGGCAGTCCTGGTTCGGAGGAGTCCAAAGCAACAGTCAAGCACCCGTCACCCAGGGCCTATCTATTGTGTACTGAAATCAATGGACAGACTCTCACTGACTTCAGTGGATGTTGTATTCCGCTCCAGCAGAGTACCTGTAATCCTCACAATGCAGAGGCCTGATTCTCCCATCATACCAATTTTACATGAGTGTAACTCCGGTTAAGTAAATGGAGCCACTTCTGATTTTACATGGGTTAAAGTGACAGAAGAATCAGGTTCATAGTTTGTCTTTTCAGCGTGCAGAGATTTACCTGCATAAAACTCTCTACATCCAGATGAAGTGTATAGAGGGTATAGAAATTGTACACAAGGGTTGTGTGAACCTTACCTAGCTTTCTGATCCAGTGTCATCAGGATTTTCACATGGTAAAGTAATTGCATAACTAATTGAGTTTTCTTATAACTTGCTGCTTAACATACATATATTGCTTTATAAACTAAGCAGTTGATTAGGTAGGCTAATTAAAAGTAGCTCTTCCTGCTCACAGTAAAAGTGATACTTTTTTCATGCATAATAAAACAAGCTTGGTGTCTTCTGAACCTAATTTACCTTTATGGGCTAGTATTAATACTGTCACTCCCTTTATTAGAGACGGAAGGAGGATTAGTAACTTGTGGTGCCAGACAGGTACATTAGAGCATGTATCCTAGGGAACACTTCCATTGTCCAAGCAAGTATTGCAGCATCTAACATAACAGCTGCAGTTTCCTCCTTTAGATAAGCCTGATTCTACTTCCATGTAAGTCAATAGCAAAACCTCCAATTGTCTTCAGTAGAAGCAGAATTACGCTCTTTAGAGAATGAAGCTATTCCTTGTGCTTCTTGAAGTACTCCTTTTGATTTTCATGTCAAGCTGATTTTTATTCACTCTGAAGTTGTTTAAAAAACAAAAGAAACTTCTTAGCCTAAACATATGTAGGTTTGTCTTTATTTAAAACAATTACAATATACAGAATTAAACAGGCGTATATGCTGATTTATTGTGAAGTGTAACTGTGTTCCTTAGACATCTGCTAGTCTTAGCATGATTTACCCAAAAGATAAGATGAGTTTTTCACAATGCTTTTGGTGGAAGTAATACAAATAACGGAGAAGACCCAAGTACTGAAAATGACTTCTTAAAAGACATCACACAACTGGGCACAATGTACTAAAAACAGTCAGCATGAAAATTCAAACTTTGTAATGTAGGTTGACATTTTCTTTAAGTGAAGTTTCACCTCCATTGGATACAGCAGATCTTAGTAGTATCTAGTTGAACTACTTTTGCTAACAATTAATGAGCCTTTTTTTTCTTGAGAATCATTGATCTGGAAACCAATTTAGAATGTTTTATATTTCACACTGATGTATAATGCTTTGCCATAGTCCCTGACTAGGAGTGCTGAAGTAAGGCAGGGTAATCCAGAGTTGTGAGGACCATTTTTGCATTTAGGTAACACATACTAAAGTGTAGCTTTTCACAAAAGAGAATGCATCCCTTCAAAAGTATAGACAATCGTCTGAAGACCCACTTACTTTTATAAGTTCTGTTTAATGCAGGTATACTTTCTTGTGAGTTTAGTTCATGTTTGTAAGCCTGGCACAGAAGGAGACCGCTTCAGTGGCAACAGTTTCTTGCACCCTCCCCCCTCCGCCCCCAATCAATCTGTGCCAGAAACAGCAGACTCTGATTGCTGAGTCCAAAGATCATGAATGCACTAAAAGAAAAGAGAGCAAGGTCCAGTTTAAAGGGAAGGCAGCTGGTAATAGGTGCAAATACTTAGTGTAGCTGAGCCTCCCACTAATTATTAGTTTATAAAAAGTGGAATCTGCAAATCTAAGAATGAATGGTAGGTGTGTTGGTGTGGGGTTTTTTGGTTTTTTTTAATAGATGCAATTGACACATTTCTACCAGTAATTATTTTACAAGGACACTGATCAGTCAGGAGGAGTATAGCTGCTTCTGAACAGAAGGGCCTGCTTCTCCTATAATTTTTTATCTGCTGTAAATGAAGTAAACTTTAATGTTTGCCACAACTGAGGTATTCCTTTTTTTTTTGTTTTGTTTTTTTTCAGCATTACCAGTGCAGTCAGCAAAAAATAATATGTAATGTAAACGGAAAACAAACTGTTACCGCAACATTCAGATTGCAGTGTCACTGAAAAGTCCAGGGAAGCCAAATTAAAAGTGACCGTACAGCCTTTAGATTGTAAGCATTTTGTGGTGGGGTGGTCATTTTGTTCTGTATTTGTATAGTGCCTGCCACAAGGGGGTCCAGGGCAATGACTGGGGTTCCTGGGCACTACCCCAATATAAATAATATGTGCATGTAGGTAGGTAAATTATATGGCTAGATTCTGCTCTCTGTTACACTGGAGTAACTCTATTGAAGTCTTTTTGAGCCAGAACCTCAGTCCCATTACAGCCCCGTTGTCCCTTTTGGAAAAGCTGGAATGGTCTCTAGTATTGGGCTTTGGAGTTCAGTTTTTACATTACTTTAAGTGTCATATGTCCCATTCTGTGTAATCAGTGAGAGCCAGATCCTACTTGTCTTACTTACACATCAGTGAATGAGCCGGATTTGGTTCCATTTCCTGTGTTTCCTGTTAAGAAAAGAACAGCATAAGAGAAGTGTTACTACATATATAAAAATTATATGAAGCAGATACAAATGCATGATAGGAATCTTTAAAAACTGCTGTTTAAAAAACAGAGTGACACAAAATTGTACTGATTTGATCAAAGGAATTTTGAATTGGGTAGGTTTAGACCCTTCCTTCTGTTTGACACGTGTTCAGTCACTACAGTATTTAAGTGAAGGATTTCATTTCCTCAGATTTAATACCTGACAGGATTATCTGTAACAAGCAAAACATTTTTCTTTGAGCCATGATTTTCAATCCATGGCAAAACAATCATGCTGTAGGATCCAAACAGACTTTCCACTGAAATGTGATTTGTATCTACGATTTGCTAATATCCAACTTTTTCTTAGCATTTCACACTGGTCTTTTTGAAACACTCTTTCCCTTCCAGAGGAGGCAATAAGATGGTTGAGTGAACTACACTATAGAAAGAAACGCCCATGATTGGCGGTAAACTATGCGGATATGTAGGGGTGGGGGTTGGAAGGAGTGTGGAGGGCATATTCGAAGCAGACTGTGCAGCTGCTGCAGCAGGTCTGACTAGTTTTAAATGCCTAGAGGCAGCTTTGTCTTAACTGTAGGTAGCTGCAAAAATGAAGTTCTTAAATGTAATTCATAAGTATGGCAGCATCTTCCTGTGTTCTCATGCACTCATATTTTTCACAGGTGCTAAGGGGTAGCCCCTCCCCCTGGAAAAATATTTGTTTCTTTAAAATATATAATATTTGTATATTATTTTAAAAGATACATTTTTCTTTTATTAGAGTAAGTTTCTTTAATTCATCATAAAAAGGAGACTTTGGTACCCATGAAATCCACCTGAGTGTTTTCAATAGTGGTAACTTTGTTTCCTTATTGCATTGAGGGGTGTGTGTGTGTAACAATCTGCAGTATTTAAGCATTATCTCTAGTGTGATTTGCTGCAAATCAACCCTTATCCCCTTGCCTTTCCTCTCACCAAGAGCAGTAACTTATATCACTGACCGTCAGAAGGGCTTTGAGCAGAGCTACTTTAGTACCCCACCCTCCCATGGGCCCAGTAATTTTGCTTCTGTTACCCTCCTGCGATCAGATACATCGCCTCTGTTACTCTCCAACCCCCGTATATTTGGGAAATTGGTTTTTCTAAGATTACACACACCCTCATTGCACAAAATATTGCAAATGTACAGAACGGAATATTATACCTTTTTGTATTTTTAAACTTAAGCCTTGGTTATCTGGTGTGTTGCCCCAAATGTGAGTGCAAAAAGACATGCACAATACACAGTTGCTGTGTTGGGTTTTGTTTTTTCTAGTCATTGTAACTCTGAAAGAAAACTAATGTAATGGGGAACTTTGGCTATGGTGTATAATTTGTGTCTGGCTTAAAGGGGAAATGCAACTTAAAACGCTTTCTCTTTTCTTTTTATTCTGTTCTTCTAACATTACTTTTCTGTGAAATGTGGGCCAGCTTCCCATCCCCCAAATGCACACACAGTATCAGTGTTTAAATTACAGTATTCCAGGCTAACTGACCTGCATTAGCCAGGCTTTTAAATATGGAATTGATCCAAAAGTGTGCCATAAAATAGAAGTGTTCCAAAGTAGGATAATTGGATAAAACCATGTAGGTCTAGCATGACAATTTTTTCCTGAGGATTGAGGATATTAGCACTTTAATTACTGGACATTATGCAGCTCAGGTGGGTTAATATTCATAATTCTACTATTTTTGTGTGTCTTTTTAGTTATTCTGACTGTGGAATCAACCAGATACCATGAAAATTAAATCTCTCTGCCTCTTACTTGCCGTTGCCATAAGTTCATTATAGTTCAATGCTAGCCAAAGTTCCCTTTATCAGCTTTCAGAATTCTGCTTCAGGAAACATGAAAACACACGCTGTATTTCAACAAATGCAAGAGCTTTAGTGCACTAGATTGAAAGGCCAACAGTTGTCCACTTTTCTAACCTCATTTAATGCTGTCTTGGCAAACTTTCACATCTTATCTTCGGGACCATTTTTTCTGCATGTGTTCACATGTGTGGTAGAGGCAGGATAATAGCTACTCCTCCCATTAAAATAAATTAAAATGTTTTATGCTCCTTTCTACATATTAGTAAGATTTTTTAATAAAGAATCTGCATATTATTACAAGTATCAGAACATTTGAAGCCCTCAGTTTGCAGGACCTGGCACAAAAATAACAATTACCTCTGATTAGATGACGTATGTAAAACTAATGATCTTGAGGATTGTTGTGACCTGTCTGTTTGTTTAAAGCAATCTGTGCTTCGCTTATTAAAGCAAAAAATGTTGAAAACTACTCCAAAGCACATAAGAACAGTTGCTTTGAGAACAGCATCATGGAAACACTTCCTGTTGTAGTCTGTTCATGGTTTTTTACTTTCAGTGGCAAGAAACTGGTTGACATATGAAACCTACAAGACAGAAGCTAAGATGATTTCCCATTGGTGAGATGTAGTTTGCATTTTATGCCACACTTTTTTTCTTAACAGAAAAAGAAAAGTCAAGTTGCTTCTTTTCAGTTTGACTGTGGTAACTTATGCAATACTCCATTTTCAAAGCTATAATGTGCATTTTGGCAAACGCTTCATCTTCTGTTTTAAGGGGGGAGTTCCCAGTGTGTTTTATTAAGAGTCTACAATGTGAGGGGAAAAACAAGGTATCTTTGGGGAAAAGACTCTATGAAAAGACTCTATGAAAGCAAGGACTCCATCCAAGTAATTATAAATACATGAGAAAAACTACCTTCCATTATACACAAAGGGGTCTAGTCTCCCTTTGATGCACACATAACTCCCATTAACCTTTACAGGAATTGCATGCATCCAGGGGAGAATAGACTGAAGACTTTGGATCTTTAAATACACTAAGTACATCAACCAGACCATGACATGTACATGCCAATAAAGATGTCTTGTTTAACCAGCTGAACATGACACAGCACAGCATAACCCCCTTGTTGAGCACATTAACAAAATCACAAGGGAGGAGGGAGGGAGGGATAAATAAATATTAAATATTTCAGCATCACCCTTATCCTCTGTGTGCAGTAGCATACCGTGATCACAGTTGACAAATGTTAACTGTGACAGGAAAATGTATTTTGTTAGTGTAGTAGGCCTTTCACCTGGTTTTGGATTTAATTTACAATTAAGCTGCTCCTTCCTGGTAGGCTCTTCAGCACATGGATTCCTGAAGGCTCTGAAGTCAGTGGGAATGGAGGACAATCAACTGGATTTGGCCCTAAAGCAGTGCCCAGTCATCTTAACTGCTGAGGCTTCCCAGCTTTAAGAAACTGGGACCCTGGTTCTCCAAGTAGAAGTGTATGATGCTGCACAGAGCCCCGTGGGTTTCAGTGCGGTTCCATTCAAGGGCCTGCCCATGTGGTTCTCCTTGCAGGACTGTGGCCTATAGCGTTGCTGACTACTGGACAAGAGAGCCCCTTAATGGGAGACATGCTCAGAGAATCTAAAATGTGGAGACTTCGTACCTGACTTCAGCCCCCAGAGGTAACTTTGAATAGGCCCCATGGCATATCTTCACATAACAAAAAGCATAGCCTGTTTTTTTAATAAGATGTGGATTATTCTGCACAGTCCATGCAGCTTGATTAGTCTTGGATACTATTCAGTTAATGCATTTCTTATTCTCTCCCACAGAAGAAGTGCAGGGATCCAAACCGTGGTGCTTGAGAGATTGCTGTTACTGTACAGTGGCAGCACAATTCACTGCACCATTTGAAAGGAGTTTGAACCATGTGTATACAGCATAATATAACTTGATTCATGCTTGGCAGACCGGACAACTTCCTTAGCCCTGCCACGTGGAGATCCGAGTTTCGGAGTAACCTCAGTCTCGCTCTTCATGTTGGCTGAGACGAATCCTTGCAGAGTTGACGCTCCTGTTCTGCTGGGGGAGAATGTGCTCTTTTTTTTTCCCAGCGCTCCAAGGCGGCATTGCAGATTCCATGTAGGAACCTGTTTTTGCCTTCATTGGTTTGCAGTATGCGCAGCTATTCCGGCGAAAAGAGTAACGAGGATAGTGGACAAAGAGGTGCCCCGGGATAAGGCTACGTCTGTGTAAATATTTCCCCCTCGCTAACGCCAGTGGTAGCAATGGTGTGAATGGGCTGCCAGTGTATTTAACAGTGTTATCTACTTCTGCCCCGAGTAGGCCTAAATTGTGCCTGTGATCATAGGTTCCATGCTAGCGCTCCCACTGGTGGAGCTGAGCCAGTTAGCAATGGTAGCAAATTTTTGCATGAAACTCCCAAAAGGGAGAAGGCTTGAGTCTCGTGATCACATTCACACTTGACTGATGCCCTTGTTCACTGTTTCAAGGAGGCAAAAGAGAAGTTCTACACAAGGTAGAATATGTCAGAACTGACCTTTTGGCTAGCTGGAGGCGCTGGCATAAAAATAATGTGTATTGTCTCAAAACAGTTCGTTGCTGCTTTAAAGACAGCTCCCTGCCAGACAGTAAGCACTGTTTGGTTGGTTGGGTTTTTTAAACGTTAATACTTTATTCTAAAAACACATCGCTTGTTCTCCTTTGTATCAGAAAGAAGATCCTTTTTCTGTTTCATTCATCTGTGCCTTTATACTGCCTGTGTTATTTGCTCGTAATTTCTGTTCAGGTGGCCATTTTTAAAGTGCCTAGTCTTCCTTCCATATACAGCACCTGTGTACTTTTGATCACCTCCTAATTCTTTCAGTATAATTTTTAATGGCTTAACAAGCAAAGGAGGGTAAATTTGACTTCAACTTGTATTAGGGCAATAAAACTTAATACAATTTCTTAATATTAAAACGCTCTTATTAACATACAAAACCTGTTCCTCTTTCAAATGATTATTTAATGAGGCCCTAATTTATTTTAAATGATATTTATTGGAGCCTGTTTCAGCTTCATCTGACATAGTTTTGTTTGCTGAGTGCAGTTTGTCAAAAACATTAAACCAGCTTCTCTTCTTCCAAGAGAAAAGGTTACACTTAGCAAACTGACAGCATTAGAAACTGTTTCTAATTTAATAGAAGCATATGCTTCCTGCAAAACTTAGCAGACTGCAAGAGTAGAGACTTGCTTAGAGTGGCTTTGCCTTTTTTAGCACAGTAAAAACTGTTGGAGATTTAAAATGAGAGAGTTGCGGGCAGGAGGAGGAGGGGTTGCTTGCTTTAGTTGTTCCAAAAAGGTTAACCTTCTGGTAGGGTTTCAATAATCTGCAAGTTTAAGAAACTATCGAGAAAGTATTGCGGGTGGTGTGCATACAGATCTCGGTCGAAATGCAGTGTCTGATCGTTAATAAACAGCAAGAGCTTGCCTTGCCCTCTGGGCCTCAAATAGTACAGTATGCAACAAGGGAGTGCAGGCAAGGCACGAGGATGGAAACAGTAGTATCGGATTACAGTTTCAAAATATCGCTGGAACACGTTAGCTGGCTTTACACTGTTGACTTGCTTTATAATTGCATTGCTTATTTGTTAGGGAAAGCTTCACCTTACTTTCCAATTAACATGGATGTCACTGCAGGGACCTCAGAACTCCTGGAAGTGCAAAGTAGAACTCCAACGATAACTGCAGGACTTCATATGTTCCTATACTGAGATTCTAAACTTCCTCTGGCATCCTATCATTACAACTTCCATAACTTTCAGTACACTGCACTAAAGCCTACTTATGATCGCTACTAAAAATTTCCCCTGTGGGTTTTTTGTTTTCTTTTGTTTAAGCATTATTATTAAATTTACCAGGTGTCAGTGCTTCCACTTCAGTATCTGTGTAAAACCAGCCAGATTTTCAGAAGAACTAAACACACACCACGGCCGTCTATGGTTGGGCATGACTGGCACCTCTGAAAATTCTGGCTTGAGTTGACGTGTATGGGGTGCATTTGTACTAGCCTCTACAACTGAGGTTTAAAACTTGCTTTAATGCCCCCCACAAAAGCAAATGGGGAGAGTAGTTTCATACAGACTACACAGCAAAACCACCTGGCATTTACGGTTATTGCTAGCACTGTGCAGAGAAGGCTGGTGAATGTGAATGATGCCCTGTGCTCTCTGAGAGTGCAGCGCTGAAACTTTTTATATTCAATGGAGAGAGTTTTGTGAATGCTTATTAAAACAAATATTTTTACTCCTTAAAAAAGTCAAAGGGAACGCAGGGGGTGAGGGATCCAGCTGAGGGTGCAGGTTCTGGGGTGGGGCCGGGGATGAGAGGCTTAGGGTGCAGTAGGGGGCTCAGGGCTGGGGCAAAGAGTTGGTGTGTGGGGGGAGAGGAGGGCTCCAGCTGGCGGTGTGTGGGCTCTGGGGTGGGGCCGGGGATGAGGGGTTTGGGGTGAAAGCTACCCCAGAGCTGCGGTGGCTAGAGAGGACTCCCCCCAGCCCTCTCTCACCGCAGCAGCCCGGGGCCGGGGGAGAGACGCCTCTTCCCGCCTGCATGGCCCTTGATAGCTTGCTGCGCAGTCACGCAGCTTACAGGGAACTTAGGTCAGAACGGACCTAGAACTAACAACTTGGTATTAGAAAAAACACACTGTAAATGGGAAATCCTAACTATTAAAAGTCAGAGAGGAGAGCAGCCCCAATATTGTCCCTTTCCATATAGCCTTCCATCTCTTCTGGCTTCTCCCACCCGTCATGTGCCCATAATATCAAGACCTAGGACCTGATTCTTGCCTACAGTAGTGTAAATCTGGAGTAAAACTCCTTTGGAGTAAGCTGAATCACACTGGTGTGCAGCCTGCATCAGTGAGATCAGAATCAGACACTAAGAAGTCTTGCAAAAACAGTTAATGTACAAATTCGGAGCCAGCTGCAGCATATCAAATCTAGTTGTGCATTGCCATGCAATACGTACTGTACTAGCTACCTAGCGTGACATTGCTATGCCAGGATTTGCCTTTGTACCAAGCAAACAAAATCTTTAAGGAAGTGTATATTTAAGGACTGTGGGTGTTTTTGTTTTGTTTTTAAATCAACATAATTTGTTCTTCCAATTCCTTGAGCTAAAACCCAGTAAGTATGGATTTTTAAAAAATACAAAGTGAAATGAGAAATGAATGCTAGATTTGTTAGCTTTCTCCAGCCAGAGCTGAGTAACTGCTTTTTACCCTTGGTAATTACCCTTCCTTGCTAGCTTTAACAAGTGGTTGTGGGAGAAGGGGTCCCCACTGCTCCTTTAGGAGGTTGGAGGGCTTCCATCTAAATGGACAGATTTAATCTTCTAACTCCTTCCTCTGGCCAGTGGTGGTCATAGGCTGGCACAACCAGTGACATCCTTGCCAGGAATTTAGGGGCCAGATCTTGGGCCCTGCTTGGGCAACACAAAGCTGGCAGGTCTGGCTCTGTGAGGGATTCACTCAAGGGTGTGGTTGAGGGGAAAGGTATATGGATAGGTGTGCTTTTGCTCTGCTTGCTGCTCACCGCCCAAATGGCCTCTTGAACCCATAGGTGGCTGGGTATAATTTAAGCTTGTCCCTCTGGCTGCCCTGACCAGCCCTAGGATCTGGGAATATCAAAAAGGCTTAAAGTTGCCCACTCCTGTCCTTGTGCCAAACACAGATTGGCTGGATAAGAGGCTCTGGCCCATGCTGTTGCCAGTTAAACTACCCAATAGACCCAAAATACCCTTTACTCGTGGTCCTGTGGCATTGCATGCCAAACCCTGCTTCCATTGAAGTCTGTAACAAAACACTGACTTCAGTTTCACCAGAATTTGTCCCTCCGAGATTTGAAGTCGGGAAGAGAAATAATATTCCATGTTACAGAGGCAGCGCAGAAAGTGCCTCAAAAACTTAAAATCTCAGCGCGATCACCACTGAGGCTTGAAAAGCTGCATACTCAGAGTTAAACAGAGAAAATTTCCCCAAATTCCCTTTTCACCCTGCAGGATTTCGGCTTTAGTTCTTTTCTGAGAGAAAAGAAAGTGAAATAATCCATTTTTCTCCTCTTTTAATTTTTATGTAAGTGCTGTGGTTTCAGCTACACAGGATTTCAGTCAGGAAGTAGACGCTGCCAGGTCTGCTTTAAGCCACTCTGCACACACCAGCTCCTCCTGGTTTTCTCTTTCCTTCAAACTTTGGACCCATGAGGACAAAACACTGCCTGTGAATTGTTGAGACTTATGCGAGTGCCTTTTAAAAAGCCACTCAGTCTTAGCTTTGAGAGTGAGTCTTAAGCCATTCAGCATCGAGAACTCCCAAGGTGACAGCGCAAGCGAAAGGATGGGGGATATGGCTTCTTAAAGATCCGACTCCGGTTCTGTGGATTCTGTAGGGTATATTTCTTGAGGTGTTCAACTGCTTTTTAAAATAACCTTTTTATTAGCAATGAGGGCTTTTGCGTTCTGGAATAGCTTTCCAAGAAAAACCACTGTGAATGGGAGACATTTAAAATTAAACTGGACAAAACCTTGGAGAATATACAGTAGGGAACAAGCCTGTATTGTCTAGGTCGGGGTGGGCAAACTACGGCCCGTGGGCCGGGTCCAGCCCCTCAGGGCTTTGGATCCGCCCCACAGGACTGTCCCGTGTGGCGCCGCGGGCCCCACTCCACTCCAAGAAGCAGCCGGCACCACGTCCCTGCGGCCCGCGGGGGCGGGGGGCAGAGGGCTCTGTGCATTGTCCTTGCCTTCGGGCACTGCCCCCCGCAGCTCCGATTGGCTGGGAACTGGCGTTCGCACAGGAACCTGGTTCAAGCCGCTTCCCAGAGTGCTGCAGTGTGGGACCAGGGCAGGCATGCAGGGAGCCTGCCCTGGTCCCGGTGCACGCTGCTACCACCCCGGAGCCGCTTTAGGTAAGTGGCGCCGGGCTGGAGCCCAAACCCCTCCTGCATCCCGCTCCCCAACTCCCTGCCCTAAGCCCTCTGCCTGCACCCCAACTCCCTGCCCTAAGCACCCCTCCTGCACCCCAACCCCCTACCCCAGCCCTGGATACAATTTCCCCACCGAGATGTGGCCCTCGGCCCAAGAAGTTTGCCCACCCTTGGGCTAGGTAGAAGGTGAGCAAACCATTTTCTTTTTCATTTTACTTTTTATGGCTCCAGTGCTGCAGTTCTTATTTAGGCAAAATTCCCAATTAGTAAAGACTTCAGGATTCAGCCCAGCAATAGCAAAGAATACCCTTGTGACCAGGACTGGCAAATATGTCTTCAAAGATGTGTATGGATCTGTGTTCTCGAGAAAGTGAAGGACTCATATCAGTAATTAGGACCAGAAATGTTACAAGCTTCCCCACACTTACTAATCATTTTGCTGTTGGATCTAGAGAACCGCCATCTTCGGGCTGTTTCTCTTCAGTGAAACAAAACCAAAACCAGTTTCTTCACAAAGGGCAAAAGATGTTTTTCAATAACATCACTTGTTTTTTTAATTAAAAACAAAACCAAACCCACTGTGCTAAATGACACGAACTTTACTCTTGTAAAGTTCATCTTCTACTAGAGTGTATGTAATCATCCTAAAGTGCAGAGGACAAAAAAGCAAGTTCAGACTTTCTGCAACAGAATGAATGGATCTTAGATACTTCTCTGGACTGGGTCATCCAAAAGCTGGAGCTGGCGAAGCTTACTTTGTGGCTAATATCTCTGGAAAAATCTCAAAGCAACTTTTCTTTTTCTTTTGAATGGCTGAATCAGTTCTACATTGTCTCCCTTTAAAAGTAGTTCATGCCCATGACCACATCAACCTTAAAACACATGGCCATAACATACAGTCAGTCATCTTTGGGCTTGACGTGAATAGCACATAAACACAAATACAGAAATATGTTGCAAGGCATCACTAGAAATGGGATACAAATACCAAGGAAAAGGAACCTGTGTAGCCAGGAAGAGGTCCTGAGGTCATTGTAGACCAGCTCCTAACAGATGTAATATACTTTGGAGTTCTTACTGGGCACTGCCGTTCTGAGAATACCAAATGGTCCATGACAGCACTGCATTTTGTCAGATTGTTTGTCCCTGCCTTCTATAATTGTCTGGCTCAGGCCTGGTCTGCCCCGGGGGGGGAATCGAGCTAAGATATGCAACTTCAGCTATGAGAATAGCGTAGCTGAAGTCGACGTATCTTAGGTCGACTTACCTCGCATCCTCACGGCGCAGGGTCAACTGCTGCCGTTCCCCGTTGACTCCGCCTCTTGCTGCGGTGGAGTACAGGAGTTGACAGCAGAGTGATCGGGGATCGATTTTATCGCGTCTACACTAGATGTGATAAATCGATCCCCGATAGATGATCACTATCCAGCGGGTAATGTAGACGTACCCTCAGACTTATTGTGACTTCCTAGATGTGGAGGGTGTGAATATATTTAATTTTACACTAATTTTTACTCTTTGCCTAGCCAGACCTGTAAGTTGGCTTTCTCAGCTCCTCAACAGGAGTTTTGACTTGGGAGTGTAGGAGTGGGCTCTTCACCAAGACCGGTGGAGTCAAGTTGGAGAGAGTGTTTCTTATGTGGTGCATATTACCTCAGCATCTTTTATTTTAAATCACTTGATACTTTAACAAGTCAATATGTGCAAAATTGAAATGTTTTCTAATGTAGACACAAGATCATTGGTGGGGGGGGGGGGGAGTCATGCAGAATGAACAAGTAATTAATGGAAATTTTTCAAAACAATTCCCATTTGTGGTCTGGAATAAAATATTTTAAAAAGCTTATGTTCCAATGCTAGTCATTCTAGGCCCCTAGTTAGTGAAATGAAAATCTCCTTGTGTAGGCTAGAAATAGCTACTTCTGAAGATTGAAAGTTTTAGACCCATTTGATAGGGGATTTCTGGAGTGTGAAAATACTGTAAAGTTAGTAGGTGAAGTTGAGTTACTTGATACGTTCTGTCTTTTAAAAGGACACTAACAGCACTCTGAGCTACATAAAGGTTGAATGATATGTGAAAGCTAGACAGTCGTGTACAGGAAGACTTCAGTCATTTCTAAGCTTCCTGGAAAACAGTATAGAGAAGTTAGAGAGAGAGTGAGTGTGTGTCACTTTAGGAGCTTACTTCAGGTACCGCGCTCTTTGGTGCCCAGTGGAGAAACCAGCTCATTTAAAAAACTTAGCATGGGAAGGCTGTGTTAGCCACCCAAACTGCCTGCTTTCCTCTTGATGGGAGGGAGGAAGGGTTTGCTTTGTACAGTGAATATTTTCTAGTTTCCAGGGACTGACAAACTTTAAAACTTCTCCAGCAGTCCCTACACTATTAAAAAGCTCTGCTTTAAATACAAGGTTGGAGGAGAAGTATCAGATAAGTTCATGGAGGATAGGTCCATCAATGGCTATTAGTCAGGATGGGCAGGGATGGCGTCCCTCCCTAGCCTTTGTCTGCCACAAGCTGGGAATGGGTGATGGGATGGATCACTTGATGATTACCTGTTCTGTTCATTCCCTCTGGGGCACCTGGCATTGGCCACTGTCAGAAGACAGGATACTGGGCCAGATGGACCTTTGGCCTGGCCCAGTATGGCAGCCATTATATTCTGTTGCTAGGTCTTCTTATAATGGAGCCCTTTTCTGCTTGTAAGGCTACCAGTGCTCATCCTAGCACAAAGCTTCTAAAGCTGCTGGGCTCCGAACACTTACTTTGATGTATCCCATGTCTGCCAGCCTCGCGATTCTGCTCTTGGCACACACATTTGAAGTGAAAGGAAGCGTGCCCCTGCAGAACTTTTAAAAAGAAAAGAGGCTGAGCATTCTGTGAAATTGGCACTAGGGATGAGAGAAAACACAGACTTCCATGGGGTAATGCTACATTTCAGAGTTTTTGTTCACCCGAGATTCCAGGCTTAAGGATTCTTGGTAGCTAGCCAAGAAACTTGGATTAGTGCCTACAGGTTCCACAGCTTTTCTTGGGTTTGTTTGGTTTTTTGCGCGCCCCCCCCCCTTTTTTTTTTTTTTTTTTTAAATTGCATATAACTCCAGAAAGAGATCTGGAGTTTGGATTTATTTTTAACCATAAAGATTGACTTTCCCCACGCTTGTTTTAGATTCAGTGTTAGACAAACTTCAGAATGTGTCAGTATTTCCCTGATGCTTCTTTTACCCTGCCTCTTCCCCTCCACTCTGCAAAGGCTTTTGTTTTAGGAGCAATTTTAAAAGCAAAGCTTGGGGCTGAGAAGAAAGGTTAGAGATCTTAAACCAATTCAAATGAAAGCTGCACAACAGTTAAACCAGTGGGTACATGTGGTGCAGTCCTTCCTCAGGCCAAACTCACATCAGGTGAACTGGGAATTCTTCTTGAATAAGGACCGCAGAAGTTGTCTCTTAAGATATATCTATGCTACAATAAAAGCCCTGGGGCACTGAGTCCCAGAGCCTGGGTCAGCTGACTCGGGTTCACAGGAGCTAGAAAATTACAGTGCAGAAATTCTGGTTCAGGCTGGAGCCTGAGCTCTGAGACCCGCTGAGCCTGAGTCAGTTGATCTGGGCCAGCCACAGCCAGGCCACGGTTCTTTTTTATTCCTAGGTAGGGTCTGTCTGCATAGCACCTGGAAGACAAAATGCCCAGCTTGTGTAGACCTACACACACTAGCTCTGCTCAAGCTAGCACAGGACAAATGGAGCGGCCACTGGAGCATGAGTGCAATCCCAAGAACAGTCCCACCCGATTCCGCATGTATGTACTCAGGCAGCTCTCTGCTTCAACCACACTGCCCCGCTCCTGGCCCCGAGATGTGGACAGGAGTAAGGGGGGCGTGACCGTGAGAAGTTTGGGAGCCACTGCTTTAGACCTTTATGGCAACACAGTAAGGATTGTGTAAGAGTCAGGCTTGGGGTTCAAGTCTACTTATATTTCTGTTGTAATTTCCCTCTGCATCTGGAGCTGATCTCATCTGCCACTCTGTGCTTTACCAGGGGGACTATGATCCTCCTCCCCTCATACATGTTACTAAATAAAAAAGAGAAAGGGGTGAGCCTGAGCAGAGATGGTCTTGATTAAATGAGAATCTTCCTAGGCCACCTCCTCTCCACTGCTGTCCGATGGGGAGGGGATGACAGGAGAAAACACCCGTCAAAATGGCTCCAGAGTCGTTAGAGCAAGGGAAGCAACACCAAGGAAGCACTGCCCCACCAGCCTGCCTCCAGTCCCCTGCATAGTCCTGCAGGTGAACCCTGCACTTTGGGAGTTGCATGGGCTTGGGGGAATGAGGTGCCCGGCTGGTGAGGGGACAGCAGCTCTATGGTTCGTTTCTTCATTGCAGTAAACGTAGGTGCAGCATGCCAGGTGTGCCTCTCTGCAGTGCCACACGCCTGACTCCATGCTCTCACTCCTTAGGCCTGTTTCAAGGCACTCTCACTAATCTCTGTGTTGTTGCCAGGTAAAAGCATGCGAGTTCTCTGCTCCTTGCTTTCTGCTTTACCCCCTTGCCCCAGTAAGAGGAAAGGGCGGGCAGGGAGCCAGCGGTAGCATAACTCCTGGGTGTGAAGAGTGCCACTCTGGCATGCGGGAGCCAAGTGAACAATGCAAAGGGGGGAGGCTTTTGTGCACATGTGGGCTTGCTAGGGACCTATATACCCTTTACCCCCTGTGTGAACTTGCGATACCCCAGCCCCCACAGTGGGTTGATGCAGTGAGAGCAGCGTAGAGTTTCTCCCTTCTGCAGGATTTTCCTCAGATGGGGTTGATGGAGCTTGTGGTGCAGGTAAGGGAGATGTATTGATGGCCTCTCTTCTCAACTGTTTAGATTACGTCCAATAAAACTTCTTGTACAATATATTCATTCCATGCAGCCTAATTATCGGGGAAAAAATCCCAAGACTGAAATCTCACAAGCATTGAAAGACTATCTGGAGGCCATCCGCAGCAGAAAATATATTTCTACATCAGGCTTTGAAATCCATTTTCCTGAGTAATAATTGAGATTCAGAAAGCACCCCAAGCAAAACAAAACCTCTGTGTGCTTCCAGAACTATTGGAAGAGTCACGTGGTTGAGAAGTAGTTGAGTTCCGCCCCTAGAGTACTGTTTGTACACCCAAGTGTGTAGCATAAGGTGCACCTGTTACGATGATGGTAGAATTGGTTTGTTGAGCTGATTACTATGCATCTCAAATACGATATTTTCCCACCCAGTGAATGCTGCTGACAATAATATGGTCACAATTATGGTGCTCTGGTTAGATGTGGGCAACACTTTCTAGGCCTCTCTTTTCAGGTGCTCTCTAACTTTCTGATAAAACATCTGTGATTGGAAAAGCACCATGCTGCTTTGCTTAGCTCAAAGGCAGTTTATGTTCCTAGGAAAGTTGGACGAAATTCTGATCGTCCTTTTTTAAATTTATCTTTGCGTTAGGAAAGTGTGTGCATGCTGACACTTTTAAAAAATGTTGTCCTCTGATACCTCAAAAGAAATTTTTAAGCTTCCAACTTGACATGTATGTAGGCCTCAGTGATGAACGTGCTTTGATTAGGCATTTAAAAATAAGACACATTGTGCATGTGCAGTAGTGTGTCATTTCCCTGTTGATTCAGTATGATTAGCCAGATATGCGCATCGGATGCGTGTGGATGTTCTACGTGCAAAATCTAACAACTGGAAAAAGGCAGATGATGTTTCTTCAAATAAACAAGGTGAAAAATGGGTGAAACGAAACTTTTGACAACACTGTTAGGAAACGTTTCCTGTTGTTCAGCCTAAATAGTGCCCCGAACAAAATGATGGAAGCTCCTTCCCTTAAGTAAATTAAAATGGAAAGTTCTCAGATTTGTAAAGGCATTGCTTCTCTGGGTTGCAATGCCTAAGTGACTTAGATGGCTGAGTCTCAGTTCCAGATGTGATTTTAGGCACATAGGAGCATAAAATGAAAATGGGACTTAGCCATGTGAACCACTTAGGCCAAGATTCTCAAAAGTATTTAGTGCCTAGCTGTCACTGGTTTTACCTCAGTACCTTTGCGAATCTGGGCCTAGGCCTTGCAACCCTGAGCAGAGAAACGCTGAATACCTTTGAAAGTCAGGGTCTAAGATCCACAGTGATTGCAAATATGCAGGGAGAGCCAAAGAGCAGGTGGTGGCAGGGTAGGCTGTCAGACCATTATGATCTTAGTGCTAAGTGTTAATAGGGTGACCAGCTTAGCTGTGCATTTGTGACTGCCTCGGTTTGGGACATTAAAGTGCCTAGAAACAAATATTCTAATAGACCAGGATCAGTGATTTTTTGTGTGTGTGTTTTGATTATAGGGTGCCAGATTTCTGCAGGGTGTGTGCTCAGCACATTCTGGACATCAGGCCCCTTTAAGGGGTCTAAATTTGGGCACCCTGAACTTTGGGTGCCCCAAATTACTAGTCACTTTCTGAAAGTTGTGGCTGTAGCCGTTAACTTTATGCTAAACGGGAGAATACACAGGAGAGAACAATCCTGCATTGGCAGGAGGATGGTCTAAATGACTTGAAAGGATTTTTTCCCTCATTTGTCATGTATGTGCTTTGGAGAGGTGAGACGAGCATTTCCTGGTCTAGAGTTCATTTTAATCATTTGAGTAAAACAGCAAGTTGGGGTATACATATATCCGGAATGCCAGAGAGTAGGCTCTGCGATCTCTCAGTGTATAATTTCTGGGAATTTTTTAAATTTAAAATAAAAAGGGAAATTCAGTATAAAAGCCCCTAAGTTAAATGCAGTGTTATGATTGGTAATGTAAATTCAAAACTCAGGGAATGATTAATGCCCACAGTAGAGCTATATTTGAAGGCATACACCTAGCAGGGAGGAGGGCAGGACACTCAGCCTCAACGCCGCAGAGTGGATGGAAGCAGCACCAAATGCTAGAGAGGAATGGAAGAGCCTAATTTCTGCCCTGTGTGCCCATATTGGCATGAGAAGAATGCAACTAATGCACCTAACAGCGTGCATTAGTTGCATCCTTGTACAGTGCACAGTGTAAATGCTACAGGTGTGCAGAGGGCTGGGTTACAGTTGCTGCTGTAACCATACTTTGGATTTACCGACTTAGGTTTGTTTAAATTATCAGCCGTAGCATTGTACTAAGGTAGGTCTAGTCAGAGCAAAAGCTATCTGTGCCTAATTCTGTTCTCTCCATTGCACCAGTGTAAATCAGGAGTAACTCCATTGAAGTCAATGAAGTTACTCTAGTGGGAAACCAGTATGAGTGGGATCTGATTCAAACCCGTCTGTGTCACTGATATGTAGAACATCTGCTGAGGGTAGGTAGAAACTGTTGGACACTGAGCTGTTGGTGTGAAGCATAAAGACAATGTTTTGCTGTAAGATATAAATATTTTTAATGATTTATTGTAATGGTTTCCCCCCTCTTTTTCAGATATATGTTGGGAAAAGGAGGAAAGCGGAAGTTTGACGAGCATGAAGATGGGCTGGAAGGCAAAGTGGTGTCTCCTACTGACGGTCCATCTAAGGTGTCTTACACCTTACAGCGCCAGACTATCTTCAACATTTCCCTTATGAAACTTTATAACCACAGGCCATTAACAGAGCCAAGCTTGCAAAAGACAGTTTTAATTAACAACATGCTGAGGCGAATCCAGGAGGAACTCAAACAAGAAGGTAGCTTGAGGCCTGTGTTCATCACCACTTCACAGCCTACTGACCCTCTGGGTGACAGCTTTCGAGAGGCTCAGCCTGCGTTCAGTCATCTTGCCTCTCAGCCAGTTCACCCCACTGACCTAGTAATCACTACACCATTGGAGTCTTGCCTCACCCCAGCCTCTCTGCTTGAGGATGACACTTTTTGCACTTCCCAGACTGTCCAACATGATGGTCCTACAAAACTACCACCTCCAGCTGTCCAACCGGTAAAAGACAGTTTCTCCTCGGCCTTGGACGAAATTGAGGAGCTCTGTCCAGCACCTACCTCTACCGAGGCAGTCGTAGTAGCAACAGAAGCAGCAGCAACGACAGATGACTCTAAAGATAACTCCAGTGAGTCTAATGTTCAAAAGTCTGAGGGAGTCCAAGAGAGCAGAACAAGTGAATCAAAACTCATGGACTCTTTACCTGGCAATTTTGAGATAACAACTTCCACAGGTTTCCTTACAGACTTGACCTTGGATGATATTCTGTTTGCTGACATTGACACATCTATGTATGATTTTGACCCTTGCACATCCGCTACAGGAGCTGCCTCAAAAATGGCTCCTGTCTCAGCAGATGATCTCCTAAAAACTCTCGCCCCCTACAGCAGTCAGCCAGTAACCCCAAATCAGCCTTTCAAAATGGACCTCACAGAACTGGATCACATAATGGAGGTGCTTGTTGGGTCTTAAAGTATAACGACTTTTTATGTACCAGTATATACACTTGGTAGTATTTTCACAACCCTTCCCTCCCTCCCCGCCCCTCCAAATTCACAGCACTGTGCATGCGTCCTTGCTTGCCTTTTTTAAAAGAAAAGGATCACACTAGTTTTTGCTTCAAGCAGAGTTGGAGTGCCTTCATCCATGTATGACCACTTTCAATGTATTTTTTTTAAAGTGGTTCCTCAAGGAAGACCTAATACCCTGGTATAGGAAAGAATGCATATTGTAGACAATATTACTATGATCTTACGACAAACAAATTGAATTGTAAAAGCTAAGCACAAGGATTATGTTGGGGAAAGCTGTAAATTTGCATGTGCATATTTGTCTATTTTTTCTATAAGTTTTATTGCAAGAGGTAAAAAATTTATTATTTAGATAATCTCAGTACCTTTTTGGCATTTTAGCCCTGTATAGGTTGACTTAGCAATTCAGCCCTTTGGAGGCATTAACTAGTCTTCTTTAAGTGTTGCATTTACATGGCTGTTCAGAAACTGCTGCCCAAATTTATTTTATATTTTTGTACAGATTCTGCAGTTTATTATATTGTTTTTTCTAAAAAAAAAAAATGCTGTTTATACACACAAAAAATAGCTATTTTGATAGGATTTGCTCACATAGTTCCTGCATAATTGATGTACAAGAACCACTTGTACTTTTATACAGAGTTGTAATGTTTTATATGTGTATGGTGCAAAGAGAAAAACGGATCAAATAAATCTGCAGTTGGGTCTCCCTGAATGCAAACAGTGCTTTAAGAAAGGGCTGGGGCTGTTTCACAAGAGTTTCACAAATATTTACTCGCTGCTGTAGCCACCTGTGCACTACTGTGATTTGTAAAACCTTAGAGCCATGTCTACTCCAAGACCTATGTTAAACAGTTGGCAGGAGATAATTGTGAAATTTCATTCTAAGTGTTCTCTTGTGAGATCAAGGCTACTGAAAACCTGATCCTGAAGCCAGTATGTCAAGCAAATGTATAATCTTTTTTTTTATTTTTAAGCAAAGTTTTTGGGTTTTTTTCCCCTAAATTTGGAACAGCCAATTGTCTTTGTTACTTGAAATGTGTTACCATTTTAGCAAGTCAGCATTTCCTTAGCTGAAGTTACTGCGAATGATTTTAATGGGAATATACACGCCATTTACAAACAATACATCTCGTTGTAATTTTTCTTAAAGAAGGCATACGTGGTATTTGTTCCAGTTAATTTGTGTTCAAGATTCCACTTGCCCTTTCTTGGAGCATTCTTTCTCCCTCACTGTGTTAATGAGTGCTGAAAAATGCAACTTCAGTATTACTGCAGTGAAGCTCATCTCTTATCTGCACTGGATGGACTTATCTTCGTATCCATTGCTGTTGAAACTGGAGCCAGTTGTGTTACATCACTTGGCATCTCCTCTAGGGTTTGTTTCTTGTTACCTGCTTTACACTTTATAGACCTGTTTTACAATGAATATACAGACACAGCTTTCTATGCATGTTTCCCTCCCCTGTAACACCTGAGAAGTCTTCTCATTACTGCACCAGTAGCATTTCTGTATTCATTGTGGTGTACATTTAATTTAAAAAACCGTTTGCAATGTATCATGCCTGTTGCTGAAATTGCTATGGCATTTTAATTTTTCAATGGTACTTTAGCTGATGAGTGCAGGTTACAACCTATATTGTTGACATGCCTATGGCTTCTTTAGGAATAACTTTTATATTTATTTAAGAAATTTTAAATTATGTTTTTATGTCATTTGGCAATATTCAGTCAATTCTGCTCACTTCTTGTCATGGATAAAATTGGGTCTTGTCTGCCTTTAAAAAGGCAGCTTTATAAATTGGCACTTTAAACAGGCCATATATATTTACTAGTAAATATATATAATGCACACACATAACACAAAGCAAATAAATTTTGCAATGAAGGAACTGCTACTCTAAATGCAATGCATCATACAATTAGGAAATGCTTCTAGATCCTAATTAATCAGCCAGTTTTAATATATTTTAAAGAGAATTACTAAGTGACACAAGATGTTGATATAATCGCAATAGTTCGCTTACAATACTAGTATTTTATGACTTCAAACAGAATGGCATCAACCAACTGTAGAATTAGGGACCATTTTTAATTGCCGGCGCAGGGCCAGCTAGGGAAGGGTTGCTCTGTTTTGCATCCAGTAATGTTTGGCTGTTGTTCATTCAGCAGCTTCCATTCCTTGTGAGAGAACAATCCTGCCACAGACTCCGCAACTTTTGTAACTGGAGCACCCAAGAAACCCTGGCTACAACAAGGTGCATCAATCTGTATACAAAACCCTAAAGCCATGCAATAATGTTGATTGTTCAGAACAATAACATGGTAAGCAGTTGATTATCGTTGTTCTAAGTTATTGTAAATCGGTTCTTAACAACTGCCCTTTCTTTGGATTAGTTAATTGTGTTTTTAGACAAGCACCATATGTTAGGCAACAGTTCAAATAAATGCCATTTTCAGAGCAGTGAACTGCTGTTTAAAAATGGTTGTTTGAAGTCTCTTTGTATTTGCAGAACAGGAGACAAGATCTCAAAATCTACTTTACCACTCAAAAGAAATCTGTGTATTCTTGGTAATAAAGTAGGGAAATCCTTAATAACAGAGTACTTAAAGGAAATTGGCAGGAGATACACAAAGAGCAAAACACCTGATTTATAAAATTAGGCAGAAGGTCAGTAATTCTTATTTTGAACTGTAACCTTTAATTCTATAGATTGAAATGCTTGTTGGAATCTTCTACTTTGGCAGTAACTTTCTTTCTATAGCATGGCCTTCTTGCAAAGGTCAGAGTATAACAGTCAGGATAAGAATTCTTTATAAAAGATGAATACCCAGGTGATGGATATTGACAATGATGTGCAATGAAGTGACAAGATGGGAGCAGAACAAAAGAGCTTTGGATTTGAAGTGATTTTTTCATAAGTTATTTATTCCTTTTTTTTTCATTGTAAATATATTTATTTTATTGTGAAGCTAACAACATCTGGATTGTAACATGTACAGAATGTATGGTAGGAATGTATTCTCTTGTAGGAATGTAAATCTGTATGAAAAGGGGATGGGAGCCTGATTCAGAGAAAATGCATTGGGTTCTATTCGGGATATGCACGGTTCACATTAATCCCCCCCGCCCCCTTTCCAGTATGGGTCTGGTTGTTTGAAATATGCAAAAAGGATGGATGAGGGAGATTTTAATACTCAAAATTACTCAAAAAAATCGGGCTTGTAATGCGTCAGTTCCTTTAAAGGGGCTTGCTCTTGCACCCTTTAAAGTCGGATGGAGTCTTGAGTAGACGCAGCAGCAAGGTCAGCATACCATCGCTGTTCCTTTAGGGCGTGATCTTGTAAATGGATGAGTAAGGGCAGGTCTACACTACCACTTAAGTCAACCTAACCTGTGTCACTCAGGGGTGTGAAAAAGCCCCTGCTTCCCGCCCCGCAGCGCAAGTTTCGCTCTGTCCACACCAGCACTATATCGGCGGGAGACGCTCTCCTGCTGACGGAGCTTTGGTGTCTCACCGAGGTGCCGATGGGAGAGCACTCTTCCGTCAGCAAAGCACGTCTTCACCAGACGCACTACAGCTGCATTGGTGCAGCTGCGCCGATAGAGCGCTGTAGCGTAGACTTGCCCTAAATCTTTACTCATGCAGGGAGTCCCCGTGAAGTCTGTGGGGCTATATGAGCGAGCAAGAGTTTGCAGGGTGGTGCCCTTGCTCCAGGAAGTGCAAAGAACTGACGCTGCATTTGTGCAAAATGGTAAGACACGGACAAAAAGTTGTAAATGCACTTTCCAAGTGCACCATGTTTTTTTGCATGGGTTTTGATTTTACTATTGCTTACTGGGCCTGATCAGGCAGTCCTTGCTCATAAGTAATTCGCGTAGTTCTTAGTGGGAATTTTGCTAGCAATATAGGATTGGGCCCCAATAACAGTCCCTGCTCAGAGTCTGAGTGGACTATACATATCTGTATGCAAAGCAAGGAGAGATTCCTTTTAAAAGAAACTTTGAGGAGCAGTAAAGTATTAAAAATTAAAGGCATCTATTTAGTCATGTTCCTTGCAGTAAGCTACAAAATAAGATGATCGAGACACTTTCTTCAAAAACTAAATGAGCAAATTGTAATCGTTCCTGCCTGAGAAATGGTTTAATTCACTCCAAAGAGGTGTAAACATTTATTTAATTTTGAACAGATTTCAGCATCCTGCTCTTGTGAAAGTTGCTTTCAGTACATACATTAATGAGTCTGAATGTTTCTCAGAAATTAGCTCATTTTAAGCTCCCCCCCCCCCCCTTTCAGAAAATAGGCCTAATGCAAATTCTGGAATCCTTTTTAAAAAAACAAAACCTTTTTCGAGGGTTAACAATGTAATCCATGCTAGAATCTGTAAAGGCAGAGATTCTGGAAAAGGTGTATATAGTGTGACATGTTCAGTGCATGGTGGTTGAACAGGGCTTGTTATTGTCAAAAAGAAGGCTGTATTTTTTTTTCCCCCCACAGACCTTAGCGCTGTGCCTTTTCTATGCAATATTACAGACATATACATCTGAAACCAGATTACTGTATTCACATGTAGGTATGGGCTGTAATCAAAACAGTTGGACAAATGTACATGGAAATGAGCAGTCTTACTTTTGTAGTTTTATATTATACAATAAACAATTAAAAGATACAAAACTCTTGTCCCCGGTTTTTTTTTTTCATGACCAAAACATTGTGTTAAATGGGAATCCAGACAGGGCTTGGGAGACTTATTGACCGAGGAAGGGGGGTTGCTTTCCCAGACTTCTCCATCCCCATTAGGGTACTCCATGGAAGTTAGGGGTAGCTGGGTTGGGGACAGGTGGCCTCACATAGGGTTGAATGGGACCAGTTGTGCGAGACACACGCACTCTACCCCCTAGCTCCTCTGTGGAGATTGCCCGGGAAAGGTAAATACAGCTTTGACCTGCATTGCCTATGGAGCCCCCTCCATGGTAGGAGTTTCCTTGTAAGAGAGCTTCTCAGAGCAACCATGGCCAGTGGCAGTTGCTGGTAGCATAGCTCGATTGGAGCCACACTGGCCGAGGGGCATGAGGGAGCACAAGGCCTCCACAGGGATCGATCTTGACTCCCATTAGTTGCCTGTGCAGGGTGGCGGGGGTGGCTCATTCCCCAGGAGAGCAGACCCTGCACCCCGACAACAATAAGAGAATGTCCCCCAGGAAGATTCTGCCCTCGGAGCCCCCTCCGAATGGTTTGGCTGTCGGCAAGGTGGATCAGCCCTGAGTTTAGTGTGGGAGCAGTGTGGTCCTGGCTTTATGTTCTGTGGTATTAATCACCAAGTGTTAGATGTAGAATCAGTAGCTGCATTTGACTGGTGGGGCTGTCAGTTTACAGAGAGGAGGGAACAACCCTGCTCTCACTGGCACTGGGGCGAGCCTGAGTAACCCTGGGGCCTTCTGTGGAGTTTCCCTGGATTTCAGCTGGTGCAGCTGAGAACAGAATCCGTCCCATTTTAAGAGACGGAAGGCACTTTAAGTTAGGACATGAAAAGCCAGCTGGAACCATTTGCTATATAATCCACTGCTGTATTTCAGATGTCACCCTCTCATCCCTTTAGGTCAGCATTTCTCAAATGCGGCCACCAGGGACTCTTCTTGTTGGCCACAGCCTCCTGGGCTGTGATGCGGGTGAGGGGGGAGTAGCGACCTCTCTCCCTCCCTGTTGCTCCTGGATGTTGGTGTTGCTTGCTGGGGCTGCCAGCAGGGGTTGAGCCCTGCACCCCCCTGGAGTTACCTGGGGCACAACACTAGAGGAGCAGGCAGCAGGTGAGTTCTGCACTTTCCCAGGGGTGGTGGGGCCCAGGTTTTGGGCTTCAGCTGTGGGGTGGCAGGGCAGAATGCTCAGTTCGTGGGGCTCCACTGCCTCCCCCACTCTCCTCCCCCCCCCCCATCACCCCTGGCTCCAGCTGCCTCCCCCAACCTCCCTATCCAGGGCTTAATTTGTCCCCAGGCTTGCCTGGGCTGAGTAAGTCTGCTGTGAAAAGTGATATTAACAAACATAAAAGTATCACTTTTCACAACAGACTTACTAGCTAGCAGTAAAGGAACTACAATGATATCTATGTGCATATTTATTTGTTTTTCCTAAAGCTTATTAAGTGTTTTAGGAAGAAGTGTGAGCACAGCCACCGGAAAGAGTTGGTGGCCGCACTCTTGAGGCCACCAAAAAATTTGTCCTGAAAACCCCAGCTCTTGGTGAGTGGTATTTACTTCCCAGGATAGCAGGAGTGGAGAAGGCAAGGGCTTGTCTTTGCTCGAGCAGTTTTAAGCAATAATGAGTCTTCCTGAGCAGAATCTACATCAGGACTGGGTTTTGCTGTGGCCAGGTACAGAGGGGTTGAATCATATCATATATCCTGGTTACGTATGGCCTCGTGTATTCACAGAGGTGGTGGTCTCTTACAAATTCAGGCAGGGCCATAGGTTCAGACACTGGTGATGCAGCTTGAGTTGGGGATTCGAAACTTCAGGAAAGCAGTGAGCTTTCCTGTCTTAACATGCCACAGACACCGTCTCCACTGCAGTGAACTGGCTCATGTCATCGGAATCACAGCCAGCAATGGCAGGGCACTGCATTTAGAATGCTTGCGACACTGCTGCAGACCAGCTGCTGCTAAGGTCTGTTGCTCGGCAATAGTAACAAGTGGCTGCAGGAATACAGGGCACAAAAAATACTGAGGCCAATGAGACGAGTGCGAGGCTTAAGGACAGGCTGGTGATGATGTAGCAGGGGGGAATTTGCTTTCCTATTTCTGTTAAGACCAGAAGCCATTTAAATAAGGGTGGAATGTAACTGTGCAATGATAAAGCAAACCATCTTCCCAAACTCTTAGATACCTTACCAGAATCTTACCAGAGTGAATTTGTGCTCACTCTCCCTAGCACACCCATCTGCACTGTACACTCACTCTTGTGCGTAAGGAATCTAATATTCCTAATCAAATATTTAGGAATCATTAGCCTAATTACCTAACTGGAGACGATTAGTAAAGGGATTGGGGATTTTGTGTTTTTACTAGTTTGGTTGACATTTAATTTTTAAAACATCTTAGCCATTTATTCCCATAGCTCGCTACTTTTGCAGAACAGGGTATAGATTCTGGGTAAATCTCAAGCTGTTGGTAGAATGCAGTTCCTAGCCTGCCTAGATTGGTGGTGGGGATAGGATTTGTCCCTTTTTTAAAAGCTGCTCATCTTTCCAATTCAATAAGATAAGGGCTTTTCTGATTTTTTCCCTATACTGGCAGAGTGATCTGTGTCTCCCTTTAATGGCTGGTCCATGTAGGAGGAGAAGGGTCTACTACAGCTGCTAGATAACAGAGTTTTTCTTTTAGCTCAAACAATAGATGCTTGTGCTGTTTAGTACTATAGATCCCAAGTTAGGGAAATGAGGGGTGCTCTGTTATATGTACAGACAAAGGCGATTCTGACCTCACTCCATGTTTGTTTAGGTACAGAACCATGGAGGGCCGTGGAATTACATCAGTGTAGATGGGATCAGACTCAGGCTCATGGTATTTGAGTTGGACTCCTAGATCACTCTGGAAGGATGGGGCAGTCATGCAGGTGTATTAGTCACTCTATTGAGGAGTTGCAAGAGTTTAAATATACACCCCCGTCCCCCCAAAAAATCAAGAGAGCAACTACAATCTAAGTGCACCTTTTCCCTTCCCAAAGTCCATGTCCCCCGTGCTCATGCGGCCATCTGCTGCCAACCATCCAGGCAATGAGTCAGGCTATCACTTTATGTTCAAGGAGTGTCTGGTGTCCTCCCTGTTCATACCAGAGACGCCATTTCTCCTTGTCCCCTCCCCTAACCTTCCAGCAGCAGCATAGTACAGGCATCACAACAACTCCCTAGGCCTGGGGCAACCGGACATAATTACTGCTGGAGCCTGCCGGTGCTTCTGATCAGACACTGGATCCAGCCAGTTTCTGTGAAGCTGAAAGGCCGAGTTGGTGTAGAGAAGGGGCAGTGGGCGGGGTGGCTCCAATGTTAATGTAAGACTGAAGGGTAAAGGGGTGGGCTCATCTGAAGGAGTGGGAGGAGCGCTAGGGTCTGTCCACTTTTCGCCATTGGCCCAACCTGAGGCCAGGCCTCTTCCCCCTCAGGCCCCACTCCCTAGCCAGGTCAGAAGCTGGAGCCTGGCTCAGGTCAGCGTGGCCCGGGTGCCTGAGCAGCTGTGGGGAGCCATGGACTGCCCTGGGTGGGAGGCCTGGGGAGGGGGGAGATGGGTTGGGATCTGCTCTCAAGCCCTCCCTACCCTGGGTAGGTGGAGGAGCCCAGGCTCTGCAGCCTGGCTCCAGCTTCTGGCTTGGCTGGGGGATGGGAACTTGGGGGGGAAGAGGAGGGGCAGGGGTGGGGCTATGGAGGGGGCAGGGCCTCATGCCCCCACCCCCCTTTTTAGAAAGAATCCATCATCCCTGGTAGATTGCACACACACCCCCAAACTAAAACAGTCACTTTTTTTTTTTTGGCCATTTCTTCACCCTCTGTTCTCCTTGTGCTGGGAGCCAGCCAAAAGCAAGCAGGAACCAGCAGAGACAAGAGGGTTCTGGGAGAGAACGCCCTCCTCCAGAAAATGTTCAACGAGCAGGTGCAATTTCCTGTCTGTTCCAAAACTGTACCCAAAAACTCTGTCTGGGAGCCTGCACTGGAATAGTGTGTGCACTAAGGCCCCCGGTGACCCTCCCCCTCGCCCCCCATATTGCAACAGCACCAGCAAAACAGTGTCCCGCATCCTCACATCAGAGCACTGGGCTCTGTGCCCATCTCACTACCGCAAAGGCCTTGCTGGGCTAGGCTTCAAAGGTGTGACGCTGGCATGTGTTCGTCAACCTGGCCCAGCTCCTGCGGTCTAAGGGCTTGGGTAACAGTTTCAAAGTGCCCAAGTCACTTAGGTGCCCTAGGCCTCGGCGACACACGAACGTCTGCCCCACTTTAGCGCTATGAGGCCAGTTATACGAGTACGACGCTGCAGTTCTGTTGGTATAAAGGCACCATAAAGCAGCGTAGCTTAGGCCCCCTTCCTTAATGGGATTAAGCCATCCCAGTTTAAGGCACTGGAGCCACACGATGGGGCTTATAGCAGTGTAACTATATCCGTAAACAACATCCCCTCTAACTGAAATAGTTACACTGTGTGTAGACCAGGCCTAAGGACTGTTACCGTTCAGTGGTGCCTGGGGCAATATGGGGCCATCTACACTGGGAAAAAAAAACAAGGCTTATAGCCTGGGTCCACTGATTTGGGCTTGTGGGACTCACGCTACGGGGCTAAAAATAGCAATGTAGCCATGCCCGCTCGGGCTGGTGCCCAGGCTCTGTGCCCCCCCCTACAGCCACCTTGCTGGGTTTCAGAGCCTGGGCTCCTTCCCAAGTGGGAACACCTACACTGCTACTTTTAGCCTCATAGGGTGAGCCCAAATCAGTTGAGCTGGGCTCTGAGGGTCTGGCTACCCTGCAGGCACAAACCCCAGCTGGCCAAGGCCTGCTGACTAATTGCTGTGTAGACGTCAGGGCTCGGGCTGGCACCCAGGCTCTAGGACCCTGTGAGGGTCCCAGAACTCATGGAACCTCTACCCTGCAATTAAACAGCCCCTTAGGCCGGAGTCAGCTGGCACAGGCCAGCTCCGGGTGTCTAACTGCAGTGCAGACAAACCCAGAGCAGAGACTCGCTGCCTTGTTTTTATTTTCTCCAGTGTAGCTATAACCAAAGTCATGTAGACAAGACACGCTCTCTGCACACACCTGTCAGGACAAAGCCTTTCGCACATGTTATCCCTGGAGTTAAAGACCAGACTGGAGCCTAGGTTCACCCCACGAGAAAGGGTGTGCGTGTGTGTGTGGGGGGGGGTTGTCTCTTTCCCGTAATCGCTCCCGTTTGCCTGCTGGAGCAGCGGGAAGCATGTCCCTCAATATTTATCAAGGAAATAGTCCTCCATCTTTCCTACCACAGCGTCCTTTTACCACCCCTCCTCCAATGAATTCCTAGCCCGTTTGGTTGCCCTGGCAGCCTACCCACTAGGGATTTCCCTACCGCCCCGCCCCCTTGAACACCCCCATTCCCACCCAAGTAATCAACTAGTCACATGCAGTGTTGCCTCTTCAGTTGTTTTCCATCCCTCCAGCCCCTGTAAATTCAAACACCAACCCCCGCCCCCCAATTTCAGTTCCCGGAGGAATTACTGCTGCCAACTGCGACTGGCTTGGGAGGGATGGACGCTGGGCACGGTGCGTGGCTGCAGGAAGGCACTTGCTGAGGGTTAGGCCTGCGGAGCCAGTTAGGTTCATTTCAATTTTACAATGTTTAATTAGATTTAATGTGTTGTTTTATTCCTCTCTCTCTTTTCTAGTGGGGCCACTTCTAGACTCCAGCCTGGAGTGAACTCTGCCCTGAGTTTGATTAGCGGCCTCCCCAGCCTGAGAGGGCGTCCCCTGGGGCGACTGCAGGTGGGACCGGTTAATGCCGTACTCACACGCCGGCAAACAGGGCAGGGAAGAGGTGAGTTGCAATACGTGGCTCCTCCGCTGTTCCTTACTCTCTGCCCCAGGCGAGACCCCCGCTGTGTCCCCGCCTTCCTGCCTCCTCGGCCATGGGATGCACAAGGAGAAGGGGCTTCCCATGCTAGATGGCAGAAGGGCTCTGGTTATATCCCAGAGGTCTCTACCCCCTTAGGAAAGCAGGCCATGTACACTGCCTGGGGACATCAAGGAGTGGGGTCATACAGCCAAGACTGAGTCAGGGGGAACGAGTTAGTCTGCTTTGGTGCGAGGCCCCCTGAGGCCTGAGAGGCTTAGGCCAGTGACAGCACCCAGGCTGGAGAAAGCAAAGGCTTTGTCCTGACGGGTATGTGCAGTGAGTGGCTCGTGGGGCCTGTCACCACACTTGCTGCCATCACTACTGGCTGAATACAGCCACTCACTCTGACGCTGCCTTCCTATCGCAGCCCCCAAGCATTCAGAAATCATGCCTCAGGTATTCCCAAAATCATCCGACCGGCTTCACAATCAGTAGATGTTAAAAATAATAAAGGGGAGTGGGGGAGGTTACTGAGTTCTTAGGATCACCTTTTCTCCACAACCAGGAGGGCAAGTGACCAAGTTTATTTATTTTTAACTGAAAGCTGAGAGTCTCGTGAAATCAGCTGACTCCAAGCGCTGGGGCTTTAAGAAAGACCCCAAATGTTGTGAGGCTTTCGAAAAGTCACCAGAGTTGGTGATGCTGCTGCTGCAGGGTCTGCAGTGCATTGTCGGGCATAGGCGCCTGCCTCCTTTCTAGGGAGCGAAAGGTGGCTGTTGCTTTGGTCGTCCTACTTGTCTAGGCAGCTACAGTAAGATTTTGGAGCAGGGTAATCTCATACCTGTTGAGCTTGTTTCTACTCCGCCTCCCACTCAGAGGAGGCAAGAACAGTCCTAGGCAGCTCGGTGTCAGTTTAGTTCCCTTGCTTGGAAACTCTCCAGCAGAGCTGAGGTAGCCAGCGAGCTCTTTTTTGTCCGAATCTCGTTCTTCTCCTGTCTCTACCTGCTTGTAGGCGGAAATAAATCACTTGTCTGGGCTGGTGTGTGAGGATATGGAGAAAATGGAATAATTGGGAAACTGCTGCCTTTTCGTCAGCTGGAATCTCATTGGTTTGTATTGTGGTTTTCCACATTAACCAGCCTGAGCCCCAAAGGGCTATGGTGCAATTTTTAGCTCCATGAGCCCAAGTCAATTTACCTGGGTGCTGAGACTCGGTGCAGTGTAGATGTACCCCACGTCGGTTTGCATCTCTCTCTCACGCACACATCCCACCCCTCCACAACCTACTCTGTTTATCAGGGAACCCTGCTGAAGTTCATTTATGTGAAGTGTAATGTTCTGGAAAACTTCAGGAAGCTGCTGGCCTACAACTAACATAGCTTATTTTTCATTACAGGCCCAAATCCTCAGGCCCAGAGCCAGACATTCCTGATGGACTTTGGGGGAGTCCCCATGCAGATCTGAACGCAGCAGCTGGGGACCATTTCCAGTTATTTTAACTGAGACTGAAGAACTTGCAGGTTAAATTTTCACCCTCGGTTTGTCTGCTTGTGAGTGCAAGGGAACATATTCCACCACTGTACTCTTTTAAGGCCAGGATTTAAGGCATCTCTTCTACCAGCGTACGTACAAAACTGAATGTGACCCTACACCTTAAAGCAACGGTTCTTAACTGGAGGTCCGCAGCCCCCTGGCCACAAGTCATTTCAGGGGGGGGCTGCAGGGCCTGTGACTGAAGCCCTGGTGCCCCCTGGGTGGGCTGAAGCCGGAAGCCAACGGGATGAAACCCTGAGTCCTACCATCTCCCATGGGACTAAAGCCCCGAGCCCATGAGCGGAGTTAGGGGGCATAGGAGCATTGCAATCCAAACTACACTGCCTTACCCAGAAGGGGCAGTCCCAGGGGAAGCTCCATCCCCCTCCCCCACAACACAGACACCTCCTTCTCTTCCCCAGCTCCTCTCTCTCCTGAGGCCCCAGCCCCAGGCCAAGTCAGAGGCCAGAAGTTGGAGCTGGGCAGTGGTTGGGCAGCTGCTAATACTCTGGCTGGGGCCATGAAGTGGGAAACGGTAGCATTCCCCCATCTCCTCCTGTTGCTGGTGCCCGAGGTTGCAGCTGCTCCCCAGCTCCCTTTGACTGCTTGCATGGCTGGTAAGAGCCACACAGGTAGGGGAATCCGGCTCTGGGGCTCAGAGAGCCCTCAGGGAGCAGCAATTGCAGGTGGGGGCCTTCCCCGCACACAGCCCCTAGCTACCACCCTGCCTGCACCCTGAGCTACCCCTTGTTTGCACCCTGAGTGGTTTTCAAACTTTTTGAGCCACACTTCCCCCCCGAGTTATAATTTTTGGTTGCACCCCTACACAACCCAGACAGTCTCGCTGGCCTGCTGAGGTGAGTCAGGGCGTGGAGGTGGCGCTTCCTCCCCAGGTCCTGCTGTGTGGAGCTGGCCTGAGTCCCTCTGGGCTCTGCCCCCGAAAACAGAAGTCAAGTCCCTGGCCCTGGAGGCTTTAGCCCCGCAGTGGCGGGGAGGGTGGGGGGGCGCCGCTGCTTGGGGCTTCAGTCACAGCCCCCCTGAAACAGAAATAAGAAGGAGAACCGCTGCCTTATAGTTTCTATAGACATAGACTTCAAGGGTTAAAAAATGAGCAGCTCTTTGCTCCTAATTCTGCCCTCTTGGCCCCTCCTCCCCCCCAGACTCCACAAAGTCAGTGCCATTACACTGGCTAAAAGTGAGGGCAGAATTTGCCCTGTACCCCTCAGTATGGGGCACTATGGAGCTGGAACCAGCAGCATGGCCTGAACCATTTAAAGATGAACTTGTCAGAGCGCTGGGGAATAATCCTGCCTGGGCAGCAGAGAAACTAGATGACCTAATCCTGGAACTTTAACTGTCCACCTGTTCTGCAAGGGATTCCCACCCTGCATGGCCAGTAACACTGCGGTCCTGTGACCTGGGCAGGACAGGTGCAAGTTTAAGACTCCAGGACTGTAGGTCCTTCCTACTTCCAATGTCTATGGGCCGTGTTTGGCGCTCAGATACATGCATGCAATTCCACCGATTACACCTGCACAGCTGGAGGGGCGTGTGTGTATGTGTGTGTGGGGGGGAGTTCATTCCCCCTTAGTCTGTGAGCTAGACAAATTGAGGGAATGCAAGGCAAAAATGGGATGGGGAAAGGGAGATAAAGGGGAAAGGGAGATCACTGCTTGAAGCCAAACTGACATGAGGAGGGGCAGCTAAATCCAGTCCATCCATGAGCCTAGTGCCTGTATGTCTGCCAAGTCAGGCAGGTGCCTCACAGCGGTCTAAGGAAAGCTGGGTGATTGTGTCAAAATGACCCCCCAGGAATAGCTGCTACTGTGCAACACCTGAATTCAATGCGGTTGTGTTCGCACCCCTTTTACTTTTCACTAACACCCAAATGATCGTGCTGATTGGCAGGAATGTTCACAGAAACAAAGAATTGTCAGCAAATGTTCGTGACCATTCCTGGAAAGCTGTGTTGATCTCGCCAACATGACTCTTTGCACCAGAAACCTGATCTGAAGAGTTACATTCAACCCTTCAAAGGCCAGAAACAATCATAGGGCTAGAAGGGCCTGCAAGGGTCATCTAGTCCAACCCCACAACCTCCCGAGGTGTCTGTTTCATTGTCCTGCTGTTCTTACAGTTAGGCAGTTTTTCCTGAGATTTAATCTAAATCTGCTGTGCTGTAGTTTGAACCTATGGCCTCTTGTCCTGCCCTCTTGGCAAGAGAGAACAACTTTTCTCCATCTTTTTTTATGGCAGCCTTTCAAGTACCCGAAGACTGCTATCATTCCCCACTTTAGCTCCTCTTTTCCAAACTAAACATACCCAGTTCCTTCAGCCTTTGCTCATATGACTTGCATTCCATCCCTTTGATCATCTTTGTCGCTCACCTCTGGATCCTTTCCGGTTTCTTTACATCCTTTCTATATATTGGTGACCAAAACTGGACACAGTGCTCCAGCTGAGGCCTAACCAGCACCTAGTACTGCTCTGCTATCACCTCCCATGACTCACATGCTATGCCTCTGTTAATGCAACCTGACATTGCATTTGTATTTTTTGCAACAGCACCCCATTGCTGACTCATGCTGAGGCTGTGATCCACCACAACGCCCAGATCTTCTCAGCAGTGCTGCTGCCAAGCCATTTCCCCCCCATTCTGTATTTGTGCGTTCGATATTTCGTCCCTAAGTGTAGTGCCTTACATTTGTCATTGTTGAATTTCACGTTGCTGTCTACAGCCCAGTTCTCCAATACCATGGGACTGATCCAAAGTAACCAGCACTTCTCAGATCAAAGGTGGGCAAACTATGGCCCACGGGCCACATCTGGCCTGCGGGACCCTCCTGCCTGGCCCCTGAGCTCCTGGCCCGGGAAGCTCGCCCCCCAGCCCTTCCCCTGCTGTCCCCCCTCCCCCATAGCCTCAGCTCACTGCACCACTGGCGCAATGCTCTGGGGCAGCGGGGCGACGAGCGCTTGCTGGGCAGAGCCGCGGCCTGGCCCGGTGCTCCGTGCTGTGCGGCGGCGTGGGGGCCTGACCCGGTGCTCCGTGCTGTGCGGCGGCGTGGGGGCCTGGCCCGGTGCTCCGTGCTGTGCGGTGGCCTGGCCCAGTGCTCCATGCTGTGCGGCGGCGTGGGGGCCTGACCCGGTGCTCCGTGCTGTGCGGCGGCCTGACCCGGTGCTCCGTGCTGTGCGGCGGCGTGGGGGCCTGACCCGGTGCTCCGTGCTGTGCGGCGGCCTGACCCGGTGCTCCGTGCTGTGCGGCGGCGTGGGGGCCTGACCCGGTGCTCCGTGCTGTGCGGCGGCGTGGGGGCCTGACCCGGTGCTCCGTGCTGTGCGGTGGCCTGGCCCGGTGCTCCATGCTGTGCGGCGGCCTGACCCGGTGCTCCGTGCTGTGCAGCGGCGTGGCAGCCTGACCCGGTGCTCCGTGCTGTGCGGCGGCCTGGCCCGGTGCTCCATGCTGTGCGGCGGCGTGGGGGCCTGACCCGGTGCTCCGTGCTGTGCGGCGGCGTGGCGGCCTGACCCGGTGCTCCGTGCTGTGCGGCGGCCTGACCCGGTGCTCCGTGCTGTGCGGCGGCGTGGGGGCCTGACCCGGTGCTCCGTGCTGTGCGGCGGCCTGACCCGGTGCTCCGTGCTGTGCGGCGGCGTGGGGGCCTGACCCGGTGCTCCGTGCTGTGCGGCGGCCTGACCCGGTGCTCCGTGCTGTGCGGCGGCGTGGGGGCCTGACCCGGTGCTCCGTGCTGTGCGGTGGCCTGGCCCGGTGCTCCATGCTGTGCGGCGGCCTGACCCGGTGCTCCGTGCTGTGCAGCGGCGTGGCAGCCTGACCCGGTGCTCCGTGCTGTGCGGCGGCCTGGCCCGGTGCTCCGTGCTGTGCGGCGGCCTGGCCCGGTGCTCCATGCTGTGCGGCGGCGTGGGGGCCTGACCCGGTGCTCCGTGCTGTGCGGCGGCGTGGGGGCCTGACCCGGTGCTCCGTGCTGTGCGGCGGCCTGACCTGGTGCTCCGTGCTGTGCGGCGGCGTGGGGGCCTGACCCGGTGCTCCGTGCTGTGCGGCGGCCTGACCCGGTGCTCCGTGCTGTGCGGCGGCGTGGGGGCCTGACCCGGTGCTCCGTGCTGTGCGGCGGCGTGGGGGCCTGGCCCGGTGCTCCGTGCTGTGCGGCGGCCTGGCCCGGTGCTCCGTGCTGTGCGGCGGCGTGGGGGCCTGGCCCGGTGCTCCGTGCTGTGCGGCGGCGTGGGGGCCTGGCCCGGTGCTCCGTGCTGTGCGGCGGCCTGACCCGGTGCTCCGTGCTGTGCGGCGGCGTGGGGGCCTGACCCGGTGCTCTGGGCAGCACGGCTATAGCGCCGCCAGCCACCCGTGCTCCAGGCAGCGCAGTAAGGGGGCAGGGAAGGTTGGATAGAGGGCAGGGGAGTTCGGGGGGGGCGTGTGGTCAGGGGGCGGGGGTGTGGATGGGGTTGGGGTGGTCAGAGGGAGGGGAACAGTGGGGTTAAATGGGGGCAGGGGTCAGGGGGGCAGTCAGGAAGGAGAGTGGGGGTTGGATGGGATGGCGGGGGGCAGTCAGGGAGAAAGAGTGGTTGGATGGGACAGGGATCCTGGAGGGGGGGCAGTCAGGGGCAGGGGATCCGGGGGTGGTCAGGGGACAAGGAGGGGAGGATGGGGCAGGGGTCCCGGGGGGGGGGGGCTGTCAGGAGACAGGGAACAGGGGGGGGGGGCAGATGAGGCACAAGTCCTGGGGGGGGCCATCATGGGGTGAGAAGCAGGGGGGTCTGATAGAGGCCTGGGGCCGGGCCTTGCCTGGCTGTTTGGGGAGGCACTGCCTCCCCTAACCAGCTCTCCATAAAATTTCAGAAACCCGATGTGGCCCTCAGGCCAAAAAGTTTGCCCACCCCGCCTCAGATTAGGGATATTGAACAGCTCATGGACACTGAAGAGACCAAGAATTATTTGCAGAAATTAACATGATTATTCAAATGACTACTTGACTGAGTGGACCATGCCTGGGCTTGTGGGTGCTACAGGGATGGAAACAATACCTAATGACAACCAACACCTTTATGAATATTGCAAACAGCTTCTGGACAGAGCAAGAGGGGAAATCTGTCTAGTGAACCATTTGCTATGAATTATTCAACCAGCTCCAGTGGTACACCCCAGGGGCAGGCACACAGGGCCTCACTACTTCCCAGAAGGGTTACGTGACCACTGGAGGGGCGGGGGCTGTGCTTAGCACTTGGAAGTGGGACCAAGGCTGGGCTCTAGGATGCAGCAATCCCCACCTGGTTCCCCTGCCAAAACTCCTATTCTCACCCCCTGCTGCCTCCCAGCCACCCCCTCAGGGCAGGAATTGGTGTCAGGGGACCAGATGGAAAAGAACCAGGATGGAACCCAGAGCCGCTCCATGCAGGAAGGCAGGAACATGGGGCCAGTGGCCCACTGGGGGGGTGCGTACAGGGAAGAGAGAGGGGCGGGAACAGGAGCCGTGGAGGTGAGACTTCTTTGGGTTGGGGACGGGGTGATGAAATAGGAGCACAAAGGCAGAAGACAGGGTTACCCCAGCACAGGCTTAGGGCTGAGCCTGTGAGATGCTGGGTTCTCTGCTCTCAGTTGCTGGAAGCGGAGAATACTCAGCCCCCGGCAGGAGGTACTCAGTTTGATCCCAGGATCGGCCCATACAACGAACAGGGAGATGGAAAAGGTGCTGAAAATCACCAGCCCGCAGTGTAGTTAATCTTTAATCACACCCAGGCCAGGCTGCAATATAAATGGGGTCAGAAGGTGGTAACGTTTCCATCAGGCTGCTGCATACACACAGCACAGGGAATCCCCCCTAACCCAGGCTTGAGTCCTACCCCTACTGGTGTGAATCAGGCCCCTGCTACTGAGGTAAATGATTGCAGTGCACACTGGCTTGGAGCACGCCTGCCTTGCCCCACCCATTAACTTCACAAATCCCAGCGTGGCGCTGCACAAGTACTGTGACTCGGGGTGCGTGGGGTGGTGTTGCTACTAACATCTGGGCTGAGACAAACCCCGTCTTTAATTCTGTGCTCTAGCTGAGTGTTTCAGGGTAGAGTTCCACTCCGCCTGGCTGGTCAGCTGCTGACGGGAGGGGGAACACAGCATGTTAAGCCTGGTGAAGTCATGATCTCAGACTTGCTGTACTCCTTTCAATGCTGAGTCTCTTCCTCTGCGTTGCAGCAACAAGATTTCAACCCCCAGTAACATGGCTCTTTGCTAGGTTTACTCTCGCCCATGTACAACTTGCTACCTGTACCAGGCAAGCAAAACACACCCAGGAATGACTGTGGACAGTTTGCATCAATTTCTTCTTCTCAGTTACCCTGGGGTAAATCTGGTGTTAACTATCAGCTGTAAGTGAAAAGAGAATTTGGCCCTTTGGTTTCAGAAATCCCCCCACATTGTTATGATCATTTCTATGCCAGAGACATGCAGGCTGTTGACAAATGTGTCAAACAACATATTGTAATGAACATGCTATAAACATGCCTTAGCACCCAGTATAGGCAGGGACAAGTCACGTGGTTAAATGTGGTAGTTGGATGTGGTTAACTTCGTGGGTGAGGACTGTCAACTAATAACCATGGACAGCAAACACCTCGCCATGCCCAGCTAACAGGTGTTTAAACCCAACTAGCCTTGTCCACACTAAGGGAACAAATCAAGTTTAACATCATGTCAGTTAACACATATTCTAACATGATGCCATTCCCACCTGTGGACAAACCCCAAGGCTTAACATGTACCCTCGCCATAATGCAGAAGTTGTGTATCATCTAGCAAAATAGTTGTCACATAACTCCAGAATAGGATGCCTGAAATACATCGTCCCCAGGGATCTATGTTGCCTCTGTGTTAACATAGAGGACAAACAACAGGCACCTACTGATATCATGAACTCTCTCATAGAACCCTGAGAGGCACCCCATTAACAATTTGCCACCATATAAATGTGGTGGTAGGAGCAGCTGCAACATCTGCATGGTCACTGGGGTGCTCTGAAGTTTGTATGTGAGCACAGTGCTGAGTTTTTATACAGAGAGAGACATATATATATATATAATAAAATCACTTACTCAGAGGCACTGGCTAAGCCTGATGGAATACAGGCTTTTCTAGCACAATTGCCTTGGTCACTGCAAGAGTGTCTTGAACACACAAAGAGAAAACAAGCTGAAAACCACTAAGCTCTTCTTGGCTTGGCAGGAGAATCTTATTAAGCCTCTGAATTGTGTAGCCACAGATTTGGGACTTTGTAAACATTAAATTAGCCTTATTTCTTATTAGCAAGGCGAGAAAGGAACCAGGCGATTAAGGTACAGTAACTTCTATTGTGAGTCAATGTTTCAGTATGTTTCAGTTTTTTTCCATGTAAACCAACAATTAGTGAGGAGTCTTACTATTCCCATAAAGAGAATATGATTTTTAATCTCCAGGATGCAGTTTTCCAAATTTCCTTGAATTACCTTGGCCTGAGTGGACTCACTGCCATACCGCAGGGGGATTTCATCTCCAAGTCCTCTTTTAAATGATTGCTCAGCCGTCATTGTATTTACCTATGGACCAGGCAGGTCAAGGCCCAGGACAGCTGAAAACAAGGAGAGACATTCAGGGGGCAAAAGACAGAGAGAGAGAAGAGATACACAGGCACGTCCAGGAAGTTTTTTCCCCCCGCCCCAAGTGCCAGCTCCGTAGCTCCCATTGGCCGGGAACCTCAGCCAATGGGAGCTGCAGTTGCGGCGCCCACCCTCAGTCTTTTAAAACAGTGACCAGCCAGCTTTCTACCGCACAAGAAAAGGAAGCAACAATGTATAGGGGGAGGGGAAGTTACTTTACAGTTCACCGTCAAATGACTTGTGAAAGGTGGATTTATTTATTTATTGACTCTGCAGTCTAGGAGCATTAGTTCGATGTCCGTGAGCTGGCAGGTTGAGGGGGATGGCTCATGGCTCCCACAGATCTCAGGGCTGCCCTTAGGGAGGGTGAAACAATCAGCTACTGAGTAACAGCATGTGTACAGACTGCTGTCTTAGGCTGGTACCCCATACAGACAATAGCACAGACCAGATGCAGAGGGAGCCATATCAAATCTTCAGCCTGAGGCAGGTAATGTTTGAGTGGAAATAAAGTAGGAAGATGGAAGAAACAGGCTAGGGATTTTCTAAATCTCAATACATTGCTGTGAACGCTGAGTCTTTCGAGGCCAATCTCTGAAGCAACGTGCAATGGCCCCGGTGGATTTCTTGCCATTCACTTAACAACAGAGGATAGATTCATTTTAACACCGCTAACGAATATTTATTTTACATGTATAATATAGCACCTTTAATCCCAAAGCACTTTACAAGCATCATCATGAAATGCAACCACCTCTGGGGTGAAGGGCAGCAGGGAGGGGTATATTGGCACACACAGCAAGCTTTACAACCGTCAGGCAGCAGGGAATGTTGGCCAAGGACATTAGGGGAAACCTGTGCTCTGAGCTGCCAGGGAATCTTTCCTTTCTAATGAGAACAGACAGGACCTCAGTTTCTGTGGTCTCGCCCACACAGTAAACAGCATGGCACTCAAATGCTCTACCTCCAAGGGAAGAAAGGATATTTCAGGATTTGGCTCCATGCTTCCAAGCAATCCAGTTTTTATCAATCCCTGTACAGTGTTCCCAGCCTCAAATGCTCAGAAATGATGAGCCCCTTTTCCCACCCTCCGAATCATGAAGTTGGCTGAAAAAGCCATGAGATTTTTACAAAATAAATCGCTGGGTTCTTTTCCTGGTGCCTGCTGGTTGCTGAACCTTCGAGGTGCTTTTGGGGCACTTTTTCTGCAACCATGAGGACTAGAAACTTCTTTTTCAAAATGAAAGCTGGGATTCTTATGCAGGAGCATGAGTCCAGCTGTTGAGGTTTTAAGAAAAAACACTAAAAAAATCACAAGAGCTGGCACCACTAGGCAGTGCTTAGCCCACGAAGCCTTCCCTTCTGGTTAGGGGCCGGAGACATTTTGCTGACACTTGGGGAGACTGTACCCCCTACTGTGGAGGCAGTGAGGACACAGGCAATGCAGTGCAGCGCTGGCCTGCCTGAGGGAGGCTCGGGATTTCCAAAGCTACTGTATGGAGAGCTCTGTTTTTTCACCCTTGGGACACAGACTGAACAGAGGGCTCTATTGTGAGAGATTGGAGCCAGGGAGACTCTGCTACCAGTTCTGTCCCTCAGCCAAATCCACTCTCTCCCCCTGCTCCTCATCTCTTCTAACCTCCCCTCCCTTAGCCGTCCCCCTGAGAGAAACAGAAGATCCACCCCCAGCAGCTGGACAGCCTCACACTCCCTCCTCAGCTCGCTTGTGAGGCCACCCTTGCTCCCTTCAAGTGGCTGGACCTACGCCAGCTCTTCTCCACCCTTGGCCTCTGCTGCTGCTAGCGTGCGCTGACGCCCTCGCACACTCGGCTTCCTGGCCTGAGGGAAGTGGGAAGGGCAGGACGCAGCAGGAGTGGGCGCAGGGCATGCCAAGAATGCAGGACAGACAGCCAGGCAGGGTGGGAAGGAGCCCAGCTGGCAGGGGTGGGTAGGGCTGGACAGAGCTCCTCCCAGAGATGCATGGCTTCTCTGCCCCAGCACTTCTCAGGGGTAATCCCAGGAAACCGGCTGTGGAGCTGCCAGGCAGGTCTCTAGAGATACAGTTTCAAATCCAAGTTCAGAGCACCAACTGCTCTCTGGGTTGGGAGAAATCTGAGCACAGTGCACATGGGGGAAGTTCAGAGGCAGGTGTTAAACCCTTGTATTTGGAGTACAAATGACAGGGGCCAGAAATTTGCTTTTCTTAAAAAATGAATGGCTGAGCTTCTCCTGTAATCACAGGACTCCTGGAGCTGGTGTTCAAGCAAAACACCAGATCTGAGGAAAGTCACAGTAAAATGATGCATGCTGGCACCACTGCCATTACCAGAGTGCCTGAAGATTTTTGAGGGGTTTGGTTAGGCCGATTACAGAGATACGAGATTCAAATCTAGGATTTCAGGCCAGGCCTCCCTCTGTTTCCTAATCCAGAAAGCGGAAATAATCAGGCCCCATGTATTCAGCCATTCCAGGCTGAAGGATGGGTGTGGGGGTTGTGTTTTCAATGTTAGAAAGCACTCCACCTCCCAGGACAGCTCAGAGCTCACAGTGGGAGCATAAGCTGGCCCAGAACCTAGTGTTCCTCTCTGAGTTGTGCCTGGCCCCTATTCCAGGGCTATGAGGCTTTGCTGGCTGTGTTGCTTCAGTGGAGGAAAAGGGAAGAGGGTCCCTACCAAGGCAGCCGTGGAGAGCATTTACGTGAGCTCTCCTACCTGGAGCAGCTCCACAGCTCCTGTCAACTGAGCTTCGATGCGCCCTTCAGCAAGCTAACCTTTCCCCTGGATAGACCGAGCCAGCCTGTGCAGCCTTCCAGGACTGGCTGAGCCTAGAAGGCTGCAGACATTTTTGGATGGATTAGGCCCTGGATTTCCTATTCCTCCAGACATAACCTCCACTGCACACCAAGAGGTGAATCCTACAAGAACCAACGTAGGGCTCTGATGGAATTTGTTTTTGTTTCCCCGTAGAGGAATAAGAGTCAAGTTGGTTCATGGGTGCACAAAACCCTCTTTGCATCGCAAAGAGAGGGGCACAGCCCATGCTGGCCCATCTTGCACGTGCTACTCAAGCCCCAAGGAGGACAATCAGATGACAGTCATGGTGGCTTTTTGTTAACTCTGGGAGCTGATACAGATGGGCTTCTTCTACCCCACCGCATTTAATCTTGACCGGACAAAAATATTTATTGTTTTGTCTATGACAATACAAAGCAGTTCTCAGCAGCAAATTCCCTAGATATGAAAAAGGACAGTCTGGAATGCCTGTCAGAAGTGGAGATGATTAAATATGCAGCTATCCTGACACCATGTTGGGTATTTTACTACTGAAACCATTGGGGCACTTCTCAGCCACCTTTTGAGGTGTGTGGAGGGAATTAGGAGGCGCACACCTTGTCACGTGTGCAGAGAGTTCACTGGTTGGATTAGACTCTTTTATCGCCACTATGAAGTTTGGTTCAACTCTCCTGCGGGGGCGGGGGATAGGCTATGAATTGTGCTTTTGGTGCTACAATACCAGCAGTTCTTCCCCCATGAGCAGAGACTTTTTCTTCCTCAATGGTGGTTAGCATGTGGCGTTTTTGCGCCTCCCTACTTTCTAGGCACTTGCTGGTTTCAGAGGAAAGGAATGATGCCAGCTTTATTTTCCTTCTAGCCTGGATTCCCTGTTGTATCAGTGGCAGCTCTCTCAATCTTTTAACAAACAGTTATGGTGAGTATCCAGCAGCACCAGGCTGCAGCGTTGCTCCTATCAGAAGAGGGAAGCAGAGCTAGCTGAAAGCCTGAAACTAGAGCCCAGCTCCCCTCTATTCCTGCCACAGCTCCCTTGTCTGCCTCAGCCTGTTTTGCTTGCTGCAAAGAAACAGGAGTCTATTATCAAGCCTCTTTTTTGTCAAGTGTTTCTTGGATGTAAATTCAAGCATGATCCAATGTGCTGATGGTAGCAAACAACAGAGGGGGAGCAAACACACAAACCGCAGAGTGACCTGGAGAGATTAGAGTAGCAGGGGCTGCAGGCAAATAGCGGAGATTGGGTACAAATAAATGTAAAGTCTTGCACTCAGAGGAAATAAGCAGCACAGATAGAAAACGGGGACCAGTGACCAAGCAGCCACTCCTGCTGCATTAAATCAAGGTTAGTTTTGTCTGGACTCCTTTGCACTGTCCTAACATTACTATTTCAGGGGTACTAGCCATATTCCTGGCAGGGGCTAAGAGAATCTCACTTAAGTGCACTCTACTGTCCATTTGCCCTATGTTTTACTGATGTCACACTGCAGAACTAACCCAGCCCTGGGGGCGTGGAATGGGTTATTGCGTAACTCTTGCAAAATTGTTAACAGGAGACCCCCACACTCTGCTACTGGAATGTCTCTGCAACCTCAGGGTCTGCAAATAATTTTTCTCCCAATTACACCAGTGCATGAAAGCCTTAGGGTTTCACAGCTGGAACGAAGGGCATTATTATTAATTAGTTGTATTACAGTAGCACCTAGAGGCCTCCTCAGGCAGGCTGGTGGGGGGGGGGGGGTGAGGGGCGCATTACGCTAGGCACTGTAGGCACATAGTAAGAGAGAGTCACTGCCCTGAAGTGTAGTGACTGCACAGAACTGAGACTAGATGGCGTATGTTTCAATTAGGGAAACATTACATTGCTGACACCTTGGTGTGGCAATAGGCTAATGTAGTTAGTAGTTCCATTATTTTTCACCATTCTTAATGCTGTTTGTTACAGTAGTGCCAAGGGACAAACCTACTGTGCTAGGCGCTGTACAAACACAGAGAAGCAGATGGCTGCTGCCCCGAAGAGCTTACCATGTAAATGGGCAAGATAGACAGGGTAAGGGATGGGGTAGAACACAGACTGTCCTACGTGATGACAGCAATTCTCATGCTAGTTCCATGCTTTTTTGGGGGTGGGAGGGGGCAGGGGAAGAGGGAGAGGGTTGAAGCAACCACCCATCGGCACAGGACAGAGGAAGATCTCAATGTCCAGAGCTCCTTGCTCTGGCTGCTTCTGCCCCCTACTGGCTGGAGTCTCTGCCATTACTTTTGTTTCCATGTGCCGCTGCTATCAGTAATGGTACCTGATCTTCAGGCGGGTTCCTCGGGTCCCAAAGGTCGGTTTTGGTGTGGGAGGCCACTTCCCAATAGCAGCAGTCCAAGTCCAACAGATGGCAGACAAGCATTCATCCCCTGAACCACTTAAGAAGAAACAGATGCTGCTTCTCAGCCGCTGCTTTTCAGCAACCCCCCTTTCTGCTGCTAAGTAGCAGGCTGGCTGCAAAGCAGGTAACATTCCGGTATTTCAGGTCTTCGCCAGGGCTGTGGGCATTAGCTATATTCATTGAGGAGGAACGTTTCCAGCTGTTGTACCTTCAGTACTCTGGCTGAAATCCCCATTTTCCCCTGTAAGGCAATAATCCGGCCTCCTGCCTGTATCACCTGTAAACCAACACAGACCTTCTGTTCACACTTAAAAGGCAAGAATCAATTCTGAGGCCTGCCAATCAAATCCTGCAGGGCAAGAAGTCAGTGAAGGGGATGTGGAATTCTGTACACAAGACCTGTTAGTTACTAATGAGATTTCAACTGTAATACTCCCCACCCATAGCTTTCAAGATGCGTCTCTGCCACTTTGAACAAAAATGCTTAGGGAAACAGACCTCTCCAACATAGCTTTGTGGTGCCATGCCTGGAGCAACAGTCCTGAACTAAAGCCCAACTCCTGGGGCCTCAGTTTAGACAGATGATGAGAATCCACTGCTCTCATTGACTTCCACTGGGGTTTTGGGTGCTCAGCACTTCTGAAAAATCAGGCCCCTATTATCCTACTTCAGTACTGGAGGGAAGGGTGATGTTCTCCTTTATCCTTTTAGATTTGTGTATTGCTCTGTCAGTGGCATTTGCTTTTTGGATCATGACCATGGTATGTCTGTTCAACTAACATATTACACTGTACTAGCATTTATAAATACCAATCATTCACACTATCTGGAGCTCTCACAAGGAGCAGAGAAAACTGTAGGATTAAAGTCTGACCATGCAAAACCAGATTCTGCTCTTAGTTCCACCAGTGCAAATCTATTGGGCTGGATCCTCAGCTGGGGTAAATCAGCAGCTGACACCAGCCGAGGATCTGGCCCAGTTTGGCTTGAGTAGAATCACTCTGTAGTTACACAGGCTTAAACTAGCAGAATTTGGCCCTTCTAAACAGGAACATCAAGATCTCATACTCATAACTAATCCCATTCTCAGCAGAGTGGCTTTAATACACAAAGGGAATTTAACATGCAAACTGCAAAACTTCAGTAGTGTGCAGAGAAATAATAGAACCAGAGCTCTTCCTAAGTGCCAGCATAGTCCTTCACTGTACTGTTCAAGTCTGTATCATCCCATAATGGAAACATACGAAACCTGTGCCAGCCTGATGGTCCATGTTGGAAAAGGCTGAACTCCCTACCCCTTCTTCCCTGAGCTGCGGAAGAACTGGCTCATGCAGTCTCCCTGCATGAAAGGGCAGCCTTCCTAATGTGTGAACTCACACTGCCAGCTCGCTAAGGAGCGACATTGATTGGGAGCCTAAAGGAACAGCTGTTTGGGTCCTCCCTCTCCACCCCTTTCCCTCCTCTTCAGCCAAGGGAGGAGGACGGTTGCCAGAGCAGACTCCAGATGGGTGGAGACGGAGAAAACCAGAGAAAAGGAGGGAAAGCTGAACACTTAAGTGCACGAAAGCAGCTAGGCAACTGCTCACTTTGCCACTGTCAGAGCCAGTCACAAGGAAAGTTTATTAACTTACAATATTCCTGACAGCTGCGTGATGCCACTGGCAGTTAGACCACCAGCTCCGTGTAGACTTTTGACTTACTTCAGGGTTAACTGAGCAACAGGAGAATTTAGTGCTCAGTAATGCACAATAATTTCACATACTAAAATATTGGAGCCTCACAAACTATCTGGAAATAGAACTGTCTCACACAAACAGGGACAAGTCATATCAGTCCCTTGGATATGGACAAAACATCTGAAATAAGGTTTTTCTGGGTGAGTTTAAAGAAAAGAAACTCTTGTTTCCATTCTGGTTCCACAACAGCCACATGTTTGTGTTCATACTTAGAATCAATGCTGCCTAAGAGCCAAACTGTGTCCAGTGATCGCCTTGGAAATACACAGAACCAGCCTTTGCAGTTTTGAATGGGGCTCCAACAGTCCCCCCCAGCTTCCCTCCTCTAAACGCCTGTCAACCATGATCACAGGGCTGGGCCGAGGGTGTGGGGAGGGCTCGGGGAGAGGGTTCTGTGTGGCTAACCACACTAACTCACTTTATATCAAAGAGTGGGTGTTAGGCGTATAACCCAGCCTTCTCCTATGAGACCAGCACAGTCCAGCCGCTTGCGTCCATTACACAGCTGCCAGCGTTTACAAGGGATGATTCCCGAACTAAGATTGGGCCATTACAGGGTACAGGGACATTCTGGTGAATTTTAGAGCTTTACAAACCTTCATCACAGCACCACGTCTCAGGGGGACACTCAGGCAGAAGATTAAGGGGCTCAGCTGAAGGCAGTGCTACAGTTATAATGCATGAGGCCCCTTGCTTTCAGTCCTGTTATTACTTGTATTACTGAAGTACCTAGGAGCCCCGGTCATGGACCAGGACCCCATTGTGCTAGGCACTGTACAAACCCAGAACACAGACAGCCCAGCATCAGACTTCTACTCATACCACTGAGTGGGCCACAGAGGAGTCAATTGGGTGGGAGCTTTGTGACAACACGAGTGTCGTGAGCAGCCGTGGGAGCAACCCTATGCCCCGCAGCCAGAAATCAGTCTGCTGTCGCTATGGCCAAGGGACCTGTGGCCGCGGTCTCCATGGTGCTGAGGCCAGCCCTGGGTGGTAGTGGTGGGGACTGCAAATAACTTATGATCTTTAGGAGGGGAGAAAGAAAATGGAGGTCCCTAAAAGCAGGAAGTACTGACATGTGCAGGCTTCACCAGCCAGATAGGGGGGCAAAGCAGTCTCCAGCTCATTCGTATTCCTGTCCTCCTAGATTAGGAAGGACTATTTATTAGGCCAAGAGAACATTAGTTGGCTAGGTCTTCTGCAGATAGCTCTGCCTGCAGTGGCTCAGAAAGGGGGTTGCCTTGCTTAAGAAAAGTCCAGCATTCATTGCAGGCTCCCTGTTTCACTTGGGTTTGTGCCACAATGAAGGGCACTCAGTGTGATTGTATGGAAGCATTTGGGTGCCTGATGCATTGTGAAACTTTTGTCTACGTGTGGGACTTAAATACAACACAACTCTTCCCAGGTACCAGCCACCTGAGCAACTGGAGCTCAGTTATAGAGTCAGGTGCAACCAAATGAGCCTGCTTTTCACCAATTGTGTAATACCTTCCAATTACTAGTCTAAAGAGCTTACGGCTCAGGGGAGTTTCAGCACTGGCTGCTTGCATCCTGCCATTTAGAAGATTAAAGCTGTCTTGAAAGCCACACCTGGCCTCAGTAACAGGGCTGACTGCAGTTCTCAGTGTCTGAGAGAAGCAAACACTGAGCCAGCATTTTGTCCCTTAGCGATTTAAGAGTGAATTGGTCACATTTCACTGGACAAGCTGAGACAAAGGCACAGACAACACACCATTCAGCATACCTGCTAAACTGCACTGAAATCTGCCCTTCCACACTGCATTCCCACTCCTCCTTCGTGATTTAAAAATCCTAGCACTTTGATAACATCCAGACTACAATTACAACCATGGTAGAGAACCCACTTTCATTGAGGGTGGGTTTGACCATGCTATAATATGCTCTGATTTTGCTTGCAAGGACCAGACCAAACCATGTTATAACCATAAGGGCGATAGCATGGTTAAAAGACACAGGCAAATCCAAACTATGTTATAGCATGTTTAGAACACATCCATGTCATAAATGTGTTCCTTACCCTGGTTGTAACTGAGCAGACAAGGCTAACATGGTTTGTACATATATTCTCCTTATTCAATAATGCTGATGATGAAGGTGCAGGGTTGAGGGAAGAATCAGAACAGAGAGCTCCAGATGATATCTACTGTGAAAGCTAATTGACAGTGAAATTTTGATTCCTCGGTTTTGCTTTGTAAAGTGGGTTAGAATTCATTTGAAACCACAGGATCATATAAACTATATTACATGCCCAAAACTACATTGAAAAGAACATTAAGGCAAGCACTCAAGTTAGGAAATGCCAGAAACAAGGTTGCCTGTACAACCATAATTCAGCCCCCTCATGTGTATACATGATGATACAATTTAATTACATGATCGCACTGTTATTCTGTATTTTTTAATCTTCCACATTCAATATTTGGTCCTAGATCTTACTTAACACATGCCGTCCAAACCCTGCACTGCATACAGAATTATTTCCTCCTACGCATTTCTTAGGTGATATCACCAGACTGTCTTAGAGCTTCATAAACACGAATGAACTCATCTTCACAATACCATCTTACTTCATAGGGGTGTTGGCCCCCATTTTGCAGCTGGAGAACCGAGATGCAAGATTAAGGCTGAAAGTGTCCACTAATTTTGGGCGCTCAACTTCTGATTTTCAAGAAGAAAAGGAGGACTTGGGGCACCTTAGAGACTAACAAATTTATTTGAGCATAAGCTTTCGTGAGCTATAGCTCACTTCATCAGATGCATTCAGTGGAAAGAGTACTTTGCAGTCCATAAACACAGCTCCCAATGACTCCGTGAGTGCTAAGCGCGTCTTCAAGTCTGTCCCAGGTGTCTCATGCTGGGCACTCAACAAAGGAACACACAGGCCACCTGTGAAGAGTTTGGTTCAAGTGACCGGCCCACCATCACACAGGATGTGGTAGAGGTAGGGATAGAATCCGGTTCTCTAGGGTAGCATTCAACTGCCTTAACCAGGAGACCATCCTTTCTCTTCCTGCTCCCCCCTCCCCCTGCCACATTCACTACACACCTTCCAACACTTCTGCAACTAACAAAACAGGTGTGCTACAGTCTCCTTCGCAACACAACCTTGAATCATTCCCAAAGCACAGTCCATCCTGTGCACTGAATGAGACAGGAGTCCTGTAGGAAAAAAATGGTATGTGATCATGTCATTAAAAACTGTATTATAATGCATTTGCACAAGGGGATCAAATTAACATTGCGCAGGCAGTCTTAATTCTGGCATTTCCAGCTTCTGATTGCTTGACTTCCAAACTTCACATTTTTAAATGCAATTTTCAAATAAAGAAATGGGAACAAAAAGATTCTATCATGTAGAACCATATTAACCCCAGCTTAGCTCATCAGTGGAGTTCCGTCCTTTAGATTCGCAGCTCAGACGTCTGCTACTTTAGCCAGTGGAGTAACGGGTAGCCCTATCAGGCTCTATATGGTTATTATCTGTGTGGACTCCTTTTCCAGTGGGTTTCACATCTCTTTACTGACAGGAGAGGAGGGCTCTGGAGGGGAGCGTGCTCTAGTGGTTCTAGCCCTTCTGCTCCCATCCAGCTCCCGTCCCCCTACCCCCTGCCCTCCTATCCAGATCCTCCCACCCCCACTACTTGTACTCCGGAGTTCTCGCTTCCTCTGCTCCCCACCACCCTTTAGCTCCCGCAGCCCTCGGTGCCTCTATTTGCCTCTTGTTCCTCCCTCCCATTTTCACTCCTCTGCATTCAAAGCAGGCTGTTTTCCCCTCCTCGACCCTGCCTGAGCCCAGCAAGGCAGGCACAGAGCCCAGGAGAGAGTCTCTCTGCTGTCAGTTCCTGTTGCCAGTGTCACAGCAGCCTGTGCCAGCCAGGAGCAGCAATTGCAGGGAAAGTCCTCCTCAGCCCCGGTCTGGCGCGTGCTAAGACTCTTCAGAGAATTTAGCTGACAAATGCTAACAAGTCTCTACTGAGCATATGCAGACAGATTTTTCAAACACGTACAACTTGGGCAAATGTGGTGGCTTTCTATTGAGATGACAAAAAGGCACATCCCTGACTCCAGGGTGACCCCACCCAGACAAATTTCAAGTCATGCTTTGAAGCAGTGAAGGCACTAGAGCATCTCAATGACCTGGGTGTACATTTAAAAAGCCCCCAAAACCATGGGCAAAACATTTTCCCCTAACCTCATTCCTGGAAACAATTAACCACTTTTGATTACATTTTTCAAAAAATTTCAGTCGGAGACACATCCAGCATAGGAAACTTCAGTCCAAACAGTTAAAGTTGGCAAACTACAAACAGGGTCTTGTAATGGAAAGTGTAGGGCAACCTTAACTTTAGGTGGCGCCTGCCAGCTCTGCCTGTAGTTTGCTTGTAACATTCTGCTAGGGGACATTCAGTGCCTGCTTATTCTTGTTTTTGTGTTTCCCTCCAGTTTGATCTGCTCCACTTTTCACATTTGTTTTCCCAAGTACAAGGTCTCTCCCCCACAGCATCTCCATTCCACACTTAGCCTTTTCCTTGACTTTATTTTCAGTTACTTGAATGTTTAGCTTTCTTTATCAATCCACTTAACTGATGTGTAAGACTTGATTTTATGCTTACTCCCATAATTCCTCCCCTTGGGTTCTGATGACATGGTAGCCACTAAAGATCTCTACCTAGCCATTTCCAGCCTTGCATTCATATGTTGAAGAAACTCAGAAAACTCTAAACATTTACCCCAAATCAGCTCCAACATGGGCGTTGGACCAAAGCTGAGTATTTATATTTGTAAGACTTTTAGAGAAGCCAACAGAAGAAGTTCAGTCTCCACTCCCAACCAAAAAAGCCAAACTTGTCCTTGATTTCATGTCTTCTGGGAACACGACTTCAGAGGTAACGGAAGCATTCCAAATGGCCTACACATCTGTGGACTGCGATTTCCAAAGCTACCTCATTTGGACACTCAATTCCCATTAAAATCAATGGGCATATAAGAAGTTCATTAGGCACCTACGGAAACCTCACCGATAGCACTGAAGAGGACTGTCAGACACCTAGCCCCACCACTGCTTCAGAGGCTGTTGGTTCTTTTACTTACCAGTTTCCCCCTAGCCAGGTACTTATCTAGCCTTCGTCACCATAGCAGCAGATCACCCCTTCCTCCCTCATGAGAGCTGCTGCTTTCAGAACCCCCTGACACAACATAGCTTTAAAGTTTGGAGTGTTTTAAAAACATATTAGAGAGTTACATCACACAGCTCAGAGCTGTACATGGATTAAAACGGTTCTTCCTTTGCCTACTCCCCACTAGCGGGAAGGAGGTTCACTTATTCCTGAGGCACATCAAACTGTTGGGTAGGCCCCAAGTAACTCCATTCGCTTCAGCGAGGGACTGTAGTAGAACTGAGATCAGAATCGGACACTGACAAAATCTGTGATACTGGATCATCAAGCAGTTGAGAAGTGTTTTCATATACAAGAACTGCAGTTCCTGAAAGGAAGAGGAAAAACAAGCTTCAAAATATAACTTCAGACCTTTTTAAAAAAGTAGTCATCTTTGCATAAAGGAAATGCTCCCCCCAGCAATTAGTGAAACCAAAGAAGCATCTCTGCTTCTCTAGGCGAGACACCCTCAGGGCTCCACACAATTATCACTGTGCAGTATGTATCTGGAAGTTGTGTGTGATTTACATGAGGTGAACTGTTTTTGCAACTATCTTGTACCTTGACAGTATTCTGCAATGTAAATAAAAAAAGACAACCTCCAAAGACACAAAAGGGACAGAATCAGGCAAAAGGGGTTCTGTTTAAGACAAGTGAGCAACTAGACCAACATCTGACATGTGGCTTGGCTTGATCTGCTTTACTCTCATCCGCCCACCCCCAATAATATCCTTTGCACCACTTGAAACCCCCTAAAATCCTAAACATGAGTTGCTGCGTAATTAAATAAGGTGTTGACAGATTCACTTGAAGGTATTTGTGAACTTTCCTTTTGTGAACTCGAAGCTGATCGAGGTAAGTTATAATTGTTTTTTCAGTAAAACCTTAGGTGTTGTGGGAAGTCTGGGTCAGGAATGCAGCAGGCGGCACTGTTCCCTATGAATCAGTACTGAACGACAATGTGCTACAGGGCATGTTGTCCTCTTGTGTCTTACCCAAATGAAAGTTCAGCTCTTTTAGTATCACTGAAGAACCTGTGGCACTTTTCAGAGTAGGTGTATTAGATTTGGGTTTATGGCCAAACTCCAATTCAGACAATGGGTTTCCAACAAACACACCCTTGCAGTTTCAGTTGGGTATGCACACAAGCACTTCAACTATCAAAACCAAGCAGGCTCTCGAGTGAACGTGGTCCACATTTACATGCCCCTGAAACATTACCTAACAATGTTTTTGAGAAGATACAAGTGGCCACCATCCAACTGAAATTACAGGCAAGATTTCAATTAGAGAGAATATGCTGTTCATCTCAGTAGACCCAAAATGGGTAAACAGCTGTTTGTGTGCAGGTCTTCTCGATGAAAGTAGCTACATAAAACATAAAGCAATCTTCTGAGAAAAATCTATAGACCTGTACACAGTAAAAAGGACAGCTGCAAGGAACACTGTCCACTCTACTAGCCGGAGGCAAGATAATTGCAAAGAAAGAAAGAAAGGATTAATATGAAGGGGAAATGTGGTTTTGTTTTTGTGGCTTGTTTTTAAAGCAAGCAACAAACATCTCAGATACTGACCACTTAAATCGATAAATTTAGATAGGCATTTTATACATTTCAGCAATGTAGAATTTCGTGCAAAAACCAACTAGCAAGCAGGTTTTACATGAAGTCCAGGATTAAAGCATCAGTTACAACAGACATTCCCTTCCCCCATTGTCTCCCTCCCCCTCTTTCTGCCAGGGCCACCAGTCCTGCACTTTGAGCTTGGAAGACAAAACGGGCAGCTGCCACTAGAGGCAATTGTGAGATGACTGAAGATCAACTTGCAGCTGGCATTCCCACCCCCACCTCTCTCTAACAGCTTAGTCCACTAGCCCTCAGCCTAGGATCATGAGTCAGCTCCCAAACATATTCTCCTCAGACAATAGCTCTAGCTCTCTACTCCAACTATATCACACTAGTCTGGCTCTAATGGACACATTTGTAGTTATAAAAACAAATGCACTGATTTTCAATACAGCAGTCCACTGTTAGAACTGAATGTTATATTAAGTAAATGTTGCAAAAACAACAACTTAAACCTCAGAATGAATCAAAATCTAGTACTGAGATGAAGTGTATATATAAGACAATGCTGCAATGAAGATTATTTGGAAGAAACAATTTAAAGAGGTTTTTCAGGCAATAAAGCAGATGGCTTTCACATCAATCCTTTCAACTACGCGGGGATGTCGCTTTACATGATGATACTATGCACTGGAGCACTAGTCAGAGAGCAGAGGAGAAGTTTAGGCTTTGCAAACTTACTTTACTGCAGCTGTGCGGCTAATAATTAAGCCTTGAGTGGCCATCACAAACTAACTGGAACTTCCACATTACAAGAGGTAGAACTCAGGTGAATTTTTTTGGAACACTTTACAAAATAGGAACATTTAGATCAGCGATTCTCAAACTTTATTGCACCGTGACCCCCTTCTGACAATAAAAGTTACTACCGGAGCCCAGGAGGAGCTCAGGAGGGTCGCTGGGGGCCAAAGCCCAAGCCCCACCTCCCTGGGTGAAGAGGAGGGGGGCCAAGCCAAAGCCTGAGCCTCGCCACCCTTGGTGGTGGTGGGGCAAAGCCAAAGGGCTTCAGCCCTGGGCGGGGGAGCATGTAATCTGAGTCCTGCCACCCTCAGGCATCGGCTTAAGCCCCGGGCACCAGGAAGTCTAACGCCAGCCCTGGCGACCCAATTATAACATGATTGCGATCCACTTTGGGATCTTGACCCACAGTTTGAGAACCGCTGATTTAGATTTAACAGGCTGAATTTTGTGAAGATGTATTCCAGGATTTAGCTATTGGCCAACGACAGCAGAATGAATTTATACGGTTATGACCAAAATTTCAGACAGTTGGACAATGAGGCACAGGAAGAAGAGGCACATTTGTTGGAGATTTCTCAGAGCTGAATATTCACTGATGAATCGGTAGTTAATATTGGTACTATAAATAGCTAAGTGAAGACCTGAGATTACATGTTAGACGTGGACAGTTAACATCCCTGGTGGATCTCTCAGTTGAAGGATGTGCTAGCTCACTGAGCCCTATCCAATTCCATTGAAATCAATGGGGGCTGGAACAGACAACCTCCCTTCTCTCACCTCTCCACCGAAGATATAATTCTTGTAAGAGCTACAACAGGACAATGACATTAAACGTTTATGTGTCAGAGAAATTAAGGAAATACGACACTAGCATTTTTAATTGTTGTTCGGAAGTTGGCTGGTATAGTTGGCTTCCCCTACCTGTTCAGCATTGCCAATATACTATGAAGAGGTCATGTTGTAATCAGACTCACTAATTTGTTTCATGCCACAATGCCCTAACAGAGAGCAAGTTTCTGTCAGAAGAAAATAACTGACTCAATTCAGAGGCTGGACACAATGAAACCATGCCTCGCTTTTCCTTGTGTAGGTCCCAAGAAAGTGTGTTGTGGGCTTGGCACAGCCCAGAGGGAAGTTTTATTGTATGCTCTCCTAGTACAGCATATTTAATTGTCCCTTAGCATTATAAAAAACAAGCAAGCATATGTGACAAACTCTGCATAAAAAGATCTCAGACTATACACATCTTTTAAATTATTTTATTTTGTGTAAGCTAAAAGGAAATTTACACACTTAAATTTCAAAAGACCTTGGGCATGCACATTAACCTTGTTAGAGGTTCTTCTACATAGCTTTATTTTTCCATAGGAATTTCCCCAACATTTACAACCCATAGTTTTTACTGTATATACAGCCTAAACCATAGCAATCTATGATTATGTCATTTTACACTGTGCAAAATCAAACATAGGAATAGTGGTACAACAAACAAAAACCGTAACAGGTAAATCTCATTGTAAGACATTCATAGTTTTGGTCCTTCTTTTCCAAATCAAACTGATTAAATGTAGACAGTGATCCATAATTTAACACAAAAAGGTACTGACAATATACCTTTCAAAAGGCTATATAGTGTTTTAGCCATATTATTAAAGTTTGAAGAGAGAAAAAAACAAATAAAAAAATTTAGGTTGATCAAACAGAAGGAACTGCCTGTTTTAAAGAAACGGTTGAAAAACCCCCACAAAAAAACCCCAAACAAAAAACCATGTGACCTTTTAGACTTTTTCAGTTAAAATGAAATATTTTAATGTATGCAGAAAAGAAATAAGACACTTGATACAATCTGAAAACACTGAAAGGGGATTTCACAGAGAGTGAAGATTGGATTTTTTTTTTTTTTTTAATTTTTAAAGTTTTGTAAGAAGGACACCAGTGTATTTCACAAAGACAGAAATGTATACATCCCAGCACAACAAAAAGAATAAATCTTCAAAAAGATTCACCCCCAATTATTTACACTTTTTTCTAATATAAATTTAGATTCCAGTATGTAAATAAATATACATTACTATGTATACCTTTCTAGTGCTGCTTACCAACAAATCATCTGAACTTGAAGTTTTTAATTAAAGCAAGATTGCTTTTTATGACCCAGAGGGAAAAAAAAAAAAATCAATAGAAAGTGTCCAATTCACATCACTTAGTCTACCTTTTCTTGGCAGCGTGTTGAAGGTGTTAATGTGGCTGGGAACATCAACACCTTGGCATGCATGAAAGTTAAGTCAGGAAGGCTAGAAATCACCTTGGCAGCCTCTTCACTAAGATGTTCTTCCTTTTTAGGCTTCCTGTTAAGAAGAGAAAGAGAAATGCATCAATCCATTACTTGACAATCCTGGAGAAAGAGCCACTGATTGAGGTAAGACCACTTCTGTAAAGGGATACAAATTATATCCTGCCTACTTGCAACACTCAGATGTTAAATTTTTTTGCAAGTTCCGATGCACCATCATGGGATTGTTCACTTTATGTGAGAAATAATTGTAACTTTAGCCTCCGGGTAAGATAGCAGGAGTACTATTATTAACATACAGAGAAATCTTTCAGTCCAAACCAGGAACATCTGAAAGGAGGCTTGGAGGCCTGCTAGATGCAATCCAGCTACATAATTAGTGGCTGCACCCAATAATAACCCAGAATATTTTACCAAGTCCTTTTTCTGTAGGACTCTCCATTTTAGCTTGTTTATCTTCAAGTTTAATATACCAATACGTAAGGAACTATTTTGTCAATTCCCCCCACCCCCCTTTTGAGGAAGTAACTGTATAATTGTGAGCAACTGGGCTGTGGATGAAAATGGTGCTATTTCACACAAATGAGGGTGCCTTGAGGAAGTCACTTGACATTTCCACAACACGTTTCTAAACCTTCAGTTTACCCATCTCACTTGTTCCCCCACAGATCTTGGGTTCAAACAAATTTCAGAAGAAAAAGGATATTCAGAATGTTTCTTTTTCAGAGGGGATGGGATTAATTTAAAAAAAAAAAACTAGCAGCTGATCTCTGCTAATTATTAAATTTAGATTTAATAGTTGAATTTCAGTTGCAAAATTAAATTAAGAAGGGAAACTTCAGGTCCCACCTGCTCCAAACCAGCCTTCATCCGTGAACCCAGGATTAACCACAATCTAAGGTCCCTTTTTTTTCCCTCCACAAGCTCCTGAAGCTTCCTCTCATAGCCACCAGCACCAGGAGCCAGGGAACAGGATAAAGGGAGGGCCTGCCAACCCACACCTTACTCTCCACCACATCTACCAATCTGGGGCATCAAACTCCAGCAGCCCTAAGTTACTCGCAACGTATGTTGGTTGGATCAGCACATGCAGCTTCTGTGGCATGCCATAAAAACCCCCAAACACCAGACCAGAAGTTATAACCTCCTCATGTCACCATAATCAATATTTGGATTTGATACTAACTTCCATTTAAATCACAACCCCTTACCTGTGGCTGGCCTACCTCATTCCCCTCTGCCTATGCCTCTTCATATACCTCTACTTTTCCTCATCTTTATCCTCATCCTTTTCATATACATCCTCCCATGTCCTCGTCTTCACCTTCTTGCCTCCAAAATTACTTCCACCACCTTTGTTTCCTTGCTTTTCCCACATTATTAATCCCCCCCTTCAAAAACTTGAAACAATCTACAAAATAATGCTAAAGCAAAGTGGGTATTATTAAAGCTACTACACGGCCATGCTACTCCATTTTTTTGCACTCTGATGTCCCTTTTTAGTCTCTATCTATGCTTAAAAATCAGGAGGCTACTACTTGGGGTGACCTGTTTGCTTGCAAAGTTCCAACCATACTTTAGATGCAGAACCCAAAAACCCACAATCAAATATTACAATGTAGTATGCCGACAGACAATTCGTTTGAATAAAAGACTTTCTACCACTTTGTAAAAACTGAACTGACATTTTTAAAAGCCTGCCAGGCAAACAAATACAAATCTAGAGAGAGAGACTTAGAGTAAACAAAGACATTTCCAAGCACTACATGTACCTTGGAGTTTGCAAGCTTTTCTGTGAGTTTTCAGCTGCTTTTATTAAAATATATCTGTAAAACCACTCTACAGTTATAATGAAGTGAGCATTGTTCTCTTACATGTGAAGACTAAAAATTTTACTTTTCTGTTCAGTGCTTTCAGACCGTTTTGAGGTAAATTTTCAAAAAAAGTTACTGTATTTCCAAGAAGATGCTAGATTTTCAGTCCTGCTATATATAGTACTGTTAAACAGTGAAGCTGAAATCAGATAAACCAAGACAGCTCTGAGGTTTAGGGCTCCCCCTAATGGTTTGCAGTTGAAATTTCATCACTGTCAGTAAAAGAAAAGGAGGACTTGTGGCACCTTAGAGACTAAAAAATTTATTTGAGCATAAGCTTTCGTGAGCTTATGCTCAAATAAATTTGTTAGTCTCTAAGGTGCCACAAGTACTCCTTTTCTTTTTGCAGATACAGACTAACACGGCTGCTACTCTGATCACTGTCATATAAGTCAGTGGTGGGCAACCTGTGGCCCGTCAGGGTAATCCACTGGTAGGCCACGAGACAGTTTGTTTACATTTGCACAGCTGCCTGCAACTCCCAGTGGCTGTGGTTCGCCATTCCCGGCCAATGGGAGCTGCGAGTAGTGGCGGCCAGCACATCCCTGCAGCCTCCGCTGCTTCCTGCAGCTCCCATTGGCTGGGAACGGCGAACTGCGGCTATTGGGAGCTGCAGGCAGCCATCAAATGTAAACAAACTGTCTGGCAGCCTGCCAGCGGATTATCCTGACGGGCCGCAGGTTGCCTACCACTGCTGTAAGTTCTTTTTGAACATCAGCTTCTGGTATTTTCACACTGTGGGGAAACAAAAACATATTCCACAGACTCAGAAAAAACACTCTGTAGCGAGTGCTTTCAACATCTAGCATTTGGTGTTTAAAAAACCCTAGTCTAAACATAATCATCATAAAGTATTAACTGCAATACCATTCATATCATAGCATAATTCTACAATAAATGTCATATTAAGTGGAAGCACAGAATAAAAGTTCTTTTCTTTGCACATAATATAAATTAGTAGAAAAAGTTATTCAGAATGTTGCTTACTTGGTATGTGTTACTGCCTTTTTAAACTTAATATGTTTAACACAGTGCTTCTCAAGCTTACTTGATCGGGTCCCCCTTTGCGTCTGTGGTCGTTTACGCTTCCCCCCAAGTACATAGACCACTACCACCCAGCTCTGAAGGCAGAGTGGAGCAGCAGCAGCTGGCTGGACGCCCAGCACTGAAGGCAGCACACACCAGAAGCAGCAAGAAGTAAGGTGGCAATGTGAAAAGTTATAGGTCATCACTTTTCACAGCAGACTTAGCACCCCATTGCCACCCTTACTTCTGCACTGCTGCTGCCCCCCTGGGGCTGCCACCTGGAGCCCAGGCTGCCTCTTGGTGAGGGACTGGGGTGGGAGGGAGAGGAGAGACTGAGCTGTCTCCTGGTGAGGGATTGGGTAGAGGGAAAGTCCAAGCCTCCTCCCAGCGAGGGGATTGGGGGCAGTGAGGAGATCCTGAGCCGGGGTGATGGGGCTTTGGCTGTCCCCTTTATCCCAGCTCTTGAGTGTGCACGGCCCTTCTGCATAAGCCCCAGCCATCCAGGGCTGACAGACAGAGCTCTTAAAAAAAACAAAAAAACCAAACCAAAAAAACCCACACATCCGCATACAGCTCACGCGTCCCTTGACCATTCCTGTGCCTCCCTTGGGAAGGCCCCTCATAGTTTGAGAACCGCTGGTTTAATTTGAATTTTAGATAGCAATGGGATATCTCTGGACAGCGCTAGGATACACAATCACTGAATAAGCCATGAAAATGTGAACTAGTTCTTATGAATAAGGACTGCTTGTTCTGCTCTAATGTGATACACAAGTCTTCAGGGATACATATGTAATTGAAAGGTTCTGATTTAGGTTGTGCACAAAGAAAAAGCAATGTCCATGAAGCACATGCATACCATGAAGTACATGCTTATTCCTAAATACACCACTTTTGGCAGTTGCTGTGGAGTGTTCCACAGATAAAGCTGGTTTTTAATGTGCAGTTTGTCCCCTTGCACCCACTTCTCTCGCTTGACAACTTCCCTAGCTAGAAAGCAAGTACAACTCTCCACATTGTGGATTAAGTAGAGTAAGCACAACAAAAATGAGCTTCTCCCACAATGACCTGTTAGAGCCGACTCCTCTAAATCAATGTGAAACCTAACTAGTAAGCGCTATAGTTAACTTTCTGTCAGGACTCACTTTATCCTCTCATTTTTAGCAGCCAATGATTTTCCTGAGAGATTCTCCTTTTCTGGTCTGGCCTTGCTTGGTATCTTTACAAATAATTAAATTCTGATAGAGAAAATTAATATGCACATACTAACTCTTTTTAACGAGTCTCCTGATTTGATTACATCATCATCAAAATAGGGGGAAATCTGTGATGATGTTGTGATGTGGACTAATCTTCATTAATGTATTTACTAACATAAAATGTGTTTCATTCAAGGACTTAGAATCTAAAGGCACGGCCATTCATTTCTCAGCCACTGACCAATCCTTAATTTTCAAAGTTCTTAACTGGTCACCATGATTTACCTTGTAGATGTGCTTGCCTTCTCTACTGTGGACATGAGCCTTGCGAATGCATCGGTCACTTTGCTGCTTGCATTGGAGGTTTCCAGTTTTGAAGTTGTCAACTCATACAACTCTGGATCCACACCTTATAGTATAAAATAATAATCAGTGATGGTGGGATGCAAATACGTCATAATTAGTCAGACCAAGATGCTAAAGGCTTCATTTTCTGTAAACATCTGAGTAATTTAAAAATGTCAACAAAATACTGTAAGAGAACATGACAGAACTTGTCAATGTTTCCACACCTCTCCTTAACCCCTTTCAGTGGCTTACAACTGCACTAGAAAAATGTATATGCAAGTGGACTTACATTTGGCATACAAGGTCTCAGCCTGTGGGTAACCAACATTAAGATCTGGTTTGCCCATTAGAGTGCATCTTGCACAGCTAACATTTTTATAGGTGTAATATTTAACATTTATTCATTTTCACTTAACTAGTTTTTATTAAAAATAATTTAACAAGTGATTGATTGGAACATGTCATCTTAGCTACCATTTAGAATTAGAAAAAATACAAAATCGAGTTTTAAAAATGAATGTTTCATAGTGACAATAAATCAGTGGGCTTCAAATAAGATATTATGTAGTGTATTGCACAAACATTATTAAAACACATGAAACCATATTAAGTAATAAGAGCTTGGCTGAAAATTGATGGAAGTGAGGAAGATCAATCATTCTTAACTCCACTTCACTGGGTCTACAGTACAAATTGTAAAGTAGCATAGATTTATAATTATACCTAAATCCTTGACCCATTGTATTTTCTCCTCTCTCTCATGTTTACAGCGCACCAATTATTGAAGTAACTGGATTCTTCAGTCTTAATTTTTCATCTTTTATCATCTTAAGCCATACCTGTTTTGACATTGTCCCTTGAATGCATTTTAGATTCTAATAGCAAGCCATTAATCCCAAAGAATAAAAATACAAACAAGCCTTCTATGAAATGCAGTAACAAAATACAAAAAACCCCAGCACAGATTTGGGCAAAAACAGTGTTCACTTTACATTTATTTTTTATTACAAATATTTGAACTGTAAAAAAATTTTTTTTTCAATTCACCTCACACAAGTACTGTAGTGCAATCTCTTTATCATGAAAGTTGAACTTACAAATGTAGAATTATGTACAAAAAACCCTGCATTCAAAAACAAAACAGTGTTAAACTTTAGAGCCTACAATCCACTCAGTCCTACTTCTTGGTCAGCCGATCACTCAACAAACAAGACTGGTTACAATTTGCAGGAAATAATGCTGCCTGCTTCTTGTTTACAATGTCACCTGAAAGCGAGAACAGGCGTTCGCATGGCACTGTTGTAGCTGGCAATGCAAGATATTTACGTGCCAGATGCGCTAAAGATTCATATGTCCCTTCATGCTTCAACCACCATTCCAGAGGACATGCTTCCATGCTGATGATGGGTTCCGCTTGATAACGGTCCAAAGCAGCGCGGACTGACGCATGTTCATATTCATCATCTGAGTCAGATGCCACCAGCAGAAGGTTGATTTTCTGTTTGGGTTCTGTAGTTTCCGCATTGGAGTGTTGCTCTTTTAAAGACTTCTAAAAGCATGCTCCCACCTCGTCTCTCTCAGATTTTGAACGGCACTTCAGATTCTTAAACCTTGTGTCGAGTGCTGTAGCTATATTTAGAAATCTCACATCGATACCTTCTTTGCGTTTTGTCAAATCTGCTGTGAAAGTGTTCTTAAAACGAAGATGTGCTGGGTCGTCATCCGCAACTGCTATAACATGAAATATATGCAGAATGCGGGTAAAACAGAGCAGGAGACATACAATTCTCCCCAAAGGAGTACAGTCACAAATTTAATTGATGCATTATTTTTTTTAACGAGCATCATCAGCATGGAAGCATGTCCTTTGCAGTGGTGGCCAAAGCATGAAGGGGCATACAAATATTTAGCATATCTGGCATGTAAATACCTTGCTGGTTACAAAAGTGTCCTGCGGATGCCTGTTCTCACTTTCAGGTGACATTGTAAATAAGAAGCAGGCAGCATTGTCTCCGGTCAATGTAAATAAACTTGTTTGTCTTAGCGATTGGCAGAACAAGAAGTAGGACTGAGTGGATGTGCAGGCTCTAAAGTTTTACACTGTTTTGTTTTTGAGTGCAGTTATCTAACCAGAAAAAATCTGCATTTGTAAGTTTCTCTTTCACAATAAAGAGATTGCACTTCAGTACTTGTATGAGGTGAACTGAAAAAATACTATTTATTTTGTTTATCATTTTTACAGCGCATATATTTGTAATAAAAAAATAATATAAAGTGAGCACTGTGCACTTTGTATTCTGTGTTGCAACTGAAATCAATATTGAAAATGTAGAAAAATATCCAAAAATATCTAATAAATTTCAATTGGTATTCTATTGTTATAAGTGCAATTAATTGCGATTAATGTTTTTAATCGAGATTAAATTTTTTTGTTAATCGCGTGAGTTAACTGTGATTAATTGACAACTCTATAAACAATCTAAAAATATTAACCGTTATAAACTGATTGCAATGTTAGATATTAGCTAATGTCTGGGCATGGTTTAGAAATGCTCTACACTCACCAAACTTCAAAACCTCACCAGTTAAAACCCAGCTATGCCTGTTACTCCTCCAATTCCATTTTGTAACTAACAGCCATAACCTCGGTGCAAGTGGATGAGATTAACTGCCCTCAATTGCATCTTGCATAAACTCCTCACTGCTGGGTCATTAATGGCCAGGAAGTGGCTGGCATATCAATCACTGGAATAAACTAAACAGTCTTGAGATGTGCTTAATAAATTAAACTGATGACAAAGTAATTGAAACTGATAATCCCTTGGTTAAACCAAAGAGGGGGGTGGAGGGAAGTGTTTGCCTTTGATACTTGTTCACTAGAAAGAAACTAGTCAACATGTACTTGTTTTTCCAAATTCTCATAAAGTGAGGTCTTAGCCAGATTTACATACAACATATGAAAATGCGCCAAGTTTGAGACCAGTATACCATGCATTTTAAACAGTATCAGATGTTTACAGAACTCAGAAATGATCAGAAAACACCCAACTCCATTGAATGTCCACTTCTAGTAGGGGGAGTGACTTGCAAAAGCTTTTGAGATCCCATTAAGGTGTAAATAGTAAAGCTACAATTTTTTTTTAAAAATGTGATCAGAGCGAGCCCTTTGGTATGCAGCTCTGTGACATATATAGAAGGTTGCAACTAACAAGTTATATCATTTATCAACTAAAAAACAGGTATTATTGCATTCACTTGCATCACAGTACAATTTTTGAAGTTACTGCTCAATTGATTGTGCTACTTGGTAGCTCCTACTGAATTATGTGTTTGCATAGCACAATGAAGAAAAGTGCTGTATATACAGCATAACAGATGTATAAATTAGACATGGTAGTCCCCTTAATTTATTGTTAACATTCACTTTATCGATAAAGTTATTTTGGATACAGATGAGACAACACTGAGGGGAGTCTAGGCTATATTTAATCACCAAAAAGTGCTGAAGTAATCTTCGACTGCTGACATCAATTTTGTTTTTTTAACAAATAATTGGCTACTTGTCTCAAAAATAAGTCAAATGGATTTTTTTAAAATAAAAACTTGCATCTTCTATATTCCTTTTAAATGATCAGAGAATGGTTGTGGGCAGCACTACAAAACCTTAATGAGATTATTTGAGAAACGTTAGCCAACCAAATTCTACATACAGCTCCTAAACAAAGTTAAACACAAAACATACACAGAGCTGTAAGGTAGGAAACAAATGACTTTCCCAGAAACAAGTCAGGAAAATACTGCAGACAATGGCAATATAGCATACCAGGGAAGGTGGTAATACCTGCAGTTGCTTGATACATTTGTAAACAAAAAAAACCAACCAAAACCCAAAAAGCAATAAAATGCCACCAAAGCATCACTGTAGTAATCACTTCAAGTGTCCACAACAGCAGGATAATGAGAATGTATATTACCATTCATCTTCTAAAATATCTACTGGTGATATTTATGGATTTAATTGATGGATTTAAATTTAGCTATTATAAAAATCTCTCTGAAGGAATTATGCAAATGACAAAGCATGCCCTAAATTTCTCTATTTTGGCTCCCAGCACCTCTATGGCAAACCCATTATCACATTATTCCAACACCTCTGCACAACGCTTATATTATTTGGCTCCTGGAGTGGGGGTTGGAGTGAATTTGAGTGCAATTAAGAGTAAAGTTAAAAACCAAATAATTCAGAACAGAGGGAAGCTGTTCCTTAATTTAAAGTGAAATACAGCAATGGTCACAAAATGAAGAAATAAATGCATTTTGCAGGAATTTAAATATAAATTTCAAGCATAAAAAACTTAAAATCCTAGACATAGGTTTTCACAAGCTCACAAAAATATTTAAAGCATGTCAAAACCACATTAAACAAAATGTAACCATGATACAAATATGAATTCAATTGTTTTCCCATTTTATTCAAAGTAGAAAGTGACACGTACTTTTGTCCCTTATCAAGAGAATGAACCATAAAGCATGGCTGAAACTGCTTTTCTTTTATAGTCAATGATCTAATATTTGTTGAGCTTTCAGCGTCCTAGAAACATGGAACTGCTTGTTTTCAACTACGAATATTAAAAACACTTATTTTATCATGGCATTAGTACTAACTGTCAAAGAACAAAATTACAATTTTTAGATAGCCACGTGTGTTAGCTATGCCCAATCTCTCAATTCTTAAATATATAGTTCACACATTCAGCAAGTTACTATATATACACATACCTATATTAATTTCAATAATCAACTGTATTGCAATAGTCTTTTGTTTGAAAAGAGGGAAGACGTCTCACCTTTTTATACTATACAGTATTTATATTTTGTTCTAACTGCTTTACATGAATTATTCTGACAAGCTAGCTTTCAAAATTTGTCATTTGAAACAGTGGGAAAGTTTTACATATCTGATGTTTAAGAATGTAAGAGCCATTCACTCCTTAAATGTGCATTAGTAGAGAGCTGACAGTACCTTTTTAATACTTAGCACGTAATACAAATGTCAGAGAATAGCATACAGATTTTAAAAAAGGTACTAGAAAGGCATTTTTGAGAAATACAGTATGGAAGATCCTTGTTTATAGGAAAGTCAAGTGATGTGCTCATGCTTTTAGTAAATTGTTTCAGACCGTGTTTGTGGTTTTAACACTCCGCTGACCTGGCATTGTGGTCGTGCTGCTAGAGCTACTGTCATCCACGGGCCCAAAGAAATCAAGGTTCAGAAGAGTGGAACCTCCACTAGCTTGAAATTCAGTGACCATGTTGGTAGGCAGCCATATAGAAGGTAAGCCAAGGGAGGGGTTTATGTGTAAAAAGGGGTAAGACACACACTTGAACATGCAAGTTATAATTAGTACTCATTACACAATTTAAAAATTGACATAAAACAAGGCTTACAATATTAGTTTGTAATTTCTAAAGAGGTTAACAACTTAATTCAATGTACATTTTCTCATGTACAATGCAGCAAATAATTCAACACTAGTAACTTTATAAGTAGAAAGAAAGATAGATTTATTTCAGTCTAAAAATGGAGTAGAACCAGCAAGAGAGATCTGCCCAATTAAAGGGAAACAATTCTTAGGCCAATCTGTTGGAGGAGGAGAATGGTTTAAATGTCAAAGAAAACAAACCATTCTTCAAGCATGAAGATGTAACTGACCCTCCAATTAAAGCACAGGATTGAAAACTGGACAAGTTGTATTAGCTAGTTTTACGTTATGAACTGTCAATATCAGCTTAAAACAATGTAAATACATCATAATGAATGCCATGATTACATCCAGCTTCTGAAGTGGTAAGTTACACTGTTCCCCTTTAACACTGAAGCAGAAATCAAACAGGATACATTTTGAAGAAATTGCTTGTTAAAAGAAAGCAGGATGATTTGACTGAAGTAATAAGACACCGGACAACAGCAAAAGGGCCCATCCAGGCTTTCCTTCATCACCATGGTACTGATATCCAAGCTGTTACTTTCCACAGATCCTGGGAACAACACTACTAGATAGCACTGGTGTAGTAACAGATGTAATTTATTTTAGCTCATTTTTTAGCAACTCGTGCATGAGGAAATAATTGTTGCTAGCAGAAACCTCATGTTCTTTACAGGTTTCTATCCTGCCACCCAACAAGTTTATTAAACTTGTTACTTTTCCTTCTCCTCCAGCTTACATTTAAGGTACACAGTTAGTGTGACAACTCACTTCCCCATTAAAAAAATTATATAAAATTCTTTTACGTGAATTTTTAACTATGTAGACGACTATGTTTGTTAAAGTATGTAGCTACCTCTTTAATAATTTAACATCTTTAGATTCTGAGTTTAAGCAAAAGTGATTACGCATTAAGTTATACATTTTCCATTTTAATATATAAAATACTTGTAATCTGAAAACTTCCAGGTTAAGAAATCTCTTTTGCAAACAGTTTTTGGTTAAACAATTGTGCTTTGAAGTAGCCACTATTCACTTAATTTTGCCATTCATAAGGAAGTCTAAACAGATAATTGTGTATTGGGAAAAATACATGTTTAAAAGTAAAACATGTCAATCCAAAATCCTAAACTATTCAGATCTTCATTATAATATGAAAATATATAATGAGGTGTTAATATTGCCACTGTGTGTTCAGCATAAATGCAGGAAAATAAAATATTACCTAGTTCTTAGTGTTTTAAGATTATAGATTGCTTTATTTGTGGCAGATCTAACCAGAAAGAAAGCCTGAATTTCCAAAGTTAAGAGTAAGAAATAATATATATTAGAAAAAAAAATCAGCAGAGAGATGTTTGTCTGAACTTTGTAGCTTTCTTAACTCTAGCTCTGGTGCTAGAGGCTCTACGGAGAGACGTACCATCTAAAGGGTTAGTAAGGCCACTGCTACTCCAGTCAAACTGGACAGGTGGTAGAGATTCCTAGAGTTGAAAAGTCAGAAATCAGATTTTATAGTCAGTTCAGGTTATAACAATGTAAAATGTTTCACACAAATATTTTTTTGCACCTAAATATTAAGGGGACAATTGAACATAAGACAAATATTTTTACCTTCAGATGTTGTGAGCTGCAAATTTTCTTAATACACTTATAAAAAAATCTGAAGTCTACCTCAAAGTCTGGTTCAATTATGAATCAAACAGATCAGATACTCTCCCTAGCCCCAACAGGTTTTTCTTAAACTAACTAAATTATGGCGACAAAAACAAAAACATTAATACAGCGTTAAAATTTAAGAAATTGCTACTCCAACTGGACACAGTGCAGTCTTTGTGCATGAAAGGTTGTGAACACACAGTTTAGCTTAGGTGGCTCTTTATTTTAAATATGAAGAGAATGTTCTGCACTTCTGTATGCTTTGGCATGATTATATCCAAAAACGAAAGTTACTCACCGTGAAGGAACCCATGTTTCCTTTCTAGACAGAGGCTCCCCCCAGCACACCCGGGGAGTATACTACACCCTGAAAAGGAAAGACTGCCTACAACGACCCTGTGATATATTATCCTGACCAATAGAGGCGAAGCTAAGTCCCAAACTTTCTGTCTGACGACAAAGAGATGGGGTGCCAGAACTTACACACACGCACAAAATCCAGGAGCAAGACTCAAAATAGAAAATGTGTCTCCTCCTGGGAGAGTATCCTTAGCTTTCCATTTCCTTTTGTTCAATCCTTCTGCACACCTAAGTAAGTTAAGCAAGATGCAGAGATCACATAGTATGAACAAGTAAGGGGGGGAAAGGAAGGATATAGTCAGCTTCCTGATAACTAGTGGCAACTTGTAGTGTAACTTGTAAATGGTTTGTATTCTGAGGACATCCACAGGAGCAGCATTACAAATACTTGGTATAGGTAGCCCTTGCTTGTTACATTTCTGCTCCCCAGTGAAATTAGCTTTTAGAAATAATGGGAAGGATCTGCCTGAACTATGTAAGTTTGGTACATTGTATTTGTTTGTTTCATTAAACTTGAGTCAGGAGGAACAGTTGTAACTTTTGGTAATCAATATGGAATGTCTTACTGGAGTTAACCTATAAGAACCTGCAAGTAAAGTTTACGACACATTCTGACTATTTCAGTACGAAGGGGGCTCTCTAAAGTTGGAACAACTTAATGTTGAAAGGCTGTGCAATTTCACAAAGTAGAGGGTCAGTACCAGCTCCATACAATAAAGGTAAATTTTAAGAAGCCTCTAGCTTCTTGAAAAATATTATTGGAAACCAAAAAATAGGAAGTGAATGGAAGTTCTGTATTTACTTATCATAAAAGCTTTACCTGGAGAAATCTTTTCTTCCTAATGCCTTTGCAATGTTTACAGTACTGATAAGTATGCTTTAAGCAGTCCCTCACAACCTGATGTCTAAGGATTTAATCACATCTCATTTTTATTCACTCTCAGTGAAAATACTAGCATTTGAAAATACTCCTATTAGTGGCAAAGAAAAATAATGGTGCCGATGCAGAACCTGCAGCTGGTACAGTTATGACAGTCATGCCCAGTATATTATGAGTAAGGCTATGATTTAATCATGAGTATTTTTAGTAAAAGTCATGGATAGGTAACAGGAAAAAAACAAAAAAAAATCACGGCCCCATGACCTGTCCACGACTTTCACTAAAAATACTCATGACTGAAACTCATTCTTCCATTGAGAGAAATGAGCTCAAATCCAGGCTTTAATCACAAGTGAAAACATGGATTAATGGTTTCCTACCAGACCCCATTTAGTCACACAATCACCCTGGAAATAGTTTGGAAGTCTCTGTTAAAGTATTTAGATTCAGGACCAGTGTTCCCTCTAATTTTTCCCACCCTCACCACATGAATTTTGTTATGTGCACCCATATGGAGGTGATGAGTCAAAATTCATGTGGTGAGGGTGGGGCCAAGGGGTTCAGAGTGTGGGAGGGGGTTCTGGGCTGGGGCAGAGAGTTAGGGTGCGGGGGGGAGAGGAGATGAGAGCTCCGGCTGGGGGGGGGTGGGCTTTGGGGTGCAGGCTGCCCTGGCGCTACAGCGGCGAGAGAGGACTCCCCCCAGCTCTCTCCCCCTGCAGCAGCACCTGGGCTGCGGGGGGGGGGGGACACCTCTCCCTGCTGCGGCAGCTCCGGGGCTCAGGCCATGGGATAGGCGCCTCTCCCATAGCCATGACAGGTCTGTGCTGGGGCTGGGTTGGGACTGCGAGAGAGGCACCTCTTCAACGGCTGCGGCAGGTCTGGGCCAAGCTGGGTTGGGTCTGGGGAAGGAGCACATTTCCCTCAGCCACGGCAGGTCTGTGGCTGGGCTGGGTCCGGGGCAGAGGAATCTCTCCCAGCTGCCGCCCTGAGCACCTGCGCAGCGCTTAGTAGACTGCTGCACAGCCGCGCAGTATAGAGGGAACTTAGTTCAGGACTTAGGAGCACTGGCAGAGCTGTATGGGTAAGATTATACCAGTGCCTACCTGGACCGAGCATCTTTCACTTTCATGAAAACTGAATTTACTCTCAAATGTTAGCAAAAAAAGTGAGAAAGTATTCAATGAACCCTAAGTACAAAAATTGGCTCCAACACAGACTGTCCTGCTTTTGGGGAAAAGGAAGTTATTCTGCTGGTTCAGATAATTACTGAGCAGCAAGCTGCCAAAAATGTATATAACCTGTAGATAAATGTTGGCAACATCTGCAAAGTATCATGAAAGATGACTAGTCTCTGAGATAGTTGCTAAAAATCAAAGGAAAGGGGCTGGAGACAAAAGATTTAGATGCAGTTAAATGCAAAGAAATTTCCTGGTGCTCTTGGCTTTGGCCCTCGGATGACTCTAGCAACACTGATCTTTCAAGGTTCCGTACAGGTATCCCAGATGATGAAAACCAATGCGAATGTGTAGCAGATGTGGGAGTTTAATCTCTGCCAGCCTCACAGGCAGAAAATCCTTTGGAAGCCTTCGTGTTTACACCACTTTCCCCAACAGTATGTTTTTACTCTAATGAGAAGTGCCAACAAAAAGTATGAGAAATCTGATTATAGGGGTAGGCTTTTTTCAGCCTTAGATTAGGACTGTAGGTTGGGGTTTAAAGATACAACTGAGTAGGTGCAATTGTCAGAGAATTATCCTTAGGTTTGCTAAGGAAGTGAGGAAGAGGAAACTGAAAAACCTAGTTTTATTGTGCAATATTTAGCTTTCTGGTTTAACAAATGAACAGTTTTTCAATTACATTCTAGAGCACTATAAATATAGTTTATTGCTGTTTCACTGTGTGGGAGCTTTTTTAATTCAAAAGATACTGTTTAAGATTTAAACATTTGTCCCCATACAAATAACCCACTTAAGAGATTAAGTCTGAACAGAAAGAATTCTTGCTGTCTTAAAGTTGCAAAACAAGCTGGCAATACAAATATAATGGCAACTTTTAAATGTTGCCACAAACAGCACTGTAAACAAGACTTTTGGAAAACTGGAAGAAAAGACTTACTATACAACTGTGTACAATTCATACATCAGATCATAAACAAAAGTATTCACTGGAAAAAAATTTACTATATAAGAGTTCTTGCTTTGTTTTTTCAAATACTGCCTTCCTTTCTAGAACAGTACTTCAGAGCTACTTTATTACACTTTATGGAATTTAATTATCCAGTGCCCTACCATCGCTTACTCAAAGAAATTTCTTACCTGTAATTCTTGTTCTTAGATCTCATTCTTGGATCATTCACATGTACTGAAGGGGGTTCCATAGCTGTCTTTGGCCAGTGGCCAATAGCAGGGCAGCGTGCATCTGTCATCACTAGCAGTTCTAGTGGCCCTTCATGCAATTAACAGGACCTTTTAAGAGCTCATCTCATTGAGTTTAATCAAAGCAGAATGCCAGCTAATAGCTAAAGGCATAACATATATTCTGTCATTACATTTTACCTCCAACACAATGGGGAAGAGGTGTATGTGTGGATCTGCTGTGATAAATACCTTCAAAAAAGTATACCTGGTAATTTTCTCTCTAAAGGTCTAGTTCACAGCAGGTCTCTCCTCTTGAAGATCAAACTTCACCAGGTATTTCTTTAAGCAACTAAGAAAGCACAAAGTTATCCTGAATGCTGAGATGAGGATAACAACTTCAGACTCCACCAAAGTAGTCAACAGATGTCCATAATACAAAGTAGAAGATACTCGATCAAACTGGGGAGGAATGTAGATAGATCCCTAGACGACAACTTTTTTTTTTTTTAAAAAGGGGAGTCAAGGGAAGGAGAAGAGAGTGGGGAACGGAGGTGCTGAGTCTTGCCATAGGACTTGCAAACAAACCTAGATGGGGGATGAATTGATTGCTGAAACAAGAGTCAAATCTGGCCAGTATTGATACTGATGGTGCTGAATACAAAGACAGAGATAACTAGATATAAGCATAAACACAGATGCACTTGGAGCACCCACGGTACTGACTGTTCTGAATGGAGTCAACAGCGAAAAATACGTTCACCACCAGCAGGACATGATAGTTCTGTGTTATTCCTAAGTCAACAAGGTAGAACAAGCAGCTAATGGAGATCAATAAGACCTGAAGTGCTCGATCCAGTGGCTTGACTAAGCACCAGAACAACTGGAACTAGAATTACAGATGTTTTTTCAATCAGAAGTCACAGGCCTGATGCATAATCAAAGGAGCTGAGGGGTTTAATTTACTTGATCTGAACTCTGAGGGATGTTTGGATTGAACCTCATTCTCTGAATCTGTGCTGAGCAAAACTGAGGTGACATGTTCATTATTTAGATGCCTCAGTATGTCCCACTGACTCAGATGCTCCAGAATGTTCCACTGACAGATGTTGGAGACAATCACACATGCCAGTAATGGACATTTTATGACTACCCTCAGGGTATTTCTTTAACTGGCCAAGCTGCTTCCTATGTATTCTGTAAGATAAAATAAAGGGAAAGAGCGAAAGGAAAAACAGTGCAACAAGCACATGTTTAAAACTATGCTTTAGAAAGTTTATGAAATTTCTGTCAGACAGGTAAAAGTTGCTCCATAAAGAAAATATAAAAACAAAAAGAAAAGGGCACTAAGGATAGGGAAAGTACAAGAAACCCAGAGAGAACTTTGAATGAAAAACATTAGCCAGAAGAGGGCCAGCTGCTATGGCACACTTCACAATCACAACAGCAGCTCATTCACAGTCAGTTGTTAGAAAGCAGCTAATCATTAGAGGCATTAGAGGTCATCAGGGCTCTTAGCAAATGCAGGTCTCCCTGTTAGTGGCTGGCAGCCAGAGACAGCTTCGGGACTCCTTCCAGACACACATGGGGTGGATCCAAGGGTGGGATTTACTGTGATGCAGAGAAAACTCCTTTATATGTTCAGATTCCTTTGGCCCTGGAACCCAGAACTGTAGTATTATAAAGCTAGATCAGGCACCCTGCTTTCCAGTTTTTTACCTGGAACTGATCAGATGTACATGTGCTCATCTCTGGTGATACAGGGGTAGTCTGTCCTATGGAAGCTATTTTTTCTGCAGCAGATATTGGTTTCAGAGGTTCCTTGGTAGGCTCTAACATACCCTAAAAAAATAAGAGTCATGTGTACATACATGCCAAGAACTACACAGACATTGAAAGACAGAAAATATGGTACTAAATAGTAATATTCTGAAATAGGTGGCTCCCAAACATTGTTTCTAGGATTATTTTCATACTCAATGTTTTAAGACCTCGTTCGGCTCTATTTAGTGGATCATAGGGACCATTTTACAGTAAACGATGGAGACCCAAACCCTTTAACTGAGTCTTATTACTATCAGTAATATTACACAAGTTAGAAGATATTGTTCCATGATCAAATGACATTTTCCCTCCCTGCTGTAAGTGGACTATCACAAGGATCAAGTGGCACAGGAGAAAGGAATATAGTAGTATTTACTCCATTTAACCACCCAAAACAAATTGGTTATTTATAAGAATTGAGTCATTTTGTAACATGATTTTGTCTCCAATACCTTATTTTCAGTGTGATTTGCTATTACTACTGCCAAGGATGTAAATCCGTTTTAAAATCTCAGAGAGGTCAATGAAACAGTGCTTTTCATTCTGAATCAAGTGCTCAAGGCCTAGGACAATGATCTGAGTAGGCTTTGAACTCTCAAGCTCTTTTGCACATAAGTGAGAAAAATTGGTGTAGTCACAGGCATAATTTGCATTCAGACATACAAAAGACTTCTGTTCTCACAGAAGCATGTCTAAACCGTGGGTTTGTTCCACATATCGTTGAAATTGTGTAAGTTAGCCACCAAAATTAGCTTGTCCAATGGTCAAGTGGTTCTAGGAAATTAATGTTCAGGACCCAAACTCACTGGATCAGCAAAGAAACTAGATTTAGTTTCAGAATGGAGGGAACATCTGAAGCTGTGGGGTAGGAGGAGGTACTAAGTCATTTTGCATTAAAAGTCCATCTGCATACTGCTTATTTATATTTAGCAACTAACTCATTTATGTGCACATGTGTGCATGTATATTATATATAAATAAAATTTAGGAGAGTGGCTTCTATGATGTTATTTTCAACAAGAATTTCATAAAGATTACTATGAGGCATGAGCTGCTGTGATGGGTGACTAATACTGTGCATATTATTGGCCAAGTACACACCTTACCGGTACAATAGATAGTCCTGCTCCTAAATATACACAAGATAAGCCACTGCTCATTAATAAGAGATTTAAAACTCCCTCTATAGTCTACAGTAGGCATATCCTGGTACAAAGCAGTGCACAAATAGGCTTGACAAATCCAAGTCTGAAGGAACTGTTGTGAATCTTTATATTAAAATGTTTCCTGGTAAGTAACAGTAAGCATAATATGTATCAGACAGTTGTAATTTCTTCTATAAGGAGACTACATATTAACATTTAAAAAAATAAAATTCCCATAAACAGAAAAAGCTTTTAAAACTCTGATCAGAAAAATTATGATTCTTGGTCTGTCAATGTTTGTCTTATTACAGATATTGCCAGGTGTATGAGATGCCAGACAAGACAACATGGAGAAATTACTGCAATTCTTAAATGAAAATGGATAAGATCATCACACAACTTTACTTTAGATTTCAAAGGACACTGAAGGGAAAAACCTCCTTCACGTACTGTTGCTATTTTTTTAAAGCAACTTTCAGAGCAAAGGCAGTCTATGATGTCCGTGGAGCACATCCTATAAGGACACATGGCCTGATGCCCACTTTGTATGTGTTCCTTGAACGAGGCAGAAATTCATAGGAGCCCTTGACTCAATCGCTGCAGATCTTGTACATACAGGACTTTCATTGACTGGCAGACATGGAATAGTGCATAGCAATACAAGAAGATACACATGTATCTAAGAATGTTGAAAAAAATATTGTATTTGAGAAACAGCATGTGATCATGTACTCAGACTTATGTACTAGGGATCAGAGTAATGGTTACATGAGCAAGAAGAATAATGTTTGATGGGGGTAGGGGAAGAAACTTTGCTTAGTAATATAATTGTCTACAATGGGTTTTCTTGAATTTACCTCAGCAGCATCTAGTACTAGTTATAGTCAGAAACAGTATACTGGACTTTATGGACCTATGCTCTGATCCACTTTGGCAATTCCTATGTTCACATTGCCATTTCCTAACTGAGGATTTAACCCTGCCAGTTTAAACTTCTTTACTGAGGTTTTTTCTTGAATATTTTAAAAGCTGTATTCTAATCTCATGGATTTTCACTAAATATTAAAATGGGATTAAGCTAAAAGTCATTATTCAGCCTATACAAACCTTAACATATTGCATTATAATCTTTTCTTCTCACCAAAATGAGATTGGATCATTCAGCATAATTTACTAAACAAATAAAGCAAGTTATTTACATGTTTTGCAAGCTTTTCTCCCTAACAACTCTATTGATGCCCAACAAGTGTTTGAGCACACTACAAAAATCTCTTTCAGCTTGTTTGGTGCTTAATGGCACTTTATATATTTGATTATACTTTTATGGAATATACACAGTTTTTGTGGGAAGCATACTATGGTACTTACCAGTCCTGCTGCATACATGGGTACAATAACAGGCTGCTTCTTGTTGCCTGTAAAGAGCTGATAAAAAAAGATGGATGACTTAAGAAGTTCTCCCATTCTGTCTTAATCATAAATAAAATTAATATCTTTTAAAATATGGGTCAATGGATTAGGGTTATATTTATGAGATTCATATCAGAGCATAGACCATATGAATTTATAACTAAACAAGGTTTTCATTTTCTTTTAACAACTTTATACTGGAAATATAAATTTGCCTGTAGTAAATTTGAAGCTGTAGTACTAACGTATACTGACATGAAAACTCATTTTAATGTAGGTCTTCTATGAAGAGGTGATCATTCAGAAAGAAACATAGGCATGCAGAACTAAATTTACTACAGCTCACCTAAAGAAACAGTTAAAAGTTTTATAGATAAACTCACAATATTTCTTGTGTCGATTCCCAAGGAGCATAAAAGCTTTTTGTTGCTGTGGGAGCCACCCCACTGATATCTCAATCCATACGAATCATGGATATCCTGCAGCTCTGTCCACACTTCCATAAGTTCCCTAAACAGCCCATGATAAATCAAATCATCAACAGGAAGAATCATATGACTCAGCAGCTTTAGACACATTCTAATTATTGTGACTGACATTATAAATTCCAATTAAACTTGTGCCCAAACACTAGTACTCAGGGGAACTAAAATTGCTATAGTGTTCTCAGAACAATTATTATTCAGACTTATAATTGGAAAATGTTGCCCACAGCAGACAGAACAGCCTACTTAGACTTCATCAACGCATGAATTAATACAGCAATTTGTAACAAGTGTAAGTAATAAGCTACATCCTAATTAACTATCTCATTTAGACATCACTTAAAAGTAGAGGAGAAACCACCAATTACATGAAATACTACCAGTACATGTGGTCACTGAAACAGACATACTGAACTACAATGATTAACTTTTACCCTATAATTTCTAAAAACACTTACAGAAACATTAGAATTTGACATACATCACTACATGTTTTTAAGTTATAATCTGTGTAAAGACCTGGGCTTACTAAAAGCAGCTTTATTCACTTGATTTTCTTTAAGTTTGCCATATTAGTGTTTCTTACCCACTGTTTGCCGAAGTCTCCCCTGTTCTCATCTGTTTGTTGCTTGCTTCCAGAAAAAGGCTCAAGGAAATTATCTCTTCTTCTGTTTCAAGAACAGGTATGGAAGGAAAGCAAACTTCAAACATTCGCTCCAAACGGCTTAGCAACGTTGTCTAACAAACAAACACCAAAGAAACGTATTTCAAGTTTTCTTTAACTGCTTGTTCCAAAAATAAAGAAAAAAATCTGATGAGTGTGACAAATGAGAAACTATACATAGGTTTCAGAGTAGCATTCAAATAAAATGATAATCCACTTTTACATAATAACTTTTGTTAGAGGATCACAAAGCTCTTTACAACTCTAAGAATCACAACTGAGGGGTAGGTAAGTGACATACCCACCACTGGCAGCACTGCGATAGGTTTGACACAAGAAGTTATTACAATAGCTAGCTGAAACTGCAAGGTGAATATCGGTAGTAAAAATATGCAGCAAGTATTCCAAGCGATGTTTAGTTAGGGTGCGTGTTAATGCCCCTCATTCGTATGGTAAGTACCGTCAGATCTTCACTGAACACAAGTGGTCAAGATGTTGGTTTTGAATGTCCTCTAAAATACAGAGCTGGAAACAGCAACATTCCCCCTGACAACAGGGGACTGGTTCAATACCAATTCACAGGGAATAGATCTATTTCCTACATCATCTAGGTATTTATCAGGTCTCCATCAAAGTACTGACCTGGGCCAAACATGCTTAGTTTATAGTCTAACAGGCTAATAGTATAAATATGAGCACCTGCTATGCAACACTTACTCTTTCCATAATACTTCCAAATACTGTGTGCTTTGCAAAGAGTATTCATTATTAGAGATTTGAGTAGCATCCAAATGTGCACTAGGCATGTTACAAATAAGAGATCCCTATTTAGCTGAAGAGCTTCAATCTAAATAGATAAATATCATGGAGGGGTGAAGGGGATGCAACGTGAGTTTTTCCACACAATCATTTCAAAATATGAACTTTGCCTATATTATTCCCCCCTCCCCGATTATTTAGTGTATTTTTATATAATCATTAGCCCAATTTTCTATTTTTAGCTCTTCTATAAAAAGTTAACCTATATCACTGCTCTACATCTTGGCCTTTCTCCCAGTAACTCCATTCTCTTCTCATTAACAGTTGACCAAAAGGTTTTCTGATGATTTCTGTGGGCTTGTGAGCCAGTGGAGTGCCTCCTCTAACATATCTTTTGCCTTCCTATAGAAGCTGGTACATTTTTAGGCCATCCTTTAAAAGGTGCTGGAGTGAGTGAGCCTGACAGCTTTACCTTCAGTGAAAAGCCTATTGAGGGGCAAAACACAACAAAACCCCACATTTCTCTGAATATTGACCTACCACCATTATAACGAACACCTAAGATTATTGCAACTGAAAAATCAGAGAATACACATTCCAATTTACTTTATGCATTTGATGTATAGCCACTTTCAGCGTCAACTTTTTGTGTAGAAAAAATTGTTAAACCACAACAAATTTTTGTATTTTTAAAGGACAGGTGTGGTGCTTTTTTAAAAAAATAACTATCCCTTCAGGTTTTGTAATCCTTATTACCATTTCATTTACATTTCCAACATGGCCCTTGCCATGTTGCAGCTGCTCTGCCGTTCCCTGTCTGTCCAACTGCTGCATTGCACAGCAGGGAAGAGACTAGCATTTGGCTGTTCCATTTCTGATAGTCTGTTTGGCTGTGGGAGCCCCAGGGAGAGCAGAAGAGGAGCTTGAGTTATGGTCCAAGCTTCAGGGAGTGCCTAGTAAGGATGGCTCCCCTCCACCACATAGTTACACAGAGCAGTGGACATAAAAACGCAAGATGAGAACCAGTTATTACTCCCTGATACTCTCCCCCAAGGACAGGTTAGAGCAGCTTGGAGGCTGCTCTAATTTGCACCATCAGGTTAAAGTCCACAAGGGACTATATGCCAACTGAGGATAGCCAGAGCACAATGTACTCCAGCCACTCTCCTGCTTCTGACACACTCCTCTGCACCAAGGGCTGAGGCAAGGAGGTACAAGAGCTGGGTTTTCTTCAAACTGGGGATTTTCCCATGTTGAGTGAATCTGCAGCAGGGGACTTGCAAATGACTTCCACTCCCTTTGAAGCACCTCAGTGGCACAAATATTTAAACAAGGCAGACATGTCCATACATATTGTTTATCCTTAACCTTTTTTGATGGACAGGCTTAAAAATAATGTAATGCACTACTAATTATTTCCTTTTAGAATTTTTCTGTTAGTGCTTTTACAAGAAACAATCTATTTCAAATGTAAATATTATACTCTGTGTGCAACTACATCAGTTGCAATGATCTTTTACAGACTACTGACGTTTACTTAATATTCCTAAGATATATGCTACAATCCATCAGAAATGCACAGCAATGCTCACTATGAAGGCAGCAGAGGTGTCCAGCCATATTGGTAAAGTAGCACACCATCAAGTTTCCCTGGAAAAGGTCAAGATTTGGAAATATACTCAAATCCCATGGTGTAATGACTAAGAATAGGTTTGCTTAAGTAACAAGCCATCTACAAAAGAAAGTGCCTGCCACTGTGAATACCTACTGCCACTTAGAAAACCAGGTCAATGTCTAAGTTGGTGGTTTGATTTTAGGGCAGTGCAGATGACAGCAAGAGAAGGAATACAATACAAAGAGCCCTTAATAATAGAACTTCATCTCAGGCTATTGCCAGCACCCACATAAAAATTCAGATATAAAAGTTTGAGAGAGGAAGAAATAATATTGTGCCAAGGCTGCAGTAACTACTTAATCAAAACATCCTTGGCACATGCTTTTATCTATTTAAGTCTTACAAAAACATTTAGAAGGATCTCCAAGTATTTATAGGTGATGTACTGTGGAAAGTAGGAAGGTTTCCATAGAAAATCAGGAGATCTGAACTGGGGAGAATTCCAGCTCCCTGGACTCATGCAACCCACGTATATCAAGGGAACAATGGCAATAGCTCTAAAGGGAGCAACTACACTTATTCATTTAATTGGAAATATGACACTGTGTTGGCAACTCCTGGGTGGAAAGGGAGTTACCAAAAAATAAACACTTTGCAAAATTCTGCTGCTATTTTAGAACTACTTCCTTTTTGCTCCATAAATCCCACCCAACTGCTTTACTGGAGAAAAAAAATAGTGGAATATATATATACACATTGTGTACAAGTACCAGGTCTTCCTGGATGATCTAGTTATACAATAACTTACTATAAAGATGAAAAAAATCACAATCTAATTATTCAATATGAAACATTATCTATAATGCTTGGACACGGCAGCAAGTATGCTTCCTAAAATTTAATATGCAGTGTTGTAATTGTGTTGGTCCCAGGATATTAGAGAGACAAGGTGGATGAGGTAATATCTTTTATTGGACCAACTTCTGTTGGTGAGAGAGACAAGCTTGTCCTCACGAGCTCTGTGTAGCTCAAAAGCTTGACTCTCTCACCAACAGAAGTTATAATAAAAGATATCACCTCACCCACCTTGTCTCTCTAAAATTTAATATGACATCTGTTGAATAGAACAAATTGTTTGCACTTTTTTTGTGGCACTAAATGTATTTATGGATCCTGAAAGTTCTGCACACATGCACCATTACAATTTGAGGAGAAAAGAGGGGTTCTTAAATCAACAGGACCAGCTCTAGGCACCAGCAAAGCAAGCACGTGCTTGGGGCGGCACGATTCCAGGGGCGGCATTCTGCCACCCTTCCTCCGCCACCCCCCCTCCCGGGGTAGTTGCGCTCTTGGAGCTTGGGACGGCAAATTTTTTGCTTGGGGCAGCAAAAAGACCTAGAGCTGGCCCTGTAAATCAACAAGTAGAATTAAGAGAGTTAAGCCATAACTATGATATTCCAGGCAATGAAAAAGAATCAAAGATTAATTTGTTTAGTTTCCAGGATTAAGAAATTTTAATAAGTGCCCCCTCAAATGGGTCAAAGCAGTTATATCTATTCTAAGGGTCATGGGCATTATAACTTAGGCCTTTTGTGCCTATTAACTGCATATGGTATATATGTGGTCAATTGTTTCAAGGTCCTCTTACTGAAGGCTATTTTGCTGCAATAATGCACGCACAATAGGGTAGATTTTTTATTCTATTAAACTATGAAGTATTTATATATTAGTTTAATGTACTTCTATAACATTTCTTGTTTGGAAAGGCTATTAAAGTGCTACCTACTATTTGATTAGCATTAGTATCAATGTTTCTTTAGAGGGATTTTGGTTCATATTGTACAAGTGCTTCTGAAGGTGGCCACTCATTATATTTGAGTGTTGCCATCTCTCCAATTTTCACAGAATTTATGGTTAGCATTTTTATTTTAAAATTAGAAGGCAAGAACTGGTAGTAGCCAAATTCCAAACACAGGACACAATTGTATACCCTTATTCAAATGAGCAAGGAGCACAGGATTAGGTCCTTAACGATATCTTCTTAAAAAAACTAAGGGCCTGGTGTACACTATTTCTTCTCTTTTTACAATGCACCTCATCCATAGGCTATCAATAAAACATTTTATATAATAAATCTACACTGGCCCAAAGAAAACAGAATACTAGTTAATCCCAAAACCACAGTCTTGGAGTTTCAGTGATAATAAATTAAAAACCTTCCCCCTCAACACCTCCGTTTCCCTTCACAGCCTGGGTAATGAATGGAGAGACCTTGCAACTTGCCCTGAAAGGCAACAAATTTGGTCTCCATTGGCAGATGTTACTTTGAAAGTAAAGAGCGTGGGAGGGGGGCCCTCCACTGAGCACCTTGCCACAAGCTCAATGTAGTACAAATATAGCAACTGTAAGACTGCTTCCCAGTTGCCATGGTATAACAGAAGGAGAGGCGTGGAAGGGAGAGTCCCTCCTATGTAAAAGATCCAAACAACAGAGGGATTTTAAAGATAACTGCAATTCAAGGTTTTAGCTTTAACTGCACAAAAATCTTTTGAAAGACTTACACGTTCAGGTCTGACTATGGAGATTAAACCAACAAAATGATGCATAGGCAAAAGCATATGAAGAGAATAAAGCAGCTAAATTTATAAATCTAGACGAGAAAAGGGTTTGTGGGGACATGATCTTATAATAACTTCAAGTTCACAAGTTAAATGAAGAAAGAGAATTATTTGGTCTCAGAAGGTGGAAGACCAAGGAGCAATGGCCTGAAGCCAAGGAAGAGAAAATTTGGATTAAAGTAAAGAACGTTAAAGTGTATCTCCAATGTTAGACATCTGTCCAGAGCAGTGGACCTAATTCACAAATATTTCTGTCCAAAAAGCAGAAGTTTTCTTGTTAAATAAAATTGGAAGCTCCTGGTGTTGGGATTTATGCTAAACTGACCATGTATATTTGTGTCCAAAGGGGCGAGTAGCTTTCTGAGACAGTCTTTTGCAAGAACTGGCCTATACAGTTTTTGCACTGACTTAACTAAATAGGTTTAGAAATGGATTTAAAAACTGTTGCAACTCTCCTAATTTGGACACTCTTGCATCAATTTAACAGGGTCATAAAGTTGGTTTAATGCAATAGTTCACACACAGTGCTACACACATTTAACTAATTTTTTTTTTAAACACCACCTTAGTTAAGCTGGTGCAACCTGTTATCTAAAAGCTCAAAGGATTCTTTACCCCAGAAACAAACTTCCTTTCAAACACCTTCTAACAATTTACCCCTTTCTCTTCGGTGTGGACTCCATCTGAAAGGAGCAGAGTCTTCACAGAAGCACTTCAGAGACAAATTTCCATTCGTTATGACAGAGCAACATATCCATCCAGGTAGAAGCCAAACTTACAGGCAAGAAAACTAGTTTTCCCTTTCTGTTCCCATATTTAAACATTTTATAAGACAAATCTAAATGTAAGGTGTTTTTGTGAATTCTTTAGAAGATTCAGCAAAGACAGTTGTTTGTTTTAAATATTCCAAGAGAGCATTTGCTGTTCACAACACTAAGCTGGTACATGCAAATCAGAAAGTGAAAACAGTCTGTTTTCACTGTGAAAGCACAAAGGTTGAAAAAGTAAATAGCTAGTATAAATCACAAACATAAATTATACAATTTTTTCAATAATATAAGGTATTTTTAGAAAAAATATTCCATGCCTCTTTCTAATAAGTGGTATTTTTAAAGTGACACTAAAAAGCTTTTACAGTGAACTACTGAGCAAACTGAAAATTAAGTAAAAAGTTACCCACAAAAGGGAATAGGATGGATGGATAACCTTTTTTCCTGCTTATAAAAAAAAACAAAAACAAATCATCAGGAATGTCAAGCCTTGTTTTCCTGGTTTGCATGTTTATTGTAAGCTCTTATTCCTTAATAGAAGAGGGTACTGAATCTTTAGCAAACAAAACTTCTCTTCCATCTGTTTAAGTTACGTACATTTTAACTTAATTGAACAAAAATAAACTTTAAACAATTTTTTTTTTTTAAAATACACTGAGTAAAATTTACTTTCCCTCCCAATAAGTTACGTTACCATTTCAACTATCAGACAGGAAAAAACAGGATAATTAAGACTAAACTATTGTTACTTAGTTGTAAGGTTTACTAACTTTTTGAATACTCTTTTCCAAGTCTTCTTCTAGACAAGATACCATAAAGGTCACAAACCCAAATTCTGGGTGGACTCCTCCTGAAGGTTGAAACAACAGACTGGACTTCTACATAGAGTGCTTCCGCCGACGTACACGGGCTGAAATTGTGGAAAAGCAGCATCACTTGTCCCATAACCTCAGCCGTGCAGAACACAATGCCATGCACAGCCTCAGAAACAACTCTGACATCATAATCAAAAAGGCTGACAAAGGAGGTGCTGTCATCATCATGAATAGGTCGGAATATGAACAAGAGGCTGCTAGGCAGCTCTCCAACACCACTTTCTACAAGCCATTACCCTCTGACCCCACTGAGGGTTACCAAAAGAAACTACAGCATTTGCTCAAGAAACTCCCTGAAAAAGCACAAGAACAAATCCGCACAGACACACCCCTGGAACCCTGACCAGGGGTATTCTATCTGCTACCCAAGATCCATAAACCTGGAAATCCTGGACACCCCATCATCTCAGGCATTGGCACCCTGACAGCAGGATTGTCTGGCTATGTAGACTCCCTCCACAGGCCCTACACTCCCAGCACTCCCAGCTATCTTCGAGACACCACTGACTTCCTGAGGAAACTACAATCCATCGGTGATCTTCCTGAAAACACCATCCTAGCCACTATGGATGTAGAAGCCCTCTACACCAACATTCCACACAAAGATGGACAACAAGTCGTCAGGAACAGTATCCCCGATAATGTCACGGCAAACCTGGTGGCTGAACTTTGTGACTTTGTCCTCACAGACAACTATTGCACATTTGGGGACAATATATACCTTCAAATCAGCGGCACTGCTATGGGTACCCGCATGGCCCCACAGTATGCAACATTTTTATGGCTGACTTAGAACAACGCTTCCTCAGCTCTCGTCCCCTAATGCCCCTACTCTACCTGCGCTACACTGATGACGTCTTCATCATCTGGACCCATGGAAAAGGAGACCTTGAGGAATTCCACCATGATTTCAACAATTTTCATCCCACCATCAACCTCAGCCTGGACCAGTCCACACAAGAAATCCACTTCCTAGACACTACGGTGCTAATAAGCGATGGTCACATAAACACCACCCTATACCGGAAACCTACTGACCGCTATGCCTACCTACATGCCTCCAGCTTCCATCCAGACCACACCACACGATCCATTGTCTACAGCCAAGCTCTACAATACAACCGCATTTGCTCCAACCCCTCTGACACCTACAAGTTCTCTATCAAGCATTCTTACATCTACAATACCCACCTGCTGAAGTGAAGAAACAGACTGACAGAGCCAGAAGAGTACCCAGAAGTTACCTACCACAGGACAGGCCCAACAAAGAAAATAACAGAAAGCTACTAGCCATCACCTTCAGCCCCCAACTCAAACCTCTCCAACGCATCATCAAGGATCTACAACCTATCCTGAAGGACGACCCATCACTCTCACAGATCTTGGGAGACAGGCCAGTCCTTGCTTACAGACAGCCCCCCAACCTGAAGCAAATACTCACCAGCAACCACACACCACACAACAGAACCACTGACCCAGGAACCTATCCTTGCAACAAAGCCCGTTGCCAACTGTGTCCACATATCTATTCAGGGGACACCACCATAGGGCCTAATTACATCAGCCACATTATCAGAGGCTCGTTCACCTGCACATTTACCAATGTGATGTATGCCATCATGTGCCAGCAATGCCCCTCTGCCATGTACGTTGACCAAACTGGACAGTCTCTACATAAAAGAATCAGTGGACACAAATCAGACGTCAAGAATTATAACATTCAAAAACCAGTTGGAAAACACTTCAATCTCTTTGGTCACTCGATTACAGACCTAAAAGTGGCAATTCTTAAAAAAAAACTTCAAAAAGAGACTCCAAGAAGAGACTGCTGAATTGGAATTAATTTGCAAACTGGATACAATTAACTTAGGCTTGAATGAAGACTGGGAGTGGATGGGTCATTACACGAAGTAAAACTATTTTCCCATGTTTATTCCCCCCCCGCTGTTCCTCAGACGTTCTTGTCAACTGCTGGAAATGGCCCACCTTAATTATCACTACAAAAGGTCATCCCGCCCCCGGCCCGCTCTCCTGCTGGTAATAGCTCACCTTACCTGATCGCTCTCGTTACAGTGTGTATGATAACACCCATTGTTTCATGTTCTCTGTGTATATAAATCTCCCCACTGTATTTTCCACTGAATGCATCTGATGAAGTGAGCTGTAGCTCACGAAAGCTTATGCTCAAATAAATTTGTCAGTCTCTAAGATGCCACAAGTCCTTCTTTTCTTTTTGCGGATACAGACTAACACGGCTGCTACTCTGAAATACAACTTTGTCTTCTTTTCCAGGTCCTTCCTAGTCAAACTGTGTGTGTTATAAAGTAAAACATTTTTAATTACTTACTTGACTTTCATTTTTAAAGTATAGTTTCCTTCATTCAGAGAAGCCATTTAATGGCTCATTTGCTGATATACCTACTACTAGCAGACTTTAGAACTTTGCTTCAATGAGAAACCCCTGCTGACAACAATAAGCAGAAGTAACAGGCACAGCTTGTTATGTATGGTTACAGCTTAACTTGTGAAACTTACAATGTATCTGAACTTAAATCTGTGCCAATGAAACCTTAATTCATCCCCATGTATGTTGTGATACAGCCTTCAGTTACATGATTACATACTATTTCTCCATAAAACCCCCACTTCATTCAGTGCATAGAACTGATGGTGCTCACTGAATGGACAGCTATTCAATATTTCTTTCTATCCTCAGAGATTCATTGATTCTAAGGCCAGAAAGGACCACTGTAATCATCTAGTCTGACCTCCTGTGTAACACAGGCCATAGAACTCCTTCAAAATAATTTATTTGATATAGAGCATGTCTTTTAGAAAAAACATCATTTTGATTTTAAAATGGCCAGTGATGGAGAATCCACCTCACCTATTAAAAATGTATACCTTATTTCCAGTCCCTTTTCTTTCATTGTATCCCCATGTTTTATTTACTGGACACCATTCAAATTCAGCACTCAGTTCAGATTTACTCATTTCCCCCAGACTATTTTTAGGAAACTTAAAGCACCTGAGAGCTTCACAAATATTAATGAATTTATCTTTATAAATTAACCTTTGTGAAATTAGGTGGTATTATCCTCATTTTACAGATGGAGAACTGAACCACAAGGTCATACCCAAAATTGTTACAAGTGTCCACTAATTTTGGGGGTCCAACTTAATATGCCTATGGCCTGATTTTTACTGAGTACTTAGGAAATTTTATATGCATTTTGCATATGTAATTTATGTTACACAGAACCACTCGAATCAACTTCAGTTGCAATTATGAGTGCTCAGTTACCCAAACTGGGACAATATCTGAGTTATTTCTCAGGAATATTTTGTATCACATGGTTTCCCTGTTCAGTTTAATATTATTTCCTGATTGAATGCACAGGTTTAAACCAAAGAAAGCTGTAAAGCAGGGGTGGGCAAACTACAGCCCGTGGGCCGGATCTGGCCCATAAGGGCTTTGGATCCGGCCCACAGGATTGCCACCCCTATGGCACCGCGGGCCTCATGCCGCTCCCGGAAGCAGCCGGCACCACGTCCCTGTGGCCCCTGGGGAAAGGGGGGCAAGGGCTCCGCACGCTGCCCTCGCCTGTGGGTACCTCCCACCACAGCTCCCATTGGCCGGGAACAGGGAACCATGTGGTGCTGGCCTTCCAGTAGCGGCATGGGGCCAGGGCAGGCAGGCAGGGAACCTGCCCTGGCCCTGGCGCACGCCTCTGCCACCCCGGAGCTGCTCCAGGTAAGCGGCGCCGGGACGGAGCCTGCACCCCAAACCCTTCCTGCACCCTACACCTGAGCCCCCTCCCGCACTCCCCATCCCCTCCTGTACCCCAATCCCCTGCCCCGAGCCCCTTTCTGCACACTGAACCCACTACCACACTCCAACCCCCTGCCCCAGCCCTACATTCATGGCCTTGCATGCAATTCCCCACCCAGATGTGGCTATAGGGCCGAAAAGTTTGCCCACCTCTGCTGTAAAGGGAGGTTGTTAAGGAACCCATGAAGGGCAAAACAATGACAGATAAGGCAGTCTTTCAGGTACCTGCCTTAAAAAAAAACCTAAAACAATGGCTGGGCCTCAGTTGAGGGAAGAAACTACCTTGCTGGAACTATACAGATAAAGATGTTTTTCTCTTCCCAAAGCTAGGGCTGAGATCAAAAGACTCTCAAGGGTTAAAGAAAGTGCCCTGGCAGAGAGGGAGAAAGGAAGTATCAGCTCAGTGGGAAGCTGAAAGAGAGAGAGAGAGTCAGCATGCAGCAAGGCTGACATAGAGAGCCAGAGTCTGCAGTAAGCAAGCTGTAACGTGCAGTACTGGTTTACAATGGTGCCAGTGGCACCAGGCCCACACTTAAATGGGGCCCCCAGCCCAGCCTGCTCCACTCGCACTGAGCTGCTGGTTCCTCCCCACCTCCCCACTCACTCCTCTTGGCCAGCAGGCCCAGGGCTTCTCTATTCCCTCTGGGCCCGCCCACCGACTGCACCCGATTCCTTGCCCCTCCACCCCCCCCCCCGCCCACTGCTTGCTCCTCAGTGGCCAGCCAGCCAAGGGCTCCTCTCTGCCCCCCCCCCATCACTGGCAGAGGAGAGGAGCCCTCAGCCACTACTGCTCCAGGCCAGTGATTGACTGTCCACTTCTACTTTCCCCGGGGTTGGAGCCCACCTCTCCCTGGTACTCTGCAGAAGCAGCGGGCTGGGGAAGTCGGTGGCTGCCCCCCCACAGCCCCTGGAAGGAAATGCCTCCTCTGCCACAAGCACCAGTGCCAGGCAGGCAGGGCTGGGTGGGGTCCCAGGGCTGCGCTATGCTCCTTAGCTTCAGCTGTCTTGCCCCATAGCACTGTACTGGGAGGGGAGATCCCTGCTCTGCGCTGGCTCAGCAGGGCTGGTGAGTGCGGCCAGGGGGCAGGGCTTGGGGAGTGGGTCTCTGGGGAGTCTGTTTTGGGGTGCTGGGCTGTGAGGGGTATGTTGGAGAGTGCTGGGTGAGGTCTGTGTGTGTTGGGGCACTAGGGTGTGGGGGTGCTGGACAGTTGTGATGGGGCTGCGGGCAGGCAGGCACTGGGTAGAGGTGGTGGTGTGCAGGGCACTGTGCATTTGCGGGGGAGGGGGGCTTATGAGTGGAGCACTGGGCAGTGCAGCATGGGCCTGCCCCCACGGGGAAGGGGCATGCTGGTACCACAGAGCCGGGGGGGCCAGTGTGCATCTGGCGACTGCTGGTTTGTAACCAGTGCCCTTGCACTGCACTGGGTGGAGCAGGGCCGCCCCTGCCATGCCATGCCCCACTGCCCCTGGCCAGACCCTCACTGCAGGGACCGGCCTCCCCATCTCTTGGGAAGAGATGCCAAGTGTAGGTAAGACAATAGGCATTTATGTCTCCGATTTTTAAATCTACTTCTTTACATTCTGTGTATTGTTTGGGCAAATAATTCCTACTTTGTTTTGTACACGCTGCTTCTGTATCACTGCATAGACTCCTGAAAGGCAATTCTGGCAGGGTCCAAGCCCAGTTGGATCTGCTAGGTAACAAAGCTGGCACCCAAGGAGGGGCCCAAAGATCCAGTCAGATAATGTTCAGATTGTGGCATCTCAGCCCAAAGAGATATGGAGGGATGGACCTGCCACTTGCAAGAGGTGCACTCAGGAGGACTGGAAGAGGATCTAAAAGGGCAGCCTACCTAGGGACAGTGACAAACAAAATTTCTTCAAATCAGGCACCAGGTGTGTCAGAGTGGGGATCCAGAAAATGAACACACAATTAGCAAACACCTGTGAAAAGTTTAAGTTAAATTTAAGTTTGACGTTAAAGGGACTTGCTCAGATCACATAGGAACTCAAAGAAGGGGATAGAAGCTAGTTTTCCAAAGTGGCATCCAACAGTATTAACCACAAGACAGTCTCTCTCTTCCTGCAGTCCCTTGCCTTCCAATTCCTGCAATAAATGAGGAAGGGGCCCTACAGACCCCTTTCTCACGACACAACCCTAATTCATTCCACAAGCACTGCCAATCCTGTACACTGCATGAGGCAGGGGTCCTGTGTGGCGGTAGGAGGTGGGAAAAGAGCATTATATGCACTAGGAAGCAGAATTAATGTTGCGCAGGCAACCTGCATTCTGGCATTGCCTAGGTTTAAGTGCTTAACTTTGTACCCTTAAGATCTTTTCTATGTCGTTTCCTAAATTTTTAAAAAGCAAACTGTAAAACAGAAATTCCATCCTGTGAAACCACAGTGACCCTCCCATGGGATATCTGTGGGGTTGGCACCTTTAGATCCACAGCACAAGTAGGAGAGGTCTGAGCTAGTGGAGGAACAAGTGACAGTAGTAAGCTGTTAATCTCTATGTGGACCAGCCATGGGCAGGAAATAAAACATTTTGCGAGTGGGTTTCACAGATAATTGTTAGACAGCAAAGAGGTGTTGACTTTGGAATCCTGGATTCTATTGAAGTTTCTGGAGAGAAGTGTACTCTAGTGGATAGAGACCCTTCTGTCCCATTCCCTGCACCCACCCACCCCGGCTCCCCCGCAACACACAACATCCAGCTTGTCCCTTTTTATACCTCTTCCATCTCCCCAAATATTTCAAGTTTGGCAAATTACAAGCAACTGATTACGTGGCCTTGTAACAAAGTGTTAGCCAACTTTAATTATAGGTGTTGCTGCCAGCTCTGCCTATAATAAATTGCATTCCATCCCTCCTCATTTGTTTTTCTGCTTTCTATATAGTGCCTGATTCTGTGAGCCATTACTCATCTGAATAACTTCACTGAAGTCAGAGGAATTATCCGTGTACAGGCTCGAAAGACCTGGCCCCTAGACTGAGGGTATTTTCAGGATACGGAACTTGTCTATGGAGGTGTCTATAGAAACCTACCAAACTATTAGCATTATTTTTCACAGGTGCTGGGAAGTGGGAGGATTGTTCTTAAATATCTTAAATGTTCGTGTGTCAAGGTTCCTTCCCCACTCTGAACTCTAGGATACAGATAGAATCATAGAATATCAGGGTTGGAAGGGACCCCTGAAGGTCATCTAGTCCAACCCCCTGCTCGAAGCAGGACCAATTCCCAGTTAAATCATCCCAGCCAGGGCTTTGTCAAGCCTGACCTTAAAAACTTCCAAGGAAGGAGATTCCACCACCTCCCTAGGCAACGCATTCCAGTGTTTCACCACCCTCTTAGTGAAAAAGTTTTTCCTAATATCCAATCTAAACCTCCCCCACTGCAACTTGAGGCCATTACTCCTCGTTCTGTCATCTGCTACCATTGAGAACAGTCTAGAGCCATCCTCTTTGGAACCCCCTTTCAGGTAGTTGAAAGCAGCTATCAAATCCCCCCTCATTCTTCTCTTCTGCAGGCTAAACAATCCCAGCTCCCTCAGCCTCTCCTCATAAGTCATGTGTTCTAGACCCCTAATCATTTTTGTTGCCCTTCGCTGGACTCTCTCCAATTTATCCACATCCTTCTTGTAGTGTGGGGCCCAAAACTGGACACAGTACTCCAGATGAGGCCTCACCAATGTCGAATAGAGGGGGACGATCACGTCCCTCGATCTGCTCGCTATGCCCCTACTTATACATCCCAAAATGCCATTGGCCTTCTTGGCAACAAGGGCACACTGCTGACTCATATCCAGCTTCTCATCCACTGTCACCCCTAGGTCCTTTTCCGCAGAACTGCTGCCTAGCCATTCGGTCCCTAGTCTGTAGCGGTGCATTGGATTCTTCCGTCCTAAGTGCAGGACCCTGCACTTATCCTTATTGAGATGTGGGGACCTGCATGAAAACCTCCTAAGCTTACTTTTACCAGCTTAGGCTAAAACTTCCCCAAGGTACAAATTATTTTACCCTTTGCCCTTGGACTTCCACTGCCACCACCAAACGTTTATCTGGATTTATTTTATTAGGAAAGTGTTGTTTGGAAACGTCTTTCCCCCAAAAATCCTCCCAACCCTTGCACCCTACTTCCTGGGGAAGGTTTGGTAAAAATCCCCACCAATTTGCATAGGTGACCACAGACCCAAACCCTTGGATCTTAAGAACAATGAAAAAAGCATTCAGGTCTTACAAGAAGAATTTTAATAGAAGAAACAGTAAAAAAAGTAGTAACAATAAAAAGAATCACCTCTGTAAAATCAGGATGGTAAATACCTTACAGGGTAATCAGATTCAAAACATAGAGAATCCCTCTAGGCAAAACCTTAAGTTACAAAAAGATACACAGACAGAAATATCCATTCTATTCAGCACAGTCTAATTTCTCAGCCATTTAAAGAAACCATAATCTAACGCATACCTAGCTAGATTACTTACTAAGTTTTAAGACTCCATTCCTGTTCTGTCCCCAGCAAAAGCATCACACAGACAGACAGACAGAGAGATTTGTTTTCTCCCTCCCTCCAGCTTTGAAAGTATCTTGTCTCCTCACTGGCACCTGACCAAAATGACCAATGAGGTTATCCTAGCTTCTTAACCCCTTACAGGTGAGAGGATTTTTCCTCTGGCCAGGAGGGATTTTAAAGGGATTTACCCTTCCCTTTATATTTATGACATCGTGGTAATGGATTTTTCTGCATAATTTAAAAAGAAATAGGACATACCTGAGTGTTGAGATGTATGGTGCAGGCTATGAACAAATGATTTATTGGTTTTGTTGAGTGGCAATCAGTGAATTAGATTAACTGTTAAGCACTGTCAACGTGCTCAGTGCATCCATGACATGGAAGATGGCAGCCTCTGCCCCAAGAAGCTTATGTGCAGTATCACATCTAACCCTATATATTGATCAGAATAGGACCTTATACTTAAAAAAGGAGGCCTAGACTATATTGCAACAACTGTTATTGGATCTTCACAGTCAAAATGAGACATTACTGGATGCTTTGAAAGTTTTAAATATTAAACAGCTTATGTAATGTTTGTCCATCAGCCTTTGGTTTTGAGGGAAGAAACTATTTTTATGTCCCATTAAAAAGGATTTGTCAAAATATCAGTTTTCAGCAATGTACAGATGAAGTTGTGCAACTTCTTAGTCTACTTGCAACAAGAAGTGTGGAAGATCCCATTCAGAAACTGCAAATTTTAGACAATTTATTTTAAAGGGAGGCTGCCCTGATTAAAAATTCCAGCAACAATTAATTATATGTTCAAGTACTTGACACTGATGATCTGTTTAATATTGCAGAAATTAAATTTCTGACAGAACCAAATAAGTTCAGAGCAGAGATTTTCATTTTGTCCTCAAACACCCTGGTTGTGCCTTTGTGATCTAGTTATGTTTACAAAAACATTGCTCTAGGTTACCACTAACAACATTAAATTAAACTCTCCCACGCCCTCAATTTATAATCTATATGTTACTGGCAAAACTAGGTTACTTATAATTCCTCTCCGTATACAGTCCTCACTTGAGCCAACTTTTGTAGTTAAGCCAACATCAAAATTGACCCCCAGAATCATTAAAGCAGTTAGCATAGATCAGTGCTACATCCCTTGATTCATGCAGTTTATGGCTCTAATACTACATTCAGAAGACACAGCAACCTCGCTACCTGTTCCCTGATTCCAGAGAGAAACAGGAGTGAAGGACGATTGGTGAAGTCAACATTTGGAAGACTCCAGCTACTGATAAATAACTCATTTTTTCCCTCCATGAAAGGATCTCAACCATGCCACTATACAGTACTGGTATAGTTTCTGCATTTAAAACAGTAATCACATCGAGTGAGCACACAAATACAGAATGCTATCAATTAGATAAGGAAATACTTAGCATCACAGTTAAATGCAAGGTGGAACAAATTCTTTAGCATAACCAGTCTGCTCCACCTTGCAATTAGCTGTGATGCTCGGAGTACCTTTCCCAGACCTGAAGAAGAACTGTCTCAAAAACTTCTCTCTCTCTTGCCCACAGAAGTTGGTGCAATAAAAAAAAAATTACCTCACCCACCTTGTCTCTCTAATGTCCTGAGACCTACACAGCTACAACTACACTGCACATGCTCAGCAAAGGGAGCTTTAAACTCAGTACAGTTGTTCTGAAGTCAAGAATGTACAACTACATTCAAACATCTACCCTGGTGCAAGAGAACCAGATGACTGAAGAAAAAGCCCAGCTAGTAAGTTAGAAATTAGTATTTAGTTACACAATTAGCAATAAGGCAAAAATGCAATGAATGTTACCAGTATCTTTTGAACAGTCATCTATCCCCATATTCTTGCTTAGGTATAGCAGTGATCAAAAGAAATCACTCTTGAATATTAATACCTTTGCCATAATGTTTAACCTCCCTCCCCCCACAAATTAGTGTTTTACATAGGAGTTTTCATAACAATTGACCCTTTAATTTTCTAATTAGTGTGACCTTAAGATTTAAAGCATTAGGGAAAGAATTTCATATTTTACTACTAGACCAGGAACAATTTTGTAACAGATTGACTGTGCATGACGAGGAAGTCAGAGAGGACAACACGAACAGGAACTAAGTGACAAGTAAAAGTCTTAGGAAAACACTTTACGTTATAAGATTTTTAAAAAAAGATTAAGATTGGTGATCAGTTTATCAGTCACTTATTTTAACAGACTACATTTCAGGGACTAGGAGACCTATCAGCTTTCAATTACTCTCTTTAAAACAATTTTTTAAAAGGAGTATTGATTTAAAAAGAACACCATTGTATTATTTTGCATCTGTACATCAAATGATAATGAAAACCACCGAAGCTGTTTCTATACACCAAAACAGTAAGTCCATCTATGGAACAGCTGAAAGATGACACATTGGTGAGTCTCTAAGTGCCTCTCCATAATGGAAACTTCAAAGGAGTTCTATATCTGTCAGAGGAATACATCTGTGGAAGGAATACATTTTCCAAAAACCAAATAAAAATTCTCGTAACAAGTATTCTTTGTGAAATACACAAAAGCTACTGCTTTACATATATTCAAAAATGTGCACTGGGAAAGAACTGTATGCACAATGGATTATTTTAAAAAAAGGGACACGTGGGTGATGTAAGCCTTATAAAGCAATTTCAAAAAAATCCAAAAAAGGGACAAAATATAGAAAGTTACCTGAATTGAAGGTGCTGATTCTTGCCGACTGACAGCTCCCTCTAAAGATGCCAACGCAACACCGTCAGTCTGATGGGTCACTGGGCTGCCAATACTAAGAGATGGATCTGTCCTATGTGACTGCCATGTCTCTTTTCTATAATGAGATTCAGCAGCTTGTTCATCTCCAAAAGCAGCCCAACAACAGCTTTCTTTCTGTTCATCTTCAAAAGCATTCCATTCTGCAGCTTCGTTACAACCAGCTGAACTAAAGTCTGCAAAGTCGTCAGAGTCCTGAATAGCACTGCACTCATCTTGAGGTTTTGGCACTGAATCAAACTCTCCAAATTCACTATTCTCTCCATTTTCCAACTCAGCAAGAGGTGGGACTTCCAAGTCAGAAAGCATATTGGTAGCTCTATATTCTAATGTCTGATTTAGTTCAGAGTGACCTAACCTTTGTTTGTCAACAGTTAACACAATACTTATATCCCTAAAATCACCAAATTCACCACTTGGCTCACTGAAGTGTGCAGATTGTTCAGAAGATTCTTCTAAACTTAAATCATTCACTGACTCTTGAGTATCGCTAATAAAAGCGGGAGATGCACCACTGACTGTGCAAAAATCATTTTCATTTGTATCACTACAAGACAGAAATTCAATGCTACTTTCACCATTCTTTACATCTTCAGAATCACCCAAATCAGTTTCTTCTGCAGGATCAGTGGTGGGGTTTTGAATTTTAGTAAAGTTGATACTTTCTGTTTCTGAAGAATCATTAGCCCTAGAAAAATCAAGTTCTTTGCTGTTCCCAATGTCACAATATTTTCGCCTTCCAGTGTTTTCTGCATTTTCAGTAGTGCCTATTGAAATTTCCGTTGTTTGAGGTGTGCTACAAATGATGAAGTCATTATGTTCCAGTGCTGTAGGGTCTTGCTCACAATTACTACCGACTTCATCATCTACTAAACTGGTTTCTGAAATGCAAGCCTGCTCATCTTCAGTGTAAGTCTCTCCTTCATATTCATAGTTTCTATCTGAAGACACTTCCTTTGTAATACTTTGTTGAGCCACTCTATTTATTATATGGTTTTCCTGTACATTCAGTGCTTCTCTTTCATTAAAAACTTTGCATATTTTATGTCCTGGTTCTTCTAAATGGATTGTTTCATTGTTTGAGAATGCAGCAAAATCTGCAAAATCCTCAGCTGGGCTAGGCAAAGAGTCTAAACTTAACTCAGTGCTATGAGTGCTAGTAGTTTTTAGTCCCTTTGAGTCACTGACGCTGTCCAGATCTTCTATTCCCTGAGGATTTACAGAATCCAGTGCTGCAAAACCATTTGTTAGAATCTCTAGACATGGGAGTTTCTCACCATTACAAGTGTCTATTTGCTGGTCCTGGCCTGTAACTTTCATATCAGTTCTAATGCCTTCAGAGGAGAAACCCTCTGCTTTCCCAATGTTCTCTTTTTGTTCCCCTATTCTCTTTACATCTTCCAGATTTACATCAAAGGAAGTACCTGAAGTTCTAGATTTACATTTTTCTTTGCTGGTATTAGTTGATATATCAGAGAGTTCTTTAGCGGGTTTAGGAAGTTCTGCAGTGCAGTCTTTAACTTTACCATTTTTAACAGAGTTAAAAGTTGCAAGGCTATCTCCATTGTCAGAGTAATCATGAATTGGCATAAAATGGTTTGTGGGTATAAATTCCTCCTTTGAATTACTGTAGTCTGGTGCATCAAAATCAGCAAAACCTACGCCAGAAGTGCCAACACCAGAGAATCCACCAAATTCCCCAAATTCATCATCATCATCATCATCAGCGCCATTGTCAAGTGGTGGAGGGGAAGAAGAGTACATCCGAATTATGTCTGGTTCCATTGTTTAATTCCTTTTAGAAGAAGGTTAATTTATATCTACAGAGGAAAAACAGACATCATTACTTTTCTGACATATAAAAAACTGCAATTTATTATGCAGTTTTACAGTTATACTGTAAAAAAGTGAGATTGTTAGTGTGTAATATTTTGTTTCACATTTCATTTAAAGAAAAAAATGATATAAGCAGTGCATGGGCAACATTAGAAAAGGGAAACAGTTGTATTCTGTCATCAGATAAAGTATTCACAAAATGTGCTAGAGATTGCATCACATTTATCTCAGTGCTCTAGACAGGAAGTGTCTGATGTAGCTTTAACAGACCAATTATTGAGAGGAATGGCCAAAATGTAGACCTTTGATGACCGAGTAGGACTTTATAAAGGGGGCCAAAAAAAATACCATCAGTGAAACTTTCTCGTTCTTTTGTTTTTTTAATATATCGTCACAAAAACTGCCACACAGTTAAGACTTCTTGTTAACTGCTGGAGGATTACATCAAGATTCCACACCAAAAAGAATCCCGAAGACATGAAACACATTTGTTTTGACAAGCTAAGGAACTCTCCACAGAGGTGGTCAAAATGGGCTTCAGTGGTTCTTAACTTCTCTTGGCCTGTGACTCAAAAGATGTCCAAAAATACACTTGACGTATCACACCCCACAATCTTTTGTGTGTGTAGAGGACTATGGGAAAATATTAAGCCATTTTAAGGGTTGTGCGTCAAAAAAATGGGGAATTCTCCCCTCCTGCATGGCACTCACCTCACAAAGATAGCTCCACAGGATCCTAGCTTTGGACTGGTAGGGGAAAGGGAGAGAGGAGCTGACTGGATAGTGAGTAGGAGCCTGGAGTTCCTTCTCCTCAAATCCAGACTTCTGTTGGATTCTACAGCCCATAGGATTTTATAGTTCTCAGCCAGAGTGCACCACTTACTAAGCAACTAGTCCAACTCATTTTCAGGTCACTATCCATTAGCTGAGAACTGCTGCTGTAAGTACCATCAAAGCCTAATGCAAAAGTAACCTTTTCATCAAAGTTTATCCACAAAAACAGAAGCTAGGATTATCTTTAAAATATTCAACTGAAAGCCACTAAACTGCAGAAAGGAGAGGAGTCCAATTTTTTAGAAGTCTTATACTCCACATATTAGTGTTTTCAGTGCCTAGGAACTATGGTGATTGGGTGCTTTATAAATACCTTAGAAATAAAGTTTATCATTTAAACTTAAACTGTAAACTACTTTAGTAACAGTTATTTTGAAAGAAAATCTCAATCTTTCCCTTTAAATGGTTTTTTAAAATTTCAATATTGCATCAGCTGCAAGTTCCCACTGAGTTTATTTATATTTACACATGGTGAGCTGTATATGCCATTTAATTTGGTGGGAGACAGGGCTCTTCCTTTAGAATGCAAGTTTCAAAGCAGTCTTTACACTTTACAAAATAGGAGTACTCATGAATGTGTAACATTTACTGTTCACAAATCATGACCATCATTCAACGTAGGTATTGGAGCTGTACATACACCATAATATTTATTTCCTGTACAAAAATGGCTATATTGAAATGTGCCAGACCAAAAAGGACTTTTGGGCCAATAGGTGTTAAATGGATTTCCTGGGGGAAATGGGTAATGCCATAACTTTGGTTATGCAAAAAACAAAGAAACAAAACAGCTTTCTGAAGCTACAACATGAGGAGAGGGTGATCAACTGGTGATTACACGTTTCGGGAGACTGGAGACCTGGCTTGGTTCTGGTTCCCAATCTTAAGAAAGATGTGAACTTGGTAACCACAGGAAAAACCCAGTTGTGGGGTCTGCAGGACTGAGGCCTATTAGAACCCTATGTTGGAGCTGGGGGTGACCTCTCATGAGCTGTTGAGCATGCGTGTAGGTTATTTTATTTTTTATATGCTTTCTCTATAATGTTTTACCTCAAGAATAAATGTGCGTGGCAACTTGTAACTGCCAGCAATATACTGGCCATAGCCCTCGGAAAGAAAGCAAAGCACAGGCATTGGCCTCTTAGGGAGACTGGTTTGCTGGAGATATCGGAGTATAGGTCAGGGAAAAGTGCAGCCTTAAAACCCTCAATTAAAAGGGAGTGAGATGCAGGCCTCCACGCACTAGAGGTGATGGCTGGGAGTCAGAAATCTTTAAGTAGGTCCCCTCAAAGAGAAAATACAGGTGCAATTACCCTAAAAATGTGACACAACATTGCAAACCTCAGTAGTAATTTTCTATCACATTATTGCAGGGTTTAACATTTGTTACAAAAGTTACTGGAGCAACAGCAAACTAAACCCAATGCTTCCCATGTGTACTGTATAGTCTCCTTCCCACTCTAGTCCAAGCGATCCACAGACAGATCTGTAATGCCATGCTTTCTTGAAAAACCACCTAAAATGACTACCAAAATGACATAACTGCAAAGAACATTTACAACATCAGTTTCAAGGGTCCAAGGATTTACTGAAGTAAAAATACTCTTAAAATATTTACGTTAAGCTTTAAAAGGAATACCCCCAACAGTTCTGCAAAACATTTTTTTTAAATTAGGTATTGTAATGTAGATTGGCATAAACAGTGATGACATTCTCGCTTTCAGTTATCTTGAAACTGAAGTTCCCTAGCCCCAGGAGATCCAAGTAATCTTTAGGCTTTCAGTACAGTAAACAACTGTTTTTAAAAAGCTAGTTTACTACTTATTTCTCCACTTCTTTGAAGCCATTCTGGGTAATCAGAGTGTAGTAAAATTATTTCTAAAAAGGCATAATCATCAGGTCAAGAAAGCGTATTATGAAAGTCATTGAAACAAGTTTTATGGAACAGTCCAATGGCATTCTAGCAGAGTTTTATCACTGCATGCTTTCTGCTCACTGAATTTTCAGTTAGCAGCTAAATCCCTTGACAGTACAATATAGTAAAGTCAGTCCATCAAGCTAGAACATCTGTAACTGGAAAGAGTTAGATATGTAAGTACCACTGTACCTTTCATATATTTTTATCCCAACTAGCAAAACAGGAATAAAACTGCTAGAGCATAGAAGATAGTTGAAGTGCTGATGTTTATGATATTTTGTAGGAAAATCCACAATATGGATTTGATTTATCTGGTCCCAATATGGGGTGGCTCTTTCTTAAAAGGAAGAAACTCACATCTTCTCACTCAGCAGGATATTTTTCAGTCTATTGGTGCTGGGGGGGGAAACACCATTATTATACAGAAATTGGTGGCGGGTTTTTTTTTTTTTTTTTAAGGAAGTCAGTATGCTGTGGAAAACAAAGTTAGATTTTTCAAACTTTCCTCTCTAAATAGGTAGAAACTGGAAGTCAGAGTCTGCAGAAACAGCACGCTCAGCGTAGGGGATGGATAGGAGAGGGTTAGCGTCTCTCATCAATATGACCTCCTCTGATTAAAGAATCATTGAATGTACTGTCCAAAGGGAAACCTATAGGATGCATTCCCCTAATACCCTCAGAGACAAAGGACTTGTCTCCATTACAAAATTAGGTTGACACTATTTAGGTCAACCTACAGCCACCGCAATAATTCAATCAGCTGTTGGTGTCCACACTACTCTCCTTCTGCTGGTGGTGCGCATCCTCACCAGGAGCACTTGTGGGGCACTGACAGTTGCGCAGCGCTCACAGCTTGAGCCCCTCACCCACCCCAGGGTGACAGCCTGAGCTGTGAGCCTGGAGCCAGCTCAATTTCACAGCATGGAGCTTATCAGCAGGCTTCTCAATTTCAGGACTGTCCCTGCTCCCAGCAACCTGCTGCTCACAGCTGGAGCCATGAAACTGACAATTTCACTGCTGGTAGTTATGTTCCTGTAGCAGGCCACTTACTTCAGCTACTTACAAAGGTTTGGCCTACGCTACAGTTAGGTCAACCTAAGGTAACTTACACCGACCTAATTATGTCAGTGTCTACACTAGAATGCTGCTTCTGCCAAAGTAAGTGGTCTACTACACCAACATAAGCACCGTCTCTCTCATGGAGGTGGAGTTAATGTCGGTGGAGTTAGGGAGATGCATTGTCCCTGTAGACACTGTTACTTATACTGGCTGTCATTCTTATCAGTTTCACAACTGTCACTGCCTCACCTCTGTAGCCCCTCACTCAGCTGGAGCTGTGAAATTGACAAGAATGTTAACTTCCACTGCTGGTAGGCTTCCTGATGTGAAATTGAACCCCAGGTGGGGTTCACAGCTCAGGCTGTCACACCGGTGTGGCTGGAGGGCTCCAGCTGTGAGCCCCACACAGCTGTCAGTATCCCACAATGTCCCACTTCAGTCGATGCAAGTGCTTCTGGTGAGGACATGCACCACCGGCAGAAGGAGGGTAGTGTGGACATCAACAGCTGATTGAATTACTGCAGTGGCTGTAGGTCAACCTCAGTCTGTAGTGTAGACAAGCCTTTTGTTTTAAGTAAGGTTTTAAATACACAGGAGAACAATTGCTGAAGGCATGTCTATACTACAAACTTAAATCCTATATAGGTTGACTTTTAGCCACCACAATAATTACAGGTTCCTGTCTACACTGCCCTCTTTCTGTCACCAGGAGCACTTCCACTGACTTAAGAGGGACAGTGTGGGAGCCTGAGAGCCAGGGCTGGCAGTTCTACACGCAGCTCTGTGCCGGAAGCCTGGCGGCTGTCTGGATTCTCGGCTCCCCCGCTCCACTGGGAGTTTGGAGTGCGCTCCCAGCTCAGAGCAGGGAGCCCACTGTGCACAACTTGGCTCACACGGAGCCCCCCACCCACCTTGGGGTGACAGACCACTTTCTTTTCAATTTCGCGGCTCCAGCATGGATGAATGACAAAAATGACAGCCAACAGACCATGTAAATAACATGCAGTGTCTACACAGATACTGTGTTGCCCTAACTACACCGACACAAGCCTACGCCTCTTGTGGAGGTGGACTTATTATGTTGATGTAGTAGGGCACTTACATCGGTGGGAGGAAGGCTGTAGTGTGTACACTGACATAAGTAGGTTGACATAAGCTGCCTTACGTTGACCTAACTCTGTAATGTAGATCAAGCCTGAGTGATCCGAGGGCTGCCATCCCTCTCTTGGCCCAATTAACCACTGGACTCAAACTGGAAGGAAAGGCGCAAAAAATATTTCTATTAAATATTCAGTTTTTAGTAAAGACAAGTTTCTAAAAAGCCATAAAAGAACATTTGATGTCATATGTTTCACACTTTTCTTTAAAAACAGAATAACTGATATTCATTAAGTTCTTGTCCCTTTTAAAGTCAATGTAATGTAAATAATACAATTACGAGTATTTTAAAATATGGCATTTTCTGCACACTGTTTTTAAGAATAGCTATCTGGCTTCATAACCCTTCTCCCCAATAAATTAAAGCCTTAAGTGTCATTTCAGACCTGAATTTTGTTCTACCTTAAGATTATTCGAACTCAAGGGAGACTTAAAAGTTTAAGAATTCAAACAGTGAAGATAGTCTTCCAGTCATTTAGATGAAAACGGATTGAAAAACACTGATTTAGATAATATCTACCACTAACAAACAGCCACTAGCTTTTTATACCATAAAAACAAACAGTTTTTCACCTCTGGTTGTGAATCTGTAGTAGCAGCTAAAATGATCTTAAAAAGGTAGAGAAAGTTTAATCTGTTTTTAAAAAACAAATAATTCTGTAGCCTTAAGTTTACTTTTTGGCTTTCTGACCGCTTGTTCTCCCTGTTTTTGCTAGATTTGATATTCCTGATTTTTCTGCAAGTAAAAAAAAAAAAAAAATCCAAGCAGACAATTCTTTAAACATTTCTTTAAAAGGAAAAACAAAATACATGTTTCTCAATCAGAAAGAAGTAATAAAAGGACACACAAACTCCTAACTTATTTCTTTACATTTCACCTTTGACAGAACATAACCTCCAGAGCGATGCTACCTTCTGTAATGTTGTCGGTGACCAAATCACTGTGTTTTTGAACAAAGCATTAGAAATGTTCAGCTCTAACTGAAAAGGGAAGTGGGGCAGAAGAAATGGGGGGGGTGAGGGGGGAAGAGAATGGAACAAAATTTGAAAACATTTTAAAAATTTAATAAAATACATTAGAATAGATGTTGATAGCCCTAACAAACATGTGGTGTATTGTGAAGCGTAGGTAGCTATGTTAGTTCAGTAATAAAACAAAAGTCTGGTTTGCTCTTCTCATTCAAGAGGCCATCAAGTTTTTAAAGAGCTGTAAAAGGTAGTACTTTTTAGGTCCCAGGAAAACAGTACCTTATACAATTCAGTGGTCCATCTGATTGGCAGAGAAGCAGCAAAGGGCTGAGAAGTGGGTTCCATCTGCATCATCAGGGGTACATGGATATGAACAAAGGGAGGGAAAATAAATGACTGGGGGAGAAAGGTAATTAGAGAAATCTTCTAGTTTATACAAGATATGGGCCAATGTCTTGCTAACATTTTTCCTGCAAACTTTTTTAAATGTCACCAAATTGACTAAGAAGTTCAGATTCCACTAAACATTGACTGTACAGTTCCATTGTGTTGCTGTGTACTAATTACTAAACAGTTGATTTTATTATACTTATTATATATATTTATTATACACGATCTGAGTTCAAGACAGCTACATTTTCAGTAGCAAAAGAAGGTGAAAACACTTGTACTGCTATTTCAAATTTTCTATGTTAATTGAAAGATGCACCAAAATTAATCCTCAAAAAATTAGTCAGAAGCCTTGCTTAAACTTGAAAGCTTTTTGTTTAGAAAACATTCAGCCTGTATCTATTTTGCACTATCATCACATGTGGAGAATTTGCTTTTTTAAATTCAGGGATTTGCATGAAATCAGATTCATTGTTCCTGCTGCTTATACATCACATGAATTCAACCCTTTCAAAAACCACATTTATCTCCACAGCTAATAAAACTGATGTCAAACACTAAGGATTAGGATTTCAGGTGAGAAATGAACAGCAAACACCAATGAATTTAAAAGAAATGTAATTCTTATTTCTAGACAATGTCCCTACCAAAGATGATTTTGTGTGTATATATAGCGTTTATCTCAAAGCTTTTTAAAAACGAGACAGGGATCACTTAATCCACCACTAGAATGGAATAAAACAGATCAACTGTTTAGTAATTAGTACACAGCAACACAATGGAACTGTTTAAAGCCTAGATCCTGCAACAGGACCTGCAAATGATTTTAAATGGTCAAGACTTGTGAAATGTCAAGTTACAGTGCCTCTCAGCAATCATAACTTTACCAGTTGGCATCTCGCCTTAGCATTTGTATATTTAACTTTATAATCTAGCCCCATGTAAAATAATTGTCTTTTTAAAAATAAACTGCATATTCAACTACATACATGTATATCATATGACTTATTTGGAAGCTCTGATGTGTTAAGATCACACATATGTGTTTCAATTGTAACAAATACAGAAGAGCTAGGATTACCATACATCTGGTTTTTCCTGGATATTGTCTCTTTATTGAGCTTCTGTTCGGGTGGATTTTTCAAACAGGCAACGTCTGAGATTTTTTCAGAGCAGACTCTGGAGCTCAGAAAGAGCCCTGACTGGTCCACTTTCTGATTGGTCCGTTCCCTGTAGCCACAGGTGCCGGATCCTGCCTACCCAGGCCCCAGCTCCCAGCCCTTGGGAGGATCTTGCAGGGAGGCACTGAGGGATGGCTGTCACTGCATCTTGGGCTTATGCCAGCCACCCTGCAACAGTGACAGGGAGTGAAACTACCCCCCACCTTCCAGTAAGTACCCTTGATGCAGGTACCTCCTCCACTTCTCCCCCTCCCTCCCCCCCACCGTATCCTCTTTTTGGGAATGTGAAATATGGTATCCCTAAGAAGAGCTTTTGGGAATGTGAAATATGGTATCCCTAAGAAGAGCTTGGAGCTCTTCTTAGGGATACCATATTTCACATTCCCAAAAAGAGGATACTGTGGGGGGGAGGGAGGGGGAGAAGAGAACAGTTGGGGGAGCTGGAGGAGGTACCTGCATATATATATATATATACACACACACACACACACACACACACACACAGAGAATATACTAATTCACAGGGGCATAGGAAAGGTGCATCACAGTACATAAAAGGATAAATCATTTTTTTCAAGAATTTGAAGACAAAGTATATTAAGTTAAAAATTCAGTGGAAAAAAATCATGCCATTTTTTCCTAAGATTGGCTAACTCAAATGGCAAAAATTGAATTTGATTACACTTTTCAGTTTAAGAGATGGCAATACTATCAACTCTCACTATGAAATGGAAACAAGCATTAGAATTTTCAGCTCACAGGCTAAATTTCTTTTTTAAAAATTCAGAATCTTTAAAAAAAAAAAAAAAGGAGGATTTACTGTGAGAGCTTCCCCCTCCCAAGACAAAGTATTGAAGTGAATCCACTGTCATGCATTCAGACATTAACATTCTGTAAAATCTGTGGCTTTTCAGCATGACAGCTTTCTTCATTAATTCCTTTAGTTGTTAATCCCTGCTTTTGTCTGACATCTCAAATGGAGTCTAAGAGCTAGAATTGTGGGTTTATCTTTTGTGAAAGAGAATTCTTTTCTCAGTTTAAACATCTTCTGAGTCACACTCTAGGCCAGTGGCTCTCAACCTTTCCAGACTACTGAACCCCTTTCAGGGGTCTGATCTGTGTTGGGTACTCTCAAGTTTCACCTCACTTAAAAGCTAATTGCTTAAAAAATCAGACATACAAATACAAAAGTAACACAGCACACTTTTTAAAAAAGAAAGCAAGCATTTTTACCATATAATTATAAAACAAGTCAACTGGAACAAATATTGTACTTACATTTCAAAGTTTAATATATAAAGCAGTATAAACAAATCATTGTCTGTATGCAATTTTAGCTTGTACTGACTTCTCTAGTGCTTTTTATGTAGCCTGTTGTAAAACTAGGCAAATATCTAGATGAGTTGATGTCCTGCCTGGAAGACCTCTGTGTACCCCCAGGGGTACCCGTACCTCTGGTTGAGAACCACTGCCTATACAATCTGGCAAAACAGGTTTTCCTTCTTTCTGTGGGGTTTCTGCTCATCCAATTAGAGACACTTAGACACACACACACACACACACACACGCCTTGGTTAACTCCTTCAGAGAAATATATAAAATTATCCCACCCTACCCTTTAGAGAAGATGGCTCTGAAATAGAAGTTTAGAAGAGCTTATTCCAAGATCCAATCATTTGAAAATTCTGGAAACATGAATTTATGAACAGAGCTTTATCTGCAATTGGTTTAAAATAAGGATGGGTTTGTTTTTTTTTTGTAGAAAGTGCCACTGTGTGCGAGAGGATGTAAGGAAGGCATTTATTTCCATGGTTTGAAGTTTGTACTAACCTGGCAGTAGAGCTAATTTTTTTTTTTTTTAAAATGTGAGGTAAAGGAATGTGTCCTTGACTGTTCACCTCTAAACGGTTTGTTTGGACACTTTCACAAACTCACTTTTAGAATGATACTTAGATATATCAGAGGGATCAGTTTCTTCTCAATACAAAATGCACCTTCAACAATAGTTATCCTCCTTCTGAGCAGCTCCAATTCTCTTTTTGTACTCAAAAGCAGAAAAATTGGAAGATCATGCACAATATTGCTACCGTAAGTGAACTGGATTGAAGAGTCACACTCCTATCCTCCCCTATAGAGTGTGAATTTTAACTTCCAATGCCTATTCAGACACATACTGAAAAAAAAACATTAACTATCATTCGTGACCTTTCCATATCTGTATGATTATAAAAAGCAGTGGTTATATTATATTATATAGGGGGCAGGGATAGCTCAGTGGTTTGAGCATTGGCCTGCTAAACCCAGGGTTGTGAGTTCAATCCTTGAGGGGGCCATTTAGGGATCTGGGGCAAAAACTGGGGATTGGTCCTGCTTTGAGCAGGGGTTTGGACTAGATGACCTCCTGAGGTCCCTTCCAACCCTGATAATATTCTATGATCACAAGCGTCATGCATACGCTTTTGTTCTAAGTCTTATCTCAGTCTCCAACACAAAGAGGCAACTGACTTCCCTATGTACACACTATAGCTTGTGTTGGTATAAGTTATGTGTGAACAAGGCAGCCCCATGAGTGACGTAAATTACATTGACCTAAGCATCAGTGTAGACAGAGCTTCTCCCACTGACATAGCTACTGCTGCTAGCAGGGGCTGGAGGAACTAAGTCGCCAGGAGAGTTCTCTCCCGTCTGCTTACAGCATTTGCACTAAGAGCGCTACAGTGGCACAGCTGCATCGGTACAGCCACGCCGCTGTATGCTCTGTAGAGTAGCCATAGCCTTAGAGGACCAGACTGTTTGTACTATGATGAGGAGTCCTAGTACTCTCTTCGCAACAACTTGAGATCCCACAATGGCTTCTGTGTTAAAAGAAGAAGACTGTATTTCCATTTGAATTACATAAAGCTTATTTTGATCCACAGAGGTCAGTGTTGAGCGATGAAAGTCACACAGCTTCTCCCAGAGCTGACCACACCTCTAAGTTTTACAAATAAAATTGGTTTGGGCCATATTCAGTATAGTCTATAATGTTTTGCTTCCTTTATCTTTCTCTATATATGTTATACAGATACATGTTCTCCACTATTGCTGCATAAAGTGCAAGAATATATGTTTGGAGAACCCGTACAAAGAGCTCATTTTCCATGAGGACCATTAAAACCTGCAAACGTATCTCTTAGGCAGGTCCATTACAGTCTTTCACCTACCATTCAAAAGAATTTTTATGCCAAGCTTACTTTCTTGTTACATGACTTATTGCAAACTGGTTTCAAGTTTTCAACTTGTAACTTTATATTTCAATGACTATCAATTATAAGGGCATTGGAACTACTGACAAACTTACTGCTATTGAAAGGATCCACTGACAACACCATGCAAATGAACATTTGTATTTTATTTTAAAGGTAAACTAGAGCAATAATTCTGAATATTTAATTTTGATCAAGGTGAGTTATGTTATACCAGCTCTTAGTTTCATCAGTTTCTAAATAAAAAATACGAAAGTATATACATCTCAAGAAATTTAATCTGAAATAAAAATATTCAATGGAAGAGTGAAAACTGGAAAGCAATAATACTGAAAGAGGCCAGAGAGTGACAGATGACAGGTTTGAGTGGTCCAGTGGACTAAGGGTTTGTCTTCACTACCGGGGTAAAGTCAACCTAAATTACGCTACTCCAGCTACGTGAATAATGTAGCTGGAGTCGATGTAGCTTAGGTCAACTAACCCTGGTGTCTTCACTGCACTGAGTCGACAGCAGGTGCTCTCCAGTCGACTTCCCTTACTCTTCTCAGAGAGCTGGAGTACAAGGGTCAACCGGAGAGCGCTCTGCCATCAATTTAGTGGGTCTTCACTAGACCCACTAAATCGATCCCTACTACATTAATTGCAGCAGCGTCGATCTTCCAACCTTCCGTGGTGGGGACCAGCCCTAATCATGGATTTGGGAAGTCCCATTTCCAAATTCAGTTCTACCAGTGACTCTGTCTCTCGGGGAATAGAATATTCACACCCGAGTGACACAAATTTTGTGGACAGAGTGTAGTGTAGACATAACCTCAGATAAATCACAAACTCTAAGAGCTGAATTCAGAGGTGGTTTTTAAGATGGTATAAGTCAGACATCCTTAGATACCTCCAACAACTCTAGAAGCACTTAACACTGTGAGAGCATAAAGGGAGTGGGAGTTTATCTAATTTAAATGTTCTACCAACTACTTGGAAACGAAGAAAGTGTAAATTAAAGTAGACCACCCCCGGCTTTAAATTTACACATTCATATACTGTTCCCTTAGTTACTTCTCCTTCCTTGGTTTGAGAGTTACCCCAATTTAGGCTCCTTTATATTTAAGCCGTGGGCCAAATTCATAGGCAATGTGTAGGAGGCAAGTGGGTGCAGTATACACATTGGGCAGGCTGGAAAACAAAGTTACATCGCTTCAATTTCCACAGACCTACTTCTAAAGGTATGTCTATACTAGAAACTAAGTTGACCTATGTTAGGTCAACTTTAAGTAATGTTAGTAATTACTGCGGTGGTTCAGGTCCACTCTACCTAAGGGCATGGCTAGACTTGCAGATGTAGAGCGTTTTGAGTTAAACCAGCCTTCATAGAGCGCAGTAGGGAAAGCGCTGCAGTCTATCCACACTGACAGCTTCAAGCGCGCTGGTGTGGCCATATTTGCAGCACTCGCAGCGGCATTGGGAAAGGTGCATTATAGGCAGCTATCCTAGCATGCAACTGGCTGCACTGTGCTTTTCAAATTGGGGGGTGGGGTGGAGTGTGACAGGGAGTGCGTTGTGTGTATGTGGGGGGAGAGAAGGTGGGCTTTTGGGGGGCTGAGAGCATGTCAGCATGCTGTCTTGTAAGTTCAGACAGCAGCAGGCCCCCCTCCCCCACCCTTCCCCTCTTCTCTCACACACACACACACACAGAGCATTCCACAGTAATGGTTGCTTTGTCTCAGAGGAGATAAGCAGCCAGCTGTCAGAAACGGCGCTTTCAACAGGCATTTCCGCATTCCTACAGCCGATTCCAAACAATGACAAGAGTGGCCACTTGACTTAAGGCAGTGGTTCTCAAACTAGGGCTGTCGCTTGTTCAGGAAAAGCCTCTGGCGGGGCGGGCTGGTTTACCTGCCGTGTCCGCAGGTTCAGCCGATCGCAGCTCCCACTGGCCACGGTTTACTGCTCCAAGCCAATGGGGGCTGGGGAAAGCAGCGTGGGCCGAGGGATGTGCTGGCCGACCTTCCTGCAGCCCCCATTGGCCTGGGGCAGTGAACAGTGGCCAATGAGAACTGCAATTGGCCAAACCTGCAGATGCGGCAGGTAAACAAACCGGCCCGGCCCACCAGGGGCTTTTCCTGAACAAGCGACGGCCCTAGTTTGAGAACTACTGACTTAAGGGGATTATTGGACGTTTCCGGAGGCTGATCAGAGCACAGTAAAGCAATCAGTAAAGCTGATCAGATCGCAGTACAGTTCACACTGGCACTACGGCGCTCCAGCGGGGGCGCAGCAAACGTTATTCCACTTGCTGAGGTGGAGAACCAGCAGCACTGTAGCCGCAGAGTCAGAGCGCTCTATGTACCTTGCCAGTGTGGACAGGTAGTGAGCTAGTGCACCCGGGGCTCCTTTACTGCGCTGTAATTCTCAAGTGTAGCCAAGCCCTCTGTTCCCTTTAAGCTGTGTGGCCGTGCAGTTGCTATTAAGCCCCACGCAGGGGCTCAGGGCTGCAGTGGGGGGAGATGCCTCTCCCCTAGCACTGACCTGTCGCAGCGGGGAGAGGCATCTCTCCCCACTGCAGCCCTGAGCCCCAAGCCCCAGCACGGACCAGTCCTGTACTTGCTGCAGCTGTGGGAGAGGAGCCCCTTCCTCAGCCCGGCCCAGGTCTGCCACAACTGCCTGGGAGAAGAGCCCCTCCCTCAGCCCAGCGCAGCCCTGCTGGAGCTGCCACAGCCAGGGAAAAGAGCCTATCCCCCAGCCCCGAGCTGCTGCAGAGAGAGGGGGCCGGGGGGGGGTCCTCTCTCCCCACTGCAGCCCCAGGGCAGCCTGCACCCCAAACCCCTCATCCCTGGCCCCACCCCAGAGCCCACACACTCCCTGCACCCCAACCCTCTTCCCCAGCCCTGAGCTCCCTCCCACACTCCGAACCTCTAGGCCTCACTCCCACCACATGAATTTTGTTATGTGCACCAATATGAAGGTGATGCGTCACACATCACCTCCGGAGTGGTGCACATAACGAAATTCATTCCGCACTTGGACATAAAAAATTAGAGGGAACGCTGTACTTTACCCTCCTTTTGTTGGTGGTGCATGTCTCACCAGGAGCTCTTCCACCAACTTAAGAGGGGCAGTATGTGGGGCTGAGAGTCTGGGCTCTCAGCGCCACATGCTGCTTCCCACCACCGGAAACCCAACCGCTTCCTGGGGCTCTTGGCTCCCTGCCACAGTTGGGCTCCCAGCTGCGAGCGCCGTGCCTAAAATCCGGGTGGCTCCTGGGAGCCTCTGTGAAGCCACTAGACTCCCTGTGGGGAGCCATCAGCCTCCAGGTAGCCAGTGGGGAGCTCAGCAACTACCCTAAAGCTCCCAGCTCCCTAAAGGAAGCCCAGCTGCAGTGGGGAGCAGGAGCTTCCAGGCAGGACCAAGAGCAGTACCAAGGCACCAGGCAGCACCTGTGGGGAGCCAGGCAGGTGCAGCCCAGCTCAGAGCAGGGAGCCCAGGCAGCAGCTGGACTGGGAGCCAAGGACCAGCTAGACTCTGAGTGGGGCGGACGCAGCATGGCTGGGAATGGGGAGCCCAGAGGGGCAACGGGCTCTGCCCTGTGACAGCCCGACTTTGTCAACTACACAGCTACAGCTAGTTTATAATGTGATATGGCAGGAAAAAACACCCATGTAATTTTGGGAAATGTACAGAGGCAGCAAGGGTGTACCTCCTTTTTCTATGTAGCTCTTAAGACAATACTGTACTCAAAATAGTGTGCCCAGTTCTGAGCATCCAATTTCAGAGGTAGGCTGTAGAAGAGCTACAAAAATATGCATGCCAGGAATTGACTAATAAGGAAAGAAAAGAGCTAAAGGGGAGACATATTTAAAGGTGTAAACATTAAGGAGGGAGATTACTATTTAAGATGGTAAAAAAGTATAATTAAAAGTAGTTGGAAGAAGTTAAGTGAAAAATTGAAGCTGATTAGCAAGACATTCCAACAATAAAATATTGTAACATATTTGATTCTCCCCGGAGGAAGTGAAGGAAGCCTATCATTTGAGACACCTGAAAGTAGACTGGAAAATAAAAGATCAAAAAATGTGCTGTTAGAGATTTCTTTAGCACCAATCACTAAAATATTTAAGTGCTTTAGGTGAAAAAACCAGCATCAGCAGTGAAATGGACTCAGTCACTAACTTCTGTTATCTCCCCTTCCTCAACAGCATTTTATTCCTGCCTTTGCAGGGTTTGGTTTTTTTTAAAATGGGAACAAAAACTACCTCAATGACATTTGTGATCCTCAGGACATCAAAGTGTTGTTTTCTACTGAAAGACATCTTCCTCTCTTATAACTCTACTCATTACTGGCCTATCAAGCTAAATCCCCATTTTTTTCCCCCATGACCCTTAAAATAGCCTTGAACCAGCACTAATTTCAAGTCATGCAATGATCAACTGCACCTGGGTCAATAGCAGAGCAAACATTACCAAAGTGATGCATTTGAGAATAGGAATAGAGAGGAGAGCCATGGCCTTGAGTATTTACTTCTAATCCTCTAAATAATAACTTCAGAACATTAGACAATGCACTGGTGATGTGCTAATAATGAAAGAAAAAATGATGAAAAAAATCAGAGATGCAGTATATAAACCCACTCCTCGTTTAGAGTGATTGGAGTGGACAGAGAGAGAAAATCACCATCTTATTCCCAACACTCTTACTTACCAAAAAACCCATCCTAGGAAGAGTGTTACTGATCAAACTGGAATAACTTAATTTTGTTTCTAAATTTAATTACTAAGCCTAATTTTCTTTTCTGTGTTGTGGATTTTACCAGTAAAATCCACAAGAAGATTTTACCTTTGACAGCCCTGAAAAATAAATCAATGTTTTCGATTCTATCCCTGTCACAACAGTAAGATTTCTGCAGCAGGAGTTCCAGAACACCGTAAGTGCTGGAACACACTGAACAGTTGAGGAGAATAGCTGTTTTCTAGATCTAGTATGTTCATTTTGTCTAAAAATATGACCTGTATTCATCTCTGCTTGTATTTACAAAACATAATGTACACAACATTTTTAAATAATCAATACCATTTTCTCTTGAATCCCTTTATAAACATTTTACATCAATTGTCTGTGGTCTCAGTAAGCTCTAAAATATTCTGCAAAGCCTTCCATTAGCAAGTGCTAGGTTGTAAAAAGAAAATAAAAATGAAACTCCAGAGACTCAGTTGTTTAAACGTTAGAAAAAAGTCCTTTCCTGGGTTACTAATAATATCAGATTAGATTTTAAATTGTTTCATGGTTAATACATTTAATTTTTGCCATTTTACTTTTTGTATTTCACTGATATTGGGCAACGAAATAGGACTAAAATTTTATTTTACAGTTTTTAGGAAGTAGCATTATGTTTGGGCTGAGGAATTTCTTAAAACAATAAAATATTTTCACTTAAATTAATGTTTCTAGTCCTAGCAGATTTTGGAAACTTTTAAATATACAATGTAAATTTTTGGCCCAATGTGAATTGACAGTGTCCCCTTAACAAAATCAGATTCAATACTTTTCCTTAATAATCTATAACCAAGTTTCAGTTGCTGTATCTTCTAAAACTTCACTACCAGAGAATGAGTATTTCTATCATTCATATAGCCATCTACAGCCATTGACTGTGAATCAATTTAAGGTCTAGATTTGCAGAAATACACATTGTATTGTTGCATACAGAGCAAACTACTAATCCATAATATACATAAATATTACAAGATGACTCACAAATTTTAGCATTAACTGCTTCTGAAGTTTCACTTTAGAACAGTTTTCAACTAAGTCAGCAATATTTTTCGGCATGAAACTCAGTATTTAAGTATAAATTTTAGGTACCTGATTACACACCATTAGAACTATGTTACCATGGGTCAACTGTTACAGATATAAAAATTTTATTAAAGTTAATGTTTAAAATCAAATTTACACAAGTTAAGAAGGAAGGTACTGTGCATCTGGGGAGTTCTTAAGATATATACATAGTACATAACCAGCATAGACCCAGACTGGGGTGTGGGAGATTTTAAGACGTCAGTGGATAAGTGATCTCGATTATGCCACCCATAGAATGTATTTAGAGTCCAAGTCAGTATTGGTGTAGTGAGTAAGTACACGGGTGGGGTGCGTCCCTTGGTTCGAAGGAAGGAAGTGGGTTATTCCCCTGACTGGCGTTTCTCGATTACTCGACTTGCTACTGACGATGTCCCCTGATGTGCTCTGTGTATGTGTCTCTGGACCACCTGATGATGTCAGACACCATTAGCTGTCTCCTGAGTCAGGCGTAACATTGACCGATTCTACATGCACAATTGTTCTTACAGATATATTTCAGAACAATATCCTCTGAACTACATATAACAAACCCTTCAAACTTAATATGCACTAAAGCAAGAAGCAGATGACAACAGCCCAGAGGTGAATTCTCATTTGTAAAAAGAAAAGGATGCATCCGATGAAGTGAGTTGTAGCTCATGAAAGCTTATGCTCAAATAAATTGGTTAGTCTCTAAGGTGCCACAAGGTGCCACAAGTACTCCTTTTCTTTCTGCGAATACAGACTAACACGGCTGCTACTCTGAAACCTCTCATTTGTAAGGTTCACTCCAAGTTTGGTAGGTGGAGTACTGCTCTAATAGGCAAAAGAGTCACTGCTGCCTCTGCTTTATTATTGCTACAGCTCACCAGCTTTAAAGCAAATAAACATTTCCTTCAACAGACAAAAACATGTATTCAACGGATAAGAAGAAAAAAACCCATCAGGCTGTATTGTGCTGTACTGGCTTAGCAACAGTAGACTTACATCAATCATCATTTATCAGATGATGTTATCTATAGTTGGTATATTAAGAACAACGTAGTACTTGCGTAAGTCCAGGACTTGAAACAACACACTCTGTTTTCCATTGTCTTCTAATGAAAACATGAACTTCAGGTTTCACATTTCCTTCCCCAGCTACCTGCTTCCTAAAACACTAATGTGAATGGAGTCAATTACCTTCCTTCTGTTCATTCAGAAAAGGGTTCTTAGGTTTTAAACAAATTATTCAAATCATTTAATAAATATTAGAATCATAGAAATGAAAGACCTATTTGGTCACCTTGCAAATATCTTTGCCAATACATAATTGTTCCCTGTAGCACCAACCCAAACCTTTAATTTATAGAAAAAAATATTTCTAGAAGAAACTCTACTATAAACAAAAGTTCACTTCAAAACAAGACACTGTTCAAGCACCTCCTCATTTACAGAGGCAGCTGAGCAGTGTAGTTTGAGTGGGTTGAACATAAAGAGAAAAACGGATTTTTTTTTTTTTTAAATGTCAGTCAAAGAAATTTACATGTGTTGTTTTGGGCTTATCCTTGCTTAGTTACTTAAGTTAATGTTTTTCTGCGGATGAAAGTTAACGTGATTTAAATTTTATTTACTTTCAACCACACGAGGAAGAGGTCTGCTTAAAACAAAAAGCAACGTGACTTCCCCATTTCCCACCCAAAAATTGTTAATACTGTATTCTTTAAGTTATCTCTCTGGTATCCAGTACAGGAGTTGTTATACTGAGGAATTGAAACAGAAGACTTTTTAAAACAATTCATCCTAAATGCAAGTTTGTGTGCATCTACATACGCTCACATAGCATATAACCCAGCATTTTTTCCTATGCTTAAGTAGGCTGAGTTTTCCAAAAGTCTACTTCATAATAGTATGGCTATTGAATAAATTAAAAGGAAATAATTAACTCTCAGAACAAGTCCAATAGCATTTTTTAATCAGAACTCAATAAGACCACTTTACAATGAGCTCAACTTCTAAAAAGTACCTCAAATGAAATATAGTTCTCTATTTAAAACCATAGGAGAAACAAATTACTTAGTAAATACAGTGGGACCCTCTTTTAAAGATTTTTTTTTCCTACAGAACGACTTATGAGCAGAAGTTCACTGTAACAGGAACTGCATATTGCAGTACACTGAATTAAACTGAAACTGCCTAGAGTGAAACATTCTGGCAGGGCCACCATTAACAAGCAGCCAATCACTTGTCCTCAGTGACCACTTTGAAGTAACTACAGCATTACTGTGTTTACTCTTTAGACACCATCTCTAATAAGAAAACAATTTTTGTTTGTGCGTTGGATAGCCACGTATGATCCTGAAAACAGGTATATGCTGAAATGTAATAATAAGCAGAACCATTCTAGCATTTTGACAATTTTGTTTTGGCACACTTCAGACTTCCTCTGCTTGAAAAACAACAGCATAACATTACTTTTAGTACTACTTAATTTGTTTGTGGACTATTATTAAAACAATGTGTCAAGCACTCCTCGTCATACAAAGACAAAAAAAAAGTTTGGGCAGTGAACAACATGGCACAATTTAAATGTCCAATAGCATATCATATACAACATTACCCAACCCTCCAACCATAGTTCTTAATGGAATTAAATACAGCAGAACATGCACTAAAATCCCATTTCTAACAGGAAACCCCTATTTTAAGCAATCACTTTGGAATATCTTCCAAGATAGGTGGAAGAGTTTTGTCTGACCTTTAGTTAGAGACACACCTCCGACAAACAAGTGAGTTTTGTTGATGTATGGCTTTACTAGAGTACAGTGAGAACTAAACAGAAATCAGGTGTCCATGTGACAGTTGTCTCTAATAAAGGCGATCTACTGACCCAAAGGACAGCCGTCAAGGGAGGGAATCTGTTTCACTTAAGAAAAGGAGTACTTGTGGCACCTTAGAGACTAACAAATTTATTCACTTAAGATTTTCTACAGCACTTACCACTACACTACCTCAGTGTTGCAGCAACCTTAACTCATCTGTGGGAGCAGAGTGAAATTCAGAAGGTTCCCCTCACCCTTTTGGTGGGCACAGAAATCTAAAATAAAAAACAGCCCTTCAAACCGCCTTCCCCATCTTCACCACTAACAGCCAGGCACAGAAGTGGGGAAAGAAACGATTGAGGAACCTACAGGCCCTGGTCAGACTCACTCACACACCAGCCGCTGGGTCAGAAGGTAAGAGCCTGGCACGGGTCCCAGGAGAAACCCGACCCACACACGACACAGGGCCACAGGAGCAGCCTCTGGGCCCTCCAAGGGCGGTGTGTGTGTGTGTGTGGGGGGGCCTCCAACGATCCCAGATGGGGGGTTTCTTGCCCCCCCCCCCAGGCTGTCGCCTCACAGCAGTGCCTGGGCCCCCCAGTCTGTGGGTGGGGTGGGGCGAGGGCACAGTGGGGGAGCGGGGCGGGTGTCTCCAGAGTCAACGCCTGCCCTCGGGACGCTCTCCTCAGGGGCGGGGGAGGCCAGGGTCTCACCTTCCAGCCCTGACCCGGCCGCCTCCCCGCTGTCACCCGAGCGCAGCGGCCCGGCCCCGTCTCTTACCTCCGGCCTCCGGCAGGGGCGGCTGGGCCTGGCATGGCCGGGCGGAGGGTAGCTCCGCACAGGGACCAGGCGGGTGTTATCTGGGGCCTCCCGGGGCGGCCGCCCTCAGGGGGACTCCATGTCAAAGCCCGCAGCAACAGAACCCGCCTCGGTCCGACCCAGCCCCCACCGCCCACTTAGTCCATTCCTCCCAGCATGCAACGCGACCAACAACCGTGGACACGCCACTTCCGGCCGCTTGCTGGAGCCGCCCGGAAGCCCCAGCCTGTAGCCTAGCGGCTTCCACGGAGGTGCCTGACGCCCTGCGGCCATCTTAAACCCGGGCAAATCTCACGTCGCCTTATGGTAAGGATAGGGATTCAGCGGCCATCTTGGACCCGGGCAAACTGGCCTTTTTCCGTATGGTAGCGGTAGGAGCCATCTTAGATTAGGGCCGAGCGGCCCCGTTTGCCTTTGACGGGGCTTTATGAAGCGATATGGAAGCCCGAGGGGCCATGCTGAAGTAGGGCACCTTGCCCTTTCCCTGAGCGGGCAACAGGGAACTCGCGCGTCAGGCTGGGCCCTAGAGAGGGAGAGCCCCACCCTAGGGGAGTCTGGCTGCGCCTGCAGCTGGGAGGAGTGAAGCTGGGGAGGGGGGGATGGCCCCTCAGTCAGCCCCCTTCCCTGCACAGCCTTGGGACCAGCACAGGCGGTGACTGACTTCACACTCCCTGCCCATTGCCCTGCCTTTAGTCCTGTCGCAGAGCAGGAGGCTCACGCCTCTGGTGGCAGCCCCATGCATTCAAAAAATCACCAGTCAGGCCTCAAGGAATCAGGAGATCAGCTTAAAAATCACCAGGCTTTTACAAACACTTATTTTTATTTGCTTTGGGGTGGCTGAGCCTTTATGTTCCCCTTTTCAAGTTTTTGTCGACACCAGCCCTGAGGACGGGACATTGTATCTTTAAAAAAAATAAAATCTGAGATTCCCAGGTAATCATGTGACTCTAAGCGCTTGTGCTGTAACACACCCACTGGGGCAGGAGTGAGGTACAGAGAGCAGGTGGCTCGCCCAAGCTCATGCAGAGACAGAGCAAATCTCAGCCCCTTGTTCTGCCTTTCTAGGCACTTATCAGCCTCCGCCATAGTAATAGGAAAGTGTGGTCTCCCAAGGAATTAAAAATGAAAGAAAATTAACACCTTGTGGTATGGGCTTGCTATTGTGATATTTAAGGCCAGGTGTGTTATGGGGGAGAAGTTTGTACTATGGTTCTCTTTCCCCAGATCCATGCTGCCGCCTGCGAAAAAATTATATGTAGTTGTAATGGAGAGGGTTCAGAGATGGGACCAACAAGATTGAGTAGGAACATGGAAAGACTCTTATAAAGAGTCTGAAAAGATGGAGATTGCTTACCTTAGAGAGGAGGTGAAAAAGAGGATACATGATAAAAGTATACAAAATAAAAAATTGCATGGAGAAGGTAGATTGGAATCTTCTGTTCTACTTGTCTCCTAACGCAAGGACAAGGGGAGACACTCAATGAAACTGGAAGGTGGCAAATTCAAAACCGATAAAAGAAGATACAGTACATGTTTACACAACTCATGATTAGCCTGTGGAACTCATTGCCCCAAAATACCATTGAGGTCAAAAGCTTATCATGAGTCACAAAAGGACTGGACGTGAATACAAGTAACAAGAACATCCAGAATTATATAGGCCCTACACTCACAGAAGTAACCCCCTGTCACACTGTCTGCAGTGGCTAACGACCGTGAGTGCCTACCTCAGGACAGACTGTTGAAAGCAGGAGTCACCCCAAACTGGTGGTATGTTCTATAGTTAGATTTCACCAACTCAAAACCAAATGTGAACACCCAAAGTACTACAAAGTGCTACAATAGTCTTATAATGGAATCACAGACAGTCCCTTTAGACATGCCAGTATATCTTGCCACCCAGGCAAGCTGGATGGACTATGTAATAAATTGTCACTTACACTGAAAATCACAAAATATTCACATTGCACCCAGTCCCAAGAGACCAGTCACTCACCAGGTTGATATCCATCTTAGGTCTCACAAAAGACAATGCTGGTAGCCAATTTTATAGTAAACTAACTAAAGGTTCATTACCTAAGAAAAAGGAATGAGAGTTATTGAGAGGTCAAACCAGATAAAAATATATGTACAGGTGAGTTACAGATATATGTTCAAAAGATACTAGAGATTAATCTGCCAGTTTCCCAAAAGTCTTTTAGGGCTACCCAGAATAACTTGGGGGAATCTCTGTCTTGTTTGGTTATTTTACCATGTGTGACAAAGTTCCTGCTCTACCTTAATGCTTGTATATACAGCTTGGTGGGTCTTGCGCTTATTGGCGGATTTGCTTGCCTTGGAGCTTCACGGCAGCCGTCAGCTTGGCCATTTTTCTGAATTCACAGTCCAGCTCAACTCCTCCTGTGTCTGACCAGGAGTTGGGAGGATTTGGGGGGAACTCGGGCCTGCCCTCTACTCTGGGTTCCAGCCCAGGGCCCTGTGGAATGCAGCTGTCTAGAGTGCCTCCTGGAACAGCTGTGTGACAGCTACAACTCTCTGGGCTACTTCCCCATGGCATCCTCCCAACACCTTCTTTATCCTCACCATAGGACCTTCCTCCTGGTGTCTGATAATGCTTGTACACCTCAGTCCTCGAACAGTCCTCACTCTCAGCTCCTATTGCCTCTTGCTCCCAACTCCTCACACGCACACCACAAACTGAAGTGAGCTCCTTTTTAAAACTCAGGTGCCCTGATTAGCCTGCCTTAATTGATTCTAGCAGCTTCTTGATTGGCTGCAGGTGTTCTAATCAGCCTGTCTTAATTGTCTCCAGAAGGTTCCTGATTGTTCTGGAATCTTCCCTGTTACTTTGCCCAGGGAAAAGGGACCTACTTAGCCAGGGGCTAATATATCTGCCTTCTATTTTAACTATTCCAAGCGGCTGCTGGAGAGTGGTTTTGACCCAAACATTCGTGACAGTCGTGGCCGAACTGGTCTCAACCTTGCTGCAGCCAGAGGAAATGTAGACATCTGTCAGCTGTTGCACAAATTTGATGCTGATCTATTGGCCACTGATTACCAAGGTAACACAGCCCTTCACCTGTGTGGGCATGTGGATACCATCCAGCTCCTAGTCTCTAATGGACTCCAAATTGATATTTGTAATCACCAAGGTGCAACACCACTTGTTCTGGCAAAACGAAGAGGAGTAAATAAGGATGTAATTCGATTGCTGGAGTCTTTGGAGGAGCAGGAGGTGAAAGGATTTAACAGAGGAGCTCACTCTAAGATGGAAACTATGCAGACTGCAGAAAGTGAAAGTGCAATGGAAAGCCATTCCCTCCTTAATCCGAACCTGCAGCAAGGTGCAGGGGTTCTTTCCAGCTTCCGCACAACATGGCAAGAGTTTGTGGAGGATCTGGGCTTCTGGAGAGTGCTACTCCTGATCATCGTCATTGCCCTTCTCTCTCGTGGAATCGCATATTATGTTAGTGGGTTGCTTCCTTTTGTGGAAACTCAGCCTGAATTGGTGCATTAAAGCAAATGAAAAGAGGCAAAAAAAAAAAAATTACTCTCCTATAGCCATCTGGCCCGACCCTGTCACACATGTTAGAACCCAAACAGACCAGAGATAAAGAATTCTTCCTTGTGTCTGTACTTATAGCTTCTCTCAGAACCCAAGCGGACAGCAACAGGTCCCATGCAGGTCCCTTCTTCATGGAGTGGCTGGGGGAGAGGAGGAATGCACTTAAAGTCTTTGGTCCTTGATCTCACAGGATGGCCCATGTGTGTTTAATGAACAGGATTTAACATCTTCTTGTAAGAGACCATCATTTGCATTACACAAGGCTTTTTTCTTGTTAGATAGGTCATAGTGACAGGAGTATATACAATGCAAATGTCTGCTGTGACATTATAATATGGTGTATAGTTGAGTGAGAAAAATATATGCAGCATCCTACAAGCATTTTATAAAAACACATTCTTATCGACTTAACATATAATATTGATTTTGATAATGCTAACACACAGGTAAACAGGACTGGTTTCCAGTTATATATTTGTAAGTGTTCAGTGAGGTCTGGGCCCTTGATATGAGCGGGCGCCTGATCTGCCAGAGCCACAACCCCTGTCCAGCTTCCTCTGAGAGTGATGCATGGCCATCTTGGCCAGCACCAATAGGAGGTTCATGAGGAGATTCCATAAATTTGTGAGACCACAGGTGGAGTGTGCAAGAATTAGGAGATGCAGGGAAAAGTATTTTGGCCAATGTCAGAGACAGGTTCCTGGATTAGATTGGCTACAGGTCTGGTCCGGTATGTCAGTTCTTATATTCCTGTGTTTCTAAATCTATTCAAGGAAAGAATCCAGCAGTTCGGACTCCACTTTCCACTTTGACCCTTTGTGACTTTAGGGCACAATACTTAGAGCAAAGAGCTCAGTCCAGGTGGATCCCCATAGGTCTATGCACATAGCGCTCACACCAGGATTTAGGACCACACACTTCACAAGCAGCAGAATCTGCTGGAGCTGCCAGTGTCAAAGAATAAATGGGTGCAAATGTGCTATTTGGATGAAGAGGAGAGAAGATTGAAGTGTGAAATTACAAAATATGCACAAGGGTTTTCAGGATCTGTCCAGAGGTTAAGGAGAAGAAGAGAAAGGGTACAAACACCCAGCTGGGAGTACAAGAGTGACTACAGTAATCATGCTGTAGATCACGCTGTAGTTTAGTTGAGTAATCCACTCTTGTTCAGAGTTTCAGTTTTACAATGTTATTTATTTGTTGTTCAGAAGGAATACTGAAACTTCTGTGGAGAAGTGTGTTTTGTGGAGGGTAAAGAGCCAGGGACAGAGGATTCTAGGCTATTTTATTTTAAAATCTTCCATTTTCTTCTATTGAGAGAGAAAGATGGAGAGAGAACAACCCTTGGAAAATGAGTCAAAGAGGTAATACATGAAAGAATACTGATGAAAAAACAGTAAGTATTTACACTATGTAAATTGCAATAAAATTAATATATTCAGATTTTTTAAAATTGCACATCTGTACATAGTATTAGTAAATATTCTCCAAGTTTAAAGTACTGAAAGTTATTTCAAATGCATAGCTTGAATCTAAGTAATGTATAATGGGAGCCCAGTTCTTTCCTGCTGTGACTCTTCTGACTTCAGTGAACTAACTATATATTGTACAGCACCTACCACAGTTTTCCTGTGGTAGGTGCTGTGCAATATAATAATAAAAAAAGATGAATTTGGACTATTACGGCCCTGATCTTGGAAAGACCTAAGCATGTGGTTAACTTCAAGTATGCAAATAATCCCATTGAACTCACATGCTTAAAAATAAGCATATGCATACGTTTTTTGTAGGTTTGGGGCCCATATGTGGAATAAAAAATGATCAAATGAATTTAAAAGTAATTCTAATTAATCTACTAAATTTAATAAATAATATAAAATCATTGTAAAAATATGATAAATTATATTCTCAGTTTCAGTTAGGTAAGGAATGTTATTATTGCCGCTGGAGCCAATAATATGTGATTCATTTGCTGTTTTATTGCTATTATATTTTGCCCCCTGGTGGTTATTTTAGTTTTTTCAGATAGCTGTCTAAAATCATGTATAAAGCGTCTGTTGATCTGAAAGGAAGCAAAAAATGAAATGGGGGAAGGAGGAGAACAGGAAGCAGGATAATTTAACGCACCACAAAAGGTCAGGGTAAAACATCTTAGATTATTCTGTTTGGAAACAAGGAAGAAAATAATCTTTTTAAGAACAGGAAAATACAAACGGTTGTAAGTGAACAGACAAGCAGCCCATCTCTTCCCATATCTAGCAATGGCTATTAAAGTCTTAAAGGCCCGATAATGTACCTAGCTGCCCAGCAGTGTACCATGAAGGGTTCAGTTCTGACTCCAGCTGTGATCAGTTTATGGTCTCAGCCATAAGTGTTGATAGCTCTTATAATAATTTCATTCTAGCTAGTAAAAAGAAAAGGAGTACTTGTGGCACCTTAGAGACTAACACATTTATTTGAGCATAAGCTTTCGTGAGCTACAGCTCACTTCATAAATGCATCCGATGAGGTGAGCTGTAGCTCACGAAAGCTTATGCTCAAATAAATGTGTTAGTCTCTAAGGTGCCACAAGTCCTCCTTTTCTTTTTGCAAATGCAGACTAACACGGCTGCTACTCTGAAACTTATTCTAGCTAGTATAACTACAGGTGCTAATCTAAAAAAAAAATCCAATAATCTTTTAAATTTACTGTAGGAACTATGTGTATCAATAATATGCCATGACTGTGACTTCCATAGGTATGGGCCTGAGCCTATGAGGTGCTGAGGATCTCCAAGTCAATGGGAGTTGGTAGTGTTTCACGGCTCACATGATCAGAACCATGAATCAGCATTGATTGGTTGTTTTGTATGGAAATTCACTTTACAACTATCAAAATGGAATGCAGTATCAGACATGAGAAATAAGCATTCAACCTGGAAAGTGAAGATGAAGCTCAGTATTCATGTACAATATGTATGGGTAGCTGGGAATGTGTGGTGAGATGTGTATTTTTATATCTTCTGTGACTGAAAGAGGTCAAATTTTTTCCACTATGAAGAGATTCACTCTATGACAGCGATAACTACTATAGATTTGTTCTGTGAGAGCCCAGCTTTCTAGAGTCTGAACTCACACGTTACAGCACTAATTTCAATAGAAAACCTTTTCACCATCTAAAGTTTCCTTTATAAAAAGTGTATTACTGGTAAGCATTGTAAGTCATAAGAGGGTCATGAAAACATTGTTCCATTAATCTTGATTTAAGGATCTTTTTCTTAAAAGTTGTTTTTTCACTTATACTTTCAAGACATTTAATCTCTCAGCAGCTGGGTGTAGAAACTAGTTCTCTCAAGTTAGCTAGCTTGATGTAAATCCTAGTGGAGACAAAACACTGTAATTTTTACCTTGAGGTAACTAGTCCTGACAAACTCCAAGCAGGGGTATCCAAGGGTATGTCTACACTACGAAATTAGGTTGAATTTATAGAAGTCGGTTTTTTAGAAATCGGTGTTATATATTTGAGTGTGTGTGCCCCCACAGAAAATGCTCTAAGTGCATTAAGTGCATTAACTCGGCGGAGTACTTCCACAGTACCGAGGCAAGCACCGACTTCCGGAGCGTTGCACTGTGGGTAGCTATCCCACAGTTCCCGCAGTCTCCGCTGCCCATTGGAATTCTGGATTGAGATCCCAATGCCTGATGGGGCTAAAACATTGTTGTGGGTGGTTCTGGGTACATGTCATCAGGCCCCCCTTCCCTCCCTCCCTCCATGAAAGAAAGGGCAAACAACCGTTTTGTGCCTTTTTTCCTGGGTTACCCGTGCAGATGCCATACCACGGCAAGCATGGAGCCCGCTCAGCTCACCATCACCGTATGTCTCCTGGGTGCTGGCAGATGTGGTACTGCATTGCTACACAGCAGCAGCAACCCATTGCCTTATGGCAGCAGACGGTACAGTAGGACTGGTAGCCGCCATCGTCATGTCCGAGGTGCTCCTGGTCACCTCTGCGAGGTCGATCAGGAGCGCCTGGGCAGACATGGGTGCAGGGACTAAATTTGGAGTGACTTGATCAGGTCATTCTCTTTAGTCCTGCAGTCAGTCCTATTGAACCATCTTACGGTGAGCAGGCAGGCGATACGGATTGCTAGCAGTCCTCTTGTACCATCTTCTGCCGAGCAGCGATGAGCTGTGGATGGCATGCAGTCCTTCTGCACCGTCTACTGCCAGCCAAAGATGTAAAAGATAGATGGAGTGGATCAAAACAAGAAATAGACCAGATTTGTTTTGTACTCATTTGCAACCCCCTGCCCCGCCCCGCATCTAGGGGACTCATTCCTCTAGGTCACACTGCAGTCAATCACAGAGAAGGTGCAGCGAGGTAAATCTAGCCATGTATCAATCAGAGGCCAGACCAACCTGCTTGTTCCAATAAGAACAATAACTTAAGTGCACCATTTCTTATTGGAACCCTCCGTGAAGTCCTGCCTGAAATACTCCTTGATGTAAAGCCACCCTCTTTGTTGATTTTAACTCCCTGTAAGCCAATCCTGTAAGCCATGTTGTCAGTCGCCCCTCCCTGCCTCAGAGTAACGGCAGTAATCGTGCAGCTGAGTTGAGAGTGCTGTCCAGAGCAGTCACAATGGAGCACTCTGGGATAGCTCCCAGAGGCCAATACCGTCGAATTGTGTCCACAGTACCCCAAATTCGACCCGGCAAGGCCGATTTAAGCGCTAATCCACTTGTCAGGGGTGGAGTAAGGAAATCGATTTTAAGAGCCCTTTAAGTCTAAATAAAGGGCTTCATCGTGTGGACAGGTGCAGGTTTACATCGATTTAACGCTGCTAAATTCGACCTAAAGTCCTAGTGTAGACCAGGGCCAAGTGGAGGGTATAAGGTTGACCTCAACTACCTACATCAAGGTAAACGCAATCTGTGCCTTGTTTTCACTAGGAGCTTACATCGCAATAACTATCTTGATATAAAAACACACATTTTTTGTGGCAAAGACACAGTCTGAATTTCACACTTTAAGTCTTCTCTGGACTAGAGAACTGAACTGTTGCAGCTTGAAGCTGGTGGATGACTGTGACATACCGGGATACCATTCAAACCAGTGTGGGGAGGAGCCTGTGTCACCCCTGCCCTGCTGCTGTAGGCTCCAATGTGGACTGCTCACAAACAGCCTTCTACCATAAAAACCACACTCTAAGTATCTGTGTGTAACTGCAGCCTGCCATTTAGGCCCTGGCTATCACCAGCCTTGGTTATACTGCATTGTGACTCCAACCCACCTTGGTCCCAGATTTCCTCCCAGAAATGTATGTTCTGTATTGCCCTCTCCTAGACAGTACAAATATATTAAGTCCATTATTCCTTTAAGGGAATAATATACCTGCTAATTATCTTAAATAGAGTTATTCAGACACTTTAACTTAAACATTCCAGATTAGGTAAAACAGTGAAACAAGTTTATTGATTACAAAGAGAGATTTTAAGTGAGTACAAGTAATGAGGCATAAAAGTCAGAAATGGCTACAAGAAAAATAAAAAAAAATGCTTTCTAGTGCTTAACTTAAACTATATTTGATTCAAGCAAAATTTCTCACCACAAGCTTTCAGCAAGGTTACTGACCAAACTCTTCAGGTCAGGACCCCTCCCGCAAAGTCCAACAGCTGTTTTCCTTTGTCTTCTTGAGTGTGTTTACAAGTGAAAGGCAAATTAAGGCAAACATACATTCCTTTGTTCAAGACAGGCCCGTTTGGCCAGTTTGGTGCTATGTGAGTTTTGAACATGCACTCTTAACATCATACAGGGGAATCTTGTAACTTCACAAAAACGTGTTTCCACTGACCAGCAAATTATGAGTTTTCAAATGATACCTTACAAGGCATACCTTGTACAAAGATCATTACAATAGTGAGTAGGAATGTATTCCGTCACAGTGTCAAAGGTGTAAATTGTAATGAAGCAGTGTATTCACGCTAGCCATCTTATTTTGGGTGCACTACTGCCATGAATCCACACACAGGACTCCCTGATCTGAAGTTCCCCAACACAGTTCCTATCCCACTATTTTAGTAGAACAACCTGCAAAAAATACCATTCAGTGCATAAGTGGCAGCACTGTAACTAGTGCTTATGATATATTCCATATGAGATATTTAAAACGAATTTAAAGTATTATAACTTGTTAGTTATTGCAATATAACATGCAACTTACTATAATTATATTGTAACAATTACTACAAATAATGTTGCTTCTGATTCTTTGGTGTTTGGTGGCTAGTCCCAATGGTTTAGTCCGATGATTGTTTGCAGCCGGTTCTGTCCTGGTTGAGGAAATGTGCATGCATCCCAGGGTCTACCTGCTCACACCACTCTTCATGGTGAGATGGTGGATAGCTGCCCAGGCTGTTCCCCCTCCCACTGGTGCCCACGAAGGTATTCTGAAGAGCACTGCTGCATGTGGTGCTCAACCAAGCAAGGAAATAGTTCCTTACTTTTCCACACAGTTAGTGGTTGTGTGTGAAAGTGTTGTTGTTTTCATACTATAATGGCTTCTTTCTCTCATGTGAGCTCCTTAGAATCTAGAGACAAGAGTCCCAAAGGGGAACATGGAAGCTGGGCAAGTCCTTCTGGGAGACTCCTTTACCCAGAACTCAGCTGCCCCAATTCCCCTGCCACATCTATGGCGGTGCTCTCATTGGGGGGCTATTCTGTGCAGCAGGAGGAGGGGGACAGAGGAAATGCATGGTCAATAGAGAGCCACCTGCTGTTAAGTTAAAGATGTCTTGAGGGTGGGTTGGGAAGTTCAACTAGCGATTCTGTGCCTCTCTCTCTAATATTAATTTTAAACCAGTTTAACTCCAGCAAGATCACGACCAGCAACCCCCATATATTTATTGTTGTTTTCCTAATTGTTCCTTTTGTATTGTCTGTCTTGGGTCTCCAGTATCCAGGAGATGCTTGTGCATCTGCTGCCCGATTAAGCCCATTGTAAGGGACAGACGTTTATTTCACATGTGCTTCACTTTCAAATTCAGGCCTAGAGTGTTGTACTGTTTTCTAACCTTTTATTTTCCTTTCTTTTTTGATACCAAGGTTAAAAGAAAAGGAGAATGGGTTATACTGTTAAAATATTTTCTTAAAAAATGCAAAGTCTGTTGTGTAAAGTAGTTATGAATATATTTGTTTCACATTCCTCTATGACTGCAATACCTGGACTACTTATCAGTGCCACATAAAACACTTGATCCAATTCCACCTACAGTGTCTGTGGTGTTAAGGAAAAGTTAGCACATGTGACTCCATTTTGGTTTGGGGCCCACCATTGTCTAAAAACAAGCACATCATGCACCAGGAGGTGTGTTCCTTAGATACTGCATTCCTGTGAAAATCCTCCTCCTTGTCTCCAGCCTGCCTTGACTCCCAGTATCTGTTTTTTTGTCAGTCCCTAACTCCCTATCTCCTGGCCTTTGATGTGAGGCCTCCCATCCTGACAATAAAACTTACTGATGCATGGCTTTAGGACCATGCTGTGTAATTAACATACTGGTTTAGCACAAGGAATGCACCAAGCAGGGATAGGTGGTAGATAAGAAAAGGGTTTGTTTATTGGCTATGGTTTCCGATGCACGAGGGCAACATGCTTTGCTAAAAAGTATATAACCTTTGTATAATCTGTATTCGGGGTCCCCTCCTGGCTAGCAGGGGGGCACCACGCTCGAGCGTAATAAACTTAGTGTTTTTTGGGAACTCTGCAGTTGTGGACTTTGTTTATGTGCCTCAGCCTAGATTCGAACTGTGCGTGTCCTATCAGGTATAATTCGCAGCATTTGTGTGCGTGTCCTACCAGGTGTAATTCATAGCATTTGTGTGCGTGTCCTACCAGGTATAATTCGCATTAGTTGTGTGAGTGTCCTCACAGGTATAATTTGTAACAATGGTGGATAATCAAAATTAAATGGCAAGATTTGGTTCCAAACGTCGAGGTCCTTGAGTGCTGCAACATCACAGGTATTGAAGCTTTTATCGTGAGACCGCAGCTGAGATGGTGTGGCCATGTGATCTGTATGTCTGACAGTAGAATACCTAAGACTGTCTTTTATGGAGAATTGCAGCCTGGAACTCATTTAGCCACAGACCAAGAAAGCATTACAAAGACACTCTCCATCTCAACCTCTAATCTTTCACTGTTGACCTCAACACCTGGGAGCTCTTATCCCATGGCAAGATCTGATGGAGGCAGCTCTGCCACCTGGGACAGAGATTTTGAAAGCTCGCAGATTGCTGCAAATCAAAGATAGACAAGTAAGGCATGAAGCTAAAAGCAGTATACGTTCACCTACTAAATAGTCTTCACCTGTGGCACTCACAGATAGGGCTGTAGGTATGAAATTGGTCTTTGGTCTCAGCTCAGGATGCACAAGAAGTGACTGTAGCTTATCCTTCAAACTCAATGGGAGATTCCATCAATAAAGATTTATTTTTTGAAAAGAAAATAATGGGAACACCGTTTTTCCATTTCGAAAATAAAAATGTAATTGGCTGTTTAGATGTGCCCTGCAGGGGCGGAGAGGGCAGACTCAGGCCCAGCCAAAGACCACCTCCGCTCTTCTTGGCGCTGCATGTAGCGGTGGGGGGGAACCTTCACGAGTAGTGAAACTAGTGCTCTGTGCTCTCATAACTGTCACTGAAAGCTGGACAGGAGCATTGTGGGATTGCATTAGGAGGACTAATTGCACCATTGCAGCTGCTGCACTAGCACAGGCTGTCTGCGCTCTCCTTGTAACAGGTCAGAGTGTCATGATGATGGATACAACATTGCTTAGCCTGACTCAGAGCGCGTACAGTCACAACAGCTGGTTGATCTATTGTATGCTGTTGTAAGCACTGTTGTGAATGGACTCAAAGTATGTTAGAGACTTGCTAGGGGCTTGCCACAGCTCTGGCAATGTGAAAATATTATGGCACCGACAGAACCTCTGTGCCTCCCAGAATTATAAAGCATATATATATATAAAGATATATTGCTCTGTCTTTCTTCTCTCTGACCAGCAGGGACTGGACTTTGTTTACTTTTGTTTGTTTGTTGCGTGGTCCTTGTGTTAGAAGGATACCTAGACAAAGTGTGCAGTTTGCTCTAAAGTTTCAGAACTTTGTGGTCATCCTGATATCTTCTGGGGTGGAATTCCAGATTTTGTGGGCTCATTGCTGAGAAAGCTCTGATTCCTGTATATGCGAGTTTTGTTCTTGAGGATAATAATTATAACTATCCAGTGATATTTATGGGAAATGATTGTGACAGACTTTCAACTCTAGCAGTTGGTTTACATTTTGGAGGTTATCTTTGCAATTAAAACTACTAGATTTACTTGCTTTCTAAGTGCCAACTGAAATTAGCTGTGACATTTTTAAAGGATCCCCAAAACAAGGAGAACAATGCTTGGTGGCTAATAATTCAGTTGTTCCAGTAGAATATAGCTATTGTGGAAGCACATGAGCATGGAGGGTGAGATGGTTCCTCATGTAATTTAGCCTAATCCCATCAAAGCTTTGAAGATGAGGATTGGAAGCTTGATTTTTGACATGATATGTCATGGAGAGCCAGGAAAGACAGCGGAGGACTATGGTAACATGCAGCCAGTGACCTGGATTGTTAAGCGCATGTATTGCTGTGTTGTTAAAGGTTTATAGCTTTTTTAAAGTATGTGTTTTCATACCTAGGTGCAGAGAAACACAATAATGAAGTCTGGAGGTCTTGAATTCATGGATCATTGTATTTAAATCCTAATCTGACAGGAGAGATTTTAATCTCTTTACCAGTCATAATCAAAAGTATTTTTTTGCAGCTGTTGTTATTTGGATATCTGGAGGCCTAGAAAGTTTGTCCCCAATAACTCTGAAACTATAAAATCTGCCTATCAGACACTGCCTGTGAAAGTGGAACTGGAAATGGCAAGGACAAACTGTCATGATTCACCTGCCTATCTGTCATAAAACCCAACCATTTGTCAGTCTTAATAAAATGGCAATTTTCTATAAAGATCCTGCAGTTTAATTGATGCCCACTTTGGAGCCTGTAGCACTCTGGTGTGAATTTAGCATTCATGAAAGATGATGGCTCGACAGCCCTGGATACTGAAGTCCTCTCTTCCATTATTATAGAATAGATACAGCACAGCATCCCCTCACCTCCCCACCTATGTGTCCCAACCCTGACTTGAAGAAACCACCTCTAATTGAAGGATAGATCATTCTTTATCTCCCTTCATTGGCCTCTCTGTTAAGGCTGCCAATAGGGCTGGTCAAAAACCAGAATTTTTGTTCTGTGGGAAATTTTGTTCTGAATTGGAACAAAAAGCTGAAACTTTCCTCAGAATGAAAGTTCCAAAAAAATTCTGTTCAGAACCATCTAATTGTTTTGCTTCAGTAATGTTGAATTGTTTCATTTCACTAATGTCAAAATGTTTTTTTCTGCAGCACCGCAGCCTCCAATCAGACAACCTGACCCTTTGGGTCTGCAGAGTCATCAAGCCTTGTTCTCCTTGTTTTGGGGATCCTTTAAAAATGTCACAGCTAATTTCAGCAGGCACTTAGAAAGCAAGTAAATCTAGTAGTTTTAATTGCAAAGAACCTTCAAAATGTAAACCAGCTGCTCAAGTTGAAAGTCTGTCACAATCATTTCCCATAAATATCCAGTGATATTTATGTTCTTGACATTATTTTATATGGATCCCAGAAATTATTGGGGGCTGTAAGGCCTGTGGCTTCCTTATTTTGGCTCAGATTGATTTTGCTAGGATGGGGGAAAGTTAACTGAAAATAGTTGCATTAATGTTTCTGTGAGCTTCTTTCTGAATACCAATCATCTGTCAAAAACAAGGAGGAGTTCGATGGCACCTTAAAGACAAACAGATTTATTTGGGCATAAGCTTTCGTGGGTAAAAAATCCACTGGACTCCATACATCTGAAGAAGTGGAGTTTTTACACTCACGAAAGCTTATCCCCAAATAAATCTGTTAGTCTTTAAGGTGCCACTGGACTCCTTGTTTTTGTGGATACAGACTAACACGGCTACCCCTCTGATAGTAATCATCTGTCAGAGCCTCTACTGAACTATCAGTTCAAGCTGGCCACAAGGGAGCAGCCCAGTGGAATAACCATCTTGGAGCCAACACAAAAGGATCAAAAAAGTAAGAGACCCATTCTCCCTTTCCACATACACAAAGTGGTCGTAGTTGTTGATTTCAGAGGAGTTACACTATGGATAAATTTTGCCCCAGTGCATACTTAATCTATTAAGCATCACATGCAAAATGCATATTACTAGATGTTCAGTTTATCAAGAAATGTACAATTAAACCTGTTGCAATATTGCTAACTCTTGCTATTTTCTCCTAGTCTCACCATAATTTGCTGTTTTTCTTAAAGTCCCAACTCCTAGAGAGATGGGATTATGTGGAAATCTCAGCTTTCATTAAGAAAACAAAAGCACGTTTCTAGCGCTGAGGATTGGAGAGAAAAGCTTGAAGATTTAACTGAGTATACTCTAAAGGCTCAGAACCCTGATGATTTTTGAACACGTGGAGTTGGCAATACTGAAAACGTAGGAAGACAATTGTTCTGTTTTACTTTTCTTATTTTTATTAAACAAAACAAAAAATTTCAACGTCATTCTCCTTTATGCCCTGGTTTCTTTATCTGTAAAATGGGGATAATACCTAAATACCTCACAGTTAAGGTTTGTATGGAACTCTAAACATGTAAAGTACTAAACATGTTTAAGTGATAAGTATTATAATGGTCTCCTTCAAATTGAGCTGTTTTGAATAGTAATATAAACCCTGTTAACCTTCATTAACATTTTAATAGTCTAATTTCTAGGAGGTGAAGAAGCCTTTCTGCATAGGTGCAGCAACCATTTAATACTGAGTTTTTGAACTGGTTTATTTTTCTTTTAAACATAAAACAATTAGTCAGCAGCCATATTACATTGTGTTGTAATCCCATCAGGTCTCCCAATACAAACATGGTCAATAGGGTAGAGATACCTCCTTGCTGAACAGACAGATCAGCAGACGATGAGGAAGCAACATGGCATGGTACAACACCCAAACGCAGAGAAGAAAGATCACTGCTAAAAAGCCTATTTGAAGCAATCTATCCTGGCACTAGGGCTTATAGTAGATATGTAGGACAGAGCAACTAAACGTGGAGGAATTATAGGAGCTGTGTCACCCCTTATATCCCTCAATGAATAGCCATCCACAGTCTCAGACTGACAAGAGGGACACATTCTTTTTCTGATTGGGCACCACATGAACCTATCCAGACACCTGATTCATGGCACAGAGGCCAATGTGCAGCAATAACTTGTAATAAGTTTCTAACCATTACACACACAGATACTAAGTTATAGCATATGTATAAACAGAGGGTTGGCCCCAGTTCTAATCAGGCATCCTCTTCTGCTGTCAGGAGAACTCCTAATGACAGCAAGATGCTTAGAGAAAACTCCCTTGTCCAGTGGGATGCCTACCTATTGGTGGAGTCATTTACTTCAAATTGCTGTTCTCCACACTGAAAAATGGAGGGGAGTGTGTATACATCTGGGCTTTGTAGTGATCTTTTAGTTTATCAGATAAAGGCATCAGGATGCCCAGAAATAGGGGATCAACCATTACATTGAGTAAATCTAGAAAATGTACATTTTCCTTAGTTCAGGAGCATTCTCCTGTCACAGAAGGAGACTTCTGTGGCTACAACAATCAGTTCTGCCAGAGTTTTGTGGCAATGGAGAAAAGTGTCAGCAGTCTTCACATCCCTGTATGGAATGATGTCAAAATTGTATGTGCTGTGAGCATTCTGAAGACATGGAAGAGCTGAAATGGCTAAAAGTGAATGTCTAAGATGCAGATATTTCAATTATTTAGAAGCTTATTTGAATTTCAACAATACACAGTAACACTGGCACCATCCTCCATTCATTTTCTGAACTTTATGCTCTGAAAATGCATACACCACTAATCTGCCTTTGGAGCCTAAAATGCTCTGCTTTGATGTTGATTCACAAGAATATTAATATTGATGTAGGAGCTTCTGGACATTCCCTCCACACATCAGTTAGCATTGTGTAACTTAGCCTTGTAAATATCAATACAAATCATCTGGGAATAGGCCATCTACTCCAGCTGTTGGGGAGTCACATCCCTAGCAAAGGCCACTGCCCTGACTTAGAAACCTGAATACATTTCCTGGACCTGAAGAAGAGCTCTGTGTAAGCTCCAAAGCTTCTCTCTCTACAGGAGTTGGTCCAAGAAAAGATATTACCTCACTCCTTCTCTCTCGCTAATATCCTGGGACCAACACAGCTACAACACTGCATACTAACCTAGAAATGGCAGTAACGGGAACATATTGAGTTAGGTCAAGTAAATGAGAGCAAGATCAGACCCTCAAGAAGCATGTTCCGAATTGGGCTTGAACGGCCCAAATGTTAGAGGAAGGACTTGGGAAGAAATGAGTTGAATGGAGCAGCAGTGGGAGGAGGAGAGGATTGAACGGAGAGGATGGAGCAAGGAACAGCAGGACAATCAAAGGGACACTGGAACAGAGGTTCTGGGGTGGAGACTGATGAAGCAGTGGGGGGAAGTCCGGAGTTGAAAGCTTCTCCCACACTTAATGTACAGGATCAAACAAAGATTCCCATGGAGTGGCAGAATCAGTTGCTGCTGGGGCAACTAGAAAAGACTAGAAACAGCAGAAGCAAGCATTCCAAACATTTGCAAATTCTGTTTTAACTAATCAGTATGTGAACATAAAAAACCATTGCATTAAGTTGTAGGACTCTATCTGGGTACTAGAGGGAAGTGAAAGCATATGTTGCTGCATGAGGCTTGGCTGCTCGTGCTTGGTGGGAGGAACAAAAAGTCAGCCAGTGACTATGGCAGTGTTCCAGAGCCTAGAGAGAAATTTTAGGGTATGAGCACAACCCTCGCTCTCCTTGCACACTCACTCGCAGCTGCAGAGCAGCACTAAAGGCCAGCACAGGCTATATCTGTAGAACTGACGTAGCAACTACCACTGCTAAGCATGCTCACCTCAGCACCCCTGCAACATTACGCCTGCTCTTTTCTCTAGGCAGGCACAATGGGCCAGATCCTCAACCATTGTAATTGGGAGCCTGTGACGGGGCATTCAACTCACTACCATGGCACCTCCTGCTGACCATCCTGGGAATTAGCTTGGGGTTGCCAATGTGCTCTCAGGTGGTGTGTCACCCGTCATCACTTCTGTCTCCGCATCCAGGACCTGCGTCGCTCTCCAGACTGCATCATCCTCTTCTGGGCACAGCCCTCCAGTTGTGCCCCACTTGTTTCTTTCCCCACTTCCAGGGGACTGACAGTCCTCAGTCCAGCCACTTGCCTCTGGCAATCTGCAGTCCAGGTTCTAGCCACTTGTCTCAGTGGCAGACTGCAGTCTATGCACTGGTCATTTCCCTCAGTGGCCAGTGGAGGGAGAGGGGGAGCACACGCCTGTCCACTACTCCAGGCCCTGACCCAGGAACCCTATAGCCAGGAGCCACATACTGCCCCTCCTCCAACTCTCCCATCTCCTTCCCTAGAGCACTTCCCCATAGCCCCTGCACCTCCTCTGCCCTTGTATGAGGGCCTTAGTTTGGCAGTCATCAGCCTGGAGCTTCCTCATACTCTGCTGACCCAGCTCAGCACTGCTCTGTCCATGGTGCTCCAGCCCTCTAAGCAGCCAGTCCTCCTTCCTCAAACTCCAGGGAGTGACTGCCTCTGAGTTGCTCAGCATCCCCTTCTTATATGGGTCAGCCTGGTCCTGACTGGCTCCTCCAATAAGCCTTCCCCTAATTGGCTGGCACTACAAGCCTTTTCCTTATTGGCTGCCTCCTATGCAACCTTCCCAGGGTTGCTTTAACCCTTTATATACCAGTGAGGGGCAGTCGCCCCGTCGCACACCCTCCCCGTTAAAGACCACACCCCTGGGGTGGTGTAAGAAGGAGTTTCTGTCTTCCTAGCTTCCCTTGCAGCTGGGCCTGTAGGGTATCTGTCTCCTGCCTCAGGCTCTCCACAAAGAAGAGCACCCTGTCTCCCCCTTCCAGGGTCTGGGTCACCAGCATAGCCTGTCCCACTCCTTTGTGGGTTCTCCTGTCTGGGTCCCTACTGTAGCTTGCCCTACTCCCATGTGGCTTCTCCTGTTTCTCTGGGTCCTCTCTGCCTGACTCATATTACCCATCAACTTCCTACCTCCCCCTGCTGGGTGTGAGAGATGGCTATCTATCAGGGCCTTGGGCCTCATTGCCCCCTCACTCTGAGCATTTTCTGACTGAGCCTGGCACTCAGACATCCACCCCCTTCTCTTCTGAGGGCAATGCCTTTTTATATGGCCTTCTCATGACACTGGAAGCACATCCCTTGTTTCCCCTTGACCATGGCCCTCTCATGGTCCTTCTCCTTTTGCTTGGCCCCTTCCCCTGGGCTAGGCTTACCCCTACAATCCAGAGGGCACTGCCTCCACACATGTCCCTGGTGCCCACAGGTCCAACATACCCAGTGCCTCCCTGTTCTCCTCACAAGGGCGTTTCTCTTGGGCTCTTTTATTTTCCTGTTCTCCGTGTGGGGCCTCCATGCCCCATCCTGGTCGGGGCACTCCCTCTTAACGTGTGCTAGCCACCCACAGGTAAAACATTATCTTGGCCTTCTGGTCCTGGTGCTTGGCTTCTCCTCTCACTCCCTGTGACTATCAGACTCTCCTTCTCAGAAACTTAAACAGGCACAGCTGCTGTTTTGCTAACCCCACCATATAGGCTTGCAGGTGCTGCTGTACCTCCCACTGTCTCTGCTGGGTGGTGAGCACCTGCTGTAGCAGAGTCTGAAGCTGCCCTTGCGACCTGTCGGCCTCTTCGCACAGGGGCACCGCCTTCGGAGTCCAGTTTGGGAAGGCCCAGAATCCTCTGCAAAGAAGGCCTTGGTATACCGCAATATATTCTCCACCTTAGGTATCCCTTAGTCTCTCAAATAGGCAATAGTCCCCAGTCTTCTATCTTCCCCTTTTATCAGGGGTGGCCGTCTGCCCGCATTCTCCACCGGGTGTAATGGGGGTGTTTGACTCACCACCACAGCACTACTTGCTAACTGTCCTGGGAATTAGTTCAGGGTTGTCAGTGCACCCTCCTCAGGTGGTGTCTTGCCCGTCATCACTCCTGTCTCCGCATCCAGGATCTGCATTGTTTCCTTGACTACATTATACTCTTATGGCCACAGCCCTCCAGCTGTGCCCCATGTGGTTCTTTCCCCACTTCCAGGGGACTGACAGTCCTCAGTCCAGCCACTTGGCTCAGTGGCAATCTGCAGTCCAGGTTCTAGACACTCATCTCAGTAGCAGACTGCAGTCTATGCACTGGTCACTTCCCTCAGTGGCCAGTGGAGGCAGAGCACACGCCTGTCCACTACTCCAGGCCCCAACCCAGGAACCCTATAGCCAGGAGCCACATACTGCCCCTCCTTCAACTCTACTGTCTCCTTCCCTAGGCTATTTCCCCACAGCCCCTGCACCTCCTCTGCTCTTGTATCAGGGCCTTAGTTTGGCAGTCATCAGTCTGGAGCTTCCTCATATTCTACTGACCCTGTCTAGCACTGCTTTGTCCATGGTCCTCCTCCCTCAAACTCTAGGGAGTGACTGCCTCTGTTTTGCTCAGCAACCTCTCTTATATGGGCCATCCTGGACCTGATTGGCTCCTCCAATAAGCCTTCCCCTAATTGGCTGGCACTTCAAGTCTTTTCCTTATTGGCTGCCTCCTGCACAGCCTCTCAAGGATTGCTTTAACCCCTTATATATCAGTGAGGGGGCAGCCGCCACATCACAGAGCCATTCTTTTGACTTATATGAGGCTGTTCATTTGGCCCCCAGTCTCCAGGGGCCCCCACTCAGGCAGTGCTGAGCATTCCCAGCAAAGCTCTGGATCCATAACAGAGCCAAAATAGAGCCCGTACAACTTAAAAAGGGACTACTTTTTTTAGAAATGTATGCATCACAAAAACGATGAGCCAAATCCAGCTGTCACAGGGTGACTGACCCCTTTAATGGGAAATAGAGTCAGCTGCACTCATGCCATAATTAATTAGCTGCTTCCCATTCTGAGGAGGGCAGGAGACTAAGGAGGGTCAGTTGATAGTTTAACGGACAGATGGGCTTTATGAAAGGGCTGAGAGAGATCAGTTTCCCCAGTGGCACCACAGGGAGTAGGCAGGCTCCTGTGGAAGGCCCTGAGCTCGTGAACTGTGTGCTCTGTGCTGGAGCAGGGAAGGATGCAAGGAACAGAGCCCAGCAGAGGCTGAGAACAATACTCCAGGATAACTAGCCTGGAGGCTGAGTGCTCTATTCCCAAAATATAGACTCTTAAAGGTACCACAGAAAAGGTCTGGGAATAGGGCCCAGAGGTACAGCTGAAGAGAAGCCCTCAAAGGGAAGAATAACCTTTTTTGTTTGTTAAGACTTTTAGCTGGACTTTTCCTACCCTAGAGGAGGTTAAGTTTTGTTTGTGACTTGGCTAGAGGGCTAAGCCACATCTCCAGCACAGACTGGCATGTGTGGAGAACCAAGGAGATCCACCTTGGGCAATGAAACTCAAGCAGGGAACACCTGTAGTGCCTCATTTGACCAGTAGGGGTTGCTAGGGAGCAGCCCTGCCCCATGACACCATCCCTGGTGTAATTCTATTGAAGTCAATGGATTTACATGAGACCAGAATTTGTTTTATTTATATTAACCATTTAATTTTAAAAAATCAGTACTGTTTGATAATTACAATAACACACTATTGGTTCATCTGTCAATATGCACATTTCTTAGATGCGATGAAGGCACAGGCGTGGTGACAAAAGCCCTGAAGAATATACACTTATGTATTGCATATTTTGTTACACATACATTTTTCAAGGAGTAGCTTTGTATTTATTTCTTCATATGTGTTTAAGGAATTATTTACAACTACTATATATTTTGGCAATATGGACTTTATTGTTTGCTTGGTCAATGTCCAAATCAACAGTTCTGTGCCTTTAATGAAGTACTAATTGCTACTGATGAGCAATTTATATGTAAATTGTATTGGTGCTATTTGCATAATTGTGCAATTTGCAATTTTATATTCGGAGTGCTGGAATGACTGTATCCATAAAACCATTTAAAAGTGAAGGGCCCTATTGTCTTTTCCCATAGAAAGTCCCATGGAGGAGGGAATGTACTCGTGAAAATTTGTGAAGTTCACGGTGCTTCATCCTTTCAAATGGAGTTTGTTCCCCTGAAGAAAAATCAAGATGCTTGGCCCTCCACCCACACAGTTATCCCCAAGATTCACAGGTAAAACCTATCCTGACAGCACAGCTCACTTAGGAACCATGTTGTTATTTGTGGGCTACCTGCATGGTAAGAATGCTTCTCAGAATAGCACTGATAAGAAATCAGATGGAAATAGCATGGATTTCCCAGGGGATAATGACCCCTCCAAGCAGACATGCCCCCTAAACTAGAAGGAACTCCTACTGAGAGCTGTTCATCAGGGTGGGTGGGGGGTTCTGGAGGCTTGAGGACTAGGGAGATAATGCCTCAATAGCTGCCCTTTTGGGGTACGTCTGGCAGAAATTACACTCATTTGATTCCATATGCACTGCCTAGCAGAGGAGATGATGGGGCCTGAATTAGAACTGAAATAAAATTATATTCTTGTTATCAATCCTTTAGAGATCCCTGTATTGTACCACTTCAGGAAAAAGCACCACAGACCTGTTCTAACCCATTGTCCCTACACTCAGGCAACTTGGAATATACTTGTATCCTCTCCATGGCTGAAAGAGGGGTGAACTCTTTTTGTCTTTTTCCATATCAGCATCTTCAGAGGCAGCACTCCAGAAAGGCATGTTAAAGAGATTTTTTTTCCATTTTGTGGTTATTTCACCATTAAGATGTGGATAAAATTCCTTATATGATGAACGCCAGAGACACCTGCATCATTTACACATCTCCTGGCTCGGCTGAATGTTCACACTGCAGTGCTTGCTTACAGCACGGCAATCCCCTTGGGAGCTCATCCTCTCAGATCAATACATATTAAGGCAGACAAAGCTGCACTTTTGCTGTAACTGGAAAGCAGAGTGTCACCTACCAACAGTGTGTAGCCAATTAGTTCATTTTATCATTTAATTGTGCTATCTATTGTTGTGGTTAACTCATACATTATTTCATATGTAATTAATGTGTGATGCATAGAGTTAAGTTGTAGATATAAGCATGGGAGGAGGAGTATAAGGTTGACAAGTATTTAGAAGTGATGAGTGTGTATTAGATATGTAAATAAAGTAAGGCTGTAATGCAAGGTCTACAGGCTAAGGCCTGTAAAATTTCAGCTTAGCCATACTAGGCCTCAGGCCTAAGGAGGCTTGACATACATAGGTGACCCAGGAATAACCCTGTACCCGCAAAGTTACAAGATTACTGTAAAGAATGTGCCAATAGGTGATGTTCGGGAAAATATGCCGGAGTGTACCCGTAGAGACCGCAAGACACCTGATGGTAGCATCATGGACATTTCTGCTTTCACTGCAGGTTATCATGGGAACATGTTTACGTAAATACTAATAAGATACTAATGAGAATAAGGGGAATTAAGAGAACAACCTATAAGAAGCAGGGCCCATCTGAAAGTTTATGGAGTTCTGGAAATACAGATTGGAACCCTCATGCATATGATAGGGTCATGAGACAGGATAAAAAGGGTTCCCTGGTATGGATAGGGTGAGGAAGGAATCACCCCTCTATCGATGACCACCTGTTGAGAGTTCCAGCAGACTCTATGCCAGGGTATCTTTGGGTATGTGAATACTACGACAGCATTGGCTATTGCATTGGCTCTCTTGGGGATTTGTGATTGTAGCCTTAATCATCTGCTTAGCTTTAGTGAAACTTATAATACAGACTATGTTTGTGGTCACTGTCTTACTTTGTTCTTCATGTGTTCCTAAAGCCTTCTAACCGAAGAGAATCGCTAGGGGTATCTTTCACCGCGTTGATCTTAAAACTGTAGCAACACAGGAGCCGGAGTCCCTCATTAGGCACGCTCATTTAACACAAAACTACCAATTCAATTTAAAATAAAGGCTACAAATGGGTATGTCTACGTTGCAGCTGGGAGCAGGCTTCCCTGATTCGGTAGGCAAATAGGTGCTAAGTCTGTTCAAGCTAGAAAGCTAAAAATCACAGCGCAGCTTGGGGTAGCACAGGCAGGGGCTTAGGCTAGCTGCCCAAGTCCGATCCCAGGGGGTGGGGGCAGGTTTCTAGGCAAGCAGGGAGCTACACCTGGCTACACAGCTATTTTTAGAGCACCAGCTGGAGTAGAATTAGCACCTCTGTCTTCCCCAGCTGGGAAGCACGTTCCCAGACTGCAGTATAGACGGACCCAGAGAGTCACTTTGTGCTTCGTTTTGGAGCTGTGTTTTCTTTTCGGGCAGCTGCTATTGCACTTTTAATTCAGCTTTGATGGACCAGGAAAGTTTCTATTGTTTTTATTTAATTATTTTGCATAGCATCTGGTCGTGGATTAGAACCCCCTGGTTCTGAGGTGTTCGTGGGGTGTTTTCTGTTTTGGAGGCAGCCATCACCAGGCTATAAACTAATCTGAAGAGATTCTCCAGGCTTATATTTATCTATGGGAAAGTTTCAACCGCAGGAAGGCTCACGCCCTTATTGCTGTGGCATACCTAGGGCTGTCACATCCCTAACTGGGGAGGGGTGGTCAGCTCTGAGATGCTGCTCAAGACAATCTGCCACCCTAGGCAAACTTCAGTGCTAAATTTGCTAACTGATGCTAAGCTGTTGCAAGTGAGCCCCAGCCTACTTTGCTTAGCCACCGTTAGCCAGCTCAAGTAGGAGTTTATTCTTTGGGTATTAGTGAGAGCGGCAGGCTGGTTGACAGTGGGTGATTGAATTGTAAAGCTGTCATTTCGTTCCCGGCTCAGTTTCACAGGCGGAGCATTCAAAATAAAATAAAAAACCAAACACTTTCCCCCAGAGGTGGCAGAAGCTCACCTTGAATGGGGGGGCTGAGGTTTGGGGCTGGGGGTGTGGCACTGAGGGAGTTCAGGCAGCACCCAGGGCGATGGCGGCAGGTGGCAGGGCGGGCACTCAAGTTGGTCTTGGAGACATGCAGCAGGCTCAGGAAGTGGCCTGGTCAGGATGGCAGCGGCAGCATAGTGTCCCCACTTCTGCACCCACAGCAGCTGCCCACCCAACTCCCTGCCCCCACTGCTGCTTTTGTGCAACTGGCAGCTCCTCCTGCACTGGAGGGGGAAAAGCCCTCTCTCCATGCCCAAAATGATGCCGCTCCACCCAGCTGCCCCTTCCCTGCCCATCCCCTCCCTCCAGGCTCTCAGGCCGGAGGAGGAGCAGAACCTAGGCTCTCTCATCTTACACCCACCCTGGGCAGAGAGAAAATATTGGAGGGTGGAAACATAGATCAACCCCCAGAATATTTCCATTGCAGGGCTGCTAGCCCCTATGGCCCCCTAGTTCTAGCAGCTGCCTAGTTTGCTGGTGTGGTTCCTGCCTGCTCTGCCCTTTTCTTAGGATTGATATGAAGAGTTAGATGGAAGAAGGTTCCACCTGTGTTAGACCCAGAGCTCACTCCTAGCACAGATGGGGCTCTACAAAGTGCTATGGAAATTTGTAGCAGGTTGCTGGGGAAGCTCACTTATAGTGATGCTGTTGGAGAGTGAGTATGTAATCTGGAAAGGAGCAGATAGTCTCTGTAGTCCTGACAGCCTAGCACTACCCACAGAAAATGCACTGCATTTGTGTGAGCTTTTGCATCCTGTTTTACTCCTGCACTTCTGTTTCTTTGGGCTGATAAATTGTTCTTGAATGTGACCATTTCAGTTCCTATGAAGTGAACATCACCACCAGCACACACAGGTGCAGTTTGCATTTATCACTGCCTGTTATCATTTGACTACCAGAGAAGGTGACTCTTTTAACCAGGAGATGACTGCCAGAAGAGAGGCCTCCAATGAGACCATTACCAAAATATTGTTCCATGATCAAAGAACTCAGCAACCCATCATGCTTATGTTACAACTCTAACTCACCTCACATACACTCTTGTCATATTAATTAAAAGTCAAAACATTTCAAATGTCAGAGATGTGTGGGTGTGTACATACCCACACAAAACATGCTGATATATGTGTATACATTTAGCCAAATATGGAGTGTGTAGCATACTTTGTGACTAATTTTGTCTGTATGAAAATACTATCTCCAAGCTGTTGTTCAGTTTGTTGTGTGACAGGGTTTAAAATTAACTGGCTGTTTTTATATAAAATTTCTTTATAACTTTACTCCAAAGGGGACCATGTATCTCTCCAACTCAGAAGGGGCAACACCAAGCCCTTCCCTGATCCATCCTAAAAGTGGGGGCTTTCTCTTTAAAATGCACTCCTGGTATGAATAAAACTGTTTGTCAAAACAACCATCTGCACTTTTGTGCCTTTAGAAGGTGTAATCCAAACCTAATCTAACCAGGAATTTGCGGGCTTGATTTTTCCCTCACAGATACGAGTATAAATCAAAAATAGTTCTGTTGGCAGTGATGGAGTTACAGTGGTATGAAATGGGTTGAAGTGGGGAGAGAATCAGGCACTGAATTTCTAAGCTCTGTCCTGCCCTCCATCATCACCGTGGCAGCATATGCCCAGGAAAGAATAGAACCAGGAAGTAGTATCTATCTGAAGTTCCTTAATTTAACAAGTCCTATTAGCTGATCATTACACCTGTATTCACTGGTGTTTGTGACTCTCACAGCCTTTAACCTGAAGTCTTTGCTCAGTGTTTACTTGAGCAAAGCTCTCACTGAAGTCCGTGGGAGATTTGCTTGAGTAAGAACACAACAGAACTTCCTGGATTTGGCTTAACGTGTCTATATAAAGAACACAGCTGTAAGAAAATGAAAAGCCTGCAGTCATAGAATATCAGGGTTGGAAGGTCATCTAGTCCAACCCACTGCTCAAAGGAGGACCAATCCCCAATTTTTGGCCCAGATCCCTAAATAGCCCCCTCAAGGATTGAGCTCACAACCCTAGCTTTAGCTGGCCAATGCTCAAACCACTGAGCTATCTTCCTCCCCCCCCTTCAGTCCTGATCTGCTGAGTAATGCTTTTCCCTGGGTGGTGGCAAATATACTCAATGTAATGCATTCAGACTAAAGGCTGAGTAAGCAGTTGGAGTAGCTGTTACTCTTCACTGAAACCATGTTCCTTTTCCCTCTATTTTTCAGAGGCACTGTGGATTTTTTGCTTTTTGTTTTTAGTAGAGAGGCTGTTGTGTTTTGAGTAACTTGCCAATACTTTGCAGTAGTATGTAAGAAGAGAATCATCTGCACACTTACTGGCAGAGCCAGTCTGGGTTGTTGCTGGTTGATTATTATGAGAATGTGACCTGCACGTTGTTTCTGTCACATACATTCACCCATGAGGTGTCCATCTAATAACAGTAACTGACATTTATACTTTTAGCCAAATATTCCCAAGAGTTAGACAAACAGATTTGTATACAGTGATCACTTCACCCATCACTGATGTTAAGCCACTTCTGAGTGAAAAGGTGGCAGGCTTTAAATGGCACCCACAAATGCTGCACCTGAAACAAAGGACAAAAAAGAAAGACTGTGGGCAAAATTCATCCCCAGAGTAAACCCACCAACATCAATGGAGTTATGCGAGGGATGTATTTGACTTTGTCTTATTACATTTAACCTGCCGGGGAATTTAGCACAGAGGATTGTAATTCAGTTACCCAATTGGAATTTAGCTGGGACATCCAGGAGATAACTCTACTGTTCTTGCAAAAAGAAAAGGAGTACTTGTGGCACCTTAGAGACTAACCAATTTATTTGAGCATAAGCTTTCGTGAGCTACAGGTCACTTCATCGGATGCAATCTACTGTTCTTGCAAGTGGTGCCATGGACCAACTCTCCCCACTTTCCAGAATATCTAGCATTCCGAGATCTGTTTTTCTCTTCCTCCTTTCAGAGACAGGAGAAAGATGGTGGTCAGTTAGAAATAGGTATGGTTATAAAATTCTCCAGTCTGAGCTCAGTCTGAAGTGAGATACCTGGTCTCTGTAGATACAATTCTGCTTTATCTTTCTTTACAAAGATGAGCCAGACATTTGGGGGTGAAAATTTCCCCTTTACCCTTCTGAGGTCTACCTCTTTTTAATAATTTAGGGCCTGATTCAGCACCCATTGAAGTCAATGGAAAGATTCCCATTAACTTCAATGGGTGTTGGATCAGTTCCTTAGGGACCTCTGCTCCAAAAAGCAACAAAACAGAAGTTCTTAAATAAACCCTACATGCTTGAAGTTCTTTCCACATCATATGGAGATTCTAGTTAATAGAGTTGGTTGTATTCCTTACGTGTAAAAGGTAGGGTTACCATACATCTGGGTTTTCCCCCGACATGGCCTCTCTGTCTGGGCAGATCTCTGAAATAAGAGGAAATGTCCAGGATTTTTTGTTGCAGAGCAGACATTGCAGCTCAGGAAGAGCAGTCTCCACACCCCGATTGGCCCCTCCCCTGCGTCCGCAGCTGCTGAATTCGGCCCGCCAGGTAAGTGGAGCTGCCAAGTGCCTCTTGGCCAGGTCACCTGCACTGCCTCAGAGCCCAGTCGGGAGGGGTGACAGGGCCAAGCCCTAGGTCCCTAGCTTGGGAAGTGGGAGAGGACTGCAGAGAGGTGCTGACTGATGGGCTGGTGCTGCGTCCCTGGCCTGCAACAGCCTCCCTGCCACTGTGACACTGCCCCCCACCTTGAGTGTGACTGGAGGCCTCATGTACCCCCTTCAGCACCCCTCAAATGTCCCCTCCAGCACTGCCAAATACCCCTTCCCACAACACACACACCACTCCAGCACTTCCACATACCCACTCCCAGTAAACACACACCCCTCCAGCACCCCCAATGCCCCCTCCAATACACCTCTCCAGCACTCCCCAATACTCCCTCCCAGTACACATACACCCCTCCAGCACCCCCCAAATACTGCCTCCCAGTACATACACCCCCCTCCAGCATCCCCAATATGCCCTTCCAGTACCCCCCAAATATCCCCTTCCAATACACCCCCGGCACCCCTCAAATACCCCCTCCCAGTACACACACACCCCTTCAGCACCCCCAATACTCCCTCCCAGTACCCACACATCCCTCAAGTGCCCCCCAAATACTTCCTCCAGCACCTCCCAACTTTACCCCACTCCCAATTACCCTTCCTGCTGCCACTGGCAGTATCTTCTCTTTGGGAACTTGAAATATGGTAACTGTAGTAAAACGTCTTTGCATCTCTCTGTCAGATTGAAAAGGAGGTACTTTATGTATATATTGTCACAGGTAGGTTGTCCGTCTGTTAATTCCAGGGCTTTTTTCCATTCAGAGCCACCGTATTGTCAGAACAGGTGGTCCCCTGTGGAAGCAAAATAATTAGTGTCTGTTTATTATGTGAGTGATGTATTCTCATTTGCCTTTGGCAGCCAAAAGCTGATTCTATTGCTTACCTCAGTGTGGTGTATTTTCATTTTTCCTTTTTTACTTAGGTATTTAAGGAGATGCATCTCAGAGTCATACATTCACCACTAGTTATGGCATGCTTGGCTTTATTCTTTTGTGAATCTTGGGCACAAAGTTTTGGCTAGTAGGAGTCACTCAAAACAAGATTCTCAACTTTGCTCCCTAATTTAGGCATCCACTTGGTATAATCTGAAGCAGATCATTTGTGGATTAAGCATCAGATTTTACTGCACTAAATAGTCAGAGTTGCTCTTTGAAGCCTTCGCCCTGGGAAGCTGTTGACACATGTTTGAGTCACTGTGCTATCTTTTTCCAATAAATGCACATATAATTTTGTTTATATGCATTAGTTATATGTTCCTGCTCACTGAAGGAAGTGTTGGCACATTGTTTATATCCATTTGCCAAACATCACAGCCAGTGGCTCTATGACCATAAATGGAAACTCACCTGTGAAGGTATCCAGAGTTTCCCTTCGGACATGCTTGAGGAATAGGATGAATATCTCAGGTAAAGGTAAACATACGTGACGTGTGTTTAACATCTGTTGCAATCTCTAGGTGAGGAGCTGTCAGCTCTCACTTCGCTCTGCTTCACATTCTCATGAAAGTCATGAATTATATGTCTTAGTTTCAAACACTCCCAGGAATGGAATGAACTTTTTGTGCTATACTCTGTCAGTCAAACACTTAAAAAATAGTAATAAAACCATTTGCCAAATCTTGCCACTCCACTCCAGCATTGTGGGCTAAAAATCTGGCCTCAGTAGAGAGGAAGTAACAATGGTTTACTGTACATGGGGGAACAGGCTTTGGAGAGTTCACACAGTAGGAGTGGAGGTAGGTCAAAGCTAGCTGAGGAGACGCAGGACAGTAAAATCCAGTACCATGACTACAAGGGTCCACTGTTTAAAATCCCTCATGTACGTAGAAGGCAAGCACAGGAGTCACTAGTAAAATCCATTGGCTGCAGTAGTAACTGTGGCGAATTCATTCCCTGTTTTCCCACAAAGGCCCTGATTCAGAAAAGCTCTTAAGCTCATGCCTACCGTTGTTTAAATTGTCCTAAATTGGGGCCAAACACTTCCTGGGCCCAGTTAGTTTCCTTGGGCTTTATGCAAGTGATCAGGATTTGGCTCAATAGATGGGTCTTCATCTTACATTTTCATATCTCAGATCGGTGTTAGACAATGTTTAATCTCTTGAAATGTACCTTTCTTGGTCTGAGAGACACTTTTTGTTCTTCTGCCAGTTAACTCTCATTGTGTGGTTTGCATCGACACTATTTAACTTTTTAAAAAAAAGTTTGCTGTGATGGATATGCGTCTCATGTCACACACATCCTTCCATAGATTCTCAAATAACTCCGGTCATAACACGATAGTCAATATCTGTGTATAGGTCATCAGGAATAGAACAAAATAGAAGACGAGTCTATGTTAAGAGCTTCCATACTCAATGTGTCTCAGAGTACTTTACAAAGGATCTCAGGCTATTGCTAGCTCACAGTAAAGAATGGGAGACCCACTGCAAATGACTGAATTTTTCAAATTAGTAAGAGAACATAGGCATAAAAACACAATGTATTTTGTTCACTTATTTTACTGAATGTAGCTGAACTTATTTATGATAATATCCCCTGGTAAACTGGCTTTAAGATATTATGTGCAAGTGATGAGTCCTAGTAATATGAATCTGCCATTAAGTCTTTGCTGGGAAATGAGATCAAACTGATTTTTGCGGGGAGTGTTGTGGTTTGTGGATTAGTGAAGTGTGTTTCCCTTGCAAGGAGTTGAAGTGTGATTGTGGCAGAAAGGCGACTGTATAAAAATGGCAATTTCTGACTCCGCATACATGCTTCCTGTGTGTGTTTGAGTCACGGCTGCTTGCTTATCTGACAAAACTGTTAGCATAACAGAGCCAGTACAGGTGTGGAAGACTGAGCTGGAATCTGTTCTGCCTCACTCAAATAGAATTGTCAGCCAAGTTCTGACTGCAGAACCTTAATGACTGAGGAAGATGTAAGAGGCAGAAAGAACCAGTAAAGCCACCACATTAAAGAAAAAAAGTGAAAATGGAACAGGAATGAGATTGCATTCAGGGCCTGATTGAAATTCACTGACGTTTTCGATTGGAAGCTCTTTTTTGGCAGGCCCATCTTTTTGTTCTGTGTTTGTACAATGCGTAGCACAGTGGGAGCCTTGTCCATGACTAGGGCTCCTTGGGACTATGGTAGTAATGCAAATAATAATACTAATAGAGTCAGTAAGAGTGTTTGAGGGGGACATCAACAGGATAGTGTCTCAGCTGTGACCTGGAAGGACTGCTGACTAGGGTAGCAGGCAGTCATTCAGTACCATGTCCATCCTGTCCTTTGCTAAGTGCGGGAAAGGGTGCTGCTGGGGGGCATGGAAAATCTCAGATGAAGAGAGATCAGAAAGATTGGGATGGTTTACCTTAGAGAGGAGATGAATAAGAGAGCATGTGATAAAGGTATGCAAAATGTAGACTGGTATAAAGGAAGTAGATTGGGATCTTCTATTTACCCTGTCCTCTAATCTTCTACTTACCCTATCTTCTAATAAAGTTTAAAGAAGCATTCAGCAAAACTGAAAGGGGTCAAATTCAAAACTGATAAAATAAAATACTTTTTCACACAGTGCAAATTAGTTTCATTGCCACAAGATATCATCATGCCGAAAGTGAAGCAGGATTCCAAAGTGAATTAGACTTTTATATGAAACAAGAATATCCAGAGTTATAACAGTAAATATATAAAACTCAGGAGTTCTAAATAGGATACAAACCCGCATGCTTCAGGGCAGAAACTAACCTCTAATTAATGGGGATTAGGAGAAAACTTTCCCTGGGGGCGGGTTATCCCATAACTGTCTCAGCACTATCTACCCCATCCTCTGAAGCAGCTGGTAGTGGCCACTGCCAGAAATGATATTCGATTAGTTGGATCACTGATTGGATCCAACATAGCAAATCCTAGGTTCCTAAAATGGATGGAGATAATCATCTCCTTTACTTCAGAGAGTAATGGTTTTCTGCTGAGTCTACTGACCTGTGGCAAGACCATGCAGTGGCTGAAGGAGATGCCAGGATGTAGAAATGGAAGATATACAAGTGACAGTCTGACTCCTCACTCTATAGACTGCTGGTTGCCTCAAGCGTGTATCTCTTGTTACTCCTGCAAGTGTACCCAAGTATCTATGTTTGCTCTTAATAACTATTACCTTCCAGAGTTTGATGGCCAGCTGTGTAAGGAGTCTAACACATGGTCACCAATATTCTCCATCAACATCATGATGTACTTTCTAATGTGTTACGGTGCAAACTGAGGAACGGTGAGAGCAGACTGGCAAGACTGCATATGGGTCATCTCTTCACTGTGGCAAGTAAGGCGCATTGGCTCCCACTTCTCTTCCATACTGGCCAGTGCAGGATCGGTGCAGTTTCAAACTGGAGACTTAGAGGTAACAGCTCTGTCCTCACCAATTGTCAAGCTTCTGAGCTATCCTGTGCCCCTCCGAATAGGAGAACTGTTGGTGGTGTTGCCCAGGAATTCTTCTACTGATGTTTTGATATGCGAGTACATGATCATCCAGTTGCTACAATTACATTGTGGGAATCTGTTTCTAAAAATATTGCAGTCTCTGCTACCCTCTAACAATAGCCAAAGATAATGTGTCATGTTCCTTAGTTACCAGTGACATACAGGATGAAACTAATCAATACAGCTGTTAACATAAAAAGCCATATTAATTGTAGCTGATTTTCCTTTTGCTTCAGCCTTAAAGAAACCCATAGTCATTTATCCTGCAGTATCACACCCTCACTCACACAATGAATTAAAATTCTCACACGCTTCCCTTTGCATATGCTGATTAGACTCCTGTTAGTCTTTTTTGCCTGAGAGCATTTGTGAACAGCATAAAGTAATTAGTTTTATTGTGAGTCCCTAAGCAAACTCATATTAGACCAGATCATCAACTGGTATAAATCAGTGTCCCTCCATTGAAATCAATGGAGCTATGCCAGTTTGCACCAGCTGAGGATCTAGCCAATCATTTTGTCTACGGGAATGTGTGTCTGTGTTGGCCACAACATCTTCTGAAAGGCAGGTGCAGCAAACTACTGCTTGTTCTTGGGCCTGATTTCCTTTCATTCTGTATTATTTATATTGCATTTTAAAACGTGCTTCAGTAGTGGTATGCAAACACTTTTTAACATAATGCCAAACTTTCTGTTTGCAAGGTTTGATCATTGTGTATTTCTTTTTTCTAAAACAGTTGGATTCTGGGGGGAGGGAGAAAAAGTGCCTTTGAAATTTTGTGGATTTTTTTTCATTGTGGGCCATTTTTGAATGAAAAATAAGGTTCCGGTTGGCTCAATTTAGGTATGAAATACACAAATATTCCATAATTTTGAAGTGATATTTTATTTTAATGTTCCACATATTTTTATTCTAATTGAATTTTGTTCAAATGCTTTTGATGTGCGAAAAGGCCATTTCATGAAATTTCATGGCAAGAAACAAAATTTTGGGGGTCACCAAATGGTCCAGAATTAAAGGATAAAATGTTTGCACCAAATACCAGGATTTTTGCACAATTCTAATAATAAAATATGCATTTCAATACTATGGAACTTTAAGACTGAGTCTGTAGAGACCACACTGTCCGAGGGCCAACTTCTGCCACTTCTGTTCTTCTTGTGAGCAGTGCTTTACTCCACAAATGGTCTCTTTCATTTTAACTGAAGTACTTGCGGAGTATATTACTACTCAGTAGGAATAAGGGTGGAAGAACCTGGCCCTAAATAGTTATCATTATAATGAACAGTGTTGTCTGGTGATTGGAGCCTGCACTCAGAGGTTCACTCAGGTATCATAGTGATGGGTGTGCTAAAATGTAGCTAGATAGATCTATTCCCAGCTCTGTCACTGATGTCTGTGAAAGCCACATATAACCTAATTCCTAAGTTCTCCGGACTGTAAAATGACACAATAAAAATTAAATGATATTTTGTGAATCTTATTAAGGGTTTGTAAAGTGTTTTGAGATTCTTCTGTAAGAGGTGCTATGTAAGTGAACACTATTATATACATATTCAGGTCTGAATGAAGTAGTAAGTGCCTCAGATGATGTGCGTAGAAAAGAGGTGGGTCTGTGTCTCCAAGTTAGGATCCAGATCCAGAACTGAACTTCTTTGGAGCCAGGATTTTTCATCCAGGTTTATCTCTGGTGCAGATTATCTGTCACCACTAAGAAAAGTATGTGAAGTTGAGTGGTGATGAATGAAGAAAAGTCTCACATTTCTGTTGATCCTTTCAGTACAATAATACATAGTCACTCCTGGGTTGGCTTTCTCTGACTGTGCATTTGTGTACACTACTAAAAATCAACCCCCCCTCGCCCCCAACACAGCAGTGAGTCTCAGAGCCTAGGTCTACAGACTTAGGCTCGCAGGGCTTGCACTATGGTGCTAATAATAGCAGTATAGACATTCCCACTCTGGCTCTGAAATCTGGCGAGGGGGGTAGGTCTTAAGGCCCAGGCTCCAGTCCAAATGGGAATATCTGCATTGCTATTATTAGCACCGGAGCATGAGCCCTGCAAACCCAAATCCGTATAGCTGGGCTATTGTTTGCTCTGTGCAGCCCCATGTGACTTTTACTCCGTGAGCTGGGAGGTAAAAGGAGGCCCGTCTGCATCATCCTCTATGCTATCTTTGTGTTTCTTTAATTCAAAGATCTTGTTTTCATCTCTAGTAAGTACTGGACCTATTGGCTTTTTAAAAAACTCCTTTTTTACTATGGGCCAAATACCCTCCTGGGCTCCAATCTGTGGGCTTTGAATAGGGTTCATGATGCATAAAGGCTGAGTAAATTGGAAGTTTCTCAGGGGGAGGGGGAGAGAGAGAGAGAGAATCCACTATCCCAGGCTACAAGTCAGCCATGCAGTAGCTTTGCAGCTGCTACTAAACTCCTCACGGATTTTAATATTATGGGCACTGGTTGTGCCCCATACATAGTGGCTTTTGGCCAATGGATCTGTGCAGTCACAGTGCTGCTGGGCATGTCCCTGAAATCTCCTGTACAATAACTCTGATCAGGACCCTGCAAAACATTCCTTCCCTGGTATGCAGGGGTGTGGATCACCCAGCAGGGGCTATCTTGGCCCACACACCCACTTTCATTATAGCAGAACCACTTCTGTTGCACTGCCTTTTGGATACTGTGCACAAGAGGAGGGAACCAAGCAGGGTATGGACCTATGTCACTGAGACATTATAATCTAGTACTGAAGGCCTCTCTGCTCCACTTGAATTGCTGCAACCAAAAAGAGATACTATTCAGCCTCACGGAAAGTTTTCTCTCACTAACCCAACCTTCATTCTACCTGGGCAAGCCAATTCCTTCATGCCACTTTGAAAATCCTGAGAAGTCCCAAACCTTTACTGCTGCTCCACTCTTGAATCTCTATTTCAAAATTACCATTGGTCAGCCCAGGGAAAGGATGGGGATTCTTTTTGTCACATCAACACAGGTCTTTAACTGGCCAGAAGGATTGTTGCTGCAACGCACCTCCTCCTCAAGCTCTTTAGGTGGCTGCAGGGGCATTTATTGAGGTACACCCTCCACGTCAGAGTCTGGGGTGGCAGCATTCCCTGCCTGTGCCAACAAACCCTGTCTGGGAATTGAACTGCCTCCTACCTAAATCCCTGCATAAGAAAAGAATTTATAACCCTTCAGAGGATGTATACATGAAATTTCAGAGCCAGACTTAGATGAGCAGTGAACAGATTTCATACTTTAAAAAATACCTGCCGCTGTATTTGCAGTAAGTAGCTGCATTAATGGTATTTCTGCGTGTAAATCCCTCCACATGAATGGGCTTCAGATACACTCCACCAAAACGTGGCATAACATAATCAATTCTCTAGATCAGTGGTTCTCAACCAGGGGTACATGTACCCCTGGGAGTATGCAGAGATCTTCCAGTGGATACATCACTCATCTACATATTTGCCTAGTTTTATGACAGGTTACATGAAAAGCACTAGTGAAGTCAGTAAAAACTAAAATTTCATACAAAGACTTGTTTATACTGCTCTATATACTAGATCAGTAGTTCTCAAACTGTGGGTGAGTTTGTTTTAATAGGGTTTGCCAGGGCCAGCGTTAGGCTTGCTGGAGCCCAGGGCAGAAAGCCGAAGTCTGAGCCCTGCCACATGTAAAGCTGAGCCCGAATTTTTAAGTGAGGTGAAACTTGGGGTACACTACACAGATCAGACTCCTGAAAGGGGTACAGTAGTCTGGAAAGGTTGAGAGCCACTGCTCTAGATCTTCCACGGCTGAAGTGGGAGTTAGACACCCAACTATCATTGAGAATCATTGGAAGTTAGACATCGAATTCCCATTCCTACTTTTTGAAAACCTCCCTCTCCGGCCACTTATATCACAGTCAGTGCTGTGGTATCGGTTGGGTGCTGACGGCAGCCTTCGTACAACGTTTTTGCTGTGCCAAGATATTGGCATTCTCCAAACAATGTGCTAAGACAGATACACATTTCTAACACGTCTGTGCCTGAAGAGAACAAAAATGGGGTGTGGACTGATCGAAAGTGGGAGGTTTAACATCAAGACTCCACCCAGCTGTAGAATACAAACTGATCAGGAACAACTTTAAGTGTAATTTATTCTGTACTTTTGCTGGAATAGTCAATGCACAGGAACTGGCTGGCTACATATAATTGTATATACCTTTCAGTTAAATCAGAGAGCTAAATGCAAAATCCAGCTCTCAGGGACAGCATTTGTGACAGATGCTGAAGACCACTGTGGTTTACACTCACACAAGATGGATATAAAATGGCCAGATTTCATCTAGTGAAATTCTTGCTCCCCTCTCTTCAAGTGCTGAGGGCCCTTAATGCAGAGCTACTATAGTTCCACTGCACTGGTGCGAGGACGGTGGATATAGGGAGAGGGCTCATGAGATCTATGAACTAGCGATCTGCAGGGGCTCTCTGTGTCCTGACAGGTCTGGGGAAAGGAAAGATGAACCCATACCTATGCAGATCTACCAGCCAACCCTGCCACCCACTCCCAGTCTCACACATAAGGGTGCAGCAGCCTCAGGGGCTAATGAAACCCTGAGTCTACAGTCTGCTGTTGCTCCGCACTTTGAAAGGGCTACTTTCCCTCCACTGCCAGCACACAGCTAATTTACTCAGGAAGTGCACTTGATCCACAACGTACCCCTTAGCATTTAAGGCCAGATCCAAAGCCCACCAGTCAAGGGAGAGATTCCCATTGGCTTTGGGCCCCAGCTGTAGAATAATTCAGTGCAGTACAAATTTCAGGCCACCATATCTGAGAGAAACTTATTTCTTTTTAAACAAATGCTAATTTGTGCCCCAAGACTATTTGCCAGTTCCCCCTTCACATGGATTGCTGGGATTTCTTAATATACAAATTCTGTTTAGAATAGTGGAGAAAATATAGAGCCAACTTCAAAGTGGGTGCAAGCTGGTAACCCCTTTGATGGCAATGACTTACACCAGGTGTGAAATTGGTCCACAGCTGCAAAAAGGTCAGGAGAGGCAAATAATCTCCCAGTTCCAAAACCTCTTTTCCATGCCAAAATGTAACATTTTATTGGAAAAGGGTAAGAATAGCTAAGTTTGAATCCCAATTCCCCAGCTGTTCAATGCTGTTTGGATCTAGGGTTTTGACTTGGACCCATTTCTACCTTTTACAGCACAGAGTTTGCTATAGGGCCCATCCTTCTCCCCTTGAAATCAACTGGAGTTTTGACAATAACTTTAATAGTAACAGTATGAGACCTTCAGGCCTGATCTGGGCCCATTTAGGTCAATATGAAGACTCCCAATTGAGTTCAGGGGGCACTGAATCAAGCTTTTAATCAGCATCACTCATGTCAAAAGTTGAAATATTGTAGGGTTACTTCTCTGGCATAGACCCAGGTGTCGATCCTGCAGGCTTTACTCACAAAAGTAATCCTTATGCATGAAAGTATTCCCACTGAAGTCCACAGGACTACATGTGTGAGTAAGGACTGCTCATTTGGGTGATGCTTTAGAGACTCAGCCCCCTAAATCTTACAGCCAAACATCCATATAGAAACCCTGCTGTCCTGGCATTAAGAGCTGAGTCATGCTCATCTTACATTACTTGATGTCAATGGGAATTTTGCATGAGTAAGGGAAGTAAGATTTGCCCTTAAGAATGTGACCTGACTGTCCAGGATGGTGCATTTGAACTGAAAAGTTGTTTCACCCAAGCAGCTATCAAAGCTGCAGTCTGGAGCCCCACACTGCTGTTTTAGTAGGGGAAGAATCTAGAAAATATTCAGAGGATGACGTTTGAAAGAAATGAAGAGGCTGTGTAATTAGAATAAAGCATCCAGGTAAATGACACCACCAATTAATGGTTTCATATTTTATTCTTATTAAAAGTTCATTATCAAATTGGCACAACATAAAAATAGATTTGTGGTGAACAATACATATTATTATTGCCAGATCAAATCATGCATACCCCTTTTTAAAATCAGAATGTAACTTACGTGAAGCTCTCCACTGTGCTCACCTCCAAACCAGCATTACTGCAGAACGGAAAGGCTGTGCTTTCTAATGGTTCTATTCAAATACATACGGCAGGCAAGAAATATTCCCCATCTCATACTTCAAAGTAAATTTAGAAAAATAAAATACACCTATAAACTGATGCTCAAACTTTGTATGTTTCAGGTCAGAATAATAGGACCGGGGTGTAGAAGATAGAAATATCCTCATTCCTATGGACCTACTCCCACTCAGGTCAAAGAGAATTTTGTCATTGACCTCAAAAGGAAGAGGATACAGCTCTATGCTAACAGACAGATCCAATAGGTCTAGCAATAGAAACTACGGAAGATGTGTAGTTACGTGGGCATTGATTATTTTGATGTTGCACACAGTGCTGATCATCATACAGCAGGCAATCCCTAGTTACACTAATTGTATTTTTCATACAAGTCACTGGTTGCTGGGAGGAGCCGAGAGGGTGTATCAAAGCAAGACAAAAAGTGCGTACAGCTCATTTTTCCCCCATTTGGGTTGGCCCTAGTTATGAACGCAGATACAACTTTTCTAATGAATTGTGTAGCTGAGATCAGAATCTGGACCTTTTTCTTTAACACATCACACAAATGGCACAGCTCAAGTTTCAAACACATAGCTGAAAACAGTTTAACCAAACAGAAAAATATACACCTCTCACCAAGGAGTAATCTTTCGTTTTTCTGCAAAAAACAGGGAATTCATTGCTAGAGTTCAGTTTATCTTAAGAAATTAGAGTTTGAAATATTTGTTTGCACTCTTTAGAAAGCGGCAGGGGAAGGGATACCTAGATTCTGCCTTGGGATGTGTGTACGCAAATTGACCTATAGGGCCAGATCCTCAGCTGGTGTAATTGGTGAAGCTCCACTGAAGTCATGCCTACATATACCAGCTGAGGATCTAGTTCATATATTTTCAGGAGCTGAGCATAGGTATCCAAGGTCAGAATTTGGCCTCTAATCACCATCAGCTGAATTCTGATGTGACTTACACTGGTGAAATAACATTGATTTCAGGAAAGTTCCTCTTGATTTCCACCTAAGTGCGAGCAGACTCAGGGCCCATGGTGCTGCAGTTCTCGATATAGAAAAGTCAGTGTCACTGACCTAAGTGATCAAGGTACCGTGCACTATGGGTCTGCTCCTGGAGCCATTTGGCACATGGCGCTCCCATGGATTTCAATGGGAGGCCCATGCAAGGAGCAGCTACAGGCCCATGTCAAATGTACCATATGACTGTCAGCATTACAGACTACTGCACTAGCATGGCTACCATGCTTTTTTTCCCTAAGTTATCTTCTTATTTACCCTCAGTCCCTGTTTCAAACAAGGAAGCTAGGAATTTAAGTAAGGTCAGGTCTTCCAAACTTAACACATTCTAAAACTAGCCTCAAGGACATTTGCGCATGTCCTTCAAACATACCTTCTCAGAAAACTCAGCTTAACTCACTCTCTTATGCTTTGGCAGGCTGTGGTACAGAACTTGAACTCTGCCTTTGAGCTTACACTCCATTAGCATTGCAATACAGCGTGCTACCACTGTGCCACTAGAAAGCCAGTGTGATGGCCCCATGGTTCTCATTTCCTCCTTGCGCACAATTTTAAATAATGGAAGATAAAATCTCAACCCCGCTCCTACACATTAAGAGTAATCAACAAAAATCTCCGGGCCTGCCTCTCCATTCGGATGCACCAGCTTCATTGATCTCAGTGGCATTACAACGGCATCAAACTGGCATAGCAGAATGGTGAATCAGGCTCTCGCTCATGCCACATGCAGTATGTTCAAAACAGCCCTCAAGCAAGACGTTTGCTTCAAGCAGACTTTACAGTGAATTGGTTTCGTGACACCGCATATTTTTACAAGCTCGTCATGGAAACGAGAGGAAATTCAACATCTCACACAAAATTTGGAGGTTCACTTACACAACGCGAGAATATTTAGTACAAAACGTTCTTCTAGTTTAGTGCAAATATCTTTAACTGTGACATAGAAACATTAGAAGACACACTGTAACATTTTACGCAACTTAGCCAAGAAAAAGCATTTCCGTGAAGTGCTATCTCTACATAATGCTGAAGTATTTCAAGACTGTTTCTGAGTAGGCAACATTCTCATTCTCAGTAATGAAATCAGGTTGTGTTTTATCACTGCCAATTCCAAACGTAACAGTGTGGATTTTAAAGCTATACTAGTTAAGAGGATAGCATCTACTCCTATTGGTATTTTATCACTCGGGGCTTTATTCGTTCAATATTAGGTTCCTCTCATTGTAACAACTGATGGCACGAGGAGGAAATTTACTAAATAAATTACAGCGAAATGTTTCACTAGTAGATTATTAACCTGCTCACCCCAAGTGGGTCAGCTCAGCACCCCAGAGCTCCTATTGAGAACAATACAAGCTGCTGGCAGTGGGACTCTTTGGAAAACCTCCCCTTGGGAGGTGCTGAGTCTTTTTGAGAGTCAGACCCATAGAGGCTGCATGCTAGATCATCCAGCACATCAATGGACTAATACTAAAGACAGGTTTAAAAAAAAACTCCCAGAGCTGAATAATCCCCAAATTCCAGGGATACTTGCATCCAGACCCAAGCTTTGCAGCATAGTCCCATCTCTAATGAATACTCTGTATTTTCCTATTAAGTCACATAAGGGCTGGTGATGTATTTGGTTCTAAAGCTTACTGAACAGAAACATGTAGGGCCTGATTCTTGTCTGACTGATTCCACACATCAATTAGTTAAGAGTAGCTCCTCAATGGAGTTAGCTTGTATAAATCCAGTCTCCAGTAAATCAGAATCTGGCGCTTACTTACATGCTATCTCCAGTCTTGTTTGATTCTTTACAGCCTGGAACTGACCAATGCAAAAAATGAAAAGGCTTCCAAGTATCTACCAAAGAGACTAACGGGGATGGAAGCTGTAACTGGGACTTCCTGGCAGGTTTCCTCAGCATTAAAGGCTGCAGATCTTTATGCTAAGTTAAGTCCAAACATACTATAAATGTGTTTATGATCTTCCGTCTCTCTGGGCCTGCTTCTAATCTCGTGCCAGTGTAAATCAAGAGGCTAGCCATAGAAGTCAATGGAATTATATTAGGCAAGACTGGAATCAGGCCCTACAAGCCTTTTCCTGGGACAGAAAAGTATAATATGTTGTAAAAAGGGACTTGAATGCAGTTGAGAGCCATAAAATAGTAGCTTATAAGGGACTGGTATAGCACTAAGAGCCATATAAGGCTGGGAGAGTTGGGTGGGCCACATCATGGAGTCTTTTCATCCACACAGAGCACCTGTCATAGGCATGTGCTTTGCACTCTCTGGTCCTGCTGCTGGTCTGTACAGGGCTAGTGCTGGGTTACAGCAGACTGGGGGCTGCTCTAACTCATACCAGCTGCAAACAGTCCCAAGGGGCAGAAAACGCAGTGAGAGATCAGTTTAGCATAGCGGCAGCCCAACCAAGCCTCTTGTCCCCAGCTATACAAACAGTGGGGACGGGAAGTGGCATAAGAGCACAGAGCCAGTGGAGGTGCTATCAGAGGATTGTTCTTTCTTTGGTGATAGCCTCCTTGGGCCAGGTACACGAGCATTCTGACTGGATTCTGCTGGTGATATGGCACAAAGTAGCAGCACCACCCCAGAGAGCCTGCCCCTAAACGTTCAAGGTTGAGAAGATGCTGGACCAGTTGGCTACTAATGTATCTTCCTAAACATAATTCATCTTCTACCTGCATCTGCCTTGCAACTATAAACAGTTTCAAAGCTGGAGAATAATCCAGAGGTTTCATGTAAAAGCTTCTTTTCCTAGGATTTTATTTTTAAGAATATATTTTTGTATTGAAACACGGCCAGCATTCTTAACATATTTGAAAATGACACAGTCATTTCATTACTTATGTATCTGTGTAAAACTGATAAAAACAAAGCAAGACAGGAACATTTCATATCAAGAATCAACCTGCAATACAAACAGAGTCCATTTTACATATAAAGTCACACACCAGAAAAAAATCATCTGAAAATAACATTTGGGCTGGTTTAAATGGGGGGAAGGTGGGGGAGAGGAGAAATCACAAATTCAAAGATAAGGCTAAAACTCCATCTTTAATTTGCACTGTATGGCTAGGGGCGCAATCCTGATCTCATTTGCACCAGCAAAACTCCAGACTTTAACAGAGTTACTTTTCATTTACATTAGTGTAAGTGAGATACGAATCAGGCCTCTATGTTTTTAGCTCATATGGAGTCTCATCCGAAGGCCACTGAAGTCAACAGAAAGACTCCCACTGACTTTAATAAGCTTTAGATCAGGGCCATAATTGGAATTTTGGCTCATTGTCTAAGGCTTCCTGATTCAGGGCCAGATTAGCTCAAAGGGAGGGCAAAATGAACTGATTGACAATTGGCGTTCTATCCTCACTCTGGATGTTTCAGTTTTGGTTGGCTTAAACCAGATCTTTATCATAAGTTTAACATAGTTCAGAGATTATTCTTCCTTTTTTTTTTTTTTATGTTGTGCTACAAAAAAGGCTCCAAAATACATGTCTTAAAAAAGTCCCTATAATACATGTTTTATAAATTGTCTAAATAAATGTTTATTTCACAGACTAGAACATCTCAAAAAGACTTGTTGTAGTCCATTGTGTACATCCAAGGAAAAGTGTATGAAGTCCTAAAGAAACTATGAAAAGTTACTGTGTTCATCTGTAGTGTAGAGCAGTTACAGTGTTTAGAGAGCTACACCTATTACTTAAAAAGCTATTTGGAAAACTTATTCAAGTGCAGTAGCTGATTTTCAAGTGCTAATAACTTGGCTGTCCACACACTATTTTAAATTTTAATACCAAAGATCAAATTCTGCCCTTCAATGTGCGCAGAGAATTTCCCACTTACCCCCTAAAGGCTAGTGCCATTATGAACTGATGGAAACAGAATTAAATTCTGCAGGCTAAGTTCCAAAAAGCACAACTAAACCTACAAACCTTCTATATAAAGATTTTTTTTTTTGTAAAAAATTGCTTTAGCTCAGACTTAACATTTACAGCAAAGTTATAAAGTCCTGAAAAACAGTCTATAGTGAATACACGAGCAGACCCCTTACCTTTCTGGGTCTACAGGGGACAATTAGAATGTAACCGACCGTTCAGCAAGACACTTGTAGTGCTTCAATAATGATATGTCAAGTTTACCCAAAGAATCTAAGACATTTGTACATTCAAAATACTTATACTTTGCTGTTCTTAATTATCAGTAAAATCGTTCATTTTTACTAAGAATACATACAGAGATGAGTATAAATAAACAAACTACGGGTAAGCGTCAAAAACTGTATTAACGTTCATTTGTGCAAAAACTTGTAACAATCTACATTCTATGCAAATACCCTGACTAAAATATACAAGCCAAATCCTGAAGCCCTTACTCAGTTTTTGCACAGTCCGTGGGCCAACTCTTCCTCTGGCATAAATCAACCTAATTCCACTGAAGTTAATAGAACTATGCTGATTTACATCAGCTGAGGATCTGCCCTTTTCTTTGGCAAAACTCACAGAAATCAATGAGAATTGTGCTCAACTAAAGGACTGAAAGTTTGATCATGAGTCATGACTCACTGAAGTCAATGGGAGTTTTGCCATTGATTTAAATAGAGACAGGATCAGGCCCTGGATAAGGACGTCAGCATTAGGCCCTGTTTTGTGCTACACTAATCCACTTCAGTGCAGAAACTATTTGCAAAACAAAATTTTTTTTTTAAATCTCTGATCAATAGCTGGCTTTAGCGCTTGTTTCAGAAATTGCCTTTCTCTGAGAAGGTTAATAGCTGCTACAACTTATGACAAGACTGTAAATCTTTCTGAATCCATTCTAATTTGATTATCCTGCATGGAGGGGCTAGTCTGTTTGAAGAAAAATGGCTCAGTGTCTATAAATCAACAGCTTTCTTCAGTAGGATAAATATCAGTTCAATTCATCAACATATTCTTTACTGGACACAGGAAAGAAACAGTGAAGCTTGCCTATAATAGTTGTGTCCAAACTCAGCTGTCATTGATCTTCCAGATAGAAGATTCACCTGAGCCAGTTTGGAATCTACAGTTTTCACTAGGTCAGCCAAGTTTAGTAAGACGAAGATCTCCATTTATCTTTATTGTGTCAATTGCTGACAGCGTTTCAATACGATGGTAAAAATCAAAAAGCTGATGTCCATCCACAAATACTCTAAAACGTGGGTGCTCACAAAGTATTTCAACCTGTAAAAAATAAAAATGATGAACCAGGTTCACAGTGTAACTGGAGTGCTTCATTTCCCAGGGCACAAATGTCACTCAGTTATTCTTTACATGATAACTGTTGGCCATTTTATTACTGAAACACCATGTACCAGTGAGGGTATCGTGGCCAAAGTCTGCTTTCCATTACTCTCATACATCTGGAGTTACTTCACAGAGATCATTGAGGTTACTCTAGATGTACAGTAGTACAGTCAGAAGCATATTGGATCCCAGTCCTATTGTTCTGCACACAAAAGTTCCACTGACTTCAATGGGAATTCCCAGTTTGGAATAATGGCAAAAACAGGCCCCATATGCTAAGTAACATGTAATTACAGAGGGATAGATCATGCCTCCAGGGTCACGTGTGGATTTCTACTCCCTCCTGTGCAGAATAAGAAGTAGGATGACCAGACAGCAAATGTAAAAAATCGGGGCAGGGGTGGGGGGGGGTAATAGGAGCCTATATAAGAAAAAGACCCAAAAATCGGGACATCTGGTCACCTAATAAGAAGGGTAGTTGCTTCCACAGCACTACCCCTCCCTTCAAAGGATTCTCTGGGTGTTGAAATTCATGAGAGGGGAAGAGATTAGGGACTGGTTAAGCTGGAGCAGGTAAAGGATAGTACCACACTGGGTGTGCCTGGGGTCAGGGAAGGATGCACATCATCTCCCCCTACTGCCCTATGGAGACACCTTGAAAAAAGTGATGTAGCCTAGTGCTGAATCATCTGTTCTGCACAGCATTGTCCATGGTGATTACTCACATTTAAGGGAATCCCTAATCTAGCTGCAGTCAGAGGGAGTCACAGAGCCATATTGCCAGGAAGCAGGGATGTGAGATTGCTGGGGGCACAGAGTAGATGCATATGATCCTGGCCATCCATATCTGGAGGATCTCCAGGGATCTGTGTCTAATCAGGATTTTTAAAGCTTAACAGGAGCAAATAAAGCACCCACAGGCTTTCTGGGGCCTTGTGCAAAATCAGACAGACAGTGCCTGAAGCATGCTTCCATAACCTACCCCATGTGGAAGACTGTTAGCTTTTTGGGTTGGAGGAGAATTATCTTGGGGCAGGATGGTTTGGCAGTTGGTCAGAGTTGGCATTTGTTTTGGGGGTCAGACAGGCTTTATTACTAGGGAGAGGAGCGAGGCCCTTTCTGGATTAGCTGCATGGAGAAGGCAGCCTGCCTGCCTTTCTTCTCTGTGCACTTTGAGGTTGCTGAGAGCAAGGCCCTGTGCAGAGGCATTGTTTGTTGGCCACGATTAGCAAAGATGTCTTCATATAATCATAAAAATTAGAAATGGGAAAGTATATTAGGTCAATCCAGTCCATCTCCCTGCCAGTGCAGGATTGTTCAAACTGCTACATCTTTACATTGTATAAGATTTTTTTTAACTCCAGGGTACAGAATTACTAATGATATATATATATTTTTTTATATATATTTTAATCTATTAACACAATGGGTCAAAATCAACCCTGGCGTAACTCCACTGGGGACAAACAGTTACACCAAGGCTGAATAAAGCCCTCTTTAACTATAAAAATTACAAACACTATGTCCACTATGATTTTACAGCCTATTTGGGAAAATATTCTACAGCTGCAAGTATGAGCATATGCATGAAAACACACAACAGCTGATCAATACTTTAATGCCTTTAGGTCTGTTAGTTGTTACCGTAACAGAAGAAATTCTTGTACCTTAATGTGATTTCTGAACATGCACACAAAAATGTTTTGCACTATCACATCAAGTAACACCTTGTCAAATATGATGTATACTCTTCGGCTGGTGGTACTCACCCTAAATGGCTGGTCTGGAATAAATGGAAAGTAAGGAATCGATGATTGTTCTTCGCCCCATTCGCCAGATACACAAGAGTTTCTGAGGAACTGTTTATCTGTAAATACAGCTTTCAGTTCAATGGCTACATCCGCAGGAGGATCTTCTGATTCCCCACATGTCAGACTGATGTCAAAGCTGAAATAGGAATAAAACGGCTCTCACTCGCCAAGAAAGAAGCAAACAAATCCAAAATGCAGCAGCACGCCTGATTTCTAAGCTTATTCAACAAGCCTATCTGAATTTGTAACGGGAAATGGCTAGTCCCCAAAGTTGAGAAAGGGACCATGACACAATATACACTGTGCTCTTATATTATTCTCTAAATTGTGTCCTCCTTTAAAATGTTGGGAAACAAAACGATCCTTTTAAGAAATGCCCCCTCTATGGGTCAAAGGAGAAATCAGCACTCTATAATCTCTGATAAAAATAGCTGTCTTCAGAAATGATGGATGTTTTTTGGGCAAATTCTCATCATGGGAATGTAGTACTTTCTTGGAGCTCTTCATTGGGAAAATGCAGACAGGACTGGAGCAGCCCTGCCAACCAGAAGCAAGCTCTGCCTCTGTGTTATTACCTCTCGGGGTTGAGATCCACCATGCCCATAACTAAGACCTTCTTTCCTGGCCTCATTCCTCCTTTGATGTGTCCACAAAATGGGACGATCTGGAAAAGAACAGCCGGGAATCAGAGGGAGGAACCCTCAAGCTGGAAACAGACTGGGCCAAATCCAGACCACAGGCACAATTATAGGAAAGGGAAGGGTAGCAAGTCAAAACAATTTACCAGCCGTGGAAAATACACATCTGCTTGCACTGGAGATCCCAAGGAGTTGTTTAAATGTCCGTCCTCTATTTTCTAAAGAGGAAACAAACACACACTGAGACAGAGAAATCACTGCTCCTTCTGTGCGTTTATTACTGAGCCTGCCTGTGACTGGGACGGTCTGCAGCAAACAACAGCTTGGGAAAGTCTCTCTGCAGCTTGCCAATTTAATTTCAAGTCACCTCCTCAATATGGTCCATATTCCGAACTCCTTTGCAAAACAAAGGGTGTTTCCTGCTCTCCGAGGGTGCTTCTCTTAAATTCCCAGCAAGTGCTCAGGCTCACATTCAAAAGCCAGATGTCGAGCCCAGGCAATACTTAGCTATGCACATAGTCTGTCCCCCGACCCCGCTCCTCGCCCCTACCAATGCCCAGCTGCATGCAGGAGCATTCACACGCACCCCAGGATCGTCCCTCTGGAGAGATGGGGGAGAGGGGAAAGAGAGCCACACAAGGGGATGGGTTACCTCCCCCCATTCAGCCCACCAGCCCAGCCACTGCATCCGCCCTGACCACAACACACCCCTAAGCCGCAGCCAGCCTGGCCGGCTCACGGGCGGGGGGGCTGCTGCTGCCGCGGCGGGCGCTGCTCACAGGTATGCCGGAGCCACGGCGGCCGGCGTCCCGAGCGGCGCTGGGCGCCCGGCGGCTCCGTCCCAGGGGTGGGGGCGCCGCATGGCCCCCGGAGCGGAGCAGGGCCCCCCCCGGCAGCAGGCAGGAAACGGGCCACTTACCAGCGCGTCCCTCTTCGCCACCGATCCCGCCATCTTGTTGAATCGGTGCAGTTGTGAAGGCGCAGGCGGCCGGTGCGGGGCCGGAGCGGGAAAGGGGGAGGGCGCGGGACGCAGCTCCGCGCAGGGCTGACCCGGCCGAGGGAGGGGGCGGGGGCTCGGCGCTGGACCCGGAGCAAAGCCCGCCGGCCCGCGTGCAGCCGGGCGGGCTGGTGCCGCAGCAGGGGAAGTGGCAGCGGCGGCGGCAGGCGGCATATAAAGCCCTGCCCCGGCCGTGGGGCAGCCCGAGGGCAGGGGCCGGGTGGGGACTCGGCGGGGTTGTTGCAGCTTGTTCCACTCGCCTGGCTCTTGACGCAGAGAGGCGGGAGGGGGCCGGGGGCCGTGCGGCGAGCTGGGAAGGGCAGGCGAGCAGCTGAGAGGCAGCGCCGGGCTCCCGGGGGCCTCCTGCCTAGGGTGAGGGCCCCATGGAGAAGGGGCGCTTGGTTCAGCTCCTGAGGGAGAGCGGGGGCTGGATTTCACACGCTCCAGCGGTCAGGGATGGGGGCCTCATGTTGGGCCCCGCCCCCAGCCGTCTCCTTTGTCTCCTGGGCTTCTCCCAAGCCAAGACCCCGAATCTGAACACCCTCCAACCTGTTATGGCCCACCTCTGCGCCTGGGGTTGGGCCAGAAGTTTGCAAATAGCCCCCGTGTTTGTACTGGGCCACATCAAAAGCCCAGATCCAAACGTGCCTCCAGCTTTGGGGTCTCAGAAGCTGGGATTGCGACGTTGTGGCTTCTGCGCAGGGTCTGTCTACACTAAGAAATTAGGTCGAATTTATAGAAGTCGAATTTTTAGAAAGCGATTTTACACAGTCGGTTGTGTGTCCCCCCCACTTAAGACCATTAAGTCGGCAGAGTGTGTCCACAGTACCGAGGCTAGCGTCGACTTCTGGAGCGGTGCACTGTGGGTAGCTATCCCACAGTTCCCGCAGTCTCCGCCGGCCATTTGAATTCTGGGTAGAAATCCCAGTGCCTGATGGGGCAAAAACATGGTCGCGGATGGTTCTGGGTACCTGTTGTCAGGCCCTTCCTCCCTCCCTTTGTGAAAGCAATGGCAGACAATCGTTTCGCCCCTTTTTTCCTGGGTTACCCGTGCAGATGCTATACCATGGCAAGCATGGAGCCCGCTCAGCTCACCGTCACCGTATGTCTCCTGGGTGCTGGCAGACATGGCACTGCATGGCTACACAGCAGCAGCTCATTGCCTTGTGGCAGCAGACAGTGCAGTATGACCAGTAGCCGTCCTCATTGTTTCCTGGGTGCTCTTGGCTGGCCTCGGTCTGGTTGGTCAGGGCACCTGGGTGGACATGGTGCTCCTGGCAGACCTGTGTAAAGTCTGTCAGGGGTGCCTGCATATAAATGGGAGTGACTCAGGTCATTCTCTTCTTTAAGTTTTGTTTAATAGAGATTCAGTCCTGCCTGGAATATTGGCAGAGGGATAGCTCAGTGGTTTGAGACTTGGCCTACTTAAACCCAGCGCTGTGAGCTCAGTCCCTGAGGGGGCCATTCTGCCTCAGGCTGCTCTCCCAGCCAGCCTAGCCCTTCCTCCGTGAAAGCAACGGCCGACAATTGTTTCGCACCTTTTTCCATGCGGGTGCCATATTGCTGTCAGCACCGTCCTCCAGCATTGCTGCTTCCACTGCCACTCTGCTCTCTCGCTCACGCCATACCACGGCAAGCATGGAACCCGCTCAGATCACCGCGGCAGTTGTGACCACGCTAAACACCACGCGCATTATCCTGCAGTATATGCAGAACCAGAACCTGCAAAAGCAGGCGAGTAGGCGACGGCAGCGTGGTGAGGAGAGTGATGAAGACATGGACACAGACTTCTCTCAAAGTACGGGACCCGGCAATTTGGACATCTGGTGGCAATGGGGCAGGCTCATGCCGTGGAATGCTGATTCTGGGCATGGGAAACAAGCACAGACTGGTGGGACCGCATAGTGTTGCAGTTCTGGGATGATTCCCAATGGCTGCGAAACTTTGGTATGCTTAAGGGCACTTTCATGGAACTTTGTGACTTGCTTTCCCCTGCCCTGAAGTGCCAGAATACCAAGATGAGAGCAGCCCTCACAGTTCACAAGCGAGTGGTGATAGCCCTCTGGAAGCTTGCAACGCCAGACGGTTACCGGTCAGTCGGGAATCAATTTGGAGTGGGCAGATCTACTGTGGGGGCTGCTGTGATGCAAGTAGCCAGCGTGATCACTGAGCTACTGCTATTAAGGGTAGTGACTCTGGGAAATGTGCAGGTCATAGTGGATGGCTTTGTTGCAATGGGATTCCCTAGCTGTGATGGGGCGATAGACGGAACGCATATCCCTATCTTGGGACCGGACCACCAAGGCAGCCAGTACATAAACCGGAAGGGGTACTTTTCAATAGTGCTGGAAGCACTGGTGGATCACAAGGGACGTTTCACCAACATCAACGTGGGATGGCTGGGAAAGGTACATGATGCTTGCATCTTTAGGAACTCTGGTCTGTGAGAATGGCTGCAGCAAGGGACTTACTTTCCAGACCAGAAAATAACCATTGGGGATGTTGAAATGCCTATAGTTATCCTTGAGGACTCAGCCTACCCCTTAATGCCATGGCTCATGAAGCCATACACAGGCACCCTGGACAGTGGTCAGGAGCTGTTCAACTATAGGCTGAGCAAGTGCAGAATGGTGGTAGAATGTGCATTTGGACATTTAAAAGTGCGCTGGCGCAGTTTACTGACTCAGTTAGACCTTAGTGAAACCAATATTCACATCGTTATTACTGCTTGCTATGTGCTCCACAATATCTGTGAGAGTAAGGGGGAAACATTTATGGCAGGGTGGGAGGTTGAGGCAACTCGCCTGGCCGCTGATTACATGCAGCCAGACACCAGGGCGGTTAGAAGAGCACAGTAGGGCATGCTGCGCATCAGAGAAGCTTTGAAAACCGGTTTCATGGCTGACCAGGCTATGGTGTGAAAGTTCTGTTTGTTTCTTGGTGAAAACCCGCCCCCTTGGTTCACTCTACTTCCCTGTAAGCCAACCGCTCTCCCCTCCCCCCTTTGATCACTGCTTGCAGAGGCAATAAAGTCATTTCATGCATTCTTTATTAATTCGTCACACAAATGGGGGGATAACTGCCAAGGTAACCCAGGAGGGGTGGGGGAGGAGGGGAGGATGGAAGTACAAGGCCACACTGCACTTCAAAACTCCTTGAATGCTTGGGCAGTCTTCTGGGGTGGAGTGGTTGGGTGCCCGGAAGCCCCCACACCGCGTTCTTGGGCGTCTGGGTGAGGAGACTATGGAACTTGGGGAGGAGGGCGGTTGGTTACACAGGGGCTGTAGCGGCGGTCTTGCTCCTGCTGCCTTTCCTGCACCTCAACCATACGCCGGAGCATATCAGTTTGATCCTCCAGTAGCCTCAGCTTTGCATCCTGCCTCCTCTCATCACACTGATGCCACCTCTCCTCTCGCTCGTCCCTCTTCTCCTCTCACTCGTCCCTCCTGTCCTCGCGTTCATTTTGTGCTTTCCTGGACTCTGACATTGTCTCCCTCAACGCATTGTGCTGGGCTCTTTCAGTGTGGGAGGCCTGCATGAGCTCAGAGAACATTTCATCACGAGTGCGGTTTTTTGGGCTTCTATGATAGCCTCTGGGACGGAGATGATACGTGGAGTGATGAAACGTTTGGCGCTGTGGGAGGGAAAAAAGGGAGATTAGTCTTTAAAAAGAGACATTTTAGAGAACAATGGGTAGACTCTTTCACGGTGAACCAAGCTGTTAACATTACATAGCACGTGTGCTTTCTTTACAAGGTCACATTTTGCCTCTTATATCGAGGGCCTGCCGGTATGGTGAGAGATCACATGCAGGGCCGGCGGGCAACAGAATTTGGCTTGCAGGCGGACATGGTAAGCCACCGTCTTTTGGCTTCTTTAACCTTCCTAACATGTGGGAATGGTTTCAAACAGCAGCGCCCTCCTTTCACATACCAAGCACCTGTTGGATTGGCCCTTTAAAAGGGGTTGGCCATAGAAAAGGAGGGGTTGCGATTTTCAGGTTAACGTGCAGCACAAACCCAACTAACACCCCCCCCACACACACCCACACCCACACACAACCAATTCTCTGGGATGATCGCTTACCCCTCCTCCCACCGCGTGGCTAACAGCGGGGATGATTTCTGTTCAGCCACAGGCAAACAGCCCAGCAGGAACGGCCACGTCTGAATGTCCCCTTAATGAAATTCCACTATTTCAACCGGGTGACCATGAATGATATCACTCTCCTGAGAATAACACAGAGAGATAAAGAACAGATGTTGCTTGAATGCCAGCAAACACCAGGACCATACGCTGCCAGGCTTTGTTATGCAATGATTCCGGACTACGTGCTGCTGGCCTGCCGTGGTAAAGTGTCCTACCATGGAGGATGGAATAAGGCTGCCCTCCCCAGAAACCTTTTGCAAAGGCTTTGGGAGTACATCCGGGAGAGCTTCATTGAGATGTCCCTGGAGGATTTCCGCTCCATCCCCATACACGTTAACAGACTTTTCCTGTAGCTGTACTGGCCGCGAATGCATCCCAAGTCTTCAGGGCAAATTAATCATTAAACACGCTTGCTTTTAAACTGTGTATTACATTTACAAAGGTACACTCACCAGAGGTTGCTTCTCCGCCTTCTAGGTCCGGGAGCCCGCCTTCAGTGGGTTGGGAGGGTACTAGATCCAGGGTGAGAAACAGTTCCTGGCTGTTGGGGAAAACGGTTTCTCCACTTGCTGTGCTTCAACCTCCTCCTCATCATCGTCTTCCTCGTTCCCTCGTAGGCTTGCCCTGAGCTCCTTCAGTTTCACACGGCACTGCTGCGGGTCCCTGTTATAGCCTCTGTCCTTCATGCCCTTGGAGATTTTTTCAAATATTTTGGCATTTCGTCTTTTCGAATGGAGTTCTGATAGCACAGATTCGTCTCCCCATACAGCGATCAGATCTAGTACCTCCCATTCGGTCCATGCTGGAGCTCTTTTGCGATTCTGGGACTGCATGGTCACCTGTGCTGAAGAGCTCTGCATGGTCACCTGTGCTGATCAGCTTGCCACGCTGGCCAAACAGGAAATGAGATTCAAAAGTTTGCGGGGCTTTTCCTGTCTACCTGGCCAGTGCATCTGAGTTGAGAGTGCTGTCCAGAGCGGTCACAATGGAGCACTCTGGGATAGTTTCCAGAGGCCAATACCATCAAATTGTGTCCACACTACCCCAAATTGGACCCAGCAAGGTCCATTTCAGTGCTAATCCACTCGTTGGTGAGGAGTACAGAAACCGGTTTTAAGAGCCCTTAAAGTCGGAAAAAATGGCTTCGTAGTGTGGACGGGTGCAGGGCTAAACCAATCTAACGCTGCTAAATCCGACCTAAACTCGTAGTGTAGATCAGGGCTAAGATCGCTGCTCCTTCCTGCTGGAGATACAGCTCTGCTTCCATCAATGTTTCCTGCTGCCAAGAGTTCTCTGCTCCAGAGAAAATCCAAGAGCCAGCTTTTCATTTGCCAGACCCCAAGCTTCTGGAGAAGGGTGAACTGAGTCATGAGTTGGCCCTTTTGTGGTTCCCCTAGCACAGGGGTGGGCAAACTTTTTGGCCTGAGGGCCACATCTGGGTATAGAAATTGTATGGTGGGCCATGAATGCTCATGAAATTGGAGTTAGGGTGCAGGAGGGGGTGCGGGCTTCAGGATGGGGCCAGAAATGAGTTCAGGGTGTGGGAGGGGGCTCCGGGCTGGGGTGGGGGGTGAGGACTCTGGCTTGGGGTGCAGGTTCTGGGGTGGGGATGAGGGGTTCGGGGTGAAGGAGGGGGCTCGGGATGATGGGTTCAGAGTATGGAAGGGGGCTCTGGGCTGGGGCAGGGAGTCGGGATGCAGAAGGGGGTGAGGGCTCTGGCTGGGGTGCAGGCTCTGGGGTGGGGCTGTGGATGAGGGGTTTGGAGTGCAGGATGGTGCTCCGGGCTGGGATCCAGGGGTTCAGAGGGCAGGAGGGGCTCAGGGGTGCAGGCTCTGGGTGGCGCTTACCTCAAGTGGCTCCCAGAAGCAGCAGCATGTCCCCGCTCTGGCTCCTACATGGAGGCATAGCCAGGAGGCTCCGCTACGCGCTACCCTGTCAGCAGGCACTGCCCCTGCTGCTCCCATTGGCTGCGGTTCCCAACCAATGGGAGCTGTGGGGGCAGCGTGCGGAGTGGAGCCTCCTGGCTGCCCCTATGCATAGGAGCCAGAAGGGGGACATGCCGCTGCTTCCGGAGCCATGCGGAGCGGCCCCCGACCCTGCTCCCTGGCTGGAGCACCGGAGCAGGGCAAGCCCCAGACCCCTCTCCCCAGTGGGCGCTTGAGGGCCGGATTAAAACGGCCAGCAGCCCACCCCTACCCTAGCAGAAGAGGTCCTGGTGAGTGACGAGCTGTTCTCTCTCTGTGTGCTCATGCTGCTAAAGGAGGACATAGGCTTTGTCCCTGGTTGTAGAGCTTTGAAAAGAGCAAGACCCCAAGTGCTTGCTTCTTTCTTGCTTTGCTTGTACTTAGAGCTGGGCCCTGAATCAGCTCCCAAAGTGTCAGGGCAGGGGGATTTGAAGATGAGGTTTCTGAAAATCAGGAGCAGTTGAGCTGGAGAAGGCCTTTCATTTTGTTTGAACAGTCTGTCATTTTATTTTAAAATTGCTGCCTTCACAATTGAGTGGCTTGGGGTAGGGGAAGAAAGGAGGTTATAGAGCCATCAGACACTTCAAATGGTCCCACTCCCTGTCCAGGGGCAGAACCCTGGACCTCTAGATATCTGTATCTGCAAAGAGGGATGTTGTAATGGAGGTGACAGACACTTCCCTGCCTTTTGTTACCTTCCCACATTTTTGGCACCAATCTTGCTTCCATGGAAGTCAGCGTTTAAGCCATTGACTTTAATGGGAGCAGGAACTGGTTTTGACACTGCTACAGGTAACTACATTAGGCCTTTTTCTGGTACAGATTTACGTTTATTTTGTTTACTTTTATTTTCTTTTATATTTATTTTTAGGGGGTGGTATTTTTCTGTTTGATTCAAAAGTATTCTGAGATCCACTGTGCCTTTGTAAAGGTGCATCCCTGAAAAACAAATGTCTATTGCTACATTTATTTACATTTTACAGTCAAGGGTTTTAAGTAATTTCATTTATTAAGGGCCTGATCTTTCAGATCTCACTGAGGCAAAACTCTCATTGAATGGTATGAGACTTGCAGGATCAGACCCTCAGTATGTATTTGATGCTACAAGGCATTAGGTAATATACTAGTCTCTTGCCCATGTCATATAGCAACTGTTTTGAATTCTTCCCTACAACATTCTAATGACATAAGCTAACTGAGTGAATCAATAGGGCGTTTATTGCTCATTACAGAGGCCCAAAACCTAGCTAACACCTACGCATATGGAGAGTTCTTGCTCACAGAAGGTGGTGCAATAGGGAATCCTAGCTCCACAAAATAAAATCTCTTGGACCCACTCCACTCTCAGTTACACTAGTACAAATCTGCTGAAGTCAAGGAGACCTTAATGGTGCTGTAGCCGTATGAATGAGAGAATTACAATGCCTGACTAAGGAAATCACAGCTCTTAGTGCCTTGTGACAATTAGAATTCACTATATATCTATTTGCGACAGTGTGGTAACTGCATTATTCATGAGCTCAATGTTCTTCTGGGATTTAAAGAGCCCCCTGTCCCCTGCCAAGCTAGGATTTGGTGACACGAATGTGGACAGATGAGCATGATTTCTGCAGGGACCATAATGAGCAGCGTGGTACAGTGGACTGAGCATTGGACTTTTTCCTGTTCTGTTCGGGTTCTTATGCTACTCCCATTATCATGGTCTCAGAGTGCCTGAGTTGGGGTCAGGAGTCCTGACTTCTGATTCTGGCTGTGCTGTGTGGCCTTGGGCAAGTCACTTCACTTCTCTATTCCTCAGATTTCCCATATGTAAAACAGGGATCTCCTCACAGAGGCATTATTAAGATTAATTAGTTGCAGTTTGTGAAGTGCTGTGTGAGTGCTTAGTTGTACTGTTATCTGGGTTTTAGATACCATAATGATAGGTACCTGGGAAATAAAGTGGCTGGATAATAATAGTCACTCTGTCTAAATCTTCATTCACATGAGGATTTCAAGATTCTATTGGGAACAAGGTAATATTGTGAAAAAATTAAATTTTGGACCAAAATTTTCAATAATGGATGATGATTTGGGGTGCTTTATTTTCTGAATGCTCAGTTTCAGACATCTTGGGCTTGATTTTCAGACATCCTTAGCACCTGCAGTCAACAGCAGGTACTCAGCACTCCTGAACATCATGCTCATGGTTTCCTGAGTGGGGCTGGCACAAATTGGGGTAAAGAATCAAGAAGTCATAACAGGCCAACCAAATCTCAGTGCAGGAGCAAATCTGGGCCAGTTTGTTCAGCTATGGGCATTCACGGCTTGGAAAAACACAATCCTCAAATCATGTTAGGAAATTGAACTTGTAAACAGTTCAGTAACATGGTGCCACCATATATTAAAAATTATTGGCTTTGTGGTAAGTTTAGTACATTTGAATAATCACAAGATAATCACAAAGAGGATTTTCTAAGTGCGAGGTAGTTTTATTGTTTTGTCAGGCTATCTATGATGCCAGTCTGTGCTCTCAGTTATGCTGATGCAGCCGCATTGACTCCATTAGGGTTTGTACCAGTCTAACTAAGAGCAGAATTTGCTCTGAGGGTTTTAATTTTGTTTAACGGAGCAGGGACTCCTATTCAGTAATGCATGAGGAACTCTTTTGTGAAATATTTCATCCCCTTCCATCTTGCTCCCATTGTAGAGGGAAGACACCCCTCCTCCCCCCGCCTTGTAGAGGGAGACCCTTCTAAAAAAGATTCGAGGTAGCTGACTTAAAATCATAGAGGCAAATCCTTCAGGCCAAACTTTGAAAGGGGTCAGCTCTAGTAGGAAGTGTGGTCATTATTACAACTTTAAAAAAAAATTTAAACTAAATCTTTCATTGCTACATAATTAAATAATAAAACATGGCCCTTCTAGCTTCTTTGTGCTACATTTGTTTTGGCTTGTTTACAGACGCTAGAATAAATGTCGCATTTGTTCTCGGGCCTGGAAGGATTAGGTTTAAACAACGTGCACTGTGAGGTGGTAATGGAGCAAATTCCTTGCGTTTTTAGGCAGAAGGAAAGGACATGACAGTCTGTGTATTTTGCTGTCTGTCCTACATTCTCCTCCCCTACACAGTGGTCCATGAGAACTCTGAAAGGCATGCTTCATGCTACACACAGGGCCAGAGTGGGACAGTGCCAGATGAGGGAGTCACACAAAAACCTCACCCCCTTGCGCTGCTGGGGAGGTGTTCGCCCCTGTTCCTCCCTCTGGGGAGCAAGACACCAGAGGGAGCAGGGAGGAGGCAGGATTCTGGCTTAGCCTCACCCTCTACACCAGCCCTTGTAGCTGGCACAGCAGAGGAGCTATATGCCCCAGGCTTGTGATCCACTTGTGCACACAAAAAAGCCCTGCAGTTGAGTGTGGTTGCTTGAGAAATAACCTCCCTGCAGCTCGTCCTGGAATCATGTAGCTCCCCCTCTACACAGGACTGTGGTGTAGATGCCGTAATCTAGCCCACAATGTTCTTCAGTAAAGAGAACTCTGAGCCAAGTCTGCTCACCTTACATGAAGTCCCATTAACTCCTCGGCAGAAAAGGGCCCTGGCAGATAATGTGTGGAGAGATCTTTGTGCCTGTGTGCAGCCCCACTGGAGTCAGTGAAGCTCTGAGCAGTCAGAAGGCTCTGACCTCGCAAACCTGATTGCAACACCGGGGGCTAGGTGAGTGGGATGTGGCCCCAAACTAGCTACTGCACGGAGAAGTGAGTATTGAATCCTCCTTGGCCAGTAGGCATGAAAGCCAGGCAGGAAGTGGCATGGTGGGAACAAAACTCAGGAACATTTAGCAACCCTTCACCCAGGCACCAAAGCCATTGCCGGGGGTCTGTTAACCCTGCACATCCCAAGTGCCACTCCCCTTGTGGATTTCAAGAGGTGTTTTTAATTTTTAGTTGTCCTTCACTTAGAAGGAATGCAGCATAATTACAGTTTTGGTGTGGCATAATTACCTTGCGTTTCTCACCTCATTACATCTGACATGGCTGTGTTCATTTACAGGCTTATAGACTGACTGGTCTTGCTGCCGTGGTTTTATGAAATTGCTGTCAAGATGTGAGGTGTTTGCTGGTTTCATGGAAGCTTTGCCTGGTTTCAGGGTGGAAAGGAACTAGGGTCCATATTTAGTAACAACCTGGAACACCTGAGCAATGAGTAAGAGAAAATATAGCAACAAGTTTTACTCATATAAGCAAACTGTGGCTGGAGCCAAATCTTTTTTAATGTTTTGCATGTGAACAAGTTCAGAAGAATGACAGTAAGGCTCTCGCAGTATCATTATCCATCTGTCAGGGTCCCTGGCTTTTCATCCCCAGCTTTGTAGTTAAGCCATTGTAAATCATATGGGGCTGGAACCTGCTACGTGACAGAGGTTTGACAGACCGTCTATAATTCTGTGTAAATACAGGTTGTCTGTGCTGGTGTGCCAGTTGGGGGGAGGGTAAAAGGTACTTTCCTTTCTCTTTGTGCACAGATTGGGAACAGTCCCAGCTCCTGTGCGCAGGATGTAGAGGGAGTCCGTAGCTCTAGCGTTGCCACAGTGCTAGACTTCCAAAAGTGGGAGGGATTTGGTGGGGGTGAGTCTTTGGTCTTGCCTTCCAATAATGCAGGACGTCATGCCAAGACTGGCTTTTCCTAGAGGACATGGGTCGCAACTTTTCCATACTATGTGGTGGCCACTGCTGGGAAAAATATGTTCCCATTAACCCTGGCTGCACCATAAGAATGGCCATACTGGGTAAGACCAATGGTCCATCTAGCCCAGTATCCTGTCTTCCGACAGACACCCATCCTGGCTAACAGCCATTGATGGATCTATCCTCCATGAATTTTTCAAGATCTTTTTTGAACCCTGTTATAGACTTGGCCTTCACAACATCCTCTGGCAAAGAGTTCCACAGGTTGACTGTGTGTTATGTGAAGATCCAGGCAAGAAGTTTTCATTGACCATTATGAACATAGCAAATGCCTCACCAATGGATGCTGACTCAGTAGCTCATTAGAAATAAGTCTCTTACTTACCCATGCCACATTGCGTACCCAGGTACTCTCCTGTTCATCCTAATACATGAAAGTCTATTACAGCCCGAGCACCTGAGGGAGATGCAATATCTTCCACTCTTCTCTCACAACCAGTTGCTGCCCGCCCTTAATTATCCCACTATTTTGGAGTGTATATAGGTAAATGAATGAGTAATGACAGGAGTTAGCCTGAGCTGGCAAGAAGGACCTCCCATGAGATCCAAATGCATGACAGGTGGGAACAGCCTCCTCAATGAGGAGGAGAGGACAGAGAGAGGACAGCTTCAGTATTGGAGCAGCTCTTTGACAGGTGTGTGTGAACTAGTGAGGGTTTGCACTGCCATGGTAGGGCCAAGAGAGGGTTGTGTCCTATAGGGAGTGTACTCGGTGTACACTCGGTGTACACAGGTGTAATTGGTATTTTCTGGTGGTTGTGGACAGAGCCATCCTTACCCATACACAAAGCACGCAGCTGCGTAGGGCACCAGGAAATTTGGGGCACCAGATTTCCTGGTGCCCTGCGCAGCTGCGTGCTGCTCCAGTCTCTGCTCCGCCTCTTCCCCAGGGCCCCCAGCCCAGGTCCGCCTCCGCCCCGCCCCTGGTCCACCCTGCCCCGCCTCTTCCCTGCCTCTTCCTGCCCCCACTCCACCCCTTCCCCAAAGCCTCCACCCCACCTCTTCCCGCCCCTGCTCCGCCCCGCCCCCACCCCTGCTCTGCCCCAGCCCCGCCCCCACGCCCGAGGAGTGCAGCAGGGCTGTGCCTGCGTTCACCAGTGGTGGGAAGTGCAGTGACCTGGACCCAGCCGGTGAGTGCTGGGGGGTGGTTCCCCCCTGTTCCCCAAGCCAGCTCCGCTCCCCCCGGGGAGGCCTGGGGCCAGCCCCCCCCCACTACACATGGAGGCCTGCCCCCCCATGGTGGGGCGGCCTAGGGCCCCAGAATAGCTAGGGCAGCCCTGGTTGCGGATCTCGCGAGATATCTTGATAGACTTATGTGTCGTGCTGGGGAGGAGCTGATGGTCATGGTACATGTAGGTACCAGTGACATAGGGAAGGATAGGAGAGAGGTCCTGGAGGCCAAATTTAGGCTGCTAGTTAAGAGATTGAAGTCCAGGACCTCCATGGTGGCATTCTCTGAAATGCTTCCAGTTCCACACGCAGGGCCAGTTAGACGGGCAGAACTGCAGGGTCTCAATGCATGGATGAGACAATGGTGTAGGGAGGAGGGGTTTGATTTATTAGGAACTGGGGAAACTTTTGGGAAAGGGGAAGCCTATACAAGAAGGATCAGCTCCACCTAAACCAAAATGGAACCAGATTGCTGGCACTTAAAATTAAAAAGGTCACGGAGCAGTTTTTAAACTAAGGGCTGGGGGCAGGCTGACAGGTACGGAGGAGCACATGGTTTGGACAGAGACACCTCTTAGGAGAGGATCTATTAATGGAGATTCTCTGTGTCCTAGTAAGGAGGAGAGGATGGAAGATGATAAAATATGGGTAGGATCTGATGAGAAACAGTCAAATGAAAAGGAGTCCCATTCAATTACATCGTGTAATGGCAGACAGCTAAAAAGTGACAAGCTTTAACGGTGCTTATATACAAATGCTAGAAGTCGAAATAATAAGATGGGTGAGCTAGAATGTCTTGTATTAAATGAGGATATTGATATAATAGGCTTCACAGAAACTTGGTGTAATGAGGATAATCAGTGGGACACAGTAATACCAGGGTACAAAATACATTAGAAGGACAGAACAGATCATGCTGATGTGGGAGTATCACTATAGTGAAAGAAAGTGTAGAATCAAATGAAGTAAAATCTTAAATGAACCAAACTGTACCACAGAATCTCTATGGATAGTAATTCCATGCTCTGATAATAAGAATACAGCAGTAGGGATATATTACCGACCACCTGACCAGGATCGTGATAGTGACTGTGAAATGCTCAGGGAGTTTAGAGAGGCTACTAAAATAAAAAACTCAATAATAATGGGAGATTTCAACTATCCCCATATTGATTGGGTACACGTCACCTCAGGACAGGATGCAGAGAAAAAGTTTCTTGACACCTTAAATGACTGCTTCCTGGAGCAGCTAGTCCCGGAACCCACCGGAGGAGAGGCAATTCTTGATTTAGTCCTAAGTGGGGCACAGGATCTGGTCCAAGAGGTGAATATAGCTGGACCGCTTGGTAATAGTGACCATAAAATAATTAAATTTAACATCCCTGTGGCGGGGAAAACACCACAGCAGCCCAACACTGTAGCATTTAATTTCAGGAAGGGGGACTACACAAAAATGAGGAAGTTAGTTAAACAGAAATAAAAAGGTACAGCGCCAAAAGTGAAATCCCTGCAAGCTACATGAAAACTTTTTAAAGATACCATAATAGAGGCTGAACTTAAATGTATACCCCAAATTAAAAAACATAGAAAACCAAAGAAGTGCCACTGTGGCTATACAACAAATAAAAGAAGCAGTGAGAGGCAAAAAGTCATCCTTTAAAAAGTAGAAGTTAGGTCCTAGTGAGGAAAATAGCAGCATAAACTCTGGCAAATAGGTAGTAGTTGAAAGCAGCTATCAAATCTCCCCTCATTCTTCTCTTCTGCAGACTAAATATTCCCAGTTCCCTCAGCCTCTCCTCATAAATCATGTGCTCCAGACTCCTAATCGTTTTCTTTGCCCTCTGCTGGACTCTTTCCAATTTTTCCACATCCTTGTAGTGTGGGGCCCAAAGCTGGACACATTACTCCAGAGGAGGCCTCACCAGTGCTGAATAGAAGGGAATGATCAAGTCCCTCGATCTGCTGGCAATGCTCCTACTTATACAGCCCAAAATGCTGTTAGCCTTCTTGGCAATAAGGGCACACTCTTGACTCATATCCAGCTTCTCATCCACTGTAACCCATAGGTCCTTTTCTGCAGAACTGCTGCCTAGCCACTCAGTCCCTAGTCTGTAGCAGAGCATGAGAGTCTTCCGTCCTAAGTGCAGGACTCTGCACATGTCCTTGTTGAACCTCATCAGATTTCTTTTGGTCCAATCTTCTAATTTGTCTAGGTCGCTCTGTATCCTATCCTTACCCTCCAGCATATCTACCACTCCTCCCAGTTTAGTGTCATCTGCATACTTGCTGAGGATGCAATCCACACCATCCTCCAGATCATTAATGAAGATATTGAACAAAACTGGCCCGAGGACCGACCCTTGGGACACTCTGCTTGATACCGGCTGCCAACTAGACATGGAGCCATTGATCACTACCCGTTGAGCCTGATGATCAAGCCAGCTTTCTATCCACCTTATAGTCCATTCATCCAGCCCACACTTCTTTAACTTGCTGGCAAGAATACTGTGGGAGACCGTATCAAAAGCTTTGCTAATGTCAAGGAATAACACGTCTACTGCTTTCCCCTCATCCACAGAGCCAGTTATCTCATCATAGATGGCAATTAGGTTAGTCAGGCATGACTTGCCCTTGGTGAATCCATGCTGACTGTTCTTGATCACTTTCCTCTCTTCTAAGTGCTTCAAAATTGATTCCTTGAGGACCTGCTCCATGATTTTTCCAGGGACTGAGGTGAGGCTGACTCGCCTGTAGTTCCCCGGATCCTCCTTCTTCCCTTTTTTAAAGATGGGCACTACATTAGCTTTTTTCCAGTCATCTGGGATCTCCCCCGATTGCCATGAGTTTTCAAAGATAATGGCCAATGGCTCTGTAATCACACCTGCCAACTCCAAAGAAATCTACTAGAATTCTTTGAGGGGTCAAGAAGCATGTGGACAAGGGGGATCCAGTGGATATATTATACTTAGATTTTCAGAAAGCCTTTGACAAGGTCCCTCACCAAAGGCTCTTAAGCAAAGTAAGCTGTCATGGGATAAGAGGGAAGGTCTTCTCATGAATTGGTAACTGGTTAAAAGATAGGAAACAAAGGGTAGGAATAAAAAGGGGTAAATAGTGAGGTGGCAAAATTTGCAGATGATACAAAACTACTCAAGATAGTTAAGTCCCATGCAGACTGCGAGGAACTACAAAAGGATCTCACAAACATAGGTGACTGGGCAACAAAATGGCAGATGAAATTCAATGTTGATAAATGCAAAAGTAATGCACATTGGAAAACATAATCCCAATTTTACATATAAAATGATAGGGTCTACATTAGCTGTTACCTCTCAAGAAAGAGACCTTGGAATCGTTATGGATAGTTCTCTGAAAACATCCACTCAGTGTGCAGCGGCAGTCAAAAACGTGAACAGAATGTTGGGAATCATTAAGAAAGGGGTAGATAATAAGACAGAAAATATCATATTGCCTCTATATACATCCATGGTACACCCACATCTTGAATAGTGCTTGCAGATGTGGTCGCCCCATCTCAAAAAAGATATATTGGAACTGGAAAAGGTTCAGAAAAGGGCAACAAAAATGATTAGGGGTATGGAACAGCTGCCATATGAGGAGAGATTAATAAAACTGGAACTTTTCAGCTTGGAAAAGAGATGACTGAGGTGGGATATGACTGAGGTCTATAAAATCATGACTGGTGTGGAGAAAATGAATAAGGAGGTGTTATTTACTGCTTCTTCTAACACAAGAACTAGGGCTCACCAAATGAAATTAATAGGCAGCAGGTTTAAAACAAACAAAAGGAAGTATTTTTTCATACAATGCACAGTCAGTCTGTGGAACTCTTTGCCAGAGGATGTTGTGAAGGCCAAGACTATAACAGGGTTCAAAAAGGAACTAGATAAGCTGTTAGCCAGGATGGGCAGGGAATAAGTACTGAAGGCAATACTTATTCTCTGTTTGCCAGAAACTGGGAAAGGGCGACAGGGGATGGATCACTTGATGATTACCTGTTCTGTTCGTTCCCTCTGGGGCACCTGGCATTGGCCACTGTTGGAAGACAGGATACTGGGCTAGAAGGATCTTTGGTCTGACCCAGTATGGCCGTTCTTATGTTCTTACAATTATAGAAGGTCAAAAGTCTGTTTTTGGTAGGGTTTCTGGTATGTTGTAGCTAGCATAGATTAGAGGTGAGTTTTATGACCATTAGATCATCTAGTCTGACTTGCTGTATAACACAGGACATATAATTTCATTCACTTACTCCTGTACTGCCCAGCAACTTGTGTTTGACTAATGCATATCTTTCAGAAAGGCATCCAGTCTTGATTTGAAGACTTCAGGAGATGGAGAAACCACTGTGTACTGTTATGATAGATATGGAAGACATCAAAACTGTATGTATTTATATCATTATTGAGCGAGAATTTGCCTTCAGTACTTATTCACATGTATTCATCACACAGGAGGTGATGGAGGGATGGTGGTGTCTGTGGGGGACTCTACATAGTTGTAAAGTGGCCTTAACATTTCTATTTTCCACGGGAGCTGAATAGCATCAAGATGTTGCTACAGAAGGAGAATGTGTGCTGCTGAAGGGGCCTGGAACCTAGCCCATTTCCTTGGGTCTTTCCAGTTGTATTGGTACCTCAGTGGAGTGTACAGGAATGAGCAATCCTGGTCTAGTGTTATAAAGGGCCTCATTCTCCTTTCCCTTATGCTGTTGCAGTTATATTAGGGTTTGTTTACAGGGGATACTCAGGAAAGTTTATCTGAATTAACTAAAGGTGTGAATTTAAAGTGGATTAGTTAAACTGCATTAAATCCCTGTGTGGATACTGTCATTCAGAATTAAAGTAGCCTTAATTCGGTTTAGTTTAATTCACTTCCAAGGTGTAAAACTGGATGATAATGAGGCGCACCCAATAGGAATTGCAGTACGGGGTCAGGCCCATGGTCCATCCTGTCTCCTACAGTGTCCAGCACCAGCAGCTTCAGAGAAAGCGCTGTTTGCTTCATTTTTTTTTTCATGCTGGTAAACATTGTTTACAAATGTAGGCAGCTTGGATGTGAGCGTAACTACTCTTCCTCAGGACAGTGCTGGGTTCCCTAGCCTCTCCCTTCTGCGTGTCATGGTTAAGGTGAATTGGGTAAGTGACCTCTCCACACATCACATACCATTTGGTGTGCTCATAAACACACCCTCCCACACTCACCCCTACGCAATGCAACTCTTAGAGCAGCAGAACAAACAGAACAGGACAGGTATTTAACATGACTGTGCATTGTCATGCGTTAATTGTGTTCCTTTCTGACAAACTGATAAAGAAGTCCAGGATCCACCCCAGCACCAGCTGTTTGTTTTTCATCATTGGCTGACATATTATTTATACAGAGTGTCTTATAATTTCAGATTAAAAGGATCATTTATTTCACACTATGAACCTTTTCTTGTTGCTCACTGAAATGTTTTGGTATGAATATCACCTCGTGGGTTCATATTTTCTTCATGTGTGTGATGGAGAAATCAGCCCTCCAAAGCTCACACTGACTGGGACCAAACAAACTCCTATTTGAAGAGATGGGTCAGATGAATGAGTCATTTAACCACACATGCTGTTGATCCCCCATTAGGTTACTCTTTGGTGTCCATTTGTATTGCAGAATAATTATAGATCCTGCAGTGTGTGTGATAAATAGAAGAAGGCAACTTGAGCCGAGAATGTGTGCATAAATGTAAACCAGATATGGGATTAGCTATTGATTGAATAGGAGGCTTTTGGATCTTCAAAGTCCTCCTGCAGCCACATCCATAATTTCCAAATGCTAGGGTGGGCAGAAGTGATAGTTGCAAAGATCTGATAGGAATCAGGAGATCCGTAGGTCGTGAACCATGTCTTGTGACCTCAAGGCAGATTATTTATTGTACTGTGTTTTATTTGGGACTTCCTTTGAAAAACACTGTGTTGCCATCTCTCATGATTTTATCATTAGTCTCATGGTATTTGATCTCTTTTCTTAAAGCCTTATCTCCTGGAGTCATGTTATTTCACGAGACTCTCGGCTTTTATTTTTTAATGTAAGTTTTTGGCCACCATGGGTGTGGAGAAAAGCTTGAAAATGTGACTCCCTAAATGGCACAAAAACCAGAAGGCAAATAAAAAATATTCTATATATTTTTAAATGGCATGTTTTTTAAGCCAATCTCATACATTTTTGTGGCCTGACTCATGAATTTTGAATGCCGGGGCTTGGCAGTAGCATTGCAGCTACTGTAGCACTTGGAAGCATGCCTGCTAACAAGCTTTTGCCCATGAGTGTCAGTGAAGCCCATGCTCCACAACACTCATTGGCTGCCTTTTTCCCAATGAGTGTGCACAAAAAGGTCCTTGTACTTCTCAATATGCACATCGTAAATTGCTATAGGACCACTCTGCCTGAGAGAGACAACCTGTTGCTTTCTGTGTTCCTTTACAATAATTGGAAATGGCAGGACTGAAGCTCCTGGCAGCCCCCCAACATAAGCTCAAGAGTATTGTAGCCGCTTCTCCATTGAAGATCCATATGTGTAGAATCTTCTCTTCACCGATAAATAGTGCATATTTATGGCATCTGGAGCTGGGCTCCGGCTGTGAGGTTTGAAGCTGCATCTGGCTCTGAATTTTCCCACTGGTCAGGGCTTTTCAGGTCCATGTCTAGTGACATCTTGCGAAGAAGCCTCTGTACTTTTTTGTTACTATTGAGCTTTATCTGGGTGGGTGGTTATTTTATTAATAGATAGTGGAAGCTGGGTTATTTGTTGTTTTGCTAGGTTCGGACAATGAGGCCTTTTAAAAATGTTTGTCAGGTTTTTAGTTACATTTTGTGGGCTGCCCAGTGGCCTTTGTGCATAATACAAAAATATGGAGCTCTAAGAATTCCTCATTTTAATTCATTCTCACCTCTGACACCTTTAAATGGCTCCGGAGGTTGCAACTGAAATACGTGAGATGCTTCACAGCTGGGGGGCTTTGTCTAGAGTGGACAGAGACTCAGCTGGAGTCTGAGGCTGGGCCTTGCTCTCCTAACTCACTTTGATGCATCTGAGAAGTTCCCCCAACTCTTGACCTTCTCCTCAGCTTTACAGGAAACCACCACAGCTTCTGTAGACCACCATTCCTGTTGACAATGCAGCATAGTTCTGCCTCAGGACCAGCCCTGGCCTAAAGTGTGGTTGTGCTCTGAAAAATGAGCACGGAAATAACATCCTGGGATTCCATGTTTATTGTCTCAGAGACTCCAGTGCCAATGTGCTTTTTTCCCTGTGATGGCCAGCCCTGCAAATTCAACCTGGAATCCGGGAGTCAAGCTGGGTCTTTATGTTTTGCACATCTTCATCCGTAGTAAAGATCCTACTTCTGTAGAGCAAATTCTACGCTCAGTTGCAGCTGTGCAACCCCACTGTCTCTCTTATCTTCATAGGCTCTGCTAGGCTAGCAGGAATGAAGGACCAGTAACAATTTCACTGAGTCATGGAAGATGGCAGATGTGGCTCTGCCTGCACATGGGGAGTTGGGTACGAAAGTGCCATGTTTTCACAACTAACCTGAGGAATCCCCTCCAATTAAGCCAGGGGATTCCACGGCCTGATGGAAAGCCCACTGAAGACAATGGGAATCTTTCTACTGATTTCAGTGGGCTTTGGATCAGTCTTGCAGAGCAGTACAAAGCAGCTGGAGCAGGGCTGAGGAACTGGGCCCACATCTCTTAAGAAACTGAGTATTGCTGGATTTAGCGGTGACTGTGTAAAACAGGTTTCTCTATATTTTAACATAGGATTTTGGTCTTGAATTCTATTACGTTCATTCAATAATGTAGTGTTACAGCCTTATCTTGCCTTAGGATTAAAATGTGTTTTTTTTGGTTTTCATTTTTTATGATAAAAGTGCGTAAATAAAGAAAAAAAGAAAGCAACACAGAAAACATATTATCCTCTTCTAAGAATACTACCTAGCTATTATACAGCGCTTTCCGTCAGTAGATCTCAAAGTGCTTTACAAAGGGGTCAGTAGCATTATCCCCATTTTGCAGATGGGGAAACAGAGGCTCTGAGAGGTAAAATGACTTGCTCAAGGTCACCCAACAGGCCAAGTTGATCACTGTGGGTGCTTCATTGATACCAGTGGTGAAGTGGAGTGGGAACAGCCCAGAATGCCACTCTGGTGCTATTTTAGAAGGTTGCCAAAGTAGCAGCCCACACACAGTGCACGGAGGACGCCATTTTGCAGAGGACGATGCTCCACTCCGGCCATTCTGGTAGCCTTGAGATGTAGGACTGTCCCACTGCTGACATGTGCGCTGGGTGGGGATGGTGCATGCTCATGCATGTCTTTAAGAACACAGGATTTTTCCAAAAGCTGCAAGCAGGGTCATTCTTCCCTGAGCAGCACTTTACCGTTGGTGATGTTGGAATGTCAGTAGTGAATCTGGGGGACCCAGCCTGCCCCTTGCTCCCCTGGCTCATGAAGCTGTATGCTGGCCACCTCGACCACACCAGAGACAGATTGAACAACTGGGTCAGCAAGGGCAGGATGAAGGATCACTGACAGTGTTTACTGACTAAATTAGATCTCAGTGAGAGGCATTTATTTCTTCAGTGGGTGAGAGATCCCTAGATATATTGCTTATAAAATGCCTTTGGGAATCCTGCATGGAGTGGTTTAAAAAAAAAAGAGGATAAACTAACTAAAACTAAACTCCGTATTCCTCAAATGAGAAGTGGGTAAACTCTGTTTACCCTTGACTATCCTACTGCTTGGGATAAAAAAAATTATTAGAGTGTTTAGGAATCTTCTGTATTGGTTCAGTTGTGCCTTGCTTGGATCTGAGGGTCACTCCCACCCAGAAGACTAATGGAGTCGGAACACAGATGGCAGCTTTGGGGTTTCATTCTCAGTGGCTAATGGGGTTCTCCCTGCACTACACCCACAAAGCCAATTTATCCAAATATTCCTAAAAGAACAGCCAAGCACCCAGTCCTGCAATTGATAGGGCACATTTTCAGCAGTCAGCCCATGCTTATCAGTTGCAACAGTGCAGCCCATGTCATTAGGACACGGGGAATGTGTTTGTCCATACATGTTTGTGAGAAGTATTGAGTGTTCCTGGTAATTGCTTTGAAATGTATTGCAGCATAATTTTTTCATTAACTTTAATATGCATCACCTGTCGCTTTCACCCGTCTGTCTCGCTTATCTCCTCAAACAAGTGTATCAACAGCTGGATAGCAGGGCAGGGGCATGTTTGCATATTAACCCTGAAATGTCTCTTAAAGGAATGATGCACCACAAGATAATCAGAATATTTTACCTAGCCACAAGCCTGAGAATACTCTTAGATTTGGAAGTACTTGCAATATGGATGGTGATGATGAGAGTAATTAATAAGAATAATATAACAGTTCAAGCAAATTCTCTTAATCCTGGCTATTCAGGGAGTGTAGTCTAATGAGCGGGGGACTGTGAGTCAAATAAAATGTTGATTCTAGGTTTGTTTTTGGGTGTGGGTGTGTTTGTTTTTGTTTTGCCAGGGCTAGGCAAGGGGGACAATTTTTATTGGTCCTCTCAGTCCATGCTCACTCACACAAGAAACATTCACTAACCATCTTGTTGGACCTGATATTTTTGTGCAGTAGACAGTGTGATAGACTAGGCCTTGGCTTTAGACATAAACAAAGTTGTGCATGAATACTCCATTTGCTGACATTCTGTGGTGCGACGAGTGGGTTGATGCAAAGTAATCAGTGCATTGCATAGCTTTGCCCCGGACTCCCTATGACCTTGAGCACCCTTGCGGAAGCTCAACTTAACGATCAATGAAACGGGAATGGCATTCTTACTTGGCTCATGTAGGTGCTGTGAGGATTAAATAAATTAAAGCCCATGAACCTTTTTTAGATCCTCAGACGAAAGGCACTATGGCAATGCAAATTAGTATTACTGGCAAACACTGCAGGCTCTTTATCGTATGTGCGAATACTACGATAGCTGGTAACAGACATGAATAATATATTTGCCACTCAAATTAATAATTACAGATACACCATGAGATCTGAAAACACTTTTCTTCTTTACATTTTAAATACTGTGTTGCATTATGCCCTTCGTATCATGCACACTATATGCTAATAACAACTTAGCATCTCTATTATTATGGTATTTAATATTAATGTAGTGGTAGGGCCCAGAGGCACCATCATTGATGGGAGGATTTCAAAGGTGAGCATTATTATTCCATTTTACAGATGGGAAGACAGAGGCACAGAGAGGTTATGGGATTTGCGTGCAAGTCTGTGGCAGGGCCCAGCATAGAACTCAAGTGTCCGGACTCTCAGCCTCTTTCTCTAAGCACTGGAAAATACTGCCTCTTCAAAACCACTGAACACCCATTTGAACGTTAACGCTGCATCACAATCGATTCACAAGCAAGAGTTTTGCCAGGCAACGTTTTTCTCCCCCTTCCCCCCCCTCCCTGCACGGGCAAGGTGCAGTGGGACTTCAGAGAGGTTCTCAAATGAAAGTGAGTAACCGCCTAAGAAAGCAACTCCTGGCTACGTTGTTGCAGCGCATTCATAGAAGAAGATCACTCACTGGGAATGTGGGACTCCATTCAGAAGGCTGATTATTGGAAATCATAGATCCTTGGGTCCTTTTGTACATCCACAGGATCTACACATCCATTATCAATATATTCCTCAGGCCAGTGAGTAACGACTACAGACAAAAGTAAAGGATGGGCGGCTGTGAACAAAATGTACCCGAATTTCTTTCTCAACAGAACGTAGCTCTTCTTAAGTTATAGTTTCTTCTAAGACCATAACTCTGTTCATTGTGGGGCTGGTAATAGGGGCGTCCGTTATTTGAACAGTCAAGTAATTTTTATAGTGTCTCTCAATTTAAAACTGTCTGATGTCAAGGCAGTCTTCTTCCTTTTCCATAAAAAGAACGGGAGTACTTGTGGCACCTTAGAGACTAACAAATTTATTTGAGCATAAGCTTTCGTGAGCTACAGCTCATTTCATCGGATGTAGCTCACGAAAGCTTATGCTCAAATAAATTTGTTAGTCTTTAAGGTGCCACAAGTACTCCTTTTCTTTTTGCAGATACAGACTAACACGGCTGCTACTCTGAAACCTTCCTTTTCCATTATATCCTTGAAAAATAGCATGGAAGTGCAGGGAAAGGGCTGCCCAATTTACCAATAGAAAGGAAAGAAGGTATCCAGAGAAGTCTTCAAAGGGAAGGGCAGAGTCTAACACATCTTACTGCACATAACTCAGAACAGGGCCAGTTCTAATGTGTTCGTGCCTTGGGCAAATAATTGCCATAGATGGAGAACCTGCTTTGTTGACTCCCACATCCCTAAGTAAACAAGATAGGTTCTCCATCAGATCCCATCTGTGAGTCCCACCCATCTCTTTCACTTGCCCCTTGCAACTTCCTGCTGTCCCAGTTTCCTTTGCAATGCCTTAGCCTCCCCACCTCTTTTCTCTAGGCTTAGGACATGTTCTTCTGATGACGGTCAGCCTCGTCCAGTAGCTTGCACTCTGGAGATAGGCTCCCATAGCAAGGGTCTTTTGCTCTGGTAGGTTGTTCCAAATGAAACTCTGCCCTGACTTACTTGTCTTTAAGCATAGTGCCCTGAGCAGTTGCCTGTGTGATCTGTGCCTAAAGCACAATGACTGAGCATGGAGTTCTGGCCCCCTGGTGCAACAGTCATGTTTAAATATTGTGTGTCAGTCAGTTTATACCAGTGTTTATACCATGCTCCTAGAGAGTCAGTGCATATTTTAAACATAACACTGCTGACCAAATCATCTGCAAAAGAACTAATATTTCCATTCACACTCAAAGCCAAAGCTACAAATCATCCCAGAATCCATGGCTGTTATCAGGTTTGGGCTCTTAAGGTGTGACTGATCCTGAAGTAGATATGGCTTTATGTTGCTTGTTTAGGTTGCTACAGTGGCTCCAGTTTCCTTGCTACAAAGTAGAACTGTTGATTAATCGCCATTAAGTCACGCGATTAACTCAAAAAAAAATTAATCGTGATTTATCGCAGTTTTAATCGCACTGTTAAACATTAATAGAATACCAATTGAAATTTATTAAATATTTTGGATGTTTTTCAACATTTTCAAATATATTTATTTCAATTACAACACAGAATGAAAAGTGTACAGTGCTCACTTCATATTTATTTTTATTATAAATATTTGCACTGTAAAAATAAAAGAAATAGTATTTTTCAATTCACTTAAAACAAGTACTGTAGTGCAGTCTCTTTATCATGAAAGTTGAATTTGCAAATGTAGAGTTATAACAGTACAAAAAATAATGGCATTCAAAAATAAAATGATGTAAAACTTTAGAGCCTACAAGTCCACTCAGTCCTACTTCTTGTTCAGCCAATCGGTAAGAGAAACAAGTTTGGTTACAATTTGAAGGAGATACTGCTGCCTGCTTCTTATTTACAATGTCACCTGAAAGTGAGAACAGACGTTTGCATGGCACTTTTGTAGCCGGCATTGCAAGGTAATTGCATGCCAGATATGCCAAACATTCATATGCGCCTTCATGCTTTGGTCACCATTCCAGAAGACATGCTTCCATGCTGATGATGCTTGTTAAAAAAATAATGCGTTAATTAAATTTCTGACTGAACTCCTTGGGAGAGCATAGTATGTCTCCTGCTCTGTGTTTTACCTACATTCTACCATATATTTCATGTAGTAGTCTCAGATGATGACCCAGCATGTTGTTCATTTTAAGAACACTTTCACTGCAGATTTGAGAAAACGTAAAGAAGGTACCAATGTGAAATTTCTAAAGATAGCTATAGCACTTGACCCAAGGTTTAAGAATCTGAAGTGTCTTCCAAAATCTGAGAGGGACAGGGTGTAGAGCATGCTTTCAGAAGTCTTAAAAGAGCAACACTCCGATGCGGAAACTACAGAACCCGAACCACCAAAAAAGAAAGTCAACCTTCTGCTGGTGGCATCTGATGCAAATAATGAAAGCGAACATGCATCAGTCTGCACTGCTTTGGATCGTTATCGAGCAGAACCCGTCATTAGTATGGACGCATGTCCCCTGGAGTGGTGGTTGAAGCATGAAGGGACATATGAATCTGTAGTGCATCTGGCACATAAATATCTTGCAACGCCAGCTACAACAGTGTCATGAGAACACCTGTTCTCATTTTCAGATGACATTGTAAACAAGAAGTGGGCAGCATTATCTCCTGCAAATGTAACCAGCCTTGTTTGTCTGAGCGATTGGCTGAACAAGAAGTAGGACTGAGTGGACTTGTAGGCTCTAAAATTTTACATCATTTTATTTTTGAATGCAGTTACTTTTTTGTACAAAACTCTACATTTGTAAGTTCAACTTTCATGATAAAGAGACTGCACTACAGTACTTGTATTAAGTGAATTGAAAAATACTATTTCTTTTATTTTTACAGTGCAAATATTTATAATAAAAATAAATATGAAGTGAGCACTGTACACTTTGTAGTGTGTTGTAATTGAAAGAAATATATATGAAAATGGGGAAAACATCCAAAAATATTTATATAAATTGTATTCTATTAATGTTTAACAATGCGATTAAAACTGCGATTAATCATGATTGATTTTTTTAATCGCTTGACAGCCCTACTAAAAAGTAATTCAGATGTATTCATCAATTATGCCTAAAAGCAGTAACATGAAGTGAATGGAGTATATCAAAATGAAATATAATGACAGTGCCTGTGGACATTATGCATCGATGTAAAATAACCACAATGCTACAAAAAGCTTTTATTCCAATGCTCTGGTTACTTTGCATCAACTCACCTATGCACCAGAGAAAGTCAGCAAATGGGGTGTTCACGTGCAGCTTTGTTTATGTATAAAACCAAGGTCTAGTCTACCATCGGCAAAGAATCCTAAAAGCAGAATTGGAAAAGCGGCTAAGAATTTTGGGCTATTACAGAAATGTGCAGGGCTGGGTAGTGGGGAGGGGTGGGAATTGTTAAAGTAAAACAGAGAGGAAATCAGAAGACTAATGCTGATAATTAGAGAGACAAGATGGCTGAAACAATATATTTTATTGGAGCAACTTTTGTTGGTGAGAGAGACAAAGCTGTCGAGCTTACGCAGACCTGAAGAAGAGCTGTGTGTGTCTCGAAAGCTTGTTCTTCTCACCGACAGAAGGTGGTCCAACAAAAGCTATGACCTCACCCACTTGTCTCTCTAATATCCTGAGACCAACATGGCTACAACAACAGTGAATACAATGCTGCCAATTGTTACTTTTATTACAGTAGCATGTAGTGACTTCATCTGAGTTCAGGATCCCATTGTGCCAGATTGTAAAGGAACAACCCTGTACTGAAGAACTTACTGTCTAAATAGCCAAGCAAGAGAAGGAAAGTATTATTATCCCATTTTACAGATGTGAAACTGTCACCCAAAGAGCTAAGTGACTTACCCAAGGTCACACTGGGTGTCTGTGTAGACCCTGAGTCCCAGTCCAGTGCATTAGGCACAAAATCGTTTTTCTTTGCCTAAAACCCAGCTAGCCTAGCACTGTAGTAAGTTTAGATAACTAGGCCAGACTTTTTTCAGTGACAGTTTATTAAGGAAGCACACAGGATTTTCAATATTTATATTAATATCTTAGGGAATTACTTTGCCTTTGCCCCGCTCCCCCAGCAAACCTGTCTACCTCGCCAGCAGATTTTGTCCACTGGCTCATTGAGTTACAGAGAGGGTCAGTGAGTGACTGTTAGCCCTCCATGTAAGTACACAGAGCTTTCATTTGCATGCCTTTCTGGGGTTTGTATTCAGATGTCAAACATTTTCCTTAGCATGTTGGTCATTACTTCCCCAGTAGTGTACAACTGCACTTGCATTGCAGCAGCATGTTGCATCTTACCTCCCTGACAGTGAACAATCACAACTGCATTTTTCAGATTAAAATGTATTCATTATCCTTTCTCTAGAAAGGTACAAGCTTTTCATTTTCCTCCTAATTTGTTTCCAGTCATATTAGAGTGCTGACCCATTTCCAAGACTCTTTGATCTTTTTCATAGGATCATGCAGGGAGTGACTGAGTAAACATCCCTCAGAGACTTAAGTTCATTAGAATCTTAATAACACTCTTACCCATGGAAGCCTTAATAGGTATCCAGGCTGATTAGGCCATCCAGAATAATCCCTTGTGGACACAACACTAATATTACAAATATAATGGTGAGCCAGGGATCTTCATTGGAGGTCACATGTTAAGGGAAGATGCCTGCAAGAAAGATCCTCCTAATTTGCATGGTGTAGTTAGCTTCCTGGAAGTGGTGTCTTTTCAGGACTACACAGGAAGAGCAAGGTATGCTACTATGCCCTGGTCTACACTAGGACTTTAGGTCGAATTTAGCAGCGTTAAATCGATGTAAACCTGCACCCGTCCACATGATGAAGCCCTTTATTTCAACTTAAAGGGCTCTTAAAATCGATTTCCTTATTCCACCCCTGACAAGTGGATTAGCGCTTAAATCGGCCTTGCCAGGTCGAATTTGGGGTACTGTGGACACAATTCGACGGTATTGGCCTCTGGGAGCTATCCCAGAGTGCTCCATTGTGACCGCTCTGGACAGCACTCTCAACTCAGATGCACTGGCCAGGTAGACAGGAAAAGAACCGCAAACTTTTGAATCTCATTTCCTGTTTGGCCAGCGTGGCAAGCTGCAGGTGACCATGCAGAGCTCATCAGGAGAGGTGACCATGCTGGAGTCCCAGAATAGCAAAAGAGCTCCAGCATGGACTGAACGGGAGGTACGGGATCTGATCGCTGTATGGGGAGAGGAATCCGTGCTATCAGAACTCCGTTCCAGTTTTTGAAATGCCAAAACCTTTGTCAAAATCTCCCAGGGCGTGAAGGACAGAGGCCACAACAGGGACCCGAAGCAGTGCCGCATGAAACTTAAGGAGCTGAGGCAAGTTACCAAAAACCAGAGAGGCGAACGGCCGCTCCGGATCAGCCCCAAACATGCCGCTTCTATGATGAGCTGCATGCCATTTTAGGGGGTTCAGCCACCACTACCCCAGCCGTGTTGTTTGACTCCTTCAATGGAGATGGAGGCAACACGGAAGCAGGTTTTGGGGACGAAGAAGATGATGATGATGATGAGGTTGTAGATAGCTCACAGCAAGCAAGCAGAGAAACCGGTTTTCCCGACAGCCTTGGAACTGTTTCTCACCCTGGACCTGGAGCCAGTACCCCCCAAACCCACCCAAGGCTGCCTCCTGGACCTGGCAGGCGGAGAAGGGACCTCCGGTGAGTGTACCTTTTAAAATACTATACATGGTTTAAAAGCAAGCATGTGAAAGGATTAATTTGCCCTGGCATTCGCGGCTCTCCTGGATGTACTCCCAAAGCCTTTGCAAAAGGTTTCTGGGGAGGGCAGCCTTATTGCGTCCTTCATGGTAGGACACGTTACCACTCCAGGCCAGTAACACGTACTCGGGAATCATTGTAGAACAAAGCATTGCAGTGTATGTTTGCTGGCGTTCAAACAACATCCGTTCTTTATCTCTCTGTGCTATCCTCAGGAGAGTGAGATATCATTCATGGTCACCTGGTTGGAATAGGGGGCTTTTCTTCAGGGGACACTCAGAGGTGCCCGTTCCTGCTGGGCTGTTTGCCTGTGGCTGAACAGAAATGTTCCCCGCTGTTAGCCACGGGGAGGAGGGAAGGATTGAGGGGGTAGCCACGCGGTGGGGGGAGGCAAAATGCGACCTTGTAACGAAAGCACATGTGCTATGTATGTAATGTTAACAGCAAGGTTTACCCTGAAAGAGTGTAGCCACTGTTTTATAAAATGTGTCTTTTTAAATACTGCTGTCCCTTTTTTTTTCTCCACCAGCTGCATGTGTTTCAATGATCACAGGATCTTTTCCTTCCCAGAGGCTAGCACAGATAAGAAGGTGAAAAAAATACACTTGTGATGAAATGTTCTCTGAGCTCATGCTGTCCTCCCACACTGACAGAGCACAGACGAATGCGTGGAGGCAAATAATGTCAGAGTGCAGGAAAGCACAGAATGACCGGGAGGAGAGGTGGCGGGCTGAAGAGAGTAAGTGGCGGGCTGAAGACAGGGCTGAAGCTCACATGTGGCGGCAGCATGATGAGAGGAGGCAGGATTCAATGCTGAGGCTGCTGGAGGATCAAACCAGTATGCTCCAGTGTATGGTTGAGCTGCAGCAAAGGCAGCTGGAGCACAGACTGCCACTACAGCTCCTGTGTAACCAACTGCCCTCCTCCCCAAGTTCCATAGCCTCCACACCCAGACGCCCAAGAACGCGGTGGGGGGGCCTCCAGCCAACCAGCCACTCCACCACAGAGGATTGCCCAAAAAACAGAAGGCTGGCATTCAATAAATTTGAAAGTTGTAAACTTTTAAAGTGCTGTGTGGCATTTTCCTTCCCTCCTCCACCAGCCCTCCTGGGCTACCTTGGTAGTCATCCCCCTATTTGTGTGATGAATGAATAAAGAATGCATGAATGTGAAGCAACAATGACTTGATTGCCTCTGCAAGCAGTGATCGAAGGGAGGAGGGGAGGGTGGTTAGCTTACAGGGAAGTAGAGTGAACCAAGGTGCGGGGGGTTTCATCAAGGAGAAACAAACAGAACTTTCACACTGTAGCCTGGCCAGTCATGAAACTGGTTTTCAAAGCTTCTCTGATGTGTACCGTGCCCTCCTGTGCTCTTCTAACTGCCCTGGTGTCTGGCTGCACGTAACCAGCAGCCAGGTGATTTGCCTCAACCTCCCACCCCGCCATAAATGTCTCCCCCTTACTCTCACAGATATTGTGGAGCGCACAGCAAGCAGTAATAACAGTGGGAATATTGGTTTCGCTGAGGTCTAAGCGAGTCACTAAACTGCGCCAGCGCGCCTTTAAACATCCAAATGCACATTCTACCACCATTCTGCACTTGCTCAGCCTGTAGTTGAACAGCTCCTGACTACTGTCCAGGCTGCCTGTGTACGGCTTCATGAGCCATGGCATTAAGGGGTAGGCTGGGTCCCCAAGGATAACTATAGGCATTTCAACATCCCCAACAGTTATTTTCTGGTCTGGGAATAAAGTTCCTTCCTGCAGCTTTTGAAACAGACCAGAGTTCCTGAAGATGCGAGCGTCATGTACCTTTCCCGGCCATCCCATTGATGTTGGTGAAACGTCTCTTGTGATCCACCAGAGCTTGCAGCACTATTGAAAAGTATCCCTTGCGGTTTATGTACTCGCCGGCTTGGTGCTCCGGTGCCAAGATAAGGATATGGGTTCCGTCTATGGCCCCACCACAGTTAGGGAATCCCATTGCAGCAAAGCCATCTACTATGACCTGCACATTTCCCAGGGTCACTACCCTTGATATCAGCAGATCTTTGATTGCGTGGACTACTTGCATCACAGCAGCCCCCACAGTAGATTTGCCCACTCCAAATTGATTCCCAACTGACAGGTAGCTGTCTGGCGTTGCAAGCTTCCACAGGGCTATCGCCACTCACTTCTCAACTGTGAGGGCTGCTCTCATCTTGGTATTCATGCGCTTCAGGGCAGGGGAAAGCAAGTCACAAAGTTCCATGAAAGTGCCCTTACGCATGCGAAAGTTTTGCAGCCACTGGGAATCATCCCAGACGTGCAACACTATGCGGTCCCACCAGTCTGTGCTTGTTTCCCGAGCCCAGAATCGGCGTTCCACAGCATGAACCTGCCCCATTGGCACCATGATGCATGCATTGGCAGGGCCCATGCTTTCAGAGAAATCTGTGTCCATGTCCTGATCACTCACGTGACCGCGCTGACGTCACCTCCTCACCCGGTATCGCTTTGCCAGGTTCTGGTGCTGCATATACTGCTGGATAATGCGTGTGGTGTTTAATGTGCTCCTAATTGCCAAAGTGAGCTGAGCGGCCTCCATGCTTGCCTTGGTATGGCGTCCGCACAGAAAAAAGGCACGGAACGATTGTCTGCCGTTGCTCTGACGGAGGGAGGGGCGACTGACGACATGGCTTACAGGGTTGGCTTACAGGGAATTAAAATCAACAAAGGGAGTGGCTTTACATCAATGAGTATTTCAGGCAGGACTTCACGGAGGGTTCCAATAAGAAATGGTGCACCTAAGTAATTGTTCTTATTGGAACAAGCAGGTTGGTCTGGCCTCTGATTGATACATGGCTAGATTTACCTCACTGCACCTTCTCTGTGAGTGACTGCAATGTGACTTAGAGGAATGAGTCCCCTAGACGGGGGAAAGGGGGAAGCAAATGAGTACAAAACAAATCTGGTCTATTTCTTGTTTTGATCCACTCCATCTATCTTTTACATCTTTGGCTGGCAGCAGACAGTGCAGAAGGACTGCTAGCCATCCACATCTCATGGCTGCTCGGCAGAAGATGGTACAATAGGACTGCTAGCCATCCTCATCTCTTGCCTGCCCGGCAGAAAATGGTACAATAGGACTGCTAGCAATCCGTATCGCCTGCCTGCTCACCATAAGACGGTTCAATAGGACTGACTGCAGGACTAAAGAGAATGACCTGGTCAAGTCACTTCTAATGTAGTCCCTGCACCCATGTCTGCCCAGGCGCTCCCAGCCGACGTGGCCAGGAGCACCTCGGACATGACGATGACGGCTACCAGTCCTATTGTACCATCTGCTGCCACAAGGCAATGGGTTGCTGCTGCTGTGTAGCAATGCAGTACCACGTCTGCCAGCACCCAGGAGACATACGGTGACAGTTACCTGAGCGGGCTCCATGCTTGCCGTGGTATGGCGTCTGCACAGGTAACTCAAGAAAAAAGGCGCGAAATGATTGTCTGCTGCAGCTTTCATGGAGGGAGGGAGGGAAGGGGGGCCTGACGATATGTACCCAGAGCCACCCGCGACAATGTTTTAGCCCCATCAGGCACTGGGATTTCAACCCAGAATTCCAATGGGCAGCGGAGACTGCGGGAACTGTGGGATAGCTACCCACAGTGCAACACTCCGGAAGTCGACGCTTGCCTCGGTAGTGTGAAAGCACTCCGCCGAGTTAATGCACTTAATGCACTTAGAGCATTTTCTGTGGGGACACACACACTCGAATATATAAAACCGATTTCTAAAAGACCGACTTCTATAAATTCGATCTAATTTCATAGTGTAGACATACCCTATGTGGTCTTTCAATCACAGTGGAAAGCTGAGGTTTGAGGGTGAGTTGAGTCTGTTGTAGTAATTTAGATGGAATGTATGCACTAAAGGTGTTAACGTAACCCAGGCATTGGCCAACATTCAACAGTTTTAAACGAGGTTGGGGGTTTGGTAAACCGAGACTTCAGACTCTTTAGAACCTTGGCAAACACACTATTAAAAATCCTTTTAATCTTTTATTAAAGATACAGAAAAGGGAAAACAGTTAAAGCATTTGAAATGTAAAGCATTAAATGAGGCTTTTACATTCATTTGTAAAGGATGCCTTTTTGCCTCTGACCACATCTTGAACTTTGTTGTTTAGCCCCCGTGGCACTTTTTTGGTCCTCTTACTATGTTTTTTAAATTTGCGGTATACATTTAAGTTCAGCCTGTATTATGGCATCTTTGAAAAGTTTCCATGCAGCTTGCTGGCATTTCACTTTTGGGACTGTACCTTTTAATTTCTGTTTAGCTAGCTTCCTTATTTTTGTGTAGTTCCCCTTTCTGAAGTTAAAGGCTACTGTGGTGGGCTTCTTTGGTATGAGCCCCCCCCCACCCCAGGGATGTTAAATTTAATTATAGTATGGTCACTATTACCAAGCAGTGCAGCTATATTGATCTCTTGGACCAGATCCTATGCTCCATTTAGGACTAAATCAAAAATTGCCTCTCCTCCGGTGGGTTCCATGACTAGTTGCTCCAAGAAGCAGTCATTTATGGTATCAAGAAACTTTAGCTCTGCATCCCGTCCTTAGGTGACATGTACCCAGTCAATATGGGGATAGTTGAAATCTCCCATTATTATTGAGTTTTCTATTTCTACAGCCTCTCTAATCTCCCTGAGCATTTCACAGTCACCATCACCACCCTGGTCAGGTGGTCAGTAGTATGTCATTGGTACCTACATGTATCCATTACCACTGACTCCTCCCCAGTACTACACTTAGGCCTATCTAGATGTCTCGAGAGATCTGCAACCTTTGGACCTGGCAGGCAAGTCACCATGCGGTTCTCTCGGTCATCACAAACCCAGCTATCTTTATTTCTAATGTTGAATCCTGCATTACTTTTACCTATCTCCTCCTAATAACTGGGATTCCCTTCCCTGGAGAGGTATCCGCAAGATGAGAGGATTCCATGACATCATCTGGAGGGAGGGTCCCATCTGTGGGATCATTACCTCCACTCTACTTTGATGTTTTCCTTCCCTGAGACTTTCATCCTCCTTAACAGCACAGAGGCTGTCAGGCTGGGGGTGGGACAGGACCCTTCTACTGTGTCCTGGAAAGTCTCATCTATGTATCTCTCTGTCTCTCCTCCAGTTCAGCCACTGTGGTCTCCAGAGCCCCTGTTCAGTCTCTGAGGGCCATGAGCTCCTTGCACCAAATTCACTCACATGCCACCTATCCATAGGGCAGGTAATCATGCATGCTGCATTCAGTGCAATAAACTGGATAGTGCCCACTCTGTTGCTGGACTTCTCCCTGTATTGTCTTTACTGCTGCAGCTTTCTTTGTTGTTGGGTTTAGTTTTTTTGTATTGCTTTGTTATTTGTATCGTGTGTGTGTGTGTGTGCATGTGTGTGTGTGTGTGTATTTACTGCCTTAATTTTTTAGAGAATGTTAATCAGGGATATCTAGCTCTCCTCCTCTTGTTCTAAAAACTCCCTCGCAAAACAGCTGATTGCAGGCATGGGCTTGGTATTAAGGTGTTTTGTAGAAACTTAGCTACAAATGTCTTCACTTTTAAATACTTGTTTACATAACTGCAGCTTCTTATAATGCTGTGAATTAATAGATCTTTATTTTACCGCTTTAATGGTATTAGAGTTATTGTCATCTTCATTCTTTTACCTTAGAATTTCCTAAAGGGTGCTTTTTTAAAATGTACTTGCAGAGGCTACGTGGGAACTGAAAGCTTGTCTAGGTATGGTGCTAGAGCTTTTAACTAGAACTGCGTGAATAATTCACAGAACATTTATTTACAGTATTCAGTATGTTTTTCTGCTCATGGAATGTCCATGAGCACATCAGGATTTTCCTTAAAGTATTTGTTGTTTGAACTCGCTAGGTATCTATTTGTCACTTTCCCCCCGCTCTGTGGATCTTGTATGTTTCTTGAACAGGAGATATTGGTCTTGTAGAACTGATAATCTCTTTTGAGTGTGTCTTTGAACTATAGTCATAAACACAGCAGAGCTTTCAAAGTACGCAAGACCAACCCTGTAAAAGTCACGAGGGGCCCACTGTGCTCAGTATCAAAATTATAACTTTTAGACGTTTTCAGATCCATAGGCAACATGTTGATTTCCTAAATTTCATAGCCAATGCCTGCAGACCCTGTAAACGCCATGTTTACTTCAATGGCATTTACAAGGACTGTTGAATGGGCCTGTGCATACTGTAAGGAATACACTCCCCTGCCTTATACAGCCCACTGCCGACACTAAATGCTTTATCATTGCAAGTGCCTGTATTTCTTGAGTGGCGGCCATTTGGCTCCCAGATTTCCCATATTGTGTCACGTGTCGGTCTGTAAAACGTATACATTGCTTCAGCCAGAACTATAGCTGATGCATTTTACAAATATGCAGAATATACCGGAATTCATGGAGTTTGTAACCTCCCTGAATGAAAGCTATTCTTTTGTGGATTATGGCGACTACTCTGGGTGTGTCTAGGAAAGTTTAAAGTTCTTTGAACCAAACTCTTAAATCCCATTGATGACATCTTTAGAAAGTGTAATCTCCTTGAAACAAAATTATGGAGATTCCAATTGTGCAGAAACTCATAAGAGTTTCTCATATCCTTAAATCAAAGCTATGGGAGTTGCTTCTACTTAGATCAGGGCTGAATTTCAGGTCATATTTTTGTTGAATGGGCAATTCCTCCACGCTAACAAAGGATACTGTTTTAGCTGCATTGGACCTTATCCAATAAGCACAGAAGACAATGAAAAGATTAAAGAAAAGACCCTTAGTGCTTTTGGAACATTTGGCCCTATCTGTCTGGGTATTGAATCTGATCATTTATTGCAGCATCAGAATAGTGCTTGTTGCTGAACGTTGTATTATTATTTACTAGGACTCTTAGTTAAAAATAGAGTCTTTTGTGATACCTTTGATTACTAGCACATTGTGACAAATCTGCTTTGCGGCCTCAATTATCATTGCTATACTAATAGTCTTTACAGAATCTACATAAAGTGAATAGCATGCTGAATGTGATGTCCTGGTGAATGTACTGTTGGATAACATGGCAGAATAATTATGGCCCTTTGAGGATCTGGGCCATAAATTCCCCCAAAGGGAGTTAGGCCCAGATCCTCAAAGGTATTTAGATGCCTATGTCCCTGTTTTTCTGTCTCATATATGAAACACAATGCTACCAGTATAGGGGTACATCTATAGATGCAGGGAGAACCATGGGTATTATAAACAACAACGTTTGCTACTTAGAGCTTTTTATTTATAGATCACTAAGTATTAGCTCTTTACAAAGGTGGGTAAGTATCATTATCACCGTTTAAAAGATGGGAAAGCTGAAGAAAGGAGAAGTTAATTAAGTCCTTTGCCCAAGAAAGTACAGCAACTCAGGCAGACCTGATAATAGAGCCCAACTCCCTGTAATAACAAGGAGTCATGCCAAGGGTAGGTGCACTGCAGCTACCCAGAAACCCTCATTGTAATGTTCCTGTAATTATGATGTCTACCACCCCTCATGGCCACAGGTTGCTCTGCTTTCCCCTTCTTCACAGAGCACCAAAGATCCTTGCAGGAGCGACAGAAAGTCCCTGAAAGTGGGGGGGCCACTGGTGCCCAAACCATGCCCCCCCTTTACCTCTAAGGCCCCACCCCACCCCTTCCCCCCGAGGCCCTGCCCTCACGTCACCCCTTCTCCCCAAGCCCCCGAGGCCCCGCACCCCTCTTGCTGCTCTCCGCCTCCTCTGCCCCTGTCACTCACCCTTAAGGCAGGTACAAAGTGGGAGGGACATGGCCCCCTCACCTCCCTTGTTCCAGTGCCCCTGCCTCCTTGTATTAGGGGCCAACCAACATGTCCACATTCTCCACCGTATGTGACGCAGCAGGGCTTCTCCCCATCTTAACAAGCACTCACTGCCATCCCTAGTCTCCTTTAAACAAGCTTACTTATCCAAACATAAGAACATGAACAGACAAAGAGTTCCTCAGCTCATCCTTTGTCCTAGGGTTTCCAGACCTCTCCTCCCAGGGGTCTCCGGTAATCCTGCTTCTAGCAGCTTCCCCGTCCCAGCCAGCTCTGTTCCCCTTTTGGAACACCAGCCCCAGGGCTGCCTCCCTGAGCACCTTGTCCCCTGTTTCAGGGACCCACCACAGGCACGAGCTCCACTCCACAGCACTGTGTGGCTCTGGTCAGAGGCATCAAGCAAGCCTTTAGTTAGCCAATAACTCATGTTGTGTGGGACATGGGAGACGTGTGTTCTATATTATTTGCCCTTTCAATAAACTTGTTGTTCTCCTCCAATGCGTAGGTGCATTTGTCATACCCTTTTCCATCTAGCTGCTCTTGCTTCACTTCCCCCTGCAGCTGCTGTTACCCTAGTAACTCTGTTGTGTGTGCAGTGTTGGGTGCTTCTCTCTTCTATGCTCTTTCTGGAAAGTTACTGGTCTAGCCTATGGCCACAGCTTGGCAACATCCTTGTGCCTCTTGCTCTGCAACCGGCCTCTTTCCCTACCTTGCCTGGCCCTAGGTGCCTGTGCAGGCCTGGCTGGGATCCACAGCTGCAGAAACCTATGTGAATCCTGATGGCAATATAGCATATACCTGCCAGCCTGCTCTCTCCCCGCTGGCTGAGCCACATGCCCAGAGGAAGAGGAGGCGGTGGGAAGTACACAGGTGAGGTCAGCATGGTATTAAGCATGAGCAATACCTCCTCAAACTCCATCGGGAGTGAGTGTTCCCTTGACTGGCAGACAGACAGCTAAGGAGGACAACCTGGACATGGTGATTTTCTCTGAAAAAGGACTGTAAAAGTGGGCGTCCATGTTTTTCATCTCTCAGTGATGTGATCAGTCTGCAAGAAAAACATGTTGACCCAAATGCCAGCCTGGCACACTCAGCCTGGGGGCTCTGAGAGCCTCTTTCCTTTTCATGCATCATCACGAAAGCTCTGTGGGCCGAACACTGCCCCAAGTTCCTCCTCTGGAACCCCACTGAATGCATCCTCCCCATGTGGATCTCCCCCTCCCACCCGGAAGGTTGCTCAGCTGTCTTTGTGGCACCATTTCCCTCTCCTCTGCTGGACCCATGAAGGGTCTGGGGTCCATGCTGGGGAAGGAGCAGGCTGGGGAGGGGTAGCGGATGGACATCATTCTCCTTTGGCCCTGCAGAGATTCCTCCGATAGATAATACAACCCTAAACTGTGCTAGCTTCTTAGCAGAAGCCCGTCAACCAGGTTACAGGAGGAGCTGCAGTTGGGAGAGCCCCCAGTAATGTGACTCCAATGGAGCTGGTCTCTCATGGATTACTGGGGATCTGCCAGGTTTGGGGGCAGGTCCTGTGGCCTCTTCCATGGGTGGGGGTTGCAAGGCCCCCCGACAGAATGATGTGAAGGGTTCTCCATGAGGGAATTCTCATTGAGACGTCCTCCCCCAGAGCCACTTCCTTGGGTTTGATCACAGGAGGGGATGATACAGGCTATGATTTGCTCAGGAAGTTGTGATGCAAAGTTTGCTCTCTGCAAGCCTGGGTGGAGCATCAGCTGGTGCAGCAGGTAGAGGTGAGTTAGTGGTCTGTTCTGGAATGAAGTAACAAGCAACATCTCTCTTCAGGTGAGCTTGTGTCGCCCTGCTCCTGTGATGTGATCACAATGGTAGTCCCAGGTAGGAACCATCAACCATGTCTCCTTTCACATATTTCACTGAGAAAAATCAGATTAAAATAAAATTCTTTCATAAACGGAATCAGTTTTCATTGCACCTTGTCATTGGGGATTGCTCATCACCCTACAGCTCAGGGAGTCTTTCAAAGCAAGAGGGCAACTGTAGTCCTGGCTGTAATAATGCTCGTTAGCACCATCAGTAGATGTCCCTTTCTCCTGACACTCTGATCATCACATCAGTCTTTGCCCAGTGTATGCTCACAGTGGAAGAGGGAGCATGTTAGTTGCGTTGACAATGATGGCACAGAAGGTAGTTGTAAGTAAGCGTTCTGAATGTTGTGTTTGATAGGAAGTCAATATCTGTGAAACAGTTTTCCTGGCTGATCATTAGAAGAGCAAAATACACCAGCCACCAGGCCTGAAGAAGGTGATCCCCAGAATGCAGCAGTGCCATACCTGTCATTCCAAAGATATAAATGGAAATCATACACATATGAATAGCAGGATATGCCCCCAGTGGTGAGAACTGACATGAAGAGCTGCACGGAGACAGCCATACGTAGGACAAAGCAATTTTAATTGGCCTGACAAAACTCAGGTTCTATTCTGGGGAACCACCTACTGGCGCCTCATCTATTAACTAACTATATGTATACAGACGTGCAACACTCTTGTAACGCTCAAGACCTAAAATGAAGAGGCCAGCTTGATTTTGCCAGACCTTGAATGACTGTTCAGGTTGCATAGTATGCTGTTGGTTTTGTGACGGAGGAGAAACATGCTTCTGTGCTCTCTTAAAAGCTGTGTTAAGTAACGAAGAGAAGCGTAGACGGGACCAGGAGAAGGGATGTCGAAAAAAGTGAAGTGACAGGAGATGGATGAGGAGAAAGAAGTGAAGGAAGACTAATAGTGTGGAGTCAGTAGCTAGAAAAAGTCAGGAGGCCTGATTTTCCACAGGCCTGCACCTTGTGCAAAGGTGGAGTAAAATACTGCTGTTCTGACTTGGCTGCATTTTACACCCGTCTTGCACTGGTGTAAACAATGGTGACTCTGGCCCAGGCAGGGTTTTGTGTGTGCATCAGTAAGGGTCATGTGGCGCAGAAAGAAACTTTCTGAATGATTTGGAAGCAGCAGAACAAACCAGAAGGAAATAGGGAGTGGGATTTCTCACTGCTTCGCCCTTTGTGTAGCCATCTGTGCCTATGTCACATGAGTGCCAGGGGGCTGTGAAATGCCAGCGTTCTGAGTCTGTAGCAATTGTTAGCCTCTTTGTACAAAAGCTTAATATCTAAACAGATAAACGAGAGGAAGGGAAGCGACTTGACCAACCAGCAGAGCCGGGAATAGAATCCGGGTCTCCTGACTCCCAGTCCAGTACCTTGGCCTCTGGCCCTGCTTGCTTTTGCCAATAGCTTTACATAAGGCCCCCACTGCATCGTTTCAATGACTATACAGCATGCCACACAGTGGAAAAATTAGGCCTAGTTTATCCAGTGAGACATGAAAACGATTGACAAGTCCAGGACGGGCAGGACTAGATAGGACTGAATGTTTTCTTCAGAGACTGAAACAAACTCATCCTAGTGACTAGCTTAAAGGGACGACTGGGTCAAGACAAAAACCCTGCATTGATGGGTGTGCCTAAGAACTGTGGACAAAATCTTCAGCAGGCTTTGAATCCACACAAGGTGCAGCGTTTGGAAGAATCCGTGACCTGTTTCTGAAACAAGTTGGGTGTACAAATAGTTACGTAAGCTGTGCCAGAAATGACTGATCTTGCACCTCCCAACTGGATAATTGTGCCTGGAAATTATTAGAGGTGATCGTTTATGGGTGCAGTTGGGTAATTGCTGGGACCAACTAGGTTTTATGGGTGCATTGCCCTGCAATTAGGAGGAGTTGGGACAGAGATGCTCTTCCTGGCATCATCCCCCTGAGAATCTGTGGGAAGTGTACTGTCAATGGGAGTGTTGCCATTACCATCAATGGGAGAAGGATCAGGCCCATGAGCTGTCAGCTATCCAATTTTTGGTGTTGTAAATATAGGCAGGACTATCCTGGGGGAGAGTTCCATGGTCAGTATTACGTGAACAAATCAATTGGTGTTCTAACAGAGACAGGAGCACAAAGGGAGACATCAATATGCATCAAACCACAGCACGCCAAAGGAATGGGACTCGCCCACTGCTGCGCTTGGGTTTGTTCTCACACTAGTGCAAATCCATGATTGCGGAGGACTTCTGATTCCCACCTGGAGTCAGGCCTGCTGTTTTTAGGTCAGTGTGTCTCATGTTTTCTGGGACTATTATTTACACCAACATCACAAATAAAAATTCGTAATTAGACAGTTTTTCTTGTTAGTGATGTTGATGGGAACTTTTGGGTCACCGCTTTCACAGTCTGCATATTGGTATCTCCTGAACACTTAAATGATATTATTAACTGCAATAATAAATTGTGTCTTTGGGTTGGGAGCTCTATATCTCTGCGAAAGGTCTGAAGATCCCCCAGGTTCTCCAACCAGGAGACCCTGGGATGCAACCTCCATCCTTCTAGCACAGGGAGAGTTTCCTCTCCCAAGCCTGTTAACTTTCTTTTTTAATTGACTGGCACCTACAGTTGTTTCTGCTTCCCTCTCAGGCTCTGTGTGATGTCTCTGCTGTACTGCAAACACAGGGAGCATGAGGCTGAGAATATGTGACTCAAACCCAATTCTCCATCCCATGTGGCTGCATAGAGCACTATCACCAGGCATAGCATGAATGCCTTTTTCATCAGGAAGATGTAACCACTTCTTTACTGGTGCTGAACTCCAGCATCTCTACAGTGGCAGCACAGGTTTGTACTGATGGCTTGCAGTAGAATGCTCTGATATATCTATCTGAGGGTTTTATACATCACTATGGTATCTGAGTGTCTTCCATGTAAAATCAATAGCAAGAATGAAGTCCCTGGTGGTCTTGGAGTTTCTGGCTGTTCTCTTTTCTGGTCAAAACTCTGCTGGGGGTAGGGTTTTTGTTTGTTTTTTAAAATATTTTATTAATCTCCTCCTTTTATTTTGAGGTAGTGTTGGAGGAGGCTAGGATTAGAAGACGGTGTCAGTATTGTGAGATGTACCTGGTACAGGCTGTAGCCCCATGCAATGTAGTTTTCCCAGTGACCTTTACCAAGGACATTAACCAGTAGCGAAATGGTTAAGAATATTAAGAGTTGTTTAAAGTGATTGTGTTTACAGAGGTTTCTTGCAGTCAAAGCAGCAACCTCCTTGTATACTTCCATGCTCTGTTCCGTGATGTATTGCAAAAAACCCAACATTTGTCATTTCTGTGCCATGTCTCCTTGCACATAAATCCATCCAAATGAGATGGGAGCCTGTCCTTGGAAGACACTTGCATGATTTGAGGGTGTTTGTCTGGCTTGGTAGCTTTCCCTGATTGCACTTTTTTCAGAACTATTGAAATCCCTAATGAGATGTACAGATTACATCTGTATAAATCATTCCAGAGATGGCAGATATTTCATTGATCACAATGAATAAAGGATCTAGGCCTTACTCTTTTGTTTTCATTACAAGCAGTACTGTATTACAGTTCTTAACTGTACCAAAGAGCAGAATTTAGCCTACACTCATCAAAGGATAGGTCAGGTTAGTTGAAAAGACAAGACAGTTGTTGCTAAAATGGTCCACAAACATCTAAAAGAAAAGTAGTCTTATGCAGAGTGAATGCACAATTTTTTCTTTCCAGTAGGAATATGCTGTATCATACTGTGAACTGCACAGTCCCTGGCTTTAACAGGAGAAAGCCACACTTCTATATCATATTGCCACATTCTTGGGGAGTGGGGTAAGGAGAGGTCTGATCTCACAGAAAGAGCTGATGTGGTCATTAAGCTACAGTCATCCCTTTATCACAGCCAGCGCTAGCTGTGATTCTCCATCGTTCCCAGTTGTGTGGTGGTGGCAGCTATTCAAGGGGGGTATGCTATTCATTGCCTACAGTGTGTAGGAGCTTTCTTGGGCCACATAGCACTGGACATCTGTGTGAAACAATGGCAAATCACATAGTCTGCAAGTTGCCCACGGTGCAATAATAATAATTATCTTTGTCTTTCTGTGTCCATGAAATCTTTAAAATTGCACTAGAGGGAATGATTCTGCATCAGCAGGGAAGGGGCCTGGATTATATATTCAGTCCTCTCCACCTTGCACTTCTCCGAATCCTCGACTGTGCCATTCCACGCAACCGTTCTCTTACACACTGCCCAATCAATTCTCTAAACCTCTGTAGACAATCGTGCATTACTGCTCTGGATTGTAGTCACTGACCTTTCTAGTGATACTTACATCGGCTTGTCAGAGGTGCTGAGCACTGGTGCCACCCCTGGCTTCAGCTGACATAGCAGGTGCTCTGCATTCTGAAAATAAGGCCTCAAGGCTTTTGTAAAGGCAATGTTCAGAAGTGATTCGTTGTCTCAATTTTGGGGGGCCAGTTTGAGATGCTCCAAAGGTATCTTGGACTGAATTTTTCTGAAAAGTTACAGCACAAATGGTTCAGCTACTTCTGAGAACAAGGTTGGGGGGAAATATGTTGTTTTGCCTTTGTTAAAGTATTCTTACAACCATTTCACTGAGAAGCTCTAGTGCATCCATCCTTTGGTGTAAGGGCTTGAAATTTGGTAGTACCAGGGATGTGCCTTTTGCTGTCTCTGTGAAAATCTGCCCAATAATTTTAGCAAGTTATAAGCCTGTGAAAATCACAGTTCACACATGCATATACTGTTAGAGGCTGGCACCATTAGTTTCTGAAGATTCCATCTGAACGAAGCAGAAAGGGCCAGGGATTGCAGGGTGTGGGACAGTAGGATGGGAACAAAGGGGTAGAAGCAAAGAAGGGTGGGACAGAAGGCTGGGGGAGACATGGTGCGGAATAGGGTCAGAAGGGGGTCCAAAAAGGGAGGAGTGGGGCAAAAGGATCTGTAACCAATAGAGAACACTGCCTTCCAGAATCTGGAACTTAACCCAGGAGTCCTGAGTCTCATCATGCCTCTATTGTCTGTGAAGAGCTGTGAACCCCACTGGCAAAATGTGTCTCATCCCCTTGTCTTAGCTGATCCACATAGAGGATAACAACCTATTACTGCTACCAGTAGCTCAAGTAGTAGAGATTTGTGCTGTGGATCTAAAGGTTCCAACCCTACTGATGATCCATGTAGGAGTCAATAGCCTTCAACATGGTGGAATTTCTATTTTTTCAGGGTTTTTTTAAACTTAGGCAATTACATTTAACCCCCTCTTCCCACCAAAACCCCAAACCCGTATTAAGAAAACACTAATGTTGCAAAGTCAAGCATTCAGAACTTAGGAGATGCTGGAATTCGGGTTGACTGTTCAAACTTAATTCTGTTCCTGTGAGAGAAAGTCACTTAAACCAAAATGTTCACAGATGGCCACTGCTTGTTTCTCATTTTCTCAATTGCCAATTTGAGATACCTAGTGCCAGGTTTTCAGGAGTGCTGAGCACTCACCACTTCAAGTTACATCCCTGGGAGCTGTACTCAGAACATATAAAGTACTGTACAAGTACTAAATAGCCTGAAAAATTAGGCCCTAGGCATCTCAAGTTGGGCACCCACAATTAGTGGAAACTTAATAGTTAAAGCTCTCTGTGCCTCAGTTCCCCATCTTTGAAATGGGGATAATATTCTCACCTCACAGGGGTGTTGTGGAAATAAATTAATGTCTGTGAAGCACTCAGATGCCACAGTGATGAGCACTGTAGAAAACCCACAAGAAAATTAATAATTCTGTATTCAGAACAGGGTTTGGCTGGTGTATGTTAAGTAGACCTGGGGCCACACTCTGAATGATGAGGATTAAAAGAAATATTAAATAGCTACCTCTTTAGTGAGCGCTGTCCATCCTTTGCACTGAGTGAGGAAGGGGTTCTTTCAAAAAATAGCATTTAGTTAAAGACTGTATCATAATGCATACACATAAGGCAGCTGAATTAAGGTTGCACAGGCAGCCTTAATTGTAGCATTTTTGACTTTTGAGCACTTGATTTAGTAATCTTAATCTTCCTTTAATCCAGAAGTTTTTATGTAGTTTTTATTAGGATGAAAAACACATTTATATATACTGCATGTCAAACTTCCAACTACCAGCTGCTGTACTCATGTTCCTCAATGCTGCCATCACTGATAGGACAAGTTCTCCCTTATTGGCTGGAACCGGACTAATTTACCAACAGACAACCAGTAAATGAGAACATATGTGAAATGTTTTTTCAGTTGTCTGCCTCTCATGATGTTCAGCCTAGTGGTTGGCAAAGCACTGTTGTTTTTACAGGGAGAGAGAGACAAGGAATGGAAGAGTTTTGATTTACTTAGACATTCAAATCAGCCTCTTTTAATCCAGAGCTCAAGCAAAAGATTTGATAGGGATCAGTCAATGAGTTTTATCAAGGCAACTGCTTCAAAGTCTGTTGAGGTAAACTAGGCATTGCAATCTCATTAATTTATTAGTCTTTCCCCCCCAAAAAATTTATTCCCAGAGTCAGAGCTGCCAAAAGATGGACAGATCCCTGTCTCGCACAATAAAACGCAGATGCTCTTGCCTTGAAAACCAGACAAACTGGCTCTATAACCCAGATACTCTTGGCTTGCTGCCCTTGCCAGTGCACCAACTCAAATCCCCTCCCATGCGGCAGTGCAAAGATGTTAATCCATGGCACTGAAGGCACCCAGATTAACCCAGTGCAGGATTAAGATGTTGAGCTGTTGCTAGAGGATTAGTATATGGAGTTCTCAACATTTCCAAAGTTGTACTGAAAATGATTTCCAGTGAGGTCACTGACTTTCTGTTGCCGCTCTAAGGATGTCCTGATCTAAAGCATCTGGAGGGAATTTTTAAATCAGAAAAGGCCAGAGCAAGTTTCTGTGCATTTAGCATGTTATTCTCTGTCACAAATGTGACAATATTACGGGGACTCACTCGATTTTTATTTGGAGAGGTAAACAGGTCTAGGAGACTAAAGGGCTCAGGAGCTTGACAATGGCCTACAGAGACTTTCCTCAGTCTCAGTTGCCAGGTCATAGCCACCCAAGATGGTGTGGGTGGGGTTATTACTACTAAAAAGTGCGGTTTATTACAGCTCAGACAATGTGGTAGGTTCCTTATGGATAGCTATTGGTAAAGGCAACACAGACTGGAGTCAGTACTGACTTTTCCAGTAACCTGCTAGGTGACCTCAGGCAAGTCACTTCACTTCTCAGAGACTCTGTTTTGCCTCCTGGCCTTTGTCTATTTAGATTGTGAGCTCTTTGAAAGAGCTCAGTACGGGTATGACTACACTGCAATCAGGGCAGCGCATGTAGGCATACCCAAGGTAGCTCACTAAAAATTGCCGTGTAGCTGCAGTGGCATAGGCAGCAGCATGGGCTAGCCACCAGCATGTGCACCTAGGTTCCTGGGCAGGACTGTACTCAGGTAGCTAGCCCGGGCTGCCATGGCTACACTGTAATGCTTTTAACAAGCTAGTTTGATCAAAGTGACCTTGGATATACCTCCATGTATTGCAGTTGCGCCTCCCAATTGCAGTGTAGACATACCCTCAGTGTATGTACAGTGCCTAACACAATGGGTCCCTGATCTTGGTTGGGGCACTACCATCATAATAATAATAATGATAATTAATAAATGGTAACTGCTATTAAGCTAAGGTCCATGCCCCAAAGGTGTTACAAACTAATTCCTGCTCTTGCAAAGACTGCTAGGGATAATGTTTATTACCATTCATTCATTTCCATTTATATAACACTCCTCCACAGCGCTAGATGCTCGGCATTTTAAAATTCCATCTCATGCAACCATTGCAGGATTGCTGGGCAGCCATTTTGGCTTGTGGTAGATACAGCTGTGTCTATAGATGCAAGCGAGATGATAACAACAGGTCAGGGAAAGTACTTGGAGGGACTTGTGGTTTGCATTCCCCCTCGCCCTCCAGTATTCAGAGGGTAAGGCTACCTGTTGTGAAGTGGGTTGGAACCTCAAGGTCACAAGCACTCACAGTTGAGCACTCACGGCCACGGTGCCTCCTGCTAGTCATCCGGGAATCAGCTCAATTCCAACACTTGGAGTTCCTCCTGCTGGCCGGTGTCTCTCCTGCCTCAGGCCCCTGTGTCCCTCCCAGCCCCTAGTGCCCCTTTTCCTTGGGGTTCTGCCCACTGCAGTACCCCCACACCCTGGGTCTCCCCACCCAGGGGAACCCCCTCCCCCTATGCCCACCTTGCTTCAGTGGCTACTGCCAGTCATCATCTAACTCCACCCTTTCTCTGGGGCAAATTGAAGTGTGTAATGGCCACTCATCATTGGCAAGGGGGTTGCACCAGCTGCCTTTGCCTGTCCCCGGGCTGCACCTCTGCAGCCCCAGTACCTGCTTAGGCCTTAAACAAGGCCTCAGCCTGGGGAATTGCCAGGCCAGAGCTCCCCAGCTTCTCTTGCCCTTCCCCAGCACTGCTCTACTTCAGGTACGCTATGCTCCCAGGCAGCTAGGCCTTTCCCACTCCAAGGCTGGAGTGAGACTGACCCAGCTCCTCCCTTAGCCCTTATATCCGGGCCAGCTGTGGCCACCTCCTCAATCAGCCTACCTTTCCCCCCAGGAGTGGGGTAACTGCCCCACTACAGTCACCAAGGCCACAGCAGTCTTAGACTTCTCTGTCTTTTGCTTCCTAATGCAGATCTCACCCGTCATTCATATGGCTATCACGTCATTGTCCTTCATGCCTACTTGGAGTTTATACTTGATTTTCGCCGGGAAGCTTCACCAGTTGCAGAGAGCAGCTACCCTTTGTAGGAAGGAGACAGTCACCAATCCCTACCCTCAGTGGTTTGCACTGGCAACAGTAATACAGCTCTTTTCATCAAAGCACTTTACAAAAGCAGGTCAGTATTATTATTATCTCCATTTTATAGTTGGAGAAACCAAGACACAGAGCGGGGAAGTAACTTGCTCAAGGTCACTCAGCAGGGGTATCCATTAGGCCAGGGTTTCTCAAACTGGAGTCCTCAGACCCCCGGGGGTCCATGAGGGTACTTCATGGGGTCCGCAGGCCGCTCTGATCAACTGCTCCCCCTCCCTCCCAGTGCCTCCTGCACACCAGGGAACAGCTGTTCAGCGGTGTGCAGGAGGCGCTGGGAGGGAGGGAGAAGAGTGGGGGTGGAGCACGCTTGGGGGACGGGGTGGAAAGAGGCGGGGAAGAGGAGAGACAGGTGTGAAGAGAGGGTGGGAAGAAGTGGGATGGGGGTGGGGCCTTGGGAGAAGGGTGGCGTGGGGGTGGGGTCTGGGGCTGAGCAGGGGGCTTGGGGTCCGCGAAAAATTTTCAATCAAAATGGGGGTCCTCGGGTTGCTAAAGTTTGAGAACCGCTACATTAGGCCACAAATGAATTTAGTTTAAGGCTTTGCTTATAGTCCTCAATGATCAAGTCCTAAGGTACCAAATTGCCTCTCCACAAAGTCCTTCAGGCTGTTGCAATTGGTCAAGTTGTCCTGAGGTACAAGCTGGGGCAAGGCAGGGACAGTGCCTACTCAGTTAAGGGATTCTGTCCCTGGCACCCCTTCTGTAGTATGTCTGCCAAAGTCCCCTCCCCCAGTGTCTGCATTCAGGATGTGGCGCATGGACCTGATTTTCGCATCAGCTCTCTCTCTCTTCCTTTTTCAGCCCCATGTCCTTTTTTTATTCTGTTTTCTTTGTCCGTTTGGTTTGGTTTGGTTTGGCTGGAGTGGTGGATAGCTGGCTGATTGGGACCAGGTGCGTTTAAATTATACAGTGCTCCAGATGTATAACCAAACAAATATGTATATATAAATAAATGCAAAGACATAGAACCAAATAGAGTACTCTCGTCTCCTTCCTGGAGAGAAAAAATCCTCCTCACGCTCACAGTCGGTGTCTGGCTGGAGTGAGCTGTCATTGGTAGCATTTGTGGCTTCTATAAAGTCACTGAAAACAAAATCCCTCCCCAAGAAGCGTATTTTTAGCATATTATGTACAGCGGCAACTGAGCATATTTATACTGGGGAAGGGTGGAGTCAGCCCCCAGTGCAAACTCTTTCCCGGGAGATCTCTAGCTATAAAGCTCTCCAGTTCCTCCCCGTGTAGGTTGCAAATCGAACTCCATGGCAGTGCTTGCATGTGGTATTGCCAACGCTGGAATTCAGGTCAGAAGAATCAGACTTCGGGCATCAAGAGATTAATTTCAGGGCAGTGGGGCGCTCAGGCTAGCTTGGCACATAGAGCCTGACGAGTTGTTACTGCTGGTCCCAGTGTATATGGGAGTGATGGCTGAACAGAAATCCAGATGTACCTCTTACCTTGCACTCCAGCTTCTGTGGGGCTGCATCATGCTCCTGTGCTGTCCGAGAGTCGCACCGATGTCACCAGAGAATGTTGTATCGTGCCACAGCTCGGGAGGTGCATTTTGCCAATGTTCTGGGTATGACAGGTGTCACCAAAGTCATTGTGGTCTCTAGTTCCTGCACTTAAGGATAAGATATGAACCAGCACAGAGCCATGCCTCCTCTGGAGACTCCTGAGCCTACATGGCTGCTACTGCACCCTTTGTGGGTATAGCTTGCTGCCTGCCCTCCCTGCCAATTAACTCCGCTGGCCAGTTGTGGGAAGGGTGGAGCCATGTCCCTCAACCTCCTGCCTGTTTCCTTTAGAGAACTGTGGGCACCCTGAAGCAGCTCTCCCTGCCCTTCCGAAAGCATTGGGCTCTGCCATTCTGCCTGACCCTTACACAGGCTGTGCATGGGAAAGAAGACACCACACCTTCCCCAATGCATAAGGGGAAAGCAGCACCTAGCCACAAATAATCAGTGGATTTTACTGGATCTGGTTAGTTTCACACTGTATTATTGAGAGGATATAAGATCCACAGAGATTATAAGCAAATGACCTGGAGGATGCCAACTCTCCTTCACTGATATGTCCTGCACTAACAAATCATGCTTAAACCTAGTGGGTAAGAAGAAATATTTGTATGTTGGGGTTGAAGAAGTCAAGAGCTTTCCCAGTGCTAAGTATTCGGATTGTCTGATTGTTTTCTCATTCTAATTACTCTGAGTCTCACCAAAATCCAGCTGTTTCTCTGAATTTTCCCAGATCTTTATTTCCTTAATGCTTTTGTCTCCTATAGAATTGATGAGCTCCATGGGAGTTCTCCGAATCATATAGGGTCTGATTCTGCCACCCTGACTCACCATAAGAAAGGATGCTAGAATTAGGTCTGTAGTATTTAATCAGGACCAAATCTGGCTGGCTCTTAGTTGGGTGGACAGTATGGGGGAGCGCACAAGGAATTCTGCCCTGGTGGCTTGTACAAGGACTACGCTGAATCCAGTCCCTCCTCTCAGAGGGACATATTCCTCTCAGCTCACAGGAAACCCCAAAGGAGGGCAGGGAGGAGACAGGAGGCAAGGCCATGCCTCCACCCCCTTACACACCCAACAGCGAAGCTGGCTGGTCACACAGGGTGTAGTAAGTTGCTTCCCATATGGGATGCAGTGGCAGGTGTGCAGCCTCTTCACAGCTGGGAGTTGTGGGAAGCATTCCATCAGGGACACTAACGCTGGCGTGGTGAGGCTCGGCACTAGAGATGGGTGGCAAATGGTTTTCTTGTCCCATGAGAGAGTTCAAGATTTCAATTCTGCCCCCCCACCCCCCACCCCCGCTTCCGAAACAGGATGAAAAGTCAAAATCTTGAAAAATGTTCACAAACCAATAATCTGAAAAAAATATCCATTTGAGTCAATGCAAATGTGTTATTTGGATCATTTTGAAATGTTTCATTTAGATTTTTACATTTTAAAATCTTTTAAAACTTTTTGGGGTCTAAATTGATTAAAATTTCAAAATGAAAAGTTGTTTTGAATTGAAAAATGAAACTTTTCCTTTGTAAACTGTCAAAACGGGACATTTTGACAATTTCTAGGCTTTTGGCTTTTTCAAAAATGTTTTTCAAAAATGTTCGAAGGTGGCCAGTTTGGGTTCTCACGAACAGTTTCTGCTGGAAAATATCGACATTTTCCGATAAAAAGCATTTTGTTTGAAAATCTTCGACCAGCTCTACTCAGCAACACTCCTTAACCATCTTCTGTGCTGCAACAGTACAGTTTAGCCTGCAGGGAGTCACTCAGAAAGTCTATTTAAATGCCCTAGTTTTATTCTTTTTGGCTAATAAGTCCATAAAACAAAAACCACTCTCAATGGTTCCTGCTTGAAAAAGGGAGGGATCTGGCAAGCCATCTCTTTTTCCAGCAGGAACACTATGTGCCATCCAGTACTTTTATAGCAACAGAAATGCAGGGGTGACAGCGAAGATTAATGTGATCGTTAAAAGCCAGATTTTTTGGTTAAATTAAAAAAAGAAGCAGCTGTTTTTAAAATGGTGCTGGGATCTATGCTGTTTTGGAGTAACCCCTCCACTTTACATAACACATGGAGCTGTCTGACATACGGTATCATCCTCTTTAGTTATAATAGTGTGTTAGTGTCTTTTTTCCACTGAATTACAGAGCGTTAGATTCATATATCATAGGGACAGCAAAATATTAAATAAGAGGAAGTCTACAAATATGCGCTTTACTAGTCATTTTCCCTATCAGCAAGTTTCGAGATGGGCAGTAGGACTCTGGATGATATAACAGGTCTGAGTTAAGTAACCACAGTTCTGTTGTATAAGCTTTGCTTTCAAGATGCTTCAGCCAATCAGAGGCTACAATAAAGAATGTGCAAAAGAAAGAGTCCATTCAATAACCACTAGCTTTCTAAGGAGGACATGCTGTTTATCTTCCTAACTTTGTATAAATCCTTCTGTACATAAGCCTGAAGGCACAATTCCTAGAGGCAGAGTGAGACTCCAGCTTGGAAAGTAGCAGAAGCACAGCTGAAAGACGTCCCAGAAATCAGCATTGGGAGGAACACTGTGAGTAATATTTCTAAATCTTCTAAACAACATGAATGACCTATAATTGCAGCTAGGAAAATAATGAAAACCTTTATTGTCAACAGTGAATCAAAGGGAGGCAGTAGGAGAAAGGTGACTTGTGAAAATGTCATTAAGGCATAAATATTTTCCCTCCCAGATTTCCACAAGCAAATACTTATTTCCCCAGTACTCTCTAATCAAAGGCCTATTCCAAATATGCTAATAAAGAGAGCTCATGCTGGATTTTGGTCTCGGTTACACCATTGTAAATCCAGAATATCTTCAGTAAAGTTGAGGGAATCTCAATAACAGATTTATGCTGGTATTATCCTGATCAGAATCTTCGTCTTTTATTTAAATGATCTCCCCTACATTTGAAATCTAGGATTTTAATTGAAATAAATTGACAATAAAACAATCCAAAAGAAACACATAAGAAAAAAACTCACTTGGACCGAACAGAGAAAAAGCAAGTTTCCCCTCCCACTTCCCGATGGTGCATTTGGGTGTAGTTAAATCCAGGAACAAAGGACAGGACTCTAAAATTATCCATTCATGTGTGACCTGGAATTCACTAATTTAACCCTTATCAACTCAGAACCGTTCACTTTTTATTTCTATCCAGTATAGAAGGAATTGCTGTGCTGCCATTTATTTGATGCAGAAAACTCGAATAAAAAAAATCATATGCCCGAAGTATGGAAGTTTACTTTGATAGATGCCATAACATTTTCCCTAGATGTCAAAATACTTGCCTAAAAGATATTATTTGAGAAAACGTCAGTTATATTTTCAAATGCCTCCTTTAAAAATTGATGTATAGGTTTTAAAATCTATAAAATACCCAGGAGCTGTTAAAGCAGTTTAAATCTTATTTCTAGCCAATAGATGGAGAGGTAATACCATGGTGAAAATAAAAGATTACTTTGTAGGATTAAAGACTCATAGACTTACAGATTTTAAAGTCAGTAGATGAACATGAAAAAGCTACACTGAAGGAATTGGTGTGAAGCCGGAGTAGAAGACTGAAGTAGTGTAAAAACCTAGAAAGAAGCAGGGAAAATGGCAGGTTTGCCTGATCCAGTATAAATGTGATTGTGATGTAAAGAAGACAGATTTGCAGATGTTTGCTAGTTGTTTCGTCCATAAACACACTCACAATATGTCCCTGGGGATTTCTAATCTGTAATGTCCTTCCTCTATTGCTCCTCTAAGTAAATGGGTCCATGCTGTCAAGGATGCTGGTGCTCTGACCACACTCGGATGGTCCATTTGAATTTTTTAGTCTGCTGAATGTGCTGCTCTTACTACGTCTCCTGCTCTGTTTCTCCATTCACTTGGTGTCCAGTCCTTCACTCTGAGTAGTCCCACTGACGTAATGGGAGTACTTGTGCCCACCCTCCCCCTGAATAGCAACCTGGGATACGTTACATTTGTCTTCCATACCCACGGAATTGCTGCAAGTTACAGCCACTTACTTCGCCATCTACAAGCATGTATAGCCCATTTTTGGACGATGTTACACCAGCCCCACAGGAGGCTGGGCCGCCTTCAACAATCTAAGAATGAGGGGATTAAACTCTGCTTGGCTTCCTTCTGTTCTGATTTTCCTTTTCTGTCCGACAGATGTTTACACACAACAAACTGAAGATTTTCGTAATGCTTCTGGCACTGGCCACTTACACAGCCATGGTGGGGCTCAATGCTGGAGCTGGTTCAGGGGCATTCAAAGGTAAACACTAGCAGATGTTTCTGATTTGACTAGGTGCCTCTCGCTCCCAGAAAAACACGACTGCTTGCGTTTTGAAGCCTGAGCTCCTCCAATTCAGTAGTTTTATTAGTCAGGCACCTAATGGTAGAGATTCTCATGCTTTGCCTGTCCCACTCTGTCACCGTTTTACCCTCTGCTGTTTCCCAGTCTTTTCCCCATAGTAAGAGATGGCCCTAGAGCTGCCTTTCCCCCAGAGCATACTGGGGGGCATTTCCCAGGTTCAAAGAGTCAGCATACTCCCTACTACTAGGCCCCTTGATGGGCTATAGGGTACAACCTCCCATCCCTCCATCCTGTCAACTACACTGGCTGGTGTGTAGGGGGTGGTGACATACCCTGCCTCCTCCCTGTCCCCTTTGGGATGCCATGAGCTCCCCAGAGGAATAGGGAGGGAACAGCCTCTGATTTCTTCCCACTGCTGGGGGCAGTTCCGCCTGGTTTAGTTTCCTTTGACTTCAGGGGGCTTTGGGTCAGGCTCTATGTGAGCGGTGTACAAGGAAAGCCTCCTCTCACCCTCCCACAAGTGAGGGCTATACAGTACCTGGACCCAGTGACTTGGCAGCAAGAAAGGATGAGCTTCTTCTGTTACTGCTGCCTGTTTATAAAGATCAGTGCTGCCAATTCCCAACTCCAACAGAGTTTGTCAGCTCTGCATATCGCGGCTCACTCCCAGCTTTGTCTTTCAAGCCTGACTGGCTTTTCTGGTTCTGTGTAGCTGTAATTCTGTTCTCTTTATATAACTTGCTCGAAGTCACACCTGGCCTTCATAAGCGAGGATCATCACATATTCAGTGATTCTGCAAAGACAACCCCATTACAACACAGGAATCATTTTGACAAGGGAGTCCTATCAGCTCTCACAGATGTATGCTGATGCAATGAGTAAAGCCTGAGAGAGGGCGTGGAGAATTGTGGGCTCTTTCCATTACTTGTGTGCAGTAACATGTTTTCCTGCAATAACCTTCATTGCTCCAGGTGTATTCCTAAATACTGTTGGAAACATCTCAAACAAGTACAACACCGACTTCACACCAGCTGGCTGGGCCTTCCTCATCTGGAATGTCATCTATGCCTGGCAGTTTGCGTGGCTGGGTTATGCACTGTCAGGAATCTGCAGAAGGTATTTTTTCTCCATAGAATTTGAATGCAGGAGTCTCCGTCACATACTACCATAGCTGAGCTGACCCTGAGTTGAGGATCTTTGTCAGTTTTTTGCCTTCTGTTTTCTGGTCCCATGTGAATATTTATTATTTGTATGTGCATGGCCCTGTGCAAGGCATAAGATACAGACAGGACCTGCCCCAAAGTGCTTGCAACCTAGACAAGATGGACACCCAGGAGACACTGGGCAGTCCAGGGGAGGGACTGGCTATGATTCTTTTTATGTATGTCTCAGTATTAGCCTTGACTTGCTGCTTGTGGGCATGGTGGAAAGAGTGAGGTCAGAGGTGGGATTTGAATGAAGATGGGGTGATCCATCTGTGATGATCCCTTGCCCCTAACTGTCTCCGTGATACACAGCTATTTTAGTACCACTGCCTTTTCCACTAAGGGGGCAGCAGGATTACCATGGTCAGAGATTGGCACCAGTGCACCATATTACTCAACTGGAGTGCTGGGAAATGATACACTGTGATGCTGCTTTACCAGAACACACAGAGCCTGATTCTCATGGCGGTGTAAATCAGGAGCAAATCCATTGAAATCAGTGGTGTTACACTGATGTAGGAAGTGGTGGAGAAGAGCCACAGTGTCGTTTCCACAACACTCACGGTATAAGAATCTGCAGACACTGAGATCTGCGTTTACTATATACACTGGCCCCTGGGGAGCTTTTTGAGTGGGCAAGAAATAGCCAGGCTAAATGGACTAGCAAAGATCTGTGGGGAAATCATGTAACAAACTTGATTGGCCTGATTCTCATGGCAGCCCCTTTCTGCTGACAGTGGTAGAATAGGGCCATACTGTAAATGAGAATGAATCGCTCAGCTCTGCAGTTCCAGACTGTGCTGGGAGCCAAAAACGTTACTGGTGGCAATGCAACGACATATGTGAAATGAGCTGGTGTGCTCAACCCTAGCTAGACAGGTATGCAGCTCACAACATGTTGCCATTACTGACACCAACCTCTGCACAGGGTTTTCCCAGTCTCAGTGGAGAGGTCAAGGATGCAGTAGGCCTGAATACTAAATGAGTCTAGGACACTGAGGTTAACCATCAGCAGATACACAAACACTAGTATATATTGCATAATCTCGATGTAGTTGGTGTGCATAGCACACAGTGACATATCATGGGATATTATGAATGAATTAAATGGAAAGCATGCTTTGTAAAGCCACGAGGCCAGATCTCACTGACACCAGTGTAAAACAGAAAGTACTTCCTTCACGTCAGTGGGCTTCAGCCAGTGCCAATCCACTGTAAGTGGGAGGAGAATCAGACCTGCAATGCTTGATCTTCCTGACAGTCAGTACTGCTTTCTTCAGATGCCTGCTTTTCATTGGCAGGAATGAACTTGGATGGGTCTACACAGAGCCAGATTTACTGCCAATATCGTTCTATCTGGTGTGGATACTGAACAACGCCATTAATGTTGGATGGCTGTTTCTGTGGGACCGAGAGTAAGTGACTGTGAAGAGAGGATTTTTGCAATCCGCTCCTTGGGCCTGATTCACTGCTGCATTACACCATTTTCACCCCTGTGTGACCCCTGCGAAGTAAACTGAGTCACATTGGTGTAAAACTGCCTAGGCCAGGGAACCAGGCTTTATGTCTTAATACACTTGGACTAGGCAAAAGGAAGCCTTTATATCATGTTTGTTTTGTGTAATGTTTGCTTTTGGCCCATGAGTTGGATCTGTGATATCTAAATCTAAAATCTCTTCCAACTTGCCATTCCTGCATACTGTCAATATAAGCAGGAAGCTAGGATCAGTCATCTTGTACCACTCTTCATTAAGCCAGTTAATTTTGTGGCTTTTGGTTATTTTTATTATCATAGTCATTTCACGGGCGCAGCACTGCAGTCATATTGTCATTGGCTGTCAGAGGAATGCAGTTGCTAAATACGAGCATGAATTGTATAACAAAGTAAAACAGCTATAGGTTAAGTAAAAGCTACATGTAATGATTAGCTCTGTTAAGGGTCATTATGAGTCCAAGAGTAAGGCTATAAGGTGAGGGATCCATTGCGCTGATATGTAATACAATTTAGCTAAAATACTGTATCACATGTGTTTTCCCCTGAGGTATCTCATTTCAGCCCTGGTTCTCCTGGCAGTCCTCCCTTTTACCTGTTACGTTGGTCTCTTCATTTCACACCGATCCTTGCATATCCATGCCGTTTGGTTCCTAAAGTCTCACAAAGCAGATCTGTGGCTCATCCGAATTCTGGTATGCTGTGTGTGAGCACTGTTATTTATAGGAAAGCTACACAGCCACGTTCATGCAGGGTTAAAGGTGGCGAAGTTCAGATGCACAATGTCGTTATGATTCCTACCCCAGTGTTAACTCACACCCCTTGCACATATCTTCAGGCTTCCCTTGTATCTCAGTTCCTCATCTGTTGATAGCATAGGAGTCAACAGGAGGAAGATAAGCCCCTCATCTGCTTCACGTATAGACTGACAGTCCAGATTGCCCCCAGATAGTCCTTAATCCATTAGACCATTATTAAGAATGTATAGCTGGAGTGGAAACTTTTCTTCTGCCTTTTCCTTTTGTTCCACGCTCTGGATGAAAGGGATTGATCCCCCAACCTTTAGAACAAAGATTCTCAAACAGTGGTCTGTGGACCACCAGTGGTCCGGGAGCTCCATTCAGGTGGTCCGTAGATAGTTCCCTCTAAGGTGGGGTGAGAAGAGGGGAGGGGGGGAATTTGGGACACGCAGGGCTACGACGGCGAGAGCAAGAGGCGACTTTCGCCAGGTCCAGGTCTGTGGTTGCTGGGGAGAGACCCCCTCCCTCACTTCCCAGCCTCAGCTCTGCAGCTGCTGTGGTGGAGGAGAGACCCCCCCTCCGTCCCAGCCCCAGCTTGGGGGCTGCTGCGGTGGGGGATAGAGGGAGAGACCCCCCTCCTTCCCAGCCCCAACTCAGGGGCTGCCGTGGTGGGGGAGAGAGCGCACATCCATTGCATTAGAAAGGTAAAACTACTGATATTAATATAGGTGTTGTGTGCTTTTATTTGTAGAACAAAAAAACATTAATTATTATAACTTTTTTTTTATATAGCACTTTTATCCAAAGCGCTTTACAATAGTTAGCTAATGGTACAAACACCATTTGGAAAGAGCATTAAGTGGTCCGCCGAGACCCTCAGCAATTTTCAAGTGGTCTGCAAAAAATAAAAGTTGGAGAACCATTGGTTTAGAACATTGGCTGTTTGTGCTCAGTACATTGCACAGAGGCAATGATGTTGAATATCTTCAGCCACATGTGATCCTCCCTCCCTCCATCTCCCCACAGCAGAAAAGAGCTCCATACCTGCTACCTCCCCTCCTTACCCTCCTCCCCGCATCCCCCACCACCGAGAAACCCTACACCCCCTAGCTGTCTGGTCTTCTGTAACCCCTCCCCTGACTGAAATGTCCTCCCTGACCCTCCCCTCTGATTGCTTGATTCCTAACTGGGAACATGCAGTGGAAAAGTGGGTTGGGTGAGAATGCAAGTCTGAGACCAGGGAGGATTTCTCAGCAGTAGGCAGTCTGTAAAGATGAGACTCTTCAGATCACAGTCCTGACCTACCCCAGATATGCGTTCCTGCCCCAGCCTGTCTCCCCACAACTTGTTATAGTCAGATTCCAGGACTCATGATCCATATACAGGTACAGACAGTGAGTCAACTCTGAATTCAGCATTTGGAACTATAGGCATCACACCAACACTCAACACGATGAATCCATTTGGCTTAGTGTTTACAAAAGGTTCATTAGGAATTATGTATTGCTCTTTATGGCCCAAATTTCACTCCATGGAACAAGCCTGAATTTACAAACCCAGGCACAATGAAGGGTGAGGGTGGAGAACTGCACCTATTAGTAAGGGATGGACTCCATCAACCCAGGCTGTGGAGGGGTAGTGCAGCCTCTATACAACCAATCCTGAAGCTGGTGCACTACCATATCAGGGCCCAGTATTGAACCCAGGTCCACAAAGTCCTGAGGCAGCATCCTTAGCTGCAGCCCCTGACCAATAGCTTTGGAGCTGAAGGCCTACAGACCCACAGCAGCCATGGCCACACCATGGCCTAAGTAGCTGGACAGGCAGCAGTCTCCATGGGTACTTGGACTATATAAAGGCCCCAACAGGAAGAGGAAGCTGTCTGAGCAACACCCTATTACCTGCTGCTGAGACCGCCTTGCCTGTCCCTACCTTACCGCCTTGCCCCCACTGACCTGGCCCCTTCCATTGAATCTTCTGTCTGATCCCTGTAGAACTCTGACTGTTGACCTGGACAGTCTCTGATATGGATTGACCTGCTGGCTACCCAACCACTGTGCACACTTGCCTACTGCTTTGGACTGCCCCTTCACCTGCCTTGGCCACTGGGCATTACATCCCCTCCCTGGAGGAGTATGGCTGAAGATCTGCATAGGTGTGAAGCCACCAGCCTTACTTCTTCCCATAAACCCCTCTCTGCAATAATGCTGATGGAGCCACTGTGAAGCTAGGAGTGTACCTATTAAGTGGGGCTTCCTGCATCCTGCACCTACCCCAATGTGCCATACCAATGCCAGTTTAACCACCCATTGGGGCATGGAGGGGTGGCAGGTGTGGAGGTATACAGAATGTTTATTTCTCATCATCCCTCAGTGTATCATTATTCTACATGACAGGTGCAAAATGGGATTGCACTGTACGCGACATGGACCACAATTGCCGCTCTGCTGAATTTTGCCGTGGTGCTGATCTTCAGTGGGAACGTATCTAATAAGATTGCAACTGCAACCTCTCTGGCCATCCTTACCTTTGAACTGGTAATATGGTAGGTGACACTGATAGGCTCCCGTTTGTCCCTAAAAAAATCTCCGGCCATCTGGATCCTGCTCACTTCTTGACTCATAGCGAGTAGCATCAGGATCACTCTCAGACACTATAATTAGATATTTGCTGGACCATGTAGGAGAAGGGGCCTTATCAGCTTCTTCAGTGACTGAACACAAGTGGAGAATGGTAATTCTGCTCAAGGTACTGGAGTGGGGCGAGTTGAAAATTTACCATCAAAATTGTTTTTCAACAGAAAATTGAATTTTTCAACAAAACAAAATTTTCTGCAAAAAGGGTCAAAAAACCATAAATCCAATAAACAGAAATATATCAGGGTTTGGGCTAGACATTTTTATTTGGAAATGCTGCCACAGTGCTTCATTGGAGATGTAGTCTGACCAGGGAGCCCAGCCTATATAGGAGAATGAGAGCTTGAGTCACCCAAACTACAACTCCCAGGAGGCACCGCGGCAGCATTTCAGAAACAAAACATTTTGATTTTCAGCCAAAATTTTTCAGTATTGGAATTTCTACCTAAAAATAGAAACTTTCCATGAAAAAAAGTGGACAAAAATGAATTTTATTTGTTTTTATTAGTTTCCATGGAACCCCCACCTTTTTTGACATGCTCCATACTGGAGCTCTTCTCAGGCTCTGAGAAGTGACAGAGATAGTCTAATCCAGCCTTGGCAAACTCCATGCGTGTTCCCACCTGCTCCCTAAAGAAGTTGTCTGGGGGTGGGGGAAAATCCACTGACAGGATGTTCATTTGTTTGCCACCTTTATTTCCTCCTAGGTTTTCTCTGGAAAACTTTGTGCTTGACAAGTATGTGCGGTATAATCTCACTGTCTACCCCGTGGTCATTGTAGCACTGACTGGCATTGTGTGGAAGAACTACTCCCCTTCATCTCCAACTGACAACAGTGTTTTTACAGGTGGGTCCTTGTAATGTTTAAGCTCATTTTATCTAGAAGAGGCCACCACTCTCTTCTGAATGTTTCCAGCATGTCATTCCCCCCACGTCTTTGTGGGCAGGGAGAAGGTCCTTCCTGCTAAAGGGGACCTTTAAAAACCAACTAGGGATTTATGAGACGTCTTTAATTTTGCAGAGTGAGAGTAGAGCAAGGCAAGACCCTTAAACTGCCGTGATTGCCCTAGGGCCTGCTGTGCTCGGGGTGGAAAGCATACCCTTAATATCGCTACAGTTCATTTGTTAGTGGGGCAGATTCCATCCCCTCCCACTCTCCATCACCACCTGCGGGACGCTGAACGGATGTGTTCCCACGCTGCAAGTGGGATAGGACTTGGAGAGCTGCCCCAAGACGTCTGCGCCCCTGGAGCGCCACAGGAGCTCCCTCCACTCTGCTGCTGAGGAGGGTTTGGGGGTGGGGAGAGCCACGGGGCGGCGGGGGCAGGGGCAAGTCTGGCAGAGCTCAGCTACGCAACTCACAGAGGTGGAGGTAGCACGTCCGCCACAGAGGATGCGGTAGTAGCAACAGCCAGAAAGCAGCTCTGCTGCCACTCTGTGGCCTGGGGGAGGGTTGCTTCCGATTTCCTCAGAGCCCCAGCTTGCACACTCTCCCGTTCCACTCAGGCTGGGTCTATACTTACAGAGTTTTACTGGTGTCATTCTGTCAGTTAAGGGTATTCTCCCCATACCCCATACAGCTCTGTTGGTAAAAGCTCTACTGTAGTGTTGATGCCTTTTTAGTGGTATAAATGTGCTTCCGCCAACAGAGCTTATGCTAGTTTGGGAAACCGGCCTAAACGCTAGCTTGGGTACCAGTTTTGCAAGCTGTCAGATAGGAATGTGAAGAAATCGCCCCCTAGCCTACATCGCTGTGTTGGCAGAAGGCCCAGCGTAGGCACAGCTATACCGGCAAAAACCGTGTTTTTAACTTATTTCATTCAGGAAACTGGTATAACGTATGCTGGCAAAAGAACTCTTCTGCTGATCTAAGCTGTGTTTCTACTAGGAAAGTTTGCCAGTATACCTGTACAGGCAAACCCTCTCTAGTGGGGACAAGGCCTATGCTGGTATAAGCCATTTTATACAGATAGTACTGCGTCTAAACTAAGAGGGTTTTTCTGGTATAGATATACTGGTTTTAGTTAAACCAGCACAACTTCTAGGTGATGATAAGACCTTATTCTGACTGAGGGGCAGGCTCTAGGGTTTGCTCACAGTAAATGTGAAGACAAGGTTTAAATACTTCAAGGGAGATATTGGGTCCTGTTTGGAGTTCTCCTCCTTTGCTGTTGTTGTAGCCCTTCTCCCAGTTACCCCCACTCTTGTAAAAAGACAATTTATTTGCTCTCTCACACATAATAAAGGGTGCTCTGTTTCTTTTATAGTTGTGTTGCTGGGAGTGGCTTGTGTTACCTTTGTTGTTCAGCTGGGAATAGTCATATGGAGACTCTGTAGAAGGCCTCTAGTCCGGTCAGATTCTCCAGCCATGACACTGTGAAGTACATTTCCAAAGTGAAGACCTTAAGGGGGAAGATTTTCACAGCCATGAATGGGAATCAGGTACCCAACACCCACGGCCTTGGTGCTTTGAAAAATCTCTGAAATGCAGAACAGTGAACACCACAAAAAGGACAATAAGGAGGTTACGATGATTTTGTATAAGCATTCAGGGTCTCCCTCTCCTTCCACTCTGATTGGTTACACTTACCCTACCATCTTTAATTTGACCACTATGTGTTTTTTTTTAAAATGGTCTTTTAAGTTTATACCAGAGGAGCAGACGAACAGGTCCCTCTGATAAAGCCTAATGCACTTCTGGATAAATGGACAGTAGCACTTAGGTATGTCCAGCCTGAGGCAGACCCGTGAACACAGTTGCCACACTTACACTTTTGCACAGACGTTATCTTTTCCTGTTTTTTTTTTTTTAAAATGGCTGTAAATAAGCAACCCCTCCATGGTGACTGAAATACTAGAATATGTGATGTTGTTTACTAGAACAATGGATGAAATTTGTGATGCACTTCTTGTTTCCATTCCTTCACATTTTTTAAAACAATAAAGCAAATAATGACATGACATCTATATTTTCTGCTAATAAACCATTTATACAAACACCTGCTATTAAATGTTTATTCCCTGACCCTATAAACACTAAGGCACTGAGCTTCCAAAAAGCACTGCATGGATAGATGATCCCTATATCTGTGTGGAGTCCCCTGAAGTCAATGGAGCTCTCTGTGCTTGCAGGATGCCACCTTGTTACTGGATTAGGGCCACAGGCATGCGAGTAACTTGATACTGCTAAGGAGTCCCTTTGACCTCCTGTGCCTAAGTTGTTGTTGTTTAGGACTTGTGTTGCAGTAACATCTAACACTGTCAGTCATGAACCAGGACCCCATCCTGCTCGGTGCTGTAAAAACACAGAACACAAAGGTGATCCCTGCCCACAAAGCTCAGTCTAAGTAGTGTTTCCAGGATGGGGACCTTGGTTTTTCTTTTGTACAAGAAAACTACCTATTATAATCAAAGGCCAAACTGGTATCTAAGAAGAGAATGAAGGCAGATTGAGAGTAAAAGGGTACAAATAGCACACCATGCAGTAGGTCAAAAAGCACAGCAACGGACTATGCGTTAACCTCAAAACACAAAAACCATCCTGGGCTATGAGCTGGACTGACCGCAGGTTAACTGAGCCGGAGGCTAGCAAAGGCTGAAAGTCATTCTCTTGTATTATAAACGCGGGGGTGAATTTAGCTGGACGGCATTAGACTGGCAGCACTAGTAGCTAAAGTCCTCTGGTAATGCCCAGACCAAGTACAACACAGACGACAGCAGCCCTGCAACTTCCCTACTCTGCTCAGCCAAGGTGTCACTCAACCCTGACCTGGAGGGACTGCCTCTGGGGCAAAAGGGGAGTTCAGACCCCATGTCCCTTGGCCTTGATATGGAGATTGCCAAAAAGGGGACCGAGCTTGACTGAGATTCCCTCTGAGCCTTGGATTCATGATGACTACGAGGGAGTTAATTCTAAAATAGTCCAGATTTTCTCTTATGTGCCATCTAGTGAGTGCCTGGTAGTGCGGGGGTGGCATAATTGTACTAAAAAGAAAAGGAATACTTGCCACTACCAGGCATTGCGGATACAGACTAACACAGCTGCTACTCTGAAACCTATAATTGTACTAGTTCGCCAGTTGCCATAGAATCTGTAATGTTTTGGCACCAAGAGCTGTTGTGTTTGCTTTTGTGGGTTTACCCTATAGGCAGGAGCAACACCTTCAGATATGCTTAGGCAAAGATGTAGACAGAGAAACTCTTACTGGTGAAGATCTTATTTTTATGCAGTCAGATAAATAGAATATATAACACTGGGCTAGATCATCTCAGTCCTTATTCCCTTGTACAGACTATGCACATATAATGGATAGCAGTGTGGGAAGGGAAGCAGGTTCCATAAACTCACAGTCTGCTTCCTGGACTGCTCAGGGCAAATCTAAAGGTGACACTAACCTGCTGTCTTGAAAAGCATAGCCTGGTGACTCCCAATGACATTAGTCTTCCATATGAGTTAGCTGAGATTTAAATTCCTACTGTAAAAGCCAACAGATTTTTTTGTATATAAACATTTCCTGCTCTCTCTCTTTTCATCATAAAGTAGCCAAAGAATGCCCAAGCCCAGTGCTGTCTCCCAGTTGCAGGTCACCGTTAATGAAAGCATGTTGGTATAGGTGGAACTACAGCAGAAGAGGAGTGAAACTATCAGACAGTTCAGACTTCCACATATGCGAATACCAGATGGGACAGGTCATTAGCCAGCATTTCTGGCTCAGCCATGCATCAACTGTTGGTTCTTTCCTTTCGTTTAGCTAGGTATAGCGCAGGTTCCAAAGATACAATTCCATCAACAGGGTCAGACTGAAGGGACTGATTTACTCCTGCTCTGTGACCCGCTAGATGAGCTGCCAGGAAGCATTCAGAATACTTTCCTGCCCATAACAGCACTGAATGCTTTGCAGGCCTGTCTGTGAGCAGCCCCCTTAATATAATTGGCTTTATTTAGCACCACTCTGGTAGTTCCCGGAGGGGAAAATTATGTGCAGCTCCAGTCAAAGCAATATATCCTTAGAGCTAGGAGATTATTTAAATAGGACTGCAGCTGTGAGGGGGGCCCTGGCACATGCTGATCTCACAAGATGGGACAGTCCAGCAACCTTCTTTAGCAAAACTTGATCTACCATGGGTGTCTGCCAACTGTAGGGGCTCAAGCAGCAATCCTGCAGTGGGGCAGAGAGTGTAGGCCGTGCACCCTGAATACAAAGCAGGGCTATGGAATGTGTGTTTTCTTATATTTATGGCAGTACCAGAGCCAAGTACAAACATGTTGGAATTCCCTTCAGAGCCCTGAGGGGGCCCTTACTCACTATTGTCACTTTCACCAGTGACAAATGGGTGTCAAATGTTACCATTTGGATCTGGAAGCATTTTACACCCCCTTAGCACTGAAGTAAGTGACTACATAGGTGGAGTGAAACAGTGGACCAGCCCCTAGGTTGTGGCTTTAGCAGCTGCTATTGGTTTGCTACCATGCCTAGAGCCTCTCTGGCTGCAGAGGGCAGAAAATGGGACTTAGGCTCTTGTCACCTATGGGCTTTTGAAAATTTTAGCTCAGGTGCCTGCAATGATCATCCCCCCTTGTCTGTGCTAACATGGCCCACAGCAGGATGCTGAGGTGTCAGGGAACAACTGCAACACCAACACTTCTGTGGCCATGCCCATAGCAAATCTTGCAAGTGTTTGAGAACATAACACAAACACGGATACGCCGGTCTCCCAGACGACTAGTGCTGCCTGACTTCCCTCCAACAACAAGCCAGCCTCCCCACTGTAGGGATAGAAAATGGCTAGTACTTGAAATGTGAGTGTGGCAGGGCGAGGACTCACCAGCATGGCACCTCCTGCTGGTCCTCTAGGGAATCAGCTCTTTCAACACAGAGCACCCTCTGCAGGCCAGTGTCTTGCCCAGTGCTGGCCCCCATGTCCCTCCCAGACCTCAGTGCCTGCTCTACATCTGTGTTCTGCCCCCCCCCCCAGAAACAACCCACAATCAGGGTCTCCCCACCCAGGGGAACCCCCAACCCTCTATCCCCACCTTACCTCAGTGGCTATTGCCAGTCACCATCTAGCCCCCATTCTCTGGGGCAGACTGCAGTCTACAACCACTCATCATCAGCAATGGGGGTTGGACCAGCTGCCTTTGCCTATCTCTGGGCTGCCCCTCTGCAGCCTCAGCACCTTTTGTAGGCCTTTAATTAGGCCTGCAGTTTTGCTAGGCTGGAGCTCCCAGCCCTTCCCTAGCACTGCTCCATCCTAGGTACCCTTCTTAACTTCCCAGGCAGCCAGGTCCTTCTCTCTCTAGAAAGCTAGAAAGAGTATCTCCCTTTACTTCTGGCCCACAGCCCTCTTGTAAGGGCCAGCTGGACCCTGATTAAGATGGCCACAGATGTGGCTGCTTTCCCAATCAGACTGCTTTTCCCATTCACAGCCCTCTCTTAGGCTGCTTTAACCTCTTCAGGGCAGGAGCGGGGTAGTCACCCGGCTACAGGGAGGTATTAAACAGATACTGCTACATGGAGGGGATAACCTACTCTATGCATAGAGTCTGTGTGTATGGGAATGACGGAGCATCCTTTGAAGGATTAATCTAGCAGCTAAATGACAACCTTGTGCAATCACAAGGCTAGCCAAGAAGACTGCTTGACTACAAAAAACTATGAAGAAGTAATAATTTGGCTGACAGTCGAAGCACTGAAACTACCAGACTTACCAGGTCCCCATGACACAGGAAAAGACCCCTACGTATTACTTCTTGTCCTAGTCTGGTCGCTTCCGCTGCCTTTTGTCTAACACCACCCAAATGCCACCACTTCCTTTCCCTCACTAAATCCTCCTTGGAGCCTAGTGTATGTACCACAGAACACGAGAACCCACATGCTGTCTGCTACAGCCGCTTCACTATCATGGGTAATATCCTTGGCATAAAGAAAGATACAGTGCTGTTCTAACCAAGTACAGGTCAGATTTTATCACAAGCCTATAGTTCAATAAAGCACCACAGTTGTGTGGTAGAGTAGAGAGGAAGGATGGTCTAGTAGTGAGAGCACTAGTGTGTGACTTAGGAGACCAAGGCTCAATTCCCAGTTTCTTGTGTGACATTGGGTAAGTCGTTTAGCCTCTCTGTGCCTCAGTTCCCCATCTGTGAAATGGAGATAATAGCACCGCCCTACCTTACAGAGGTGTTTGAGGATAGATACAGTAAAGACTTTGAAATGCTCAGATAGCATAGGCACCGATTCTGTGGGTGCTGTGGGGCTCAAGCACGCCTGGGAAAAAAATAGGGGGTGCTCAGCATGCACTAGCCACAGCTGTTGGGCAGCTTGCTGCCGATCAGGTGCTCAGGGCCTGGCGGGAGGCGCTTGGGGGAGAGTGGCGAGGAGCCAGCAGGGGGCCTCAGAGGAGCAAGCGAAAGGTGTGTAGGGGAGGGGGCGGAGCCGAGGTGGAGTAGCCACTGGGAAAAATAACAGTCAGTGCCTACATCAGATAGTATGGTAATGGTGCCCATAATAAACATCTGCGCTGGATCTAATCATCCCTTAGCCATGCCTGGTAGTGTCTGCAATAACTGGACCCAGGGGAGACAGTACTGTATAGCAAACGTTCATCAATATTGCAGCTGCTGTTCTGGAGAGTCATAATGAAGGGGCTATCTGTGGATATTGTATTATGCATCAGAAACTAACACTGCCTCCTGCTTTTGTTTTTTTTTTGGGGGGGGGGGGCACAGAGCAACATCAAATGTAATAGTTTATAGATGGTGAATCTGAACTGGAACAATGCCTAATTAAACGAGTTCTGGGTTTGGAGAAATATGCCTTTGAAGCAGGAGTTCAAAGACGTTAATTCAAAAGGAACCTAAAAAAACTGCATTCAAAACCATGAGTGCACTAGGCTCACATTTAGGATACACAATTCCCTGAGGAAGATGTGTCTAGTTTCTTAGGCCTGGTCTACACTGGGGGGGTGGTGGGGAAACGGATCTGTTACACAACTTCTGCTACGTGAATAACGTAGCTGAAGTCGACGTACTTAGATCTACTTACCACGGTGTCTTCACTGTGGTAAGTCGACGGCTGACGCTCTCCCATCAACTCTACCTGTGCTTCTCGCCCTGGTGGAGTACCAGAGTCAACGAGAGAGCACTTGGCGGTCCATTTATCGTGTCTAGTCTAGATGCGATAAATTGACCCCTGCTGGATTGATCGCTGCCTGTAATGTAGACAAGCCCTTAGTGTGCCAGGGTGGACTAGGTCTGGAGGCCCCCTGCTGGAGGCCTTGTGGTCCTGCGTCACCTTGCCCCAGAATAGAGCAGAGAGAAGTCCTCCAGGCAACCTAGAGTGGCTGCAGAGGAACAACCAATCAGAGGGGCTGATGGAGAGACCAATCAGGGTTGAGGAAGGCCCTATATAAGATAAGCAGCAGTGCAGGGACCTTGGTTGCTGTGTAAAGCTTGAGGAATGAAGACTGGGTGGCTTGAAGAGCAGCACAGTACTGCGAACAGCTCACTGTAGGCACGACTGGAGCCTAGGGAAGGCTGCTGAAGACCAGGAGCCTGGCTGGTGAGAAGAGCAGCAGGACCAGCGGAAGATCAGTGCAGGCAGGCTGAAGCCCAGTGGGACTGAGTATAGAACCCGGCCATGCCAGTGAGGGTACTGAGGTAGGCCCCATTGGTCTGGTTGAAGACTGAGCCGAGGGAGGCCTGCTGAAACAGCACTTGCTGCGGGTACTGAGAGGGGCCCCGGCTGGGTGATTGAAGAAGGCTGGGATAAGCTTTAGAGCTATGGCCCTGTACCAGGGCAGTTATAAGAATTTGGACTGTAGACCCTGGCACACAGGGGACAGTGTGTGTGGCTCAGCTGGAGGGCTGAGCTGCTGACCTGCTGAGAGAACCATCGGCCTAGGGGCACTCATTAAACTTGGGTCTGAGGGATAACTGAGTGTTTATAAGAGGAAACCCCATGCCATGTCTTATTTCAAGCAACAGTTTGTAGCTGCTTCAGATTAGGTACATAGTTATTGGGTGAATAAAATGGCTCAAAGAAAGAAAACTGCCACAGGGAGGAACCATAAATGTATAAGACCATTAGCAATGGAGAAGAATAAAACAAAAGCCCACTACATGCTGCAGATTCCTCGGCGAAAGAAAGCAAAGTGAAAACAAGATGGCACCAGTGTGGACTAAGGGCATCCATCTATCCTGCTTACCTCCTTCATGTCACTCGGGTGCCCTTTGCTGTGGGGTCAGAAAAGGAAGAGATGAGCCTGAGGGTCAGAGAGGAACAATGCTAGTAGCACACCAGGGGAACCTGAGTTCAGATGCTGCGGCAGTGACCAAGGAAGTGAGCACATGGGGCCTTTCACGCCCACTAGTGTGAATGGGGGGGGGATGCTAGGGAAGTCAAGGCATGTGCTCTGCTGTTACACCTGTGCACATGGGAGGATCAGGCAACAGTTACACATCTGCAGGTGCATGCTCTGTGCTGGCTCGCCCTACGTCTTGATTTGCCTATAAAGTAGAGGGGGCTCATTCCGTGTGGGTGTAAAGCCCCCCCTGCTGCCACCAGGCACCGCTCCGCTCACTTCCATTTGGGTTCCAGTCTTTCACTTCCTTGGTGCAAAGAAATGGCAGGTGTGGGAGGAAGAAGAAAGTGCTGGTATCTGGCTCGGCTGGTACAACAGGGCTGCAGGGCAGACATGTCTCCTGCTGGGGGATACCCCCATCTCTGGGGGCCCCACATGATGTGCAGAGCTAGCTCTGCACTGCCTCCGCCCCCCTGCTCAGGGGGCATTCTGTCCATGTCCAGGGCTATGGAGGGGCTGCAGACTGAAGAAGGGCACCCCTCAGAGCTGCTCTAGCCTGTACCAGGGGCAGAACTGACCTTGGCAGCTGCTGCACAGTCGCTGCTCCCTTCCAGCCTTTGCTAGCCCAGGGAGGATCTTCCCTGACCTCCTTCTAGCAGCACTCTAACACTGCACTCTAAAGCTGTCTCAGTATCACTTATACCAGGGCTCTCACTAATACTGTGCCTGGAGCCAGCATTATGGCTGCTCGCTATATGGGTGGTCCTCTCAGAAAGTGAGAGGAAAATGAAGAGGCTTCCCCAGCACTGAGACAACGGTTGATACAGAGTTAGGGGTTCATGTGTGCCTGATCCTACAGGCTCTGTCTTCAGAAATTTGCAAGAAAATCAGCTCCTTTTGGATCATAAATGCAGGGGATGCGGACTCGTGTACAGCGTTTACAGTTTGGTTCAATGGCTCTCAGCACCCCCACGATACAAATTATTCCAGCACCCTGCCGTTGATAGAGTAGGTCACTTCCTGCTCCCCAGACCCTTTCCCAATTCTTTATCTCACAGTTTCACAGGAAGCAAAAATCCGTTCCTTGATGAAGTCATGTGGTCTGGCAGCTCCTGTCCTAAAAATAGAGTAAAGTATCCATGTTTGTTCTGTATGTGAAAAGGTCAATGTCAAAGCTACCATTGGCAGGAGATCAGTGACAAATTGAGTGACAGGCTGAGGCAGTGCCAAGGTTTCCAGGGGAATCTGAAACCAAGTTTTGTAAAGATGGCCATCTAGCAGAAAGAGGCATACTCACTGGGGTTCATTCGAATGCACATGAGGAGAGTTTTCTTGTCCCACTGCATGGCCTTCTGAATAAGTCCTAGCTGAAGGTCCTGTCAAAAAGAGGTAGTAAAGCCCTTTGCAAGAGAAATCCATCTCCTTTGCAGATTAAATCTGCACCATTTATTATACCTATTTAAGGTGCCCATCCCTGTAATATCTGGGTATCAGATCCCGCAACTGGGAAACAGATGTTCATGGTAAGAAAAATCACTGTGTGCATGGCAGCATAGACACTTTGGGCACATTAACTATGGGCATGTTAGAAATGCGTAGATGAGGAAGAATTGTGAGCTACCATGAGTAAGAAGGAACTTTTTAGATTGGGACAAGCTTCTCTCTGACTCCATGCATCAGTAGAAGTACACAGACAGCAAATACCTGCCTGAGCCCAGTCCCAGACTGCAATTTGCTGCACGTTGCTTTCTTTGACAATCATCCCTTCTTGATAGGTCCATAATCTGGAGCCATAGAATGACTGCATTCAGGAGTATCTTCGGACAGGCTCCAAAACCAGACCATTGCACCCACACCTGGCTGCAGGGAGGAGATGTGGTGTTGTGATCTAATTCATTCCTGGCTTGATGCTACCCTTGGTGCTAATGAAACTGTATTAAAACATGAAGGAATCATGACTGCTGGAGAGAAATAAAATATTTTAACCTTGCTAATCTGAAGCAGCACCATGAAGCAAAATAGTCTCTATTCTAGAACCTCTGTCCAAGCAGAGTATCCATCTAGCCCAGTTCCATTGCTATAGTCACTGAGAAGTAATGAGAGTCCTCTGGTGATGCCTTGCCAATTTTCATGATATTTCATAGCATTACTCCAGGCTTTGGCTTTCCAAACAGGAAGCCAACTAGTCGAGCTGTTAGAGTGTGGGACTGGAACCCAGAACACCGAAAACGCTTATCTCCGCTCTGGTGCTGGCTTTTTTTCCCCGTGACTTCAGCCTCTCTGCCTCAGTTTCCACCATCTGTACAACTGGAGTAATGTTCATCTGCCTTTGTAAAGCACTTTGAGATTATTGGACAAAAGTGCAAATGATGATGATTAAAAGTGTGATGTACAGTGCATAGAATCTAGATCTATTCAGGGTGTAGTTGGCCCATCCTCTTTGAAAACAGATGGCTTCAAGTCAAATATGTATTTCCCAAGCATGCAGCAGAGACATTGATTTTCTCAGGCAACTAACTCAATTTACCCTTTTAAAGGCATTTCTGCAAAGAGCTATGGGATCAGGCATGACTCATGAAGCAGTTGAACACATGGGAAAAAATGCTTTAAATAAATTAAAGGACCTGACCCTGCTCCCTATGGAGTCAGTAGCATAACTTCCAGTGGGAGCAGATTTGAGCCATACAATAGGATGATAAAGGGCCTGATCCAAGCCCACTGGAATTCTTTGGATCAGACCCTCAATGCTCTGAATAGGAAATTTAGTGTTTTTCTCTCCTCTTTCTGAGGCATTCTTCTACAGGAGACCTTTCATGAGACACTTCTAAAAAGTAACACTGAGTAACATTCACTGAGAACGAATGTAGCTCGCTCTGGGCTGTGTACAAGGCAAATAGGACCAACAATGCATTGGAAGTAATGGTTACATTAGATGTGTAAGCACTGTTCTGTCTTAGAATTATGTTAAGATAAAAAGTTCAGACTGGAATGCACTAAGCAGCTGAACTTGAGACCCCTGACAAAAGTTACTTCCATTAGCGTGAGAGAGAAGAAACAGAGAGCCCTGTTCTCCTCCAGGATCTACAACTCTCAGTTCTGAATCCTGAGAGCAGAATGTGTTAGGTCAATGATGGCTATTCCCGAGCCCTGGATAATCTGCATGTGCTAGATGAAGAGGATACCAGGAACCTACTTCTCCCACCTTTTCCATTGTGTGTCCTACCAAAGAGCCAGGGTCAATCAAAGTTCCTGATCTTGCAGGGAGCAAAGGCATTGCTCTTTTGGTGCACACAGTGTACACCAAAGGGGGCAGGACCGCAGCAGAGCTGGCCAGCTGCAGAGGAGGGCAGACTGCACCGTTGTATGCCTGGGGCTCAGACAGGTATTGGGCTCCCTGAGGCATATTCCACCTAAGAGCATCCCCTGGGGAGGTGAATCTCTGCATCATATCCCCTCAAAGGCACAGCCTGGCCCCCTGAGAGCCTTGGATAGTGGCACTGGGAGCTTGTCTCTCAGCCCTGAAGAGTTAAAGTGCTGAGCCAGAGTGACTTTCACCAACCACGCCAACTGTTGGCTCAGAAACAGGTAAAGTAGCAATTTGGGAGACTCTGAGAGGAGATTACAGGCCACTGGCTGCAATGGGAGGAGCTACTGATTTCCAGAGTACCTGCTGGATTGGCAACATGTCGTGGTTCCACTCTGGAGTTCATCCAATATTATGTATGCATTCATTGCATTGCATTCAGTCCCTAGGAGCATAGTTATTTCTGTCTTAAGACCAATGAAAGCTATTTTGGTCAGCACACTGTTCCGAGAGTCCACACAGCAATAGGGATGTCTCTGCCTGTGTGAACTGTGACGTGGATGGGAACGGAAAGATTGACGTTAAGTGCTTCTGTCCTAGGTGCAATGGAAACTGATTTGGGCTCCTTATTCTGGGCTCTTAGGCTGCTGATGTTGCCACCATGACTCCCAACAGCTTCTAGGAACACCTTGGATAGACATGGTTATACGAGCAACGTGTTTCGGTTTGTTTGAGCTCCAGTCACCTGGCCCTGTTCCTTCATCTAACCCAATTGCACAGAGACAGAGCCTGAGCAATTGTGTGTCTGACATGCATTTTCCCCACCAGTTGCAGATTGTCACTTGGCAGAATGCAGCCTACCTAAAGAACAGCTGCTGCTGCACCATTTCTTGATCTTGAAGGGGCAGGGCAGCATGAGTGGTTTTCAGAAGGGCAATCTAGTGCTGCTGGGGGTGTGTGTGTGTGTGAGACACACAGCAGGGGCATAAAGGGAAAGTGTTGGGAAAGGGCGAGAGATACCAAAATAGCTCACCACTGAGAGTCAAAAGGCAAACCCAGCCCAAATATTCCAGTAGCGCAGACACCAGATCTGAACTTGGTCAAGAGAGATCCAATTTCTTTGGACAAGGATATCCATGGGTCCTTCTTTCCGCACCCCTTCACTCCTCTTCCCTGCCCCCACACTCTGTTCCTTCATTTTGGACAAGGGAGTTGGCACTCACAGCTGGCATATCATCTTCTCAGAAGAGTGGCTCGCATGCCGTGGGTGCTGCAATGCCTGGCAAAACATGCCTAGGCACGGGGGTAAGTGCACAGAAGTGGGGTTGCGTTGGTTGGTTGTGGGCAGAGTCCTCATCCTGTAACTCCTTTTGCTAGCTAATCACAAGGAACGGCATGTAAAGGTTCCTAGTATTTTACTGATTTTTAAACATTTCATCCATTTGTATGGTGCTTCAGTGCTTTGTAGTAGACACCATCCCGTTGAAAATTAAATACAGGTAATTACAAGTCTCAAAGACCAACCAACCCCCTGCATCAAAGATAACCCCTGAGGCAAACCACCTTAGTGCTGAGGGAGTCGTTCCTAAATACACTGTATGGTGGGGTGTACAAATCCCATGCTGTAGAAGCTGTAAATAGGTAGAACAGCTATTTTCTCAGTTGAGATAAAAGGCTGCACCTAGAAAGAGAAGACTTTAAAAGAGAGGAGACTGCAGGGGTAAGGAGGAGTTTCCAGTAGAAGGAGCTTAGGAAGAGATCTTCTTGATGGCTGGAGAAGGCCCTGCCTGTGAGATCTCTAAGTGCTGGGTATTTAAGATGTACCATAAAACACTGGGGTTGGCAGTTTAGCTGTTGCATGAAGTGGCCTGCTGAGAGGGAAGCAGGCTCAGACCCTTATGTCTGAAACTGCATCTGTGAAGTCACATCAAATCTCTCAAGTATTCACAGTCGGGATGACTTGGTAATATGTGTCCTTGATGCACTGCATCTTCACCAGCAAATGCAGCTTTTCAGTGGGCTGGATCACACCCTTCAGCAACAAATCCATGAGAGAGGGGGCTAGGATGGTGATATTGCCAGGGTACAATCTGGACTGTTGAACAGCTGTCTCTCCTCAATTCTCCAACCTGGGGTGACTTTTACACTGCTTTGCTATGAGTGCAACCATTTCTGGCCTGCTCACACACAGCCTCTAGCGTGTAAATTACTCCCAGCTGAGTTATAGAGTGCTCTTAGCCTGCCTCTCCTGAACTATATTACAGAGTGACACCAACAAATTCCAGTCCCAGACTTGTCCCCAGAAATATGCGTCTTGTATTGCCCAGCTCTCTCCTGGACAATACAAACTCATAGAAAGTCTGTCATTTCATTAACAGAAAGTGATACACACATACCTTGTGATGTCAAATGGAGTTTCCCAAACACTTCAATCCAAACAATTTTTTAGATAAAACAAGTTTAACCTCAGAACAAAAGATTTTAAGTGATTACAAGTAACAAGGCATAAAAGTCAGAATTTGGTTACATGAAAATAAAAGGTAAAACACAAACTAATACCTCACTTAACAGGCTCAATGAATTCAAAGCCCAATGTCTCTCACCACACGTTCTTTTGCAGTCTTACTGACTGGATGCTTTCAGCCAGGACCCCTCCCACAGTCCAATGCTCCTTTCCTTGTCCTTCAGGTGTGATGGATGTCATGGGCAGAGAGAAAGGGAGGAGAGAGATGATTTAGAGCATCTGTTTCTCATTCTTATGCCTCTTCCTCCTCTTCGAAAATCTGCTCCAGCTGAGGTTCAGGAGACAAAGTCTGTTTGCCAAGATATAAATTTCTCACTCATACCCTTCTTCCTGCCAAAGAATGGCTGTGTAACCAGGTGATAGTCCATTTGATTAATGCTGACACTGCTTAGGTGCTGGTTAGCATTTTGTCTCTGAGGAACTGGTCTGTGCCTGCTTTTCTAAACTTGGAGCATGTCTCGGTAAAGTCATACGCTAGAATCTTATAATTGTAGGTACAATGTTGCCACACATTTTACCAGGAAAATAATGACCAGCAAATTGAGTTTTCAAATGATACCTCACAAGGCATACTTTTTGTACAAAATTTTGTTTGTGTAAAAAGGGTGAACATAGGGTACAGACCGTCAGAAGAATCTCCTGGGACAGTCTCCTACACATAGTACTATCGAGTTTGCTCCCCTTGATACAGGCTGGGGTGCCCAGCCATAAACTCCATAAGGCCTAGAGGAGAGAGGATTTTTAAGACAAACTTGTGACTTTTTTGAATACTTGTATAAATGCAGGGTTGCCTACTTCATGTGAAAAGGAGGTCCTTGCCCCAAACAGCATATGCTCTGAAGACAAACCACAGAAAGGAAGAGGAAAAGGGATGTAACATAAAACAAAGTGAGCAGTTTAGTCTGGCACAAATTTTGTTTTAGTACCAGTGTGGTTTTATAAATGTAAAGACCAACATTCTGCTCCCAGTTACACTGGTATAATCTGGAGTAATTCTACTGGGGAAACTCCATTCCTTCAGTTTAGAGAGCAGATTAATAGGAGGAAATGTTGCAGAGGTACATAAAATAGTGAATAAGGGACAGAAGTTAAATTTAAGTCTCTAATCTACCCCTTATGTTACAAGACAAGAGGACATCTAATGCCATTGAAGAGCAACACACTTTGAACTGATAAAGTAAGTACTCTAGTTTATACCACTTACAGGAACCTGTGGAACTGATTGACACAAGATTTCTTTGAGGCCAAGAGCTTTGTAGGATTCAGAACAAGACCTGACATTCATATGGATAATGAGAACAGCCACAGTCATGTTCAATATAATAAACATATAAGATATAAACCCTTACACTTTGTTGCAGAAGCAAGTCTCTAATTAATAAGAGACATTTAATAAATGTCATCTGGGGTTTCATGATTGTCCACTGCATGATTGTCCACCCCTCTACCTTCCTCCGGTGCTGGTCACTGTCAGACAGGATGCTGTAACCTAGAGCTTCATGTGCGCCAGGGCTTAGCTCCAGCACCTCTCTGTCAGCAGCATTTAGTAACGCATGCAATTCTACACTTGCATGCCAGGCATGACCTCACAGGTACACTGCTATTTTGAGCTGCGGCACCTCCTTGACAAATTATGCACTGACTGCACCAGATGGCTCACTGCTGCGCGGGAGGGAGAGAGCATCAGCATGGGCAGAGTGGCTGGCAGAGGTGGGGAGAGGATGAAAGATGAGAAGGTTGTTGTGGGACATATTTAAGTTTGAGGTGGTGGTAGTGGGGCAGGCAGGAGAAAGATGGAGAGGGGGCAGAGGGCTGCGTGGAGGGTAGTTCATTGGGAGTCCTCTGCACTGAGGTGTTGCTCGCTACCATAGCAAGAGGTGAGGTAGCGCAGAGTGTATATTGGTAAGGGAGAGTAATGAGGGATACCAACAATGCTACCCCTCTGTCCGGGGAGAGGCAAGCGTGCTACTGGCTCAGAAAGCCCAGGAACTCCAAACGGAGGAGGCAAGGATTAGTTAGCAGGGCCAGCGAATGACATGAGAGCCCGTTGGCCAGCCTGAAGCATTTCAGAGAAAATAGGAGCCAGCTGCATAAGCCTCCCCAAACCTCACACCACTGCGAGGGGCAGTGGCAGATTTGGGGCTCCCTGAAAAATCTCCCCCTGTCACAGCCCCGGACTGGAGAAGCTCTCGCTCCCCGCCAGAGCTGCGGTGGGTGCACAGACCTTTTCTGGTCTTGGGGTGGTGGGGAGCAGTGGGGGGCATGGCCTCAGCGGGGAAGAGGTAGAGCTTTCGAGAGCTGTGAGAGCCCTGGAGTCTGCTTGCACACCGGGCTACAGCCGGAACCTCACCGCATGCTGGTTTCTTTGCTGTGAGGAGCAGTGGTCTCAGGAAAGGGAGGGCAGGGAGTGTACACAACCAAATTGCTGTCAGGGCCTGAGACAGGGACCCCAAAGAGCAGGGTGGGTTGCAGTGCTGCCACTCAGCCTGACGGAGTTGCCTGATGTCTGGGGGTGCTATCAGGCAGTCTGTGGATTGAATGGGGGACATGTATACACACACCCTGATGGGCCCTAGTGGGTAGCGCCTGGTCACAGAGCCGCTGGAGGAGCGGTCAGTGCGGTAGGGGGGAGGCAGAGGAGTGGGTGAGCAGTGATTCAGAAGGCAGTTGTGTGACACAGCCTCCTTAGGGATGAACTGTGCTGTCGGGAGTGTGGGGGTGGATGGGGTGCAAGGCAGCACAGAGTTCAGTCCTAAATATGTGTAAGAGACACTCACAGTGAAACAAAGGGGACAGAACTCATGGTGGCTGTTCTTGCCTTGTGCCCCTCTAACAGTACAGTGATTCCATGGAGCTGCCTTGCATTCTGATTTCCCTTGCGTAATACAGGCAGAGTGACAGACTGCGTCTAGTGACCTGCATTTTCATATTAACACAGAGAACTCTGAATATGCATTGATCTCAAGTCAGCATACAGCTAATTAGCCCAGAAGCGGAGCCGGGAGGGTGTTCTCTACCCTCCCTGCTGCTTTCATGTCTCCAGAGAAGCACACATGAGCTTCTAAGCAGGGCTGTACTCCAAGCACTGCCAGGGGAATGGCTGCCACATGGGAGGAACAGGTGCTGGTGAGCACTTTCACACAGAGCACTTGAAAGGTCTGGGCAGCAGAGATACTAGCTAGGAAGAATGCTCCTTGGACATGGCAAAGAGGAGGGCAGTGTGGTCCTTGAGTACCATCTCACAGAGAACCAAGAGGAATGTATCCGGATTTAAATCCCTACCAAGGGACAGTCTGGATTCAGGGGGGGCTGTTGTGTGCTGAGAAGGAGGGGCTAGGGCTTCCTTTTACCCTGACAGGTTTCAGAGTAACAGCCGTGTTAGTCTGTATTCGCAAAAAGAAAAGGAGGACTTGTGGCACCTTAGAGACTAACCAATTTATTTGAGCATAAGCTTTCGTGAGCTACAGCTCACTTCATCAATGAAACGAAAGCTTATGCTCAAATAAATTGGTTAGTCTCTAAGGTGCCACAAGTCCTCCTTTTCTTTTACCCTGGTTATTCCTCAGTGAACAAGGCCTATGAGAAGTGTGGCCGCCAGAGGGCAGGATAGAGCAGCCTTCAGTAGCCCCACAACTGAGGAGGTGTAAGCTGCTAGCCCTACCACTGGCCCAAGAGGGACTAATTCCCCACGTCATCCCTGCTGACCTTTTGAGTTGCTACCAGAGCATGACTGTGGGCTGTGGTTTAAAAGCCATACCTACAGCCCTTAAGTATTACTTGAACAGGCTGAGCTCTTTGGCTTCTAGTCTCAGTCTGGACCTGAGCTTCCTCAAGCGTCGAGTCCAGCTGTTTCCCTATAGGGTTGCATGGAGCAAGACCGTGGAGGCCTCAGCTTCAAGGACTTGGGAGAAATTAACTGACTCTGAAGCTGAAATCTCAGTGGTCCTGCTCCATGCAGCTCTACGGGATAAGAGAGGTATTTGGCAGCACCTGTGGCCTAGCCCCCAGGGATTGCCCTGGTCTCTTCATTACTGGGTAGCACAACATGCATTAAAGGCACAGCACAGCAGTGATCTACAAACACTTCTGCACCCAACAATCACTTCTCCCACCACGGGCAACTCCCAAGAGTGCAGGGGGGCCTGGCTCTGATGCTGACCTTACCGGACTGTAAATCGGAAGTAACTCCAGTGACGCTGATGGAATTGCACTGGTGAAAGTGAGGAGAATTAGGTACCACGAGCTCTTCCTCCCTGTAATAACAGACGCTGGGAATCATTCTTTTTTTCACCTCCTTTTTTCTTTCAGGGTTTTTTGTCTTACTTTTGCCTCCTTCTCTTCTGTCTCCAATCCTGCCTCTCAATTCCCTCTTCTCTCCGATTTTAAAAATCACCAGTAACACAAACGGACAGACTCTGCTTTTCTTCTCCTCGCTCGAGCGCTGCCATTGAACTGCCCACTGCTCTGGGAAAATGCTGTCTGGCATCAGACGGGCTGCCATGGAAACCCCTCACTCTGCCACCCTCCCCAGCTCTCTTCTCCACAGTGATCTGTCTCTCTCCCTGGGCTGCCGCCAGAACCCGTGGCCTCGTGTTGCTGCGGTGGCGACCGCTCAATGGTACGACTGACCAGGGACGAAGGTTATGGACCCAAATTAAATTAGTCATCTCTTCCCGTTGCACTGGTATGTCTTTGAGAAAGATAGCTACTGATTACAAACTCTGCACAGGTTTAATTCCCAGCTAGTCCCCTACAGCAGAAGTGTACCACCTTAGCTTGGATGTGTCACCCAAAATGCATATGAAAATAGAATCCAAGTCCTGTGTGCTGTCAAGTACGCAAACATAATATGAAGAGATGGACTCCAGCTGCAAGGTTTGTATCGGACCCTTACCAAAGTGCAGGGATGTTTGGGTCTGGGCCCATCATAGGAAGGGAGTGATCAGCAGTCTATAACTAGACCCAGTCCAAGCTTCCTGATTTGGGGATTGTTTAGGTTCTACTTATCGAGTATTTGTTACATCACAACTTGCTGTGAGAACAGGGAGACGTGTGTTCTCAGTGATCCCCTCTGGGACTGGAGGTGGTGAGGAAAACTGGGAGTGGATGGGCAAGGACCCTGGGATTGAGAACCAGGAGGGAAGGAAAGACGGTGCTAACAAGGAGTTAAGGGGCAGGATTAAAAGTGGAACTGGCTGGGCAAAGACTAACAAGGAGCTGTGAGGAGGAGGGGGGACAATGGGACTAGGAACTGATGGGGAACATGGGTGTGGGGGAGGGGTGGCAACTGGAGGCCAGGATGGTGAGGAGAGACTGATCAGGTGTGGCACTTGGGGCAGGGGGGAAGGACAGCAACAGGTGGGGTGGAACTGAGACAGGCTGGGCAAGGAGACTGGGCCTGGGAGACAATGGGGAGATGAACTGAGAGTCCAGTGGGATGAGACTAGGACTGTCTGGGCAAGGGGACAGGGACTGGGATGAGATTTTGAAAGTGGATGGCAATTACCTGCGGATAGCAGAGGAATGGTGAGATTCAGGAAGCTTGGGGTCCATTCCAGGCTCGAGACAGTTCAGACTCTTCTGCCCACTCCCTCCCTCCCTCCAAGCTTGTCCCCCTCTGTCACCTCCCTTCCCATCTGTTCCTGTGCCAGCCCGTCTGTTCCCCACCCTTGGCTTCTCACCCCAGGTCCACTCTTCTCCTCTAGCCAGTCTGTATCCACTCACTCCTCAGAAGTGTCATCCCCTCTCCTGCGTTGGTCCACACAGAGGATGACAGCCCACTTCTGCTACCATTTACTCCTTAGCTGAAGTGGCAGAGATCTGTGTCCTAGGCACTGACTCCATGGGTGCTGAGGGGCTGGAGCACCAAAGGGGGGGGAAAATAGGGGGGTGCTCAGCGGCTTTACCGAGCAGCTCCTCCCCCAGCCCCCCAGAGCCTCCCACCTGCCAGTGATCAGCTGTTCAGCAGTGTGCAGGAGGTGCTGGGGAGGGAGGGGAAGGAGTGGGGGCAGGAATAGGTGGGGTGAGTGTGGAGCATGCTCTAGGGAGGGGGAGGGGGAGTGGGGAAGGTGTCTTGGGAGAAGGGATGGAGTGTGGGCAGGGCCTGGGGCGGAGCAGGGGTCGAGCACCCCAGGGAAACCAGGAAGTCGGCACCTCTGGTCTGTGTGGTGGATCTAAAGGTTTCCACCCTGCTGATAAACCCTTTGGATGTCAATATAATGCCACCTGAAGGAATTTCTGGTTGTTCAGTTTGGTTTTTTTAAACTAGAAAATCTCTCACAATGTTAAAAATACACTATTAAGGTTGTAAAGTCAAACACTCGAAAGTTAGGAAATGCCAGAGTTAAGGTTGCCTGTACAACCTTAATTCAGTCCCCTTTTGTATCTGCATTATGATAATCTTTAGTCACATACTATTTGTTTTTCAACAGAACCCCTGCCTCACTTCGTGCATAGGATGGACTGTGCTTTGAGAATGAATTAGAGTTGTGTAATGAACGAGATTCTCTTCTGTAAGATCCCTGTTTCATCTGCTGCAGAATTTGAAAGGCATGTCATGAATGAGGGAGGGGAGGCAAGAAGAGTAAGAATGGTCTCATGGTTAAGGCAGTTGAATGCTGCCTTGAGAAACTAGATTCTCTGCTATAGAGTTCCAGTGTGATGCTGGGCAAGTCCCTTAAACCAAACTTTTCAAAAGTGGCCACTAATTGTGTGTTCCCCATTTCCAAGGTCCCTGATGTGAGACCATAGGGTTTGACCTGCAGAAGCGCTGAGCACTCACAGCTGCACCTGCAGTCACTGGGAGCTGTGCTGTAAACATGTAAAGTGCGGTTTAATGCCAAGGGCCCTGCAAAATCAGGCCAGAGGCATCTAAAATTGGGCACCCTAAAATAGTGGATTCTTTTTACCATAATCTCTCTGCCTCAGTTCCCCACTTTACTGGTGGGGATAATAGCACCCCCCACCTCCTAGGGCTGTTGTAAAGATAAATGTTTGTGAAGCTCTCATATACTACAGTGATGAGTGCACAGAAAAGCCCATGAGAAACCCGGTAATTCTGTCCTCTGAGCAAGGTTTGAATAGTGTGCAGTGGGCCACACGAACAATGAAAACAAAACAAACTATTTAATAGCTGCTCATTAAGAGAGCATAGGTTTTCTTGTGCACTGACAGAAGGGTTCTGTTGCAGGGGGAGTTGTGATCATGTAATTAGACTGTATCATAATTCATACACACAAGGGGACTGCATTAAGGTTGCGTAGTTAACCTTAATTCTGGCACTTCCTGACTTCTGAGTGCTTGACTGTGCAACCTTAATGTTCTTTTTATGTTTTCTGAGGGAATACACACTGCCTTTTTATTTCTCCTTTCAGAGCTGTAGGACATCTTCCCCAGCAGTGATGTTGTATGTGTGAGGCACAGTCATGCACACATCACTGAGAAGCTAAGTCCCACAACTATATGGACTCCATTACCATATATCTGTGCACCTCACTCTCTTTTATGCATTTACCAGGCCAATTCTCCTGTGAGGCAGGGCTGTATTACCATGCGCATTTTACAGATGACAAACTGAGGCATAGAGATTACAAGAGTCGCCCAAAGTGACAGTGGAAGTTTGTAGCAGAGCAGGGAATTGATCCCAGGTCTCCCGACAGGGCTCGATTTAGGGGCAGGCAACCCAGGCGACCACCTGAAGTGCTGGGCTTGGGGAGTGCTGGGCTTGGGGTGCTCCTTTTGTTGTTAGCGACAAAAGGGAAAATAGAATGTCTGAAGTAAAATGTTTCAGGTATTCCGTATGTGGATTCATTTTTCACTAACCTCCTAGAATGTTCTGGACCTTTGTAGAATCTCATGGAACCTTTCCTGACTTTCTGAACACTACATTTTCCTTGAACCTCCTAAAATGTCAGTCATGTCTTCGTGGATATATAAGGGGCAGGGTGTCGCCAGTCAGTCAGTGAGATATAAGAACAAAGTGAAGTGAAGTGAGAGTCCAGCTGCAATATTGTGAACCTTGTTTTATTGTGTAATTGTGGATAAATCAGGCATGAAAATCGTGCTTCAAAGTTGTGAAATGCAATAAAAAATAAGGTATTCAAAAATTTAACAAATGGAGGGGAGGGAGGTGGTGAAGACGCTCCTTGCCTGGGGTACCGTTTGGTTTAGGGCTGGCCCTGTCTCCTGGGGTCTAGGCTTCACTCTTTTGCTGCTCATCAAAACATGTCAGAGAGTATCAGACTGAGAAACACTGATGTAGATCTTCATAAAGTGTAGGGCACCCATCCTGGTCAGGCATGAAGGACTGGCTGGGGTAGGAGGTCTGAAAGATGTAGGCTGGGAATTTCAAGTGCCTAACCACTACACCATCCTTCCTCTAATTATACTAATTGGCTACACTGCACATGCCCATTAGTTTCTCCATCACAATACATCTTTCTGGCTCATTATAATTGTGAGTGAAAGGTATTATTTAATCTCCAGACTCCAACCTTGGAAGGATGAGCAAGAGGATACAGTAAAAGTTTTGTGCATATTGAGTCTTGGATACTGTTTGCTGTACTGGATCCTTGATTAGAAATACAAAGTTCACTGTAACAAGAAACCAAGTCAACTGATGTACACAATCCATAGGAAGACCCCATCCTGCTTCCTGATAAGGCTGAAACGAAGTACATTGTGTGGGTCAGCTTGACCATTTACACAGCCTCTGGTGTACTTCAATTAGCTTTGGAACAGGTCCTAGATGAGGCCTGGCAATCAAACCCCTCATTAATCCCAGATCGCAAAGACTTGTCCTAGGGTCACTGTTATGACTTCAATTTTCATTTTCCCCACATAAATGTGTGGCATTGAAGGTGTAAACCGAGGTTGATTTTTAATACAGATGCTTAACTAACTTATAGCACATACAGCAAAGTTCTGTTCTCAGTTACACTGGTGCAACCTCCTTGATTTCAGCTTCCTCTGTTAATTAGGCATCCATACAGTTGAAAGCAGGATTTGGCCCCTATGAGTGAGATTAAAACCCAGATTTAAGGTTTGCTACTAGCAGATATATATATATACACACACACACACAGACACACACAAAGCAAAGTAGGGAAAAGAAGTAAAGATGCTGTTGAACCAGATCCTCAGCAGCTGTAAATTGGCGGAGCGCCACTGAAGTCAGTGCTGATTCACTGCAGCTGAAGATCAGGCCCTTCATCTAACTCTTAGACAAATCCACTCACACCTCTCAATTCTGAAGTAGCCGTTTCCTCCCTGCCCCCCACAGCTGCACCTCATCTTCCATCTCCCCTTTAGATTCTAGCTGACAGTTCCACTGCCTTGTGAGCACGGCTTAGCTGCAGCCCAATGGGTATGTGACCTAATTCCCTACACTCTGTTTCAGTGCCTTTCTGTCGTGCTTCAGAGTAACAGCCGTGTTAGTCTGTATTCGCAAAAAGAAAAGGAGTACTTGTGGCTCCTTAGAGACTAACCAATTTATTTGAGCATGAGCTTTCGTGAGCTACAGCTCACTTCATCAGATGCATACCGTGGAAACTGCAGCAGACTTTATATATACACAGAGAATATGAAACAATACCTCCTCCCACCCCACTGTCCTGCTGGTAATAGCTTATCTAAAGTAATCATCAGGTTAGGCCATTTCCAGCACAAATCCAGGTTTTCTCACCCTCCACCCCCTCACACAAATTCACTCTCCTGCTGTCATGCTGTTTCACTTTTTGAATTACTTTATTAGAAACCTCACCACTCCACATACTGCATACAAATTGGATAGTGTTCTTTGTCATTAATGCTAGCAAAGTAAATCAAATGTACAAACTTTTACAGGACTCTGTTATTACCATTATTATTTTCATTTGTTAATGATAAGGCCAATGTATGCCTGTCTGAATACCAGCTTGAGTGAAAGTTCCTTCTTTCCCTAAACATGTACAAACACTGGGCCATATTTTCTTGGGTTTTATTAACAATATATTTATTAACAAAGTTAAGAGGTTTAAAAATCCTTGCCATGCCAAATATCAGAGCCAATCAATCATTACAACAGTGAGCTTTTTGTCTGGAGAAACATACGGTAATATAACCATCAGATCTCTCTCCTTAACAGGTATTAGCACGTTAGAGTGAACATCTTTACATTAACCATAACATGCTATTTCTGGTGATCTTATTAAATTGAGTGATGTCTCTAATTACACATTTAACAAAGAAGACATGTCTGTAAAATGTTAATAATTAAAAAAATTGGACAGGTGTGCTGGGTTTATTTTACAGGTGAGCGTGCTTCGCCCGAGTACTGAATAAATGGTAGGCAAATATCTAAGTAGCTGTTTGTTGTCTATTCTGCTGGGTTCATAGTTGGTATATTAATTTTATGACAATATCCCATATTTTTGAGACATTTCTCAAGGGTTGGACTGTCTTTTTTTCAATGGGAGGCTATGAATAGCCACACAGCTACTAGCAGATGAGATTAGTTCTTCCTTTCTTTTGGGTGACTATTTCCATAAGAAAGCCCCAGGAGGATTACTACAGGATCATTTGGTATTTTGTTTATAAACTGTGTCCTAATACAATCTAATGACTGGACGTGTCCACAGTACATACATAAAATCTTCCCTTTCACCACAATTTCTCCACTTATATAACTTGGTTTTTTTAAATCTGACTCATGTAAGGTACCATTTCAATGATATCTTAAACTTGCTTTCATTGTGCTACGGACTAAGGTTGTTGATCCTCTTTTTCCAGATCACAATTCATTTCCTCTGGGATCATTTGTCTGCCGAGATCCTTTTCCCAGCATATCATATACGGACACTTCTTTTGTTAGGAAAGCTATCTGCAAAGATTGATATAAATTAGTTATTTTTTTAATTGACTAGATGTCCTTGCTTCTATTGAAGTTAACTCTCTGTATAAAACAACTTTCCTGGAAAGTTGAGAAACATAATGCCTAACTTGAAAGTACTGGTACCATGAGACAGTGGGCCAGCTAAAGTTAGTTTTGATCTCTAAATAAGTTAGAAAGTTTGTTTACCGAATAGCTGGCCAACCGTATATATTCCATGGTTCTCCAAATCTTTAAAACTTTCTAATCTGCTATTTGGGTTAAGATCTGGATTATTTGATCTGCATATCACTGACAGGGAAAGAGGTTCTTATCTCTAGTTCTATCTCAGATTGCTTCAATAAAGGAGACTTGTGAGGCTAAAAGCAGCACACATTCATCGACAATTGTCTTCATTTGTGGCCCTTGTGAACAGGCTACAGGTCCAAAATTGGTCTTTGGTCTCATTTTTCAGGAACTAGAATAAGTGACGACTACCTCATCTATCGAACTCAGTGGGAGACTCCATCACTTGTATTCCAAACCCATAGAGTAGTCTTTGCTAAAGGATATTGTAAATTTCTAGGCAGTGTGATTTCCCCACCCCCCACCCCCTGTTAATCCTTGGTACCTAGTGATATATACTCTGCCACAATTATTTGGAAAAGCTTGTCTACCCTGTTTAATGGGTCTGTACAAAATATCTGCACTTACTCTTTGTCTCTTCTTATCCTATATAAATTCTAACAATGGCCTCTGTATTCCTGCTAGGGTTTTATCTGGGATGATCACAGAGCAATTTTTGAAACAAGATGCCCTTGGGAAAATACCCTTTTTTTTTTTTTTTTGACTGTGACTATTCTTCCCAACCACAAAACTGTATTTCCCTTATCACTCCAGATTTTTTTTACAAGTAAATCATAGAGCTCTTCTAGGTTGTTTGAGATTTGAATTGCCAGGCATTTTATAGAACTTGTTGTCCTTTTGTACTCAAATGTCTTCTGGAAGAATGGCTTCTGAGTCTGACAAATTTATAGCTAGCATTTCAGATTTGCTATAACTTAATCTGAATCCAACGGCTTTCTCAAAGTCTTGGATTTCTATAGATACTAAATTTAGGGATATGTGTGGGTTAGCTTTATATACTGATGTAATATTTGTATCTATTTCCTGATGTGTTCCTGCAAGTTTTATTCCTGTGACAAATTCATTGCTCCTTACCCTCTGTGCAAAAGGTTCTATGGCCATTGCAAAAAAGTAAAGGAGACAATGGACATACCTGCCTAGGCAATATTTTCTTTGCCTACCTCATCTCCACACATTAATGTCCTTCAGCGGCCCTTAATATTTGTCATTCAAAATGTTGGGGGCCAGCTTTCATTATCATGACAGAGTGACTGGGCCAAATCTGCCACCCTAGGCCTACGGGTGGGGAGAGAGTCAGCACACTGAAGTTCTCCTTAGGGCAGCAGATTATTTTGAGCAATTTCTGAAGAGACTTGGATAAGAGCTCAGGCTCATTGCATTAATACAAAATTATAAATCATATATCCTAATATAGTTAACTGTCACAGAAATGCATGCAAATGGACAGGTGTGAATCTCATATCTGGCAGCAGGGGAGAGAATAAATAATAATAAAAGCTAATTACAAACACTAGATTTCCTATCATCCCATGAAACTGTGAAGTGTTACTCCCATTTCACCGGTCAGGAAACTAGAGGCAGAGAGCATAAGTGATTTCCCTAATAGACAGATCTCCAAGGATCTGAAAACTTATAAGATAACTAATATAATTGTTATTTAATAGGACAAGAGTACTCAGAAGCCCCAGTTGGGACTGGCACTGTACAATCATATGATGAAGACAGACAGTATTATTAATATGAACACACACCAGTCAGCCTTCTGCATGTTAAACTCTGACTGTCACTGAAAGAATTCCAACAGACCTACAGGTTAATATATGCAGTGTTGTTGCAGGCATGTTCGTCCCAGGATTTTAGTGAGACAAATTGGGTGAGATAATATCTTTTATTGAACCAACTTCTATTGGTGAGAGAGGCAAGCTTCTGAGCTTGCACAGAGCTGTTCTTCAGGTCTGAGATATTAAGTATGCTTTGCCAGACCTGAAGAAGAGCTCTGTGTAAGCTTCTTATAATCTTGCCCCCTCACCAGCAGAAGCTGGTCCAATAAAAGATATTACCTCACCCAACTTGTCTCTCTACAGGTTAATGATCATTCAGATTCCTCTGTGAGGAATCTCAGTGTTTTTCTTTGGGGGCAATGCATTATCTTCCCCTGGCTGTGGGCTCACATACCCAGGCACAAAGCTGGTACCAGTAAAGTGAGCGTCTATGAAGGAAAAAGTAGAGACAGCCAGATGGTGGTAGTACCCTGCTAAGATATGACTGACCACTAGGAAAACCTATGCTGTCTTTGGTATAAGAAGTTATTGGGGACTGGAGTTAAAATGGTCTGATTGGTGGCAAGGGATGGGAACCAGATTTTAAATCTATCCATGTAGACCTGGTTGATACTCATCAAACAAGGAGCTAGCAGGCCTTTAGCAAGACAAATTAGCCATCTTACTCTTCATGGAGCTATTCTGGCTCCCTTCCCAAACAACTACAACCAGTTTCAGGTAGGATTCCCCATTCTTCATCTCTTCACACCCATGTACAATTCTTCTAACCTAATAAAGCTTTCAAAAGGCAAAAGCCTTTGGGGAATTAACTAATATATGTGATGTCTAACAGGATTATGGACAGGTGTTCCACATAGCTAAGCCCAAGAGAAGTCCATGGAAGAAGTTGGAAAACTCTGCAAGGGAATTTTTCATATTTTGCGTGGGGAAATTCAAGTTTCCTGTTTTGTCCTTTGTCTTCCAGGAAGGTGCTTCATGGCAACAAATGGAGAATGGGACTGCGTGTTATCCAGTACTGGCTCAGTGTCGTCACTGTTATCCCTGAGGTTGCAGCTCTGATTCTCTCTCGTCTTCCGCTTTGTGTAGTCATTTACACCCGTAAAAGCGAGTGTGAGCCACTCCCTTTCTGGCTTAGTAGCTCTTTTCACCCACTGTGTAAATCACTACACAAAAAGACAGGCAGCATGTTCTCAGGACTGCCAGTGTTACTAGGTCGTACTGGTTATAATCATGTATATTTTTCACTGAAATTCTTTACAAATAAAGACCCGTTCTATTCTTCATGTTACAATCCTACCCCTGTAGCCGCTCTAGCTACATCAAACTTAGCAAAGCTGTATTTCAAAGGCGAAAGTCTGATATTGTTACTCAGTCAAAATCTCCCTTTGGCTTTAATGGGAAATTTGCCTGAGGTGGAAATTTCAGGATTTGCCCCCAAATTATGAACAAATGTCTGCTCAGTTTTTGGACCTGAATCTGCAAGCTGAAAGCTGAGCACCCCCCATATCCGTGGAAGTCAATGACGTTAGATACTGAGCTCTTAGCGAAATCCGGGCCTTCAGGCAACAACCCCTAAGTAGTATCATCTTCACTTATTCTTTTAACTACCCAGAGTCGTTTGTATGCAGTATTGTCCTTTATTTAGCTGACAGCTCTCTATTAGTGTGAGACATTCAAGAGACTCTAGCCACAAAAATGTGGCTCTTATCAAAGAGGACATCAAGCAACAAATGGGAAATTTTAAAAATATTTAGAGAGTGTTTCAAGTTTTCTTCTTCCTAATGCAAAGCGAGGTTCTTTAGAATCCATCATTTAAGGTCCAGGAGCTTCTGGGAAGCAGGATAAATGGTAAACTTCATCAAAGTCAGGTGTTGTAGAATTTGTAACGCAGGTGTATAGTTTGGTGCTGGGGCCAGAGCTGAACCCAGGTCAGTTCTGGGCTCTTGTAAACCTGCTTATATAATACAATAGGAACTGTACTTGGTGGTGGTTTCAAGCCAGGTCTTTGGCAAACAAAATGCTTCACCATGATAATGGGCACTGACTGGCACCAAGGGTAGCAGTTTAAAGAGCAAGGCCTGGGACTGAATGGAGAAGGAGAATGCATTACCACCTCACCCTATGTGATAGCACTATGCCAGGTCCGACATCCCTTTAATGGTTGGAATAGGGAAGTGTGTAGTAAGGGTAACAGAACAGCCCTGTCTTACCCATTCTGAGAACCAAACGCACAGCAAGTCTTCACAGGGGTAACTTTTGTGTGTATCTGGCTTTGGCTTTGTACTGCACTTCAGTTTCCAGCTTAACCAAGCCCAGAATACGGTGATGGTAGAACAGAAGGCTGTTCTCATGGTATTTGCAGCCAGGAGTAGAAGTCTGGTAATCTGGCAAGAAACCCTGATTCCCCCAGGACTTGCCGCCCAAAACTGCAGTCAGATGCTTCACACAAGCTTTGGATTCACATCTAAACATGAAGTAAGTCTGAGGGGAACTTGCTGAGGTTCATTCCCCCCGGTAGTTTGGCAGCTGCTGCATCTGCTGTACCTGTTCTAGCGGGCTTCAGTCATCCCTGCTAACAAATGGATGATTTTACAAGCACTGGTTGTACTTTAAAACAAACTACATTAAACTTATGCTAGGAGAGTGGGGAGATTCCTTGTTAAATATATTCCCCCTTTACTTCTGGTAACAAATCCTCCATCTATGTAACCAGTGTCCCACTGCTGAATGATGGACCCAGAATGCATCACTGCATATGCCTTACTTTTAAAAGCAGCCCAGCAGTGACTGTATCTGGGGCCCTGATAGCACAGGAACATAAGAACTGTACTGGTTAGAAAGCAGATCTAGTTAGTGCTAATGCTGCAGGGAGCTGAGGGCAGGTAGCACTTCACAGAACTGGGCCCTATGCTTGTGCTGTGACAGGGGCCTCACATCAGGGACAGCCCAGGGCAAACCACGTTAACTGGTCCCTCCAGGCAGGCTGTATATTACTCTGTGCCTCTGACTATGTGATGCTGCTTGTTCTGTATCTCTGAGGCTTGATCTGATGTCTTAGTTGAAATATTTTTCCTGGTGTATTTTAACATTGTGGGACCTGAAATAAAGTAGAATCCCATTGAAAACTCCTATTATTACCATGGCCTATGTCCCCCAGTGTGAATCTCTTACATGGAAAACTCCCTCTGAACCCTCTTTCCCAAGATAAGTTACATGAACCCCATTCTGTTCAGACAAAGGAGGGTCTACTGATGTTCAAACGCTACTGAGAATATAAATACAGTAGAAGCTCAGAGTTATTATGAACACCAGTCAACCACACACCTCATTTGGAACCAGAAGTACACAATCAGGCAGCAGCAGAGACAAAAAAACAGCAAATACAGTCCAGTACTGTGTTAAATGTAAACTACAAACCAAAAAAAGAGAAAGCAGCATTTTTCTTCTGCATAATAAAGTTTCAAAGTTGTATTAAGTCAATGTTCAGTGGTAAACTTTTGAGAGAACAACCATAACATTTTGTTGAGCGTTACGAACATTTCCAAGTTACCAACAACCTCCATTCCCGAGGTGTTCGTAACTCTGAGGTTCTACTTTGCCTTTTCCTTCACTGGAAAGGTAGTTTTCCTATGATAATCCGTGGGAAATAGCATCACCTAGTGGACAATGTAAAATGCAGACATAGTCATGAGTTTTGCTACAACGTATTCTGTGAGTTACTGTGATTCCAGCGAACATGGAATGATGATGTGAAAGTGCCAGATATGTTCTGCATGTGTTTATCTGTTTGCAGTGTGACTGCAGCGAGGCAAGTGGGCTGATGTGAAAGAGAAGAGATACCGATAGGACGTGAGGAGCAGCAATAAAGGTAAGAAAGCTGTGAGATTGGCGTAGGGAAAGGGAACAGGGTGTTTCTTCTCTTTCTCTTCTTCTCCGGCACTGGGCGGTTGGAACTTGTTTGTCTGTAAGTGACCTCCTTTAGTGTAATTTCTACTTTAAAATGTAACATGTTCCATGAATTTCCTTATTTCCCTGTGGCTCCAGCTGATTATTCTGATGACAGCAACGTACTCAGTTATTGTATGCTTCACGAAAGGGCTTAGGGAGGCAATTTGCTGATGTTCTTATTTTCACCCTATAGATGTACTTGGTCCTTTGTTTAAAAAAAAAAGAAAGAAAGAAAAGCACTCCTTATGCTGCTGCATTTGGAGAGGCAGCATGGTCTAGTGAATAGAGCAGTAGGCAAGGAGTCAGGAGGTCTGGGTTCTAGTCCATCCCCAGCCCTACCGATGACTCAGTGTGTGAGGTTGGTCAAGTCTCATTCCTCCCTTGTTGCTGCCTGTGTTGTGTGTAAGCTCTTTGGGGCAGTGTGTGTCTCTTACCATGTGCACATTTAGTGCATAGCACAGTAGGGCCTCTGGGTGTTCCTGTAACATGTAATACTGATACGTGCAGAATTAAGCCAATAGAATTGTGAGTGAAGTTAGGCAGGGCATTTTCTTTACTTGCCACCTGCAGTTATGTTAACTTAAAAGAAATAGCAAATGGAGACTATTTAGAGTCTCCAGCTGCTTTAGGCAGTATCTGTGTTAAACCGTGGATGCAGGAACGAGATTATTAATGGTGAAATTAGTCCTGTTGGATTTTGTGGCGAAACTATTAGAGGATCAGTGCAACAGGTTCATTGGAAAGACTGAACAAAAGCCCCTCTGGGTGGATGCTGGAATGAGCAATAGAGTGCAGATCTGATTATAAACTATTAATTATATTCAATGAAAATCATGAGTGGTGTGGAGAAAGTGAATAAGGAAAAGTTATTTACTTGTTCCCATAATATAAGAACTAGGGGCCACCAAATGAAATTAATGGGCAGCAGGTTTAAAACAAATAAAAGGAACTTCTTCTTCACTCAGCGCACAGTCAACCTGTGGAACTCCTTGCCAGAGGAGGTTGTGAAGGCTAGGACTATAACAGGGTTTAAAAGAGAACTGGATAAATTCATGGAGGTTAAATCCATTAATGGCTATTAGCCAGGATGGGTAAGGAATGGTGTCCCTAGCTTCTGTTTGTCAGAGGGTGGAGATAGATGGCAGGAAAGAGATCCACTAGATCATTACTTGTTAAGTTCACTCCCTCTGGGGCACCTGGCATTGGCCACTGTCGGTAGACAGGATATTGGGCTGGATGGACCTTTGGTCTGACCCACTAAGGCCTTTCTTATGTTCTTATGTTGTTAGGGGTAGTGATATACAGTAGAAGTGGGGACACGTGCTATTTTAGGGTCTGATCCCACACTTAACCATAGTACTTTTATACACAGGAATAGTGTTCTTGAACTGAATAAGGCTATTCACGCGCACGCCTGTTTACAGGATTGGGTCCCCTTTAACTCAGTTAACGGTTAGAGTTCAAGCCTATAGGGAAGCCTGGGATTGAATTGCCTTGAGCTGACAAAGTTGTGCTTGTCTATATGAGAATGAAGGGAAGATCCCAGTCATGTGACATCCTTGGAGCATGGGCTTAATTAAGATTGATAGTTTGTTCAATATGTATGTCCTGAGGAGTTTAAAGGCCTCTGATAAAAATCGAGTAGTAAGGGTGGATAATGCCAATAATCTGAAGCTTTGTAATTATTCCTCTGTCTGAAATGTATCCAGCCAAGTGTACCTGAACCCACCCTGGCTTTTATTTGATCAATATTATCAATAAAGTATGGAATGTTTTATGGAAAGGTATTTTTTCACCATGTGTTGATAGCAGACAGGTTGAATCGTGAGGTTTTTCTGAGACTCCATTTAATGTGCAACTGAAGGAAAATGAAAACCACTTAAATGTCATCAGCTGAGATCTCATGCACCACACACGCCAGCTGCCAATGTGTGCAGAGACCACATGTGGTAAAGAAGGTGTTTCATACCAATACAAAACATGCATTTGTATCCACACTCTTGGTTTAACTTCCCACCTATCCCGGTCATACAGAATGGACCAGCTCCATCCCTGGTGTCACTCTCAGGCCTTCACTTTGGCCTAGCACATAAAAATGAACTGTTCCCTATGAGAGGGATGGCATCTCTCACCCTGAAAAGGGAGGGTTAAAATCCAGACTGGACAACCCCCCTCATTGTAAATGGGTGTTGTGTTCTCACCCACTGACATCATACTGTATTAACAGAGCAATGCGGTCCAATTGCAGCGAGAGGTGTGTCCTGATAACTCAAGTGGGAGTTATACTCAAATTCCTGTGTCTAGGATGGGAATATATTGTAGCCCATGGAACTTTCTCAGTCCTGTGCCTGCTAAGATGGAAGTGATAGGGCCCCTGCAGGCATTTGTAAACTTGGTGGGGATTAGAACTGCCCTCACAAATAAGGTATTAGCTGCTTTCCTTGCATATACCCATGACTGCCCTTGTAAGTGGCTCTTGAAGACAAACAGGGACGCTCTGATATTGCTATATGTCTTGTTTTAGTTTTCTTCGCTCCTATATGTGGCTGCTAGTTCCTCAAATAACTGCGACAGAGGCGGCATATGGCACCCTGCCACTTGTGAATTGCAGCAGGGCCGACTGCTTATTTGGGAAGTCATTACTGTCTCTCTTCTTTCCAAATAAAGGATGAGTTTTGGCAATGGGGGCAACAACAAGCATTCTGTTTGCTTTGTGGGTTTTTAATGATTGCATCCATGTAATTGATTTATTTGAAGAAGGGAACCCACATCCTGATGGAACTAATTGTAAGTGTTTTATCATCACATCTTCCCTGGCACAATTACCTTGACAGTGCAGAACTGCTTTTCACAATCAATCATTCCCTTTTATATTTCATTAAGGGGGCTGGGAAATGGTCTCCTATGCTCTGATAGAAATAACTCCCTGTTTACGTTACAAAGGACGGCTTGACTCTGTGCCACAGAGCTCACCATCAAATGGTAAAGGAGTTGGGTAGATTACCTATATAGTTTCACACTTCCCCTTTAAATTGTGGGGTATGTCTACCCTGGGGGGCAGGGGAGTGTGTTCTTAAGTCAGGTTAAAATAGCACTGAGGACACGATCACTCTGCTTTTTACGCAGGATAGCCACTCACATTCAAGCCTATAGGGAAGCGTGGGTTTGAACTTGAGCTGCTACCCCTGGTTAGAAGCTGAGTATCCCTGTCTGCACTGGTGTCTTAGCCCATGTTTAGAACAAAACCCACCTTTCCTTGCAGTGTGGAATCCCTTGGGCTAGTTCTCCCCTTCAGTGCAGCGCACATGGTAGGAGCCAGGGTTACACTCTTAGGGGTAGGTCTCTATGAGTTTCCCCTCCCCAAGTATTTGATTTGTATCATTTACATTCTAGTAGCACCTAGGGGCCCCGGCCAAGAGTGTGCTGTACACAAACCCACTGAGAGACGGTCCTTGACCCAAAGTGTTTACACTCCACATAGACAAGACTGGAAAGGGCTGGGAGGAGAAACAAGCACAGAGTGGTGAGGACACTTGCCCAAGGTCATACAGCAGGTCACTGGCAGAGATGGGACTAGAACCCAGTTCTCCTGAGTTCCTGTTCAGATCCCTATTCAGCACGAGACTGCACGGTCACTTACATGGTTTGTGCAGCTACCTGGAAGGAAGACAGAACACCTGTGCTTACACCCTCTGACAAGAAGGGGGTGAATTAGCATGGCCACAGGTGACACGCTCCAAAGGACCACTGTAGGGGAGCATGGCCATGGCCAATGCCTCGCCCTGCCCCTTTGCAGCAGTTAATGGCAGGAGTGCACGCTGCACTGCTGAGAAGGAGGGGACAGAGAAAATGTAAGCACCTCAGCATCCCAGCTGAGCTTCGGCTTCTCTCAGCACTCCTGAGGCACACTGCCTCTGGCTCCTGCTGCGATGGGTGTGATCCAGCCTTGTAACCTTGCCCCAGCCCTTTAATGTTCTCTGTCTGGCTGCAAAAAGCCACAACCTCCTCATGCTGGCCCTGTACAAGTGCCAATCCAGACTGCACTGTATGATGCGTATTCACAGGGGCACTGGCCTTTTCCAGATGGGCCCATAACTTGGGGGGCAATTGAACAGTTAAGGTGAAATATATACACTGACTGTGAGTCTAACTCCTCACCCCACCCCCAGTCTGCCACCTCTTTCCTACCTAATCTTTGGCAGCAAACCCATCTAAAGCACTCCTAGGGAGCTGCCACATCATGAGCTGACGGGGACTCCCTATAATTGAAGTTTATAATGCTGCATTACGAAGCCACACCTGCTTAGTCATCACCCCCTTGCCCTGCTCTCTTGCTTGCCCAGGGCTGCATTGTTGTATGCCTCTGTCACCAATGGATCATGTGTTTAGCTGCGCTCCTGCTGGTGGTTGCAATCTGAACCTGTGACTTGCTCTTTGCCTAGTGATGCTGCTGGGTTAATCCCCAAAACACCTACCTCTAGTCTTGCCTCTCCTTCCCAACGGCCTGATCCTGGCAGGCGCAGAGCCCCTTGCACTCCCATTGGAAACAATGGAAATTGTGTGAGCACCTCTTGCTCAGCACCAGGGAGGAGTGGGCCCTCTATGCTTAAACACCAAATATCCCTTCCCCAAAGCAGACCCAAAGCAAAGCGTTACCACAGAGGTGAGAGGCCCTGCTACCTCCTCTTGTTCCAGGGTATAATTAGCCCCTTCCCAGTGAGTCTTCCATTTTCTTGAAAGAAATTTAACTGCCCTTGATAAACAGTTGTCTTGAATGTCCGTTGTTAAGCGAATGAAGCTTTGCCTTAGACTTCAATGGGGCAGAGCTGTAGCCCGAGTGGACTTTAGACATTTTTCATTGCCAGGCTTTTGGGGACTCATTATTCAGCACAAACGTTAGTTGTCAATGCTGGCCGCGTGCTACTTTTCCCAGCCTAGTACTGAGGCAACTTCATTTTCCCCTCCTTCCTACGAGTCCGTTTCCTGAACATACCCGCTGAACAACTGCTAGCTAGCAGCCTCCTCACTTGCACGCGCCAGCCTTCAATAGCCCACAGAACAGCAGCAGCCTCGCAGCCTTCAGCTGTGACCGTTGTGGGGGCCACACCAGAGACTCAGCCCAGTGCTGTTGCTTCCCAGCTAATTCCCAGCCTCCCTTGCCTGGCCCGGTGCTGAGAATCCTTGTAAGCCCAGCTGCTAGCAAGAAAATGTCTGATATGGTTGAGCCAAGAGAGTTGAATGTGGGGCCTAAACTCCCTTAAATAAGTGGCCTGATTTTTCAGAGGTGCTGCTAACAGCCACAGTTCCCATTTGTGTGCGTGTGGGCTTGCCTGGGCTCACCCCTCTGAAAGTCAGCTGATGGGGACTCCCATTAATTGGAACTTATAATGCTCCAATACTAAGCCACAACTCAGGGGCCTGTGGGGGTTTTGGTGCCTAGGATTAGGCCCCTGAGTATGACAATAGGGGTCTTAGCTTCTTGCTTTCCCAAGCATGGTCAGGGTACTTCCTTTCCAGGGGCATCTGAAATCAGACCCCTGAATGCCCTGTGTAGAATTAAACTCTATTTAGCCCAAAACTACAATCCACAACCTGTCCATATCCAACCCAACCTGCTCCTAGGTGGGTCAGTCATAAAGGACTGGACTGGGCCTGGCTTTACATGTGGAGGGGGGAAGTCTCCTCCCTGCACCCTCTCGTGCAGCCCACCTAAGAGTTTGGCAGAACTGAGTCCTTGCTCCAGCCACGCTCTCCTGGGCATGGGGGATGACTGAGCCTACTCTACACGCCAGCCACGCAGGAAGAGGGGTGCCACTTCGCCCAGTGCCCCTTCTAGCTGCCTTGTGTGGCCCTGCACTACCCTCTCCTACAGGCTATAGCAACTTACCCAGTCAGCCCTTAGAGTTAACACTGCAAGCCTGATTTATGGTTGTCCTGTGGCCCCTCTATGCCAGCTAGACTGGCAAAGGCAGCTGAAGGGAAGGCATACGTCTCCGCCCTCCTGCTGCCCTCTCCCTAGCAGTCCTGGGCACTTGGGACAGACCAGAGGAGGGAGGGGGGATGTCACGGGCAGTAGGAAGCAGGACAGGGACTGTTCTGTGCCCCTCCCAAGCCCCATAGGAACCACGGAAGCAGGGGCACAATTCACAGCTGCCCTGAGGGCTGGCCTTGTCTGTGCTGGGGCTGCACTGGCTCCTGCGGTGCCTCACTAGGTGGCAAGCTGCCCCCTGCCCACTCTGTCCCTGTGCTGGCACATGAATATGGCCCCCCGGCCTGGCCACCTAGTTACTGTGTTCTGGCAGCTGAGGATATGAGCGGAGACTGAGGGCAGGCCGGGTTCTGTAAGTCCGCATCAGAGCCACTGTAGAGACAGGGACGGCCCACCTTCCCCGCAGGAGTTCCCAAGAACGAGGAGCAGCTCAGTTTTCCAGGCACCTCCGCCAGTCAGGACATGTAAATGAGAGAGAGATGTGAGTACATAACCGGCTCAGCCCATCCGTGCTCTCCTCTGCTCACCAATCTGCGCTAGGAGCCCTTGGGTATAGCTGATTGCCTGGATTTCACTGCTTTTCATATTTTTAAATGGAAGCTTGTTCCACCCATGATCAATTGTGATCCATTATGTTTTATCACTTCAGGCAGCAACTCCATCCCATTACAACTAAATTGCATTTACTAAACATGGGCACTTTTTCTGATCCCTTTGGGCCGGGGGGAAAGCCCTACCGATAGTGAAGCACATTCTTATGCTTGGTCAGCCTGGGGAGGGGTTTAGATGCTGCTGTGTGGGGAGAAAAGAGGCACAAATATAATGCAAAACGGTATTTTCTCTGTTGTTCTGTGGTGCTCCTTGTTCCATGTAGACAGTGGGTTCTGTGTGCACCTTCCTTCTGCGGCTGCTTTATACAGTCTAAGTCCTCAGTTGTCTTCACCATTTAGTGGAGAGAAATCCCAGGAGAGTTAGACGCCTAAATACCTTTGAGAATCTGCGCTTCACTAACTGGTGCTTCTGTTGTACTCTGATCAGTGACTAGAACTGATTTGTTTTCCCTTCATCAGTACTGGCCCCCAGAAATTATCACCTTTTGAGTTCATCTCCTGCTACCTTTCTGGCTATGTCTTCAGACAACAGAAATCCTGATCAGAACACAATGAATCATACTTGCTAGCTACTCTAGGTGGTGCAGTGGCCGAATGAGTCTTGCTTCTGTAGGCCCAGAGAACAATCTACTTTAGCTCATGAGAGAACAGGTTTTGTCACATTCGATCTAGTCCTCAGTCAGCACTTCCCCATAGCACCAAACTCCTGTACGCAGTGTCCTGTTGGTGAAAGGACACCAAGACTAGCTGTTAGGTGGGATGTCATGAGCTTGCACTGCCTTTGCAGCACCTTGCATCCATGCACTACGTGTCTATAACTAGGGCCCTACCAAATTCACAGCCATGAAATCTGGTCTTTTGTGTGCTTTTACCCTATACTATACAGATTTCATGGAGGAGACCAGTGTTTCTCAAATTGGGGGTCCTGACCCAAAAGGGAGTTGCGGGGGGGGGGGTGTCACCAGTTTAGTTCAGGGGGGTTGCAGTATTGCCACCCTTACTTCTGCACTGCTGCCTTCAGAACTGGGTGGCTGGAGAGTGGCGGCTGCTGACTGAGGGTCCGTACCAGGCCATCCTTGCTTCTGCGCTGCTGCTGACGGCGGCTCTGCCTTCAGAGACGGGGTCCCGGCCAGCAGCCGCCGCTCTCCAGCTGCCCAGCTCTGAAGGCAGCGCCGCTGCCAGAAGCAGCATAGAAATAAGGGCAGCAGTACTGCAACCCCCGCTACAATAACCTTGTGACCCCCGCATAATTCCTTTTTGGGTCAGGACCCCTACAATTACAACACTGTGAAATGTCAGGTTGAAATAGCTGAAATCATGCAATCTACAATTTTTAAATTTTATGACCATGAAATTGACCAAAATGACCCGTGAATTTGGTAGGGTCCTACCCATAACTGAAAGTTTAGTCTGGGGCTTGGGGAGACTCCATCAACTCACCTCTCCGGCTCATTGTTGCTACACCCTTGATCTCCTCTCTAAGTTAAGGGTCCTAGCAGGATTCTACAAGGGCTACCCCTTCTAATGTGCACGGGATTCCAGCTGTGCATGCCGGATATCCAGTAGTTCTTGTGCCTGTGCAAAGTCTAAGTCAACGTATTTAAGAGACTGTGAAGAGGAGCTGTCATAGCTATGTTCAGCCTTTTCCGTCTGGCCTGAGGTATTCTGCCAAGTTACCAGTATGTGGGACGCTGGTCCTGTACTCCGATGTTATCATGGTAGCTTCGGGGGGAAAGGCTGAGAGGAGTGTGGCCTCTGAGTTCCTCTTCAGCCAGCCGAGGAAATTTTGCGGTAGGAAAGAATGAAAAGAGGAGGCAGCCACAGAGGGGTCCAGGGCTGCGTTTCTCTGAGGAAACAACCAAAGCTGCCACCAATGAGCAGGCTGACTGGAGGAAGAAAAGCTCATTAAACCAAGACCAGAAAGCCCTTGACCAATGAGAGCAACAAGATAGGAACAGTTGGACTTGGAGACTCTGTTCTTGCCAGCACTGTCTTTGCTGGCAATAGACCAGTTGCACATTTGGTTGATAGCACAAATCTCTAATCAAAACATGTTTTTAGTTCTTTTTCAGCTCTGCATTATCATCTGTCCAAGTATTAATGATTCTTATCTAGTAGCCAGATAAAACCGGATCTTTTGTGAACATTAAAATTATACGTCTTGCAAGATCCATGGCAAAATTATGCCCTGAATAGGAGTTATACATAGCGCCTCTGCTTTCAAAGCTCTTCTCTAACTAGCTAATCTTCCCATTTCCTTCTATGAGGAAGGTAATGCTACTTCCTTACCTGTCTGTCTCCACTGTACACAGGAGAATCTGAAGCAGGGAGGGTTTGGCACATGCCCAAGGCCAAAGAGAGTTAATGGCCCACAGTCACCAGACTAGCTGAACTATGCTCAGTGGAAGTCTGGAGGATGGCATTAAGCCACTCTAATAGCTCTGCCACCTTGGGGGGCAGTAGGTGCTGACCCTGCTTCCTGGTGCAAGGCAGAGTAGGCTCATGGTACCCAGCCAGGGTGACCGGATGTCCTGATATTATCAGGACTGTCATGATATTAGGGGATTTGTCTTATATAGGCAACTATTACCATCTTTCCCCCCTGCCCCCAAAAAAGATCCTGATTTTTCACACTTGCTATCTGTTCACCCAGGTATCAGACAGACATGGTGGATTCCCAGCTATGACCCCCTTTCCCCAATCACACCCCCCTATGTAGGGGCCAGCCGGGGAACTCTATGCAACATACGGATCTCCCTACCTTGGAGAATCCCCAAGTAGCCAGTTAAGTTTTGAGTCGGCTTTGCATGGCCAGAGCGGCTCAAAGCAGGTTTAATGAGCCAGCGAATCTGACCCAGGATTAGATCGCTGACATTTCTGGCTGCTGGTCCCATGCTTTCAGACTGCTACACTGTCCCTCTCTAACTGCTTAATCATTCCCCAGAAGTAACTGATGCAGCCATTCAGAAATAATTGATACAGACACTTGGAGCTGCTTTCCTCTTTGCTTTATAATGAAATAGCATTTGACACTCAGAAGAACATTTTGTGCTGAATTCCATCCCTTTGTTGTAAGCTGATGGGACAGGGACCTCCCCTGTATTCCGGAGGCAGCAAGGGTTCAGTCATTAGAACTGTGTTGGCTTGAGTTGTAAAACAGCTATATATGAATACAGTGTTCTTATAGCCATGTTGCTCCCAGGCAGAGAGACAAGGTGGGTGAGGTCATATCTTTTATTGGACCAACTTTGTTTGGTGGAAGGGACAAACTTACGAGGAAGAGCTTTGTGAAGCTCGAAATCTTGTCTCTTCCACCAACAGAATAAAAGATATAATCTCACCTACCTGGTCTCTTCCATATATGAATACAGTCAGACTTCTCCCTCCCCTTGCCCAATGCCTAAGCAACATAAGCAAGAGGATGGTAAATTATTGAAGTGCTACCTTCCGGTGTTTGTGATTAAGGACAGTACAATCTATCCAAGACAGAACTAGGGAAATGCTTGAAATGCAAAAAGGAAGGAATAATGTCCGACAGGCATAAGGATAAATTGTAATTCTTTCGTAGGCCACTAGGTGGCATGAGACCAAAGTGTACAGAGTTGGGGCAAATTATTCTTGTTAGGAGGGTGCAGTAGAGAAGTGGCTGTATTGCAATATCCAGTGCCATCTGTTTTTATTGTGTTGACCTGTTAGATTGGTCTTCACACAAATCTGACAGTCCAGGTTCATTGTTTGGAATCATGCCTAACAATTAGCGCTGGGTGGAAAATGACAATGTATATATCACTCTTCAGCAGAGACACCCAATTACGTCCACTGCTGCAAATTCGCTTCAGGCAAGGACTTAGTTTGTATTTTAATCATTGTTAAAAAGGTCTGTCCCCCCTGCCCAGTGAAACGAGGCCAGGTTAGTGGATGCTTACACTTTCTCCCATTTGTGAATCCTTTTCAGGTACGGTTTGAGCACATGGTACACACCAATGACCACAATTAAATATTGGCTCCAACCTGAGCAAGTTCAGTAATCTCATTCTATCCTAATGCAACTGGCCACTTCCAGTGCTCACAGTTGTTGTGAGTTTATTTGATCTACAGGGGAAATTATTATTATAATGATTATTACATGTATTATGATAGCACTTAGAGGCCAGGGCCCCATTGTGCTAGGCAACAAACAGACATATCAAAGAGACAGTCTGTCCCCCAAAAGTGTAAGACTATAGACAACAGGTGGGTAAAATACACACATGGTGGGAGCACAAGGAAACAATGAGACTACACTGGCCAGCGTGAAACTGCTTATCGTGCTGACCAATATTGTCTGAGTGTTTCCTTGTGCTCTCCTTTCTGTAACCACATGTTGTTTCCTGTCTGATACTTGAACTGTGAGTTTTTCAGGGCAGGGGCTGTCTTTGTTCTGTTTGTATGGCACCTAGCACAATGGGGCCCTGCCTGGTCCATGACTGGGCTCCTTCCTGCAAAAAACTAATGCTACAATTTGCAGAGCTCCAATAACACGGTCTGTGCAAGTCCTGGTCCTGCCTGTGCCCTCCAGCCCACACCTCTAGGCTCCTAGCCAGTGCAGAGAGAGTAGGAAGATATTTACCCCAAAAATATTGAGAGCTGCCATGAAGAAAGTAATGTATGTTTACCAGGGGGAACAAAAGACAAAGCAGGAAAAACAGATATGCTGCACTAGGTAGGTTGATTTTCAAGTGCTTCTACTTAGAGCCCAAGGCAGACAGCAGACTCTCCTGCTGCTCACACGGCTTCCTCTCTCCCAAAGCTGCCTCTTTGCAAAACTTTGCACAACTCAACAAATAGCCTGTCTTCCTAAGAGTCAAAATTGCTCATATGCCAAGAAAAATAACTGGGAAGACTATGGGCAACAGCGCCACCTGTTGGTGCCTGCCATAACTAAATCAACCACAATATCAACTCCTCAATATGGGAGTGGTGCAATGAACATCTTTTGTTAGAAAAGGAGACTACCAACCGCAGTGGTGAAAAGTACGTGTGAACGTAATGCACTGAGAACATTGCACGACACTTGCTCACTACGCACTAGTGGCACAGAGCCAGCACAAAGCCTGTGCAATTGGAGAGCCATAGGCAGACCCCAGCTCTTGCAGAGAGCCCCAATGAAGCCGGTGGGGACCCTACAAAAGTGCTGGGATCTGCCTGCGCAAATTGATTGCAGGATGGGGCCCCAAGGTTTTGAAGTGGGATCTAAAGGCAGCATAGGCCTGGTGGTGGCTCCTCTGCATTTTGGGACCAGGTGAATGCTGGCTGTCAGGAGCTGACCACTGAGACACGGCCATCTTTCCACGACTATTTTCACCTTTCTTATTCACCTTAGATCTACAACAAGCTGCGGTTTCAGTAACTTCTTTCACAATCTTCCTTCCTTTCCTGTCAGAGGAACGGCACATCTTTGTCACTAAAATGTTGTTCCCCCAGCATGCGGGAGAAACAAATACCACACTAGTTCCTGGCACCCTTTGAAGATTTTTTTCCTTACACACAACCCGTCTCAGAGACGAGACAGAATCAGTGCAGCACAGACTCACTGGGTGCTCACAGTTACAGCAGCTTCAGTTCACTGTCTCTCAAATGCAACATCTGCCTCCTGTGAGCAACCCTGACATCCTCCCACCCGCTTCCCATGTGCTAGTGCTCAGTATTCCTTTACTAGGCTAGCAACAGTTTAAACCAATCAGCTACGCAACTATAACTGCTCCTCCCCCCCCCCGCCCCCGAATAATAAATCACTTCAAGCCAGACTGAGTCAATGGGAGAAGTATCCAGCCCTTTGAGCCTAACTCAAAACACCCCCTGCCTCTCCGGGTACTTCCAGAAAAGAAGCAAAAAAGCTGCATGTATGCTCCCCTGAATGTGAGCGCATCGTAATATCCACTAAGAGGAAAACTACACACCATGCTGAGCAGAGACTAGATAGGTGAAATGCTGCCCCCACCCCTCCCCCTCGACATCTGTGGAAGCTTTGACAGGATTTCACTCTGTGCAGTACCCGAAGACATTCATCTTCCATTTTGTTCTTGTCCTAGTAAGATCACACCCTTGAGTTTCGTATCACGTCTCTTCCCAGTCACCGTAAGCAGGATAGAGTCTTTCTGGCTCAGACAACTTTGTCTCCATGAGCTCAATTCTGCAAGGTGCTGAGCAACTTCAACTCCAGCTGACTCCATGATTGGGCCCTACATAGAGGTGGGCAAACCAAAATCTCTGATCCACAGACCCCTGAAACCTGAGGGAAATTCAGATCTGAATGTGCTTGTTCAAGCCACTTGCTAGCCTTCCTGTCTCTCTTGACAATACCAGGAGATAGTAGTGACCATTCAGAGAACTGGATGTACTGGGAATATCAGAGAGCTCAATCCTGCAAGGTGTGGAGCACATTGGCCTTACCAGAGCAAAGCACTTGAGCTCAAGCTTAACTTTAAACGTGTGTTGTCCCGTTGTTATCAGTGGGAGTACTTTCTTGCTTAACTTTAAGCACATGGCTGGATCAAGGCCAGAATGCTCAGCACCTTGCAGAATCAAGCCCATATAGTGCAATCTCTTCTCTTCTGAACTCCCTTTAGGAAAGGGTCTAGCTTTCACTCATCCGTTCATAGGCGCTGACCCCCTGGGTGCTCCAGGGCTGGAGCACCGACGGGGAAAAATTGGTGGGTGCTCTGTACCCACCAGCAGCTCATCCCCCTGACCCAGCTCACTTCACCCCTGCCTCCACCTCCTCACCTGAGTGTGTCGCGTCCCACTTCACCCCCCTCCCTTCCTCCCGGCGCTTGCCGCTGCAAAACAGCTGTTTCGCGTGACAAGCGCTGGGAGGGAGGTGGGAAGGGGAGAATGCAGCGCGCTTGGGGAAGAGGCGGGGCCAGGGCAGGGATTTGGGAAGGGGTCCAATAGGGGAAGGGAGGGGGCAGAGTTGGGGCAGGGACTTTGGGGAAAGGGTTGGAATGGGGACGGGGCAGGGGCAGGGAAGGGGTGGAGTCGGGGTGGGGCCAGGGGCAGGGGGGCGCGAGCATCCACCGGCCCTGGGGAAAGTTGGCGCCTATGCATCCATGAGCAGTGTATTTAAAAGGGATTTGAGACACCACAGTCATTCTCCTTTTTTTAACTGTAGGGAAATGACGACAGTGTCTCTAATACCGCGCTCAGTGTGGTAACTTGTAGATGGTGACATTTTAATGGCAACTACTGCATTACTTTAATTCTGTACCCTTTTAGGAACGTAGGAATTGCCAGATTGAATCAGGCCTGAGGTCTACCTAGGCCGGTATCCTGTCACTGACAGTGGCCAGTGCCAGGTGCTTCTCAGGAAGGTGTAAGAACGACACTTGCTCACTACACACTAGTGGCACAGAGCCAACACAAAGCCTGTGCAATTGGAGAGCCACAGGCAGACCCCTGCTCTTGCAGAGAGCCCCAGTGAAACCAGTGGGGGCCCTACAAAAGTGCTGGGATCTGCCTGTGCAAATTGATTGCAGGATGGGGCCCCAAGGTTTTGAAGTGGGATCCAAAGGCAGCATAGGCCTGGTGGTGGCTCCTCTGCATTTTGGGACCAGGTGAATGCTGGCTGTCAGGAGCTGACCACTGAGACACGGCCATCTTTCCACGACTATTTTCACCTTTCTTATTCACCTTAGATCTACAACAAGCTGCGGTTTCAGTAACTTCTTTCACAATCTTCCTTCCTTTCCTGTCAGAGGAACGGCACATCCTTGTCACTAAAATGTTGTTCCCCCAGCATGCAGGAGAAACAAATACCACGCTAGTTCCTGGCATGATCGAGGAGGCAGATGTGGGATAATTTGCCCCGAGTCTGTCTCTTCCTAATCTCTAGATGGAATAAACCCTGAAGCATGAGATTTAATATCCCTTCCAAAGCTGTTATAATTAATTGTGAGGAGTCTGGATAGTCTTGTTTATAATAATATCCAATCCCTTTCTGAATCCTACATTCTTGGCCTCAACATCTTCCCATGGCAATGAGTTTCATAATCTAGTTCTGTGTTGCCGGGGAAAAGTATAATTAATTCTTAAAGGAGAGAATAGGGGTGAAAGTAAGATAAAAGACTTACAGGTACAGGGCCTGGCTGTGGGGCCCCAGAAGGGGCAGGGCCTTGGGGACAAGGGGCAGGGCTGGGGGTCAGCCTCCCCAGCTAGCCGTTCCACACTGCCTGGCGCCACCCGGGGCTCCAGTGACTATGTAAAGGGCCGGGGGCTCTGGCCGCTGCCACTGCCGTGTTTTAACGTTGGCTGTATAGAGGCCGGTACCGGCAGGCACGTCTTACTGGTACACCATACCAGCCCACTTTCACCTCTGGGAGAAAAGTCTCCTTCACATTCCCACGTTTCTGGAGGGCTCCTTCCAGTAATTCCCCTCTCGCTCTCTTCCCTCCCACAGTCACCCTACAGCTCCTTACCATGTTTTTTCTCCCATTTGGGCCTTTGGGCTTTAGCCCTTTCTCCAGTACTTAATTTTGTGTCAGGGCTTGTCAGGCTGAGCATCTTGAGGCTTGGCAGTTCATCGTCCTGGCATCTCTGCCACTTGCTGTATCAGTTATCGATGTAAACAAATTGCTTGAGCCCTGGCACCTCTTCCATTACAAATTAAGCACTGCCTTTCTGTCTTTTTGGCCTGGAACCAGGCATCCAGCTAATTAGTGTTCCTGCAGAGAAACAGGACACATTGTGATCCAGAAAACTGACCAGGCCACAGGATGTTTTCTCTCTCGTGCTGGCTCTTGTCCTTTAATGCAGACTTCTTTCCCCTCCTCTACAGTCAGCATCCCTCCTCAGCTGCCTGTTCAGGGTGTAGCGATACTTTCAGAAGTGCAGAACATTTAGGAGAAGTCATGGGCAAGTGTTCTGACTTTAGAAAAACTAAGAGGTACAGTTTTCAGAGTAACAGCCATGTTAGTCTGTATTCGCAAAAAGAAAAGGAGTACTTGTGGCACCTTAGAGACTAACCAATTTATTTGAGCATAAGTTTTCGTGAGCTACAACTCACTTCATCGGATGCATACTGTGGAAAGTTTAGAAGATCTTATTATATACACACAAAGCATGAAAAAATACCTCCTCCCACCCCACTCTCCTGCTGGTAATAGCTTATCTAAAGTGACCACTCTCCTTACAATGTGTATGATAATCAAGTTGGGCCATTTCCAACACAAATCCAGGTTTTCTCACCCTCTCCCCCCCCCCCCAACCTCACTCTCCTGCTGGTAATAGCTTATCCAAAGTGACCACATTGTGTATGATAATCAAGGTGGGCCATTTCCAGCACAAATCCAGGGTTTAACAAGAACGTCTGGGGGGGGGGGGGGGTAGCAAAAAACAAGGGGAAATAGGCTACCTTGCATAATGACTAAGCCACGTCATTATGCAAGGTAGCCTATTTCCCCTTGTTTTTTGCTACCCCCCCCCCAGACGTTCTCCGTGGCTTAGTCATTATGCAAGGTAGCCTATTTCCCCTTGTTTTTTGCTACCCCACCCCCCCAGACGTTCTTGTTAAACCCTGGATTTGTGCTGGAAATGGCCCACCTTGATTATCATACACAATGTAAGGAGAGTGGTCACTGGATAAGCTATTACCAGCAGGAGAGTGAGTTTGTGTGTGGGCGGGGGGTGAGAAAACCTGGATTTGTGCTGGAAATGGCCCAACTTGATTATCATACACATTGTAAGGAGAGTGATCACTTTAGATAAGCTATTACCAGCAGGAGAGTGGGGTGGGAGGAGGTATTTTTTCATGCTTTGTGTGTATATAATAAGATCTTCTAAACTTTCCACAGTATGCATCCGATGAAGTGAGCTGTAGCTCATGAAAGCTTATGCTCAAATAAATTGGTTAGTCTCTAAGGTGCCACAAGTACTTCTTTTCTTTTTAAGAGGTACAGTGGATTTTACAGACCCTGGATCTGAGAAACTCCAGTGTAAATCAGACGTAACTAACTCCTGTAAGTCAGTGGAATGACAAGTAACCCTGATGTGAGACCAGAATTAGGCCCAGTGCATGTAGGATTAGACATACCCACAGCAGCTCTGTTTAACAAATGTCTTGTACCATACACCAGATCCCCCTGTGTGATTCAGTGGAAAATTCCCCCTTTGTTTCAAGATACAGACATGGCTATTGCAAAGATATATGTACTGTTTTTCTTTAAACCTGTCACAGAAAGCCAGGCAGGAGGGAGTCTGAGAAAGATTCTAATCAGAAGTTCTACAGTGAATGAGAAAGAGAGAGAGAGACAGTAATTTTAGGGATAATACTGACCCCTTAGTCTAATAGAGTTCCTTGTTCAGCGTTAGATGAAAGTGACTCTTGCTGTGTTTCTAGACCCTTGTTGCCTGGCAGCTATAGATACATTATTTAGTGGGGTGCAAGAGTTGAAAATACTGAGCTTTTATTTTCCACTGATGTCCACCTCCTTCTCTGTGCTTCTCTCTGACATTTAAAAAACAGTTAAATACAGGGTTTTTTAATTGTACAAATCATAGGTGTGGTTTGATTTCTATATTTGGAGGGGACAGAGGGGCTTAATACTATTAATAATAGGAATAGGTCTAACTTCTGGATTTACTGAGTGTTAGTGGTACTTAAATTACAGTGTGTGTGAAATCTCAAATACAGTTTATGTTCATTATTTAATCATCCTTAATTTTTTGTTTTAACTTATTTGACATGTTTACCAGCTACCACTTAGAAATCAACATTAGCATAAAATCAAATTGTTAAATGAAGAGAACCAAGCACTTTCATGTAACTCTGTCTCCCTGGTTTTAGAGCTACATAAACATGTGTTGTAACATAGAAATACCGTATTTACCTTAATATAGATGCAATTGTCTCGCCCTTCGGTTAGCGTAAACGTTCACAGTGTTCTCTGGAATCAGCTTTCTAGTTAAATTGGCTTCTATGTGAAGAAGAGCCAGTGAAGAAAATCTTTCTTCTCCCATGGTTGAATGCAACCAGTTTATAATCCCTTTCATTGCAGAAAAGCTTCATTCTGATGTGGCCATACTGGAAATGTGAGAGCTAACTGAATGAGTCTGTAATCGTTTGTATAAATATCCATTTCTCCAGCTGTAAAGTGAGGATTTACGTTGAGTGGATCTGCATATTTCTGCAAGAGTCAATGAATGCCATTTTTGTCACACCTTAATACTGAGTCACATGCTGCAGCAACTTCCATTGATTCTTTTGAGAATCGTCTCTCTAACTCTGCAATTATGACATCCAAAACAGGAAGGTACAGCTGCTGATGCTGCCTGTTCTTTCAGGTGCAGTTACAATCTTGGGTGTTTCACATGCATTTGTTGCCCCTTATACATGCTCTCTTTGACCCAAACTGATTGGGACAATGAAGTCTCTCCCTAAGAGTTTCCAATGCTTTTACAACTCTTTGTCTTTTTGGTGAGTGAAGAGTGTCTTCATCTGGCACTGCAATGTTATGGTCTTGAGAGAATTCTGTAATTTCTTTCCACATTTCATTCCAGCCTTCTTCACTTCTGAGTTTCTCAAAGTACCCTTTCATTTTTTCTATGATAGCGGAAGTTTTTGCAAGCATGCTATTGATGCCTTGAAGTTCTTTGGGAGCAACATGAATAACTTTCATAATACATTGAAAGATAATCAAGCATGCAATGAATGAAACTCCAGTGATCTGATGATAAAGACCATTTGCTCCCATAGACCACTTTTCGCTTTGTTCACTGAGATCTTTGATGCCGCATGATGGCAGTATGTTGAGTTTTTGCTGCAAACACACTTCTCCACTTACATGCCCAATGCATGTCACTGGACTGCACAAGCTCTTGATGCTTAAGACCCAAAGCTGCCTGCAGGTCAAGAAACATCTGATGATTGGTTGGCTCTGCAAAGGCTGAATACAATTTCTCAAGTACATTTAGAAAGCCCACAGCACTAGGACTTACTTGACAGCACTCCACAAGGATGGGGTTGAGTTTGGGTTCCGTGCAATGTGCATACATTTGCAAACAATGGTCTTCTTTCACCCTCTGCGGAACCCCAGCTACACGTCTTGACATCGCAGAAGCACTATGTGACCGGAGTCCTAGGGGACCCAACTGAGGTCACTCAATTAGGGTGAACTGGAAAGAATGGGGCAGACAATCCCCAAAGCTGGTGGATAGTCCAGTGCTTAGATTTACCAAGCCAGCACAAAACAGCTTCTATAACACCTCACTGGTTACCCAGAAGCCAACAACACAGTTCCCTTAAAGTAACCCAGCCTCGGGCCTCCACCCAGACACCCAAGTCAAACATGATGAGGATTACTGAAAATCTTATTCATCATATAAAAAAGTTCTACCAATCCCAAAGGATCAGACCCATTACCTCCCAGGTTCATGAATATTCCAGAATTACCCAAATAAACGCTTACAGCCAATTCTTATTAACTAAACTAACAATTATTAAGAAAGAAAGGAGAGAGAGAGTATTGGTTAAAAGACCAATATACATACAGACTTGAGTACAATTCTTGAGGTTCAGATTCATAGAAGAGATGGTGAGCTTTGTAGTTGCAAAGAGTTCTTTCAGAATTAGTCCATAGGTTATAGTCCAACGTTTATATTCAGAGTGGTTCAGTCAGGACTGGGATCTTAGTCCTTATGGCTTAAACTTCCCCTGCCTGAAGCATCAAGCAGCTCTGAGATAAAAAGGATTGGGACCCATGGGTCTTTTATACAGTTTTCTAGCAGCCACTTGACCATACAGTTCTGGGCTTTTCACATGAGGCTGGTTAATGGCATATTTAGACAGTTTTTCAGAAATTTTCTTCCAATCCCACAACCTTTTCTGATAAATAAATTGTCCAGATAGCCTGTTTCAGAGTAGAAGTGATGGCAGGGAAATCAGAATACAGCATGTTGTTGAACTGAATATTTAAACCAAGGAAATGTATTGTAATGGAAAACTGAAAAAAGAACGGTTCTGTTTCTTAAACAGTCTCCTTGGAAAATCAGGCAGATGTGGTTGATTAGGTCCACTGCTTTTTTTTCTCCAAGATCTGTAGGAACAGTTATGCTTCCACATCATCTTCAGTTGTTTCCGTACTCACTGCACCCAAAGATTCTAGATCCTCTTGCTGTACTTGTGATGATAAGGTGTCCAGAGTCGAAGCAAGTGCAGTGAATCAGCTGCCGATGGTTCAACAGTTGGTTTTGCAAAAAACTTCGAAATGTCTATTTTACTTTTTCTCAGTTTTAGGTAGGTCCATCACATTAGGAATCTCAAGTGCATAGAAAATGTTTTAACCTGAATTGTAAACTACTGAACAAAAATCAATGTATACAGTTTGAGAGGGAAATGCCCCTCCAAGTCCCCTCCAATCTCTGCCCCGGCCCAAACCCTGATATCCTCACTTAGTTTTCACTCATTCCTTACTCATGGAAATCTTCCCTTGGCTTCAGTGAAAGTTTAGCTCAAGTAAGGCCCCAGGACCAATATACTTCTCCTACGTCCCTTGAATATTAACAGCTCAAGACCTCCAGTATTGTCGTCTTTGTGGCCTGCCTGGATGCAGACTCTCCCGACTCTTCTCCCTTTATTCATCATCCAGTCCTGTGAATTCACGATGTGATGTCTGATTTCCATCAGGCTGGATGGCAGCTTTACAGTTTTCTCGCGGTCTCTGTGATCTTGGGCGCCGGTTCTCTGCCAGGCATTCTGTAGATTTATTTGCACTGATTTACCTCTCAAATAATGGCATATACAGTAAGAGACAAAGTTGTGGGGAGATCAAGCCGAAAACCACAGAATAGTACCTTCCCTCCACTTCTAAAACGTCACTTTCCTTTGAAGATGCATTTGTCGGGCTGTTTGAGTTGCAGAATTCTCTGTGAAGATTCCCCCGCTGCTTCACTCCTCCCAGTCCTCGCTTCCTTTCTGTCTCTCTCTTTTTGTGCTGTAGTCAGTGTCAGGGCCGGCTCCCGGCACCCGTATTCCAAGCAGGTGCTTGGGGCAGTAGTTAGAAAGGGTCAGCAGTGTTTCCGCCGCGGCGGCAATTCGGCAGCAGCTCCTCTGTCCCGCCGGCCGCGGCGGCAAATAGGCGACAGTTTTTTTCACTGCTTGGGGCGGCAAAAATGGTAGAGCCAGCCCTGGTCAGTGGCATCACTGAGAGCCAGTGTGGGAGATGATGATTCCTCTGCAACACTTTTTTCTTGTCTTGCCTCTGTGTAGGTAAAGCTGGAGTTTTAAAAAAAACTCATTGTTTTCTGCTATGAAACTGACCTAAGAACTTTATTCATATCTGTACGCAGAATGATCTTTTAACCGCAATAACTTTTTCTTTTCTTTTTAAATAAATCTTAGATTCGTTAATAAGAATTGGCTGTAAGTGTGTATTTGGGTAAAATCTGAAATATTCATTGACCTGGTGGGTTATGTGTCCAATCTCTTGGGATTGGTAGAGCTTTATATATTTTAAGTAATCCTCACCATATTTGACTTGGCTGTCTGGGTGGGAGCCAAAGGCTGGATTGCTTAAGGGAAACTGTATTTGGGGGCTTTTGGGTAGCCAGTAAGGTATTACAGAAGCTATTTTGTGAAAAGATTGGTGAATCTAATTATGAGAAGAAACCCTCAGTTTTGGGGATTGTCTGCCCCATTCTTTGCAGTTTGCCCTGAGTGAGCCGTCTCAGTGTGGCCCCCTGCCAGCAACCACGGTCACAATGGATAATAAATTTCCATCACTTCTCTTACCCTCAACTATTCGTAAAAGGGGCAGAGCTCCATGACCGTAGAGTCATGACATTGGGATCCCCCAAAAATCCCAAGAAGAGTGTGATGTGCAGACTGAGAGGGCTGTACAGAGATACCTCTGGAAGGGAGTAAAAAAAATGATCAAATGGTAGATATTCCTTGTATTGAACACACAAATATTTATGGAGGCCAACAGATTCCTGCCCTAACATGGGGTGTTCTCTTCTTGCAGTGCAGAGGATTCGAATCAACCCTTTAATTTTCCCTCTTCCTAAAAGCGTTAGGTTGGGGTGGGCCAACGTGTATTGTTTTGAAGTCAGCCAGGGGGTCAATAGAGTGCAACACATGATGCTCCTCACCCTACATGCTGCACTCTGGCTTCATGCTAACTCTCCTCCTTTCTCTGATAACCTTGTGCCCTTGTTTCTGTTTTGTTTAGAGTTTCAAACATCCTGCCCAGTACACAGAGCATGCAAGCGGTTGTACAGACTGTTTTTTCCAAATGTATTCCTTCCCAGTACATAACTTCCCAAAGATACAAGATTATTTGGTAACCTGCTTCAGGATGACTGCAGACGTGCAAACCATCATACTGCGCTTCAGATCCAGTTGCTGCACTTCCCTCTGCTGAAGAAGTACAAGGTGGAGAATCTGGATGCTGGAATACGCTCAAGTTCTCAGGCATTAGGACAGTGGAAACTCTCTTTTTGGAGGAAAAGTGACACATACCATGCTAACGTAGTAGGGATTAAGGCAGTTCCCAAGGGCACTTTAAGGCATCTTAAAAAAATAAACTAAACTAAGCCTAAAAAAAAATCTGAATCCGAAATCATGAACATTTAGAGCTGAACAAATAATTCCCAATGAAAAGCTGGACAATTTTAGCCTCTTTCTGCTTGGAGATCTCCAAACAGATTGCAGCGGCTCACATATACTCAGTGTCCAACTACCTTTTCCTTTTACCTTCTGGATCGGTTGATGACATTTGAAATTCAAGCTGGTTGTTTAGCTGAGACTGGTCAGAGAAGTCACATGGTTATTATTTCTGTTTTTTTTGTGGAGGAGTATACAAGGCCTCTGGCACACATCTTTGCTTGTGTAAATTTAAAATTTTGATTTCATCAATCACTCGAGCATGTGTCTTTATAATTGACTTCTCCCAAACATTCCTCGTCTATTCTACAGTTGCAACGAAGTCAGAGACCCACTTACAACATGATTCCAATTTGCACTTCGGGCTGGAACCTGAGCCATGTCCTTTAAGTGGGCTATAGCCTTGTGCATGCTATAGATATGGGATTGGTGCTGTGTATTCTAGTCAGATGTTTACAGTCTCCTGCATGCCAGTTGCATCCATTGCAATGCCTGCTGTGTGAACATAGATCCTCCCTGAGCAGCTCCCATAGGTCCCTCCCTGAGCAGCTCCGAGCCCAGCCCAGCCCATTCACAGCACTCTCTGGGAGCCTATGCTATGTCAGCACAGAGAACACTAACACAGTGTGTGTGCACGCTCATGAAGCTGTGTTGCCTATGAGGCCCCTGTCATAACTATAAAGGGAAGAGTAAACACCTTTAAAATCCCTCCTGGCCAGAGGAAAAGCCCTTTCACCTGTAACGGGTTAAGAAGCTACGATAACCTCGCTGGCACCTGACCAAAATGACCAATGAGGAGACAAGATACTTTCAAAGCTGGAGGGGGGGAGAAACAAAGGGTCTGTGTCTGTCTGTTTGATGCTTTTGCCGGGGACGGAACAGGAATGGAGTCTTAGAACTTAGTAAGTAATCTAGCTAGATATGCGTTAGATTCTGTTTTCTTTAAATGGCTGAGAAAATAAGCTGTGCTGAATGGTATGGATATTCCTGTCTGTGTGTCTTTTTGTAACTTAAGGTTTTGCCTAGAGGGATTCTCTATGTTTTGAATCTAATTACCCTGTAAGTTATGTACCATCCTGATTTTACAGAGGTGATTCTTTTTACTTTTTCTTCCATTAAAATTCTTGTTGTAAGAAACTGAATGCTTTTTTCATTGTTCTTAAGATCCAAGGGTTTGGGTCACCTATGGAAATTGGTGAGGATTTTTATCAAACCTTCCCCAGGAAGGGGAGTGCAAGGTTTTGGTGAGGATTTTGCGGGGAAAGATGTTTCCAAACGACTCTTTCCCAATAATAAACCCGGTTAGATGTTTCATGGTGGCAGCGAAAGTTCCTGGGCAAAAGGTAAACTAGTTTGTACCTTGGGGAAGTTTTAACCTAAGCCGGTAAAAGTAAGCTTAGGAGGTTTTCATGCAGGTCCCCACATCTGTACCCTAGAGTTCAGAGTGGGGAAGGAACCTTGACAGCCCCCTATGTGGGGATTAAGGCCAGAGGCCCTGGGCACAAAGAACATTTGGGCCCCTCACACCCCAGGGACCCAAGGGTGCCAGAACTCGGGGGGTGGGGAGGCAGGAGGGCCATGCCCACCCACATTTTAACATGGATGAAGTAGCCTCAGACAGGCATGGAGTGGCGAAGGCAAGGGTTGCACTTCGCAGAGGGGGAGCTGATAAGGTGATCAGCCTAACAGAGCCAGCCTCTTCACAGTAGGGGGCTGAGGTGGGCCTTAGACCTTCCCTCACCAGGAGGCCCTGCCCCCATTCTCCTCTTCCCCCCCAAAGCTCTGCCCCCTGGCCAGGCTGAAAGCCAAAGCCAGGCCGTGGTAAGAGCCACCAAGGGAGCCCAGGCCCCTGAGCGAAGTCCCAGACCCTTTACCTTCTCTGGGCAGAACATCCTGGGGGGCAAGAAAGCTGCTCTTGGGCACTGTGGCCCTCTGTCCAGGGCAGGTGGAGCTGTCTGGAACTCCCCACAGCGGCCTGGGCTTCCAGCAGGGCCAGGGGCAGGGCCACCATTCAGCACCAGTGCCCTTCCCCACTTCTACACAGGCTCCTGCAGGGACCTCAAAATTGGCCGGGGCCCCTGGGCATGGGCCCTATGGGCCCGTGCATTGATCTGCCACTGTTTAAGACTGCAGCTTACCAAATGATTTTGTAATCAGCTCACGTTGCCTTCTAATTCCCACTTTGCAACACAATTCAGTGCAGCTCCCCCACATAAATCGGGGGGCTTGCTGTCTAACTTAGGTCTATTGTGCCTCAAAGCAGTGTACCTTTGGCTGGGTCTGTGGGAGCTGGAGCTACACTTAGCTGGGAGTCACATCCTTCTTATACAGGACTGTTATCTGTGGGCTGGAAAGTAAGACGAGCACGACTCACCTGCTGATTAAATTCTGGACTCTGTAACAGAAATGACAGAGCCATTAGTTAGGCGGAGGAGGTGCAGGAGTGAGCATTTACTGGCCTTTTACACCAACGGTCATCAGTCTTGCTGCTGCATCATTATATCGTATCATTTAAAACATAATGCAATTATTATGTACCACTGGCTCCTACTAGGTGCCAACTTGAGTTAGCCAGCAAATCTGAGTTTTGTTCAATGTCCTGCTGTTTTCTATAGCATTTCTATAGCATCCCTCGCATGACTCACTTATAAACACACAGCACAGATGATGCATAAGTGGTTAGAAGTGACTAAGCACTTTAGGAAATTAGCACTCAGATGGTGAATCTGATCACATTTTCACATCCCAGCATTCACCTCAACACCATCTGAAACTAACCCTCTGGGATATCAAGGCTGCAGAAGGAGATTCCCACAGCCCTGTGGGCAACTAATTGTTCTTGGATTTTTGTTCATGCGTCGATCTTGTATCTATAATGACTTGTTTTCTGGGTCCTGTACCTTTAAATGGAGAGAGGACTCCGTCACTACTGTGGCAGCTCTCAGAGATGCTGTCTGTTATAGAGGAGATGCAAACGCTGCATGCGCTGTCATGGAGACCTTACTTTTGTTCTTTCTTATTTTGTTGTTGTCTTACTAGAAAGAATAGGTCAGCCAGGCTGAAAGTATACAGTTGCTCTTTGTGTGTAGAAATCATAATAGAGATGAATATTTATATCCCTCCACAAACTCTTTCACAACAGTGCTACCTGAAAAGGCAAAGCAATAAGAACATAAGAATGGCCATTCTTCGTCAGACCAAAAGTCCATCTAGCCCAGTAACCTGTCTTCCGACAGTGGCCAATGCCAGGTCCCACAGCGGGAATGAACAGAACAGGTAATCAGAAAGTGATCCATTCCCTGTCACTCATTCACAGCTTCTGGCAAACAGAGGCTAGGGACACAATGCTATTAAACCAATCTACAACTGCAGAACATTGCAAACTGCCTTTTCTGGCTAATGGTCTTCTCTTGATCTTGTTGTTCTTGAGCAACAAATAACTTTAACTATGACTAATAATATTTTCTGAGCTAATTATATTTTCTGGTAATATCCTGTCACCACTCCTGTTTGTTTCTCCTGTGTGGCCCTGAGAAATCTCACAGCTACCCACCAGAACCACAGCCCCACTAGTGCATGCCTTCCAACAGAGGACTTCCTTTTTCCAGGCCCTTCTGCTGAGAACCCAAGTGAGGAGAAGCAGCAGACACCCTCCTTGCCAAGGTGGTTTTCTGTCTTTGGGTTGATGTGTGAGAATTTCCCCAGTGCCACAATCCAAGCCCCCTTCTTCCCCCCCAACAAGATACTTTAAAGGAGAGAATTAGAAAAACATATTTTCAACCCACATTTGCATCTTTTGCTCCTTTTGTGTGATTGTCTTAATGAAAGCAGTTAAAACTGAAACCAACTTGCTATTGGCCACTTAAAGGGCACAGGATTTGGTCCCCCTATCATTCCCCCATATCATTACACCTACTTTATGTGCAATATGAATTACTGACCCATACCAAATCATCTGTTTTATAGAGGAGATGCCTCAGAGACACCAAGGCCTCCAAGAAAAGCAGCTCCCCATGTAGCTTTCAGGCCCCATCAGCCCCTCCTTCCGCACTTTGAAATAACTAGACCAGCCTCCATGTTCTTCCTCCACTAGCCACATTGCAGCTGTATGTGTGTGTGTGGCAGCAGCCAGATATTCTATGTAGGGCTAAATACCGAGAGGTGTTGAACATCTGCAACACCGGTCAACTTCACTGACCCCAAATGGGGTGGGAATCTGGGAGAGTGTGTTCTGTGGCAGTCGGGACTGCTAAGACTTAGTGAAAGGCAAACCTCAAAAGGCAGGAATTCAGATTTGGTTCAGATAAAGGCCAAAGTGTGTGGGCCCTTCTGTGCCGTGTTCAAGCAAAACTCATGCTGTAATACAGAGTGGAGGGTCAGGGCCTCAAGACGAAATCCTGCCCCACATGCCAAGCCCAGGTTTAGCACAGGGACGTTCCCCAGAAGCTGGGGCAGGGAGGGAAGGAATCTTCACCTCATGGTTGCACAGTGGCAGCAAAGCCACCCTGAGGCTACGGCCAGCTCTGAGGTAACTGAACCAGTGCTGCCCCACAGCTCCCACTGCTATCCCACACTGCACCATTCACTGCAGGAGTGACCAGTCTGGTCATCTTTCCACACTCTTTACCCCCTGCTCTGTGATCACCTTAGCCAGAAGTTACCCACTGCTGATCTTGCTTTTTTCCACCTCACCTTTGGGGACATACTATTTTGGCCCCTTTAGGGTATCTAGCTGCTCAAACCAACCACCTCAGAGCCACCAAAAACACATTTGTCCATCAGACGCCCACACAAATCTTCTATGTTGCTCTCTCAGCCTAGAACCGAGATACTGTGTATACCAGCCAAGCAACACAATTCAGAGTAAGGATGAGGTCAGTCTGTGATAGCTGGAGCCAGATTGAGAGTTTTTTGGCTCTTGGGTTTTGGTTTGGCCCATGATACAGGTAACGGTCAGAGGTGAAACATGGAATGGATCCAGGTTCAAATTCCCGGGGGGATGAAACCAGGGTTTTGATCCAGTTTATCTCTCATTAAGAGCTAAAATGAAAACACTAAAAGGAGAAGGAGCAGGGGTTGTGGCAGGATGGGGAATGGGAAGCGGGGAGAAAAAAAACAATAAGAAACTCCAAAGGAAAACAGATTCATGGGAGAAACAATTTCTAAGATCTTGCCTACACACAAAAGTTGTCCCATTTTAACTATACCAGTATGATTAAAGCAGCATACCAGTGACCACCGACATTGGCATAGAAGTGGCATAGAAGCCACACTGGGGTGGTATCAATGTAAACATATTGGTTGAAAACCCACAACCCTAAATGAAATAACTATACCGCTGCAACAGCTGTGATCAGGGCCAAAGGGAATAGTGACGCAAGAGAGAAGCTAGAGGAAAACAAAAAGCCTTTTTTTAAAATGTTCAATATATTTAGAACAAAAAATTCGCAGCTAAAAATGAAGCATGAAACTGCTTTGACTGCTAGATTTCAAGCCCCACAGAGCAGCCAGCATTGTGCTATTGTAGCTCAACCTAGCAAAAGCTGAAATGGAACATCTGAGAACCTTAGCGATTCAGGTATGATCGTAGTCTTGGCCGCAGTGGTGTTGTCTTTTACTGTTCTTATGGCTTCTAAACAACTGTGTCTGTCCCTACCAAGAATGAAAGAAATCATACTATTCCCAGCTTCGAGAATATTTTCTAAAGATCCATCCCTCCTGTATCACCAGATGTATGATTTTAAAAATAGGTATTGTAATTATGTGTTGTATTAAGAAATGTCACTCACTTAACTATTTGACTTTGCAGATGGTGGTTTATAAAGTATCACATAATTACTTTAATGGATTCTTCCCTAAATGGAAAAATCTATACTAAAAGGCAAAGCTCACATTTTAGAATACTGTTATGTAAACACTGGCAAATTGCAGGCCAGATTCTACCCTTCTTCACTTTGAAACTCTAACGATGACAAAAAGATAACGGAAGATGCCAAAATGACAAAGGATTAATGAAACCTACAGTTAGCTCAGTGAACCACGTCGCTGGCCATTCAATAACAAGGAGAGAGACAAGATAGGTGACGTAATATCTTTTATTGGACCAACTTCTGTTGGTGGAAGGGACAAGATCTGAAGAAGAGCTCTGTGAAGCTCAAAAACTTGTCCCTTCCACCAAGAGAAGTTGGTCCACTAAAAGATACTACGTCACCTATCTCACATTCACCTACCTCTCTCATATTCTGGGACCAACATGGCTACAACAACACTGCAAACATCCAGTAACCATGGCATTATTTTTGCAGGCAGTTTAATGTCATTTTAACCCCCAGCACTAGTTTCTGACCCAGGAACGACGCCATGCTAATAAATGAATTTCAGCTGAGCTGGTGACCTATTAGTGCTCGGTACTACCATGCAGGAAACCCACTGGCAGGTTTGTCTGCCAGTCAGAGCCTCCTGCTGTTAGTGGCAGAGTACTGCAGAGGTTGTATGCTCTGTCTTTGCAAGGTTCGTTTTCACCAGTTTTCGAAAAATCTCCATTTTGTGTGCAGGTAAACACCTATATTTAAATGTGCAATTCATGGCCTTTGCTCAACTTGGCACGGACTCTGCAGGAGCTGAGGTTTGGTACACACAAAGAGGTGTGTGCACATGTACATATCAGAAGTCCCTTGAAAATGATGTCGTCCACATACTTTTATGATCATTGTGATAGGCAGAGCTGAGAGTGCTACCTTGGTTAAAGTTGTCTGGTACTTCTCACAACAATATGCAACTTTCAGTTGCTTATAACTGCCAAATTTAAACCATTTGGGGTGAAATTTCCCATGGCAGAGTCTGCAACGGGGTTGGGTGGAAAAAAATAGTATGTGATTCTGTAACTAAAGACTGTAAAATAATGCAGACACACAAAGGAGGCCAACTGAAGTTGCATGATGGCAACCTTACTTCTGGCATTTCCTAACTTTTGAGTGCTTGACTTTACAACCTTAATAATGTTCTTGTACATTTTTTGTGTGTAATTTAACATTTATATTGAAGTAGTGCCTAGAGGCCAAGCAAGTTGCAGCCCCACTGGGCTAGGTGCATATAGATCTATAGTAAGTGACAGTCCCTGCCCCAAAGAGCTTTCTATCTATGTTCTGAGGATGAGCTACTGAAAGAAACTGCGGTTAATGACTGCCGTGAGATGGAGTGGCCCTCAGATCTTAAGGAAATAAATCACAAAAAAGCAAAGTAGAATATTTTTTATTAACTTTTTCAGTAGGGTTGCCAGCTCTGACTGAAGTTATTCCAGGAGATTCCCCCCGCCCCCCCAATTACATAATGTCATTTTCTTAAAATATCCTATTAAAATCTCCCGGATTGCTTTCAATAGTCACCGGGAGATCAACGCTGATTCCAGGAGACTCCAGGCCAATCCTGGAGGCTTGGCAATGCTATATTTCAGTGCTGTCTTGTGTGTCTGGGACAGGGAGCAACATACAGCATCGGTGCTGCCCCGGGTAGCTATCATGTTCCCATCCTAATGCTGCATAGAGGCTGCTCAAGAACTGCCTGTGAAGGGGTTAAGAAGAACCTTGTTTTTATTATTAAAAAAAAACCAACCCACCCCCCACATTACAACTAAGAATAAACAGTCTATCAGCTACCATTGATCCTCAAATAAAATGCAGGATTTTTTTAAAAAAGAAATTGTTTATTTCAAGCACAACTTCAAGGAACTTCAAAAACCTTTGATCTCCAAAGGCTTTTTACCGTGCAATTTTAAGTGTCAAAAATGTTCAGTTTATATTTTGCTCGATGTAGATCTTAATAGAGTTAGAAAAATTTATATGTTCAGGGCAAAAAAAAAATTGTCTGCTTAATCCCTCATAAGAGCAGCTCGTTTGATTTTTATATATGTAATTATAGTGGGATGGCAGAACTAATTCCTTAGCCATTAGTAAACATATGTATAACTAATTAATAAAAGAGTTGTTACATTAAAAAAAGCACCTCACTGAAAATTTAGGCTTAGAGAGCCAAAGAGCCAGATTTTCGGAGCTAAACAGCACTCACAACTCCAATTAAAGTCCATGAACCTTGTATGTGGTCAACATCTTTGTAAAATCAGGTTCTCTTTGACCTAACGACGCAGAGTAGGTTGGGACAGACCTGGAAATAGAACCTAGGTCTCCTGTTGTGTCTTATATCATACAAAGGAACCACAAAGGCCTGGTGGGGTCCAAATAATGGCATTTACTAAACACGTATAACATGCCAGGCTTAGCTACATATATACACGGCTGCTCAGGCAGGGTTCTGATGGCTTCCAAAACACAGAAGACTGTGGATATGTCTACACTGCACACTAAGCCCAGGCTCTGACTCAAGTTTGAGTCCCAGACCCCCTTCCATCCACACACACATCGGTCTTGGGTCAGCAGAACTCAGGAGCCTGGTACTAGGACCCTGCTGGGTGGAAGAGGTCAGAGCCCAAGTTCCATTGAGACTCAGGTCCAAGCCCTGTCAATCTGCAGTGTGGACGCGGCTGAAGCTGCAGACCCAAGTCAGAAGGTCTGTGTAGTGCAGTATGGACTTATTAGCACAGCTACGAGACCTGGGTCCAGCACTTGTAAACCCAGGTTTACAATGCAGTGTGGAAACACCAAATCCACAAGCCTGGATCCCACAGACAGACAGCTTAATGTGCAGTGTAAACATACCTAGTGAGGGCCATTAGAGAGCTCCAAAGCTATTTACCCACCTGATAGGTCCCAAAATGGAACTGTAAATGGGGAATTGTCACCAAGCGGCTCCGTTTCCAGTGGGGTACTACAGGGAGTGGTTCTTGGCCCTGTGCTATAAAACATCTTTATCAATGACCTGGAAGAAAACATAAAATCATCACTTATAAAGTTTGCAGATAACACAAAAATTGGGAGTAGTAAATAATGAAGAGGACAGGTCACTGATTCAGAGCGATCTGGATCACTTGGAAACTGGGTGCAGGCAAACAATATGCCTTTTAATACAGCTACATGTAAAGGCATACATCTGAGAACAAAGACTTTAGGCCACACTTACAGGATGGGGGAATCTATCCTGGGAAGTAATAACCCTGAAAAAGATTTGGGAGTCATGGTGGATAATCAGCTGAACATGAGCTCCCAGTGTGATGCTGTGGCCAAAAATGCTAATGCAATCCTGGGATGCATACACAGGAGAATCTTGAGTAGCAAAGAGGTTATTTTACCTCTGTATGTGATTGATGCTGGTGTGACCGCTACTGGAATATTGTGTCCAGTTCTGGTGTCCACAGCTCAGGAAGGATGTTGAGAGTGTTCAGAGAAGAGCTCCGAGAAAAATTAAGTGATTTAGAAAACATGCTTTATAGTGATAGACTCAATGAGCTCAATGTATTTAACTTAACAAAGAGATGGTTAAGGGGTGACTTGATTACAGGCAAGAGTACCTACATGCGGAACAAATATTTAACAATGGGCTATTCAACCTAGTAGAAAAGGTGTAACACAGTCTAATGGCTGGAAGTTTAAGCTAGACAAATTTAGATTTGAAATAAGTTGTAAATTTGTAATGATGAGAGTAATTAATCATTGGAACAATTTACCAAGGGGTTGTGGTGGATTCTCCATTATGGGCCATTTTAAAATCAAGACTGGATGTTTTTCTAAAAGATATGGTCTATTATTTTGGGGAAGTTCTATGGCCTGTGTTATATAGGAGGTCAGACTTGATTATCACAATGGTCCCTTCTGGTCTTAGACGCTATGAATTTATCAGTTCCTGTACATTACATCTCCTTACTGCCAGCTTCCATTTCTAACCATCAATAATGCTGTCTCCATTTAATGGTTTGTTTGTGGGTTTAAGCCCTGAGGACTCAAATATGTTGTTGAGACTGGGGAGGATATTTTAAAAAAAATTCTAACAGATTCAATAGAACATTTTAGGATCTGACTCTGGTTAAGTTTTTGCTATTTGATTTCAGAATCTGATTTGCTTTTTACAGATTTGCTTTTTACAGATAAATCCTTAAAGCGGAGTTTTCATGATTGGGTTAATTAGAGCTTGAAGACTTGTTTTCCAAGTGTTAAGGCAACAGACTTGTCTAGTCCTTAATAGATGCAGAGATAACTCTATAATACAGTTTTATAAAAAGAACTCTTTGAATGTGTGTGGGCATCTTTACATCAGAAGTGCAGACTTTGCTGTGGCACAAATAGAACGAGGGGAGAAAGGGAAATTGAGGACAGAAAGTTGGCAGGGTCTCCATCTCTGATATTTACTGAAGTAGGGGATGCAACAGGCTCTCAGCTTCTTTGGTGCCCAAGCAGTGGAATGATACCTCTGTCCCAATTTCTCTTTTGACAGAGAACTTGTCGGCAGCTTAATCCATCTGTTTTGTGTACCAGGCTCATAACTCTGGCACTTTATGCCACAGTAGGTAGAATGTCACCTATTCAGTTTCTTCTGCACAGGTAGGGAGTAAACTGTAGTAGTTAAAGCAGGGGAATGCTTCGGGACTCCTACTTACCGTAACCTCACTGAAGTGGTTTGAGGTTTGATTGTTTATAAAACGGTATCGGGTCCTTGGATGAAAGTGTCTGTATTCTTAGTGCACCGGCCAGGACACCAAACACTCCTGATCTTCTGTGTGACTTTAGACAAGCTGCTTAGTCACTGTGTCTTGGTTTCCTTATTTGTGATGTGAAGATAATCGCACTTACCTCCTGCCCAGGAGCGTTGTGGGGATTAGATAATGGTTGTGGCTAGTTGGGATCCTTGGAGATGAGGTATAATTATTAGTGTTGTGTGAGTGGCTACATATTAGGAGCAAGAGGATGGGATCTGGATTCTGAGTGAGCGATGAGGGGACATGCCAACACCTGCTTAGGGTGGGAGATTGAACGTCTTATTTCCATCCCAGTTCATTAGGTACAAGTTTTTTCTGACTTCAAAAGGTTCCTGTGCTGGGTTCCTTGCCGCTCCTCTCCCATCCTAAGTCTTACCAAATTTTCTGAGGTCCTTCTTTTACCCTGCTCCCTCTCCTCTCACTACATCCTGTTTTATTTTCTTTCTTTCCTTCCAACTCACCAAGAACTTTCTCCTTGTCCTTAACTCAGGGTTCTC